>NC_092333.1:436480000-437680000 GCF_046630445.1 Rutidosis leptorrhynchoides
TGAAAAAAGATGTCCCACATAAATAAAAGCAACAACAATACAACAACAAAACTCAATCCCGCAAATGCGAAGTATGGGGAGGTGAGATATAGACAATCCTTCTAATATCCTAGAATAAAAATAAGTCATGTCTTCAGTGAAACACTCCCAAGAGTAGAAAAACTCATTCCTCTCAATGTTCTATGGATAGAGAGATTGCTTCCAGAAGGACCTTCGGCCTATAAGTAAAAAAAATTTAAAAAATAAAAATTAAATAATGAGACACCATGAAATGGTAGAATCAAATTTTCATGGGTTTTAATTCCTACCTGGAATTCAATTTAGGCTCTAAGCGACATTTAAGTCGCCAATAAATCGACGTTTTTCGTTGACTCGATTAGTGAGCCAATCCCACATAAATAGAAGATACACTCTTTCTATGACACCTTGTCAAGCTAGACGCTCATCCTCGCGACAACTATTATTACTATTAAATTTAAATTTTACTATAACTTGAGATACACTCCGAATCAACCAAGTCCGTATATCACCTAAAATGATGTTTTTATGATTTTTTTAAGAAAAACATCAATAATTTTATTGATCTAAACTTTTGTTTTCAAAAAGTATGAAACTAAAAGAATATTTGTCATGTAGTACTCATCAAAGGCGGACCCTTGTAGAGATCAAGAAGCATCATGACCCTCCCAAGTGTTTCGACTAGTAATACTCGGCTAAAGAAAATTATCTATTGAGATCAAGGTTGTAAAAGACGCGAGTCGGGGACACGTCGGTCGGGACTTTGGAGGGACGAGTCGGTGAAGCAACGGAGACGCGTCGGGCGTTGACCAACTTTGACATTTTAAAATGGTTTTATTAAATACATTTTAACCGACTTTTTACATTTGACTGACTTTTTACCATTGACACGTCGGTCATGCCTAAAAAATGACGCGTTGGTCAAGTCGGCCGACTCTTGCAATACTGATTGGGATACAGAAAAGAGAAAACTGCGCGGTTGGTCCTTGTAGTTTCCACAAAATGAAGTGTTTGTTCCCTTAACTTTATTTTCGAGGTGGTTGGTCCCTGTGGTTTATTAAATGGGCGTGACTGGTCCCTGTCTGTAATAGCCGTTAAAAAGATCCGTTAACTTAAATCATATGCGACACATGTGAGAGGCAGTTTCGTACTTTTATCAAGAATCAACATTACAATAACCATCCCCCATTCAATCTTCATTTTCCTCCTCAATGCCCACCAAATCATTTCATCATATCACCACCTTCACCCTAAATTCCTTATTAGATCCTAAGTTAAACACCTCATTTAATCTATTTAATTCTATTGTTTTTAAAAGTTTCAAAACCCATTTATTTATATTTATATATACATAAAAATAAACTCAAAAGAACACAGAAAAAAAGAGTAAACCACAATCGAGGATGGCTGGAGGTATATCTATATCTATATCTATCTAGTTTATAATAAATGTAAGAAATAGTAATTATCCTAATATATATCAACAAAGGGTCTGTTATGCCGTTTTGTGTTTAATTTTTTTTGATAATATATATCAACAAAGGGTCTGTTATGCCGTTTTGTGTTTAATTTTTTTTGATAATATATATCAACAAAGGGTCTGTTATGCCGTTTTGTGTTTAATTTTTTTTTTTTTTTTAGATTCGGTCGATTTAGCATTTGAACTGTTAGTGGGCTTAGATAGTCAATGCGCCACGTGTGCTGTATGGGGAAACCCACGTTTCATACACTTATTTTTGTTAGATGGAAACCTCATTCTTGGTAAACCGACTTGAGTTTCTTGGCGATGGCGACGATTAAAACGCAAGCAGTGGTAGAGATTTATCTGATTCTTCTAATTATATTATATTATTATATTATATTATATCTATGGACTAAATTTAGCTTCAACTCAATAGTCCGCTTTACTTAATTTTATTGAAGGAAAATAGTAATTATTCCACATCGTTTGTGATACGGGCCAAAAGTATCAATATGTGTGAGGCCCAATTGGAAGCCCATATCACTCCCTGTGGACTAAATGGACATTTTTGGAAGTAGCCAAAGTTTCATTTGGATAAAAGTTGGTTACTGATAAAATGGAGTGATCATATTAATCCCCACGTTGTCACCCGAGTTACATGCATGCATTTTCTCTTTTATTCCCATGTTTTCCTATTGTTTAGCTAACAGTGGTAGTTACAAGTAGTGCACGTTTATTTTATCAGTTAGCGTTTCAATTCCAATTGCATTTAGTATAAATATGTAAGCTCTCTTTTTAATGGATATGTTGAATGAAATATTTGGGTTAAGCCAAAGTCTCTTTTCTTAGTCTTTTATTCTTTGGAGATTGACCATCTCGAATCGGTCTACTATCATTGGTGCTTTCATTGCTCCTACTCACCATGTCGTCTTGCCAATCATCACCCTCCTTAGAAGAATCACTCAAAACACTCCTTGCATCCGTGAAAGACCTCAATACTAAATTTGACACCATGAACCAAAATCAGACTGCCCAAACCCAAAATCAGACTACCCAAACTGCAGCTATCATTTCCCTCCTTGAATCCCTAACGAAACAGATCTCTACACAAGCATCATCTTCAATTCCCAAAACTGAAACGCCTAACAACCACCATCATAATCCACTGTTCCACCCTAATGCACCACCATGCACCCTCAAGTCACCCAAGGTCCACCTTCCCTCATTTGACGGTTCCAACCCGCTCGATTGGCTTTTCCAAGCCGATCAATATTTCACTTTTTATCACATCCCTCCCGACCAACGTATTGCTCTTGCTTCCTTTCACTTTCATGGTGAAGCATTAAGTTGGTACAAGTATTTATACAATAACAAGTTACTTGGAGATTGGCCACAGTTCACAAGGGCTTTAGAGTTGCGGTTCGGTCCATCCTCCTTTGAAAACCATCAAGCCACATTATTCAAGTTGCAACAAACAGGATCTGTGGTTTCCTACCAAGCCGAGTTCGAGCGTATCTCCAATTGCGTCACCGGGCTTCCACACACTGCCCTTTTGAATTGTTTCATCTTGGGCTTGAAACCCGACATTCAACGCGAACTCGCGACCCATAACCCGACCACCTTACACCAAACTTACGGATTGGCCAAGTTAATTGAAGATAAGTTAATCGCGGGTCACACTTTGCCTTCGTCCACTAACCACACACCTCCTTACACTCCTACAACCACCACTGTTGTCTCCACCACTAACGTCTCACCCTTATTGCCTAGCCCAAACACCACTAACACCACAATTCCCGTTCGTCGCTTGACCCCAGCCGAGGTTCAAACACGTCGTAGCCAAGGCCTCTGTTTTGGTTGCCCTGAAAAATTCTACCCCGGTCACCGTTGTAACCCCCCACAGTTCTTAGTTCTCGAGATGTCCGAAGATACTTCAACGTCAAGTTCCAACCTTGAGGACAAGGTTGATTTTCAACGGACGGGTATTGATAGGGGCCAAAAGTATCAATATGTGTGAGGCCCAATTGGCAGCCCATATCACTCCCTGTGGACTAAATGGACGTTTTTGGAAGTAGCCAAAGTTTCATTTAGATAAAAGTTGGTTACTGATAAAATGGAGTGATCATATTAATCCCCACGTTGTCACCCGAGTTACATGCATGCATTTTCTCTTTTATTTCCATGTTTTCCTATTGTTTAGCTAATAGTGGTAGTTACAAGTAGTGCACGTTTATTTTATCAGTTAGCATTTCAATTCCAATTGCATTTAGTATAAATATGTAAGCTCTCTTTTTAATGGATATGTTGAATGAAATATTTAGGTTAAGCCAAAGTCTCTTTTCTTAGTCTTTTATTCTTTGGAGATTGACCATCTCTTCTTAGTCTTTTATTCTTTGGAGATTGACCATCTCGAATCGGTCTACTATCAGTTTGATTCTTCATCAAACAAAAACTCAAAGAATAAACTACTCCATTTATCCACTTTTTTTTACCTTCGTACGTTAAGAACCTCAGGTTCACCACCGACATTTTTTTTAAACGACGATTTTTTAGCATCAGTAGATATTTATTTCAACGACTCTCATCATTTGCACGTAACACACACGTTCAGGCGGAAAACCGAACCCAATCAACGTACGCGGGAACACATCCATTCGGGCAGTGGTCCGGGTAGAGGTCCGTGAACGAATCCGGTAAAACCTCTCTATAGGGTCAATATATACCACCATTATTGGTGTTCAATTGGTTTAAAGAAAATCATGTCATCCTTAATGATCGAACCCATGACCTCTCCATATCCCATGACACAAAGTACATGGGCTGGAACCGTTGGGCTATGCCCGCAAGTTCCACCACCGACATTGAGATCGAGATCTACATCTGAAGAGATTCACCGTCCGAATCACTAAATCCCATTACCAACGACGATTTTTTGTGCCCGTAATCTCGATTCTTTTGTAACCGTAATCACCAAAATCGCATCCCAACGTCGGTTTTTTTGTAGGTCAAGATCTGAAGTTTTTTTTTTTTTTTTGGCAAAAGTCAGGATTAGGGATGGCAACGGGCGAGAAAAAACTCGTGACCCGCGGGTATCCGATCCGCGACGGGTGGGTAACATCATAAATTCTTACCCGCGGGCACGGGTACGGGTAAAAATTTATACCCGCCGATGGGTCGCGGGCGGGTCACGGGTTTATACTACCCGCCATGAGTAAACCCAATCCGCAAATCCGTCCACTTTTTTTAAATTACCCGTGAGTTTATACATACAATTATTAAATTTAAAAGTGATTTTAGTTATAGTATAATAATTATTAGATATAAAATATTACATATAAGTAAAAATAATAATTTTTAAGTCATTTTACATGTAGTTTGTATATATATGAAATACCCACGGCTTCGCGGGTTTTTTATAAGATTTTTGACTTTAATAATATTTTTAATAATTCGAAGCTCTGATGGATCTAAGGACACTCATCGATTTATATGACTATTAAATTTATTTATTGATTTAGGGTTTAAGTTGTTGGTGATCCCTCAGCCTCTGATCGCATGATTTTGGAGATGATGATTGTTGCAACAAAGATTAATTTCATGGAAGATGAACGGATTGCGATCGTAATTTTTTAGGTGTATTAGTTGTCCATTTTGGTTAAATCGTGGGATAATCATGGATACAGTTTAGCACTTAATAAATTGTACCTGATGTAATTTACCATTTAAGTTGAGGGTATTTTAGACTTTGTAATAGATGATTAGCTAAGCTTGTTTTTTTGTTAGCTAATATGGTAAATGGATGGTTGAGATGAAATCTCTTGACTAATCCTATGGTCATAAAGGGCTAAGCTTATTTAATTAGGAGAGATATTGCTCCTCTTATAATAGATAAAAGAGATGGTTTAAAATTAATAAAATTTTTGAATTTTTAATATATATTTTTTTACTAAGTTGTATATTTTTATTACCCGCGGGTCACGGGTATCCGCGGGTCACGGGCATGGGCGAAATATTTTTACCCGCGAGCGGGTAACGGGTCTCAACGAGAAAAAAAACAACCCGACGGGCGGGTCGCGGGTATATAAGATCCGCGCCCATTACCCGCGGGTGCCATCCCTAGTCAGGATAGTAAGAAGTTTGGTGGGGCTTTTTGGGTTAATTGTTGAGATTTCAAAAAATCTCGATTTTGTTGTAACTCTCACTAATACTCTTATCTCCTCATTTTCAATTCATCATGCGTCATTAAATCTAAATGTATATCTGAGATGGATCATTAAATTAGTCTTTAAAAAATACAGACCAGATTTATTGACGGGTTGTTTGATTGTTGGATATGTGAATTGTTATAGGTTAAGTAGCGAAGAAGATGGACGAAAAGATAGAAATACCCTCGCATGCATCGCACATGACATAATTTAACGGACAATTTTAACGGGTGTTACTGACAGGGACCATCCATGCTCATTTTGTAAACCACGGACCAACCACCTCGAAAATAAAATTCAGGGACCAAACACTTCATTTCATGTAAATCACAGCGACCAACCGCACAATTTTCTCTAAAGAAAATTATACATTGGACCCTCCTAAAACTGACATCCATAAATTTTTACTTTTACTTAGACCACTCCAAATGGGCTCCGCCCTCACACCCGCCCTCGGCCGCCCTCGAGGGCGCCGTTGGCATTCCCCCCGCCCTCGGCCGCCCTCATTTCTCTTTCTTTCTTCCGTGCTGGTGTTTGTCATCGGCATAACATTTTGAGGACGTATTTTTTTCTCTCTCTCCTATATTTGTGCTTTATTTACTTGTACCACTACCATCAACAACTTGTACATTAATTAATTAATTAATTAATTTTGTGGGTATGTGATGGGAAGGAAGTATGTAGTGGTGTGTGATGGGGAGGAAGTGAAAAATAAATGGAGAGAGAAAGCTGATGTGGTGCTGATGTGGCGGTGTGTTCTGGGGAGGAAGTACGTCATGGTTGAGAGTGGTCTTATACATTCTTAACATTACGTATGTCTTTTGGCACTGTTACCTACTTTTTTTTCTTTAATATAATGTTCCTGAAATTGAATATTAATTATCAATATCTCATGTATCTAAAGGCTTTAGACTAAAGCACATGAATAGATCAATGCCTACTTTGATTTTACTTATCGTTTTTAAAACTTGAGTCAGTTTGTTTATTTTGTAATTAACCTTAATATATAATATATTGACACATTGTATTATAATTTCTAGCGGATCATTTATTGGTTTGCATTAAACAATAAATTACTAAGAATTTTACCTTTTAATCTGTTATCGAATTTAAAATCTTTAAAAGTCGTCAAACCGACTTGTAACGATTTTGATCTTCATCTATGTATGAATATGATGCTTATTCTTTAATATACTACATTTAAAAAATTTTAAATGTTCATTATTGCGCTCATAGTCAAAAACTTCAAGTTCCACCGTGTGACAGCCCTGTTCAAGCATAGTTGCGCGTTGTGCACCATTTACACGCCGCGCACTGCCCTTGAACTGCAAAGGGTTGTTTTGTTATTTTTGAAAAATGAAGGACTTTTGTGCAATGTTCGGATATAAGTAAAGAATCCAGATTTCTCAGCCCTCGTTTCTCTTTTGCTTGGGTTTAACTTAGAGTGATAAACATAGATCAAATTTGAGCTAGGGTTTTGTTCAATCTCACATACTTGAAGTTGCATGATAAAATTGAAGTGCATCCTATCAAAAAGAAAGCTATACTTCTGAAAATCATCACCTTTCCCTTCTCTTATTATTCTCTTAGTAAGAACCCTAACTTCTTTTTATGATTTTCTTAGGGTTTTGTTGTTTATGTGTATCTAGGGTTGGGATTTTGTTATGAGATGGTGTTAAGAGTCATTCTAGTTATGCTAGTTCATAATCAAGTCTTATTAACGAATTTAGAAAGTTAAAACCCTAACTTGTGAACTTGAAGTTATTATTTTGACCAACTATGACTTGTAGAGAGTAGATGGGTATTTTTTTAGTTTTATATAAAGGAGATTAATGCAATTTCTACATCTTTTATTGATTAGAGAGAAACCTGTTTAAGATGTTCTTGTTAGTATTTGATTTGATAAAGATGTGGAATTGAAGAACGCAATTAGTGGTATAAGTTGTTGTAGTCAAAATCTTGAAGTTGTCATAATGGGTTGGGTCTAGAATTGTATGTCGTGAAAGTTAAATCGGATGAAACCCTACTTTTTACATGAATCGTTCGTCGATAAGCAACCGCAATGACCGATCGCGAACGGAGATCAGTGGATGAATTTGGTAACCGTTCATCGATAGGCTGAAACCCAACAAATAACGTGAAAACCATTTTTTTCGTCGATAGACCAGAGGAAACATCAACATTGAATGGAAAAGAGTGAGCAAATGGGGTTAGAAATATTATCTAAAGAAAACCAAAACGACACAGGTGTTGAACGGAACGACAGAAATCGGCGAGGCCTTTAGTATTTGTATGTATATTTGTGTTACTAGGTTGCTAAGGAACTTGCTTGTTGTTTGTGCTACTTGTGGACACTTGTATTACAAGGTGAGTATATAGGTTGTAAATGGATCACATGACATGGACTTGCACTTGAGTAAGTTATGGAATGTGATTGGATGGGGATATTATCCCGATTTGTTATTAGTTAACTAACAAAAGCTAGTATTGGTAGGTGGCAATAAGCTTTAAGAGATTGTCACAATTATTTTAGGTTTCGAATCCGCTATCATTGTATGTAGTAAGTGTTACAACTTTTGTAAGTGTATATGCCATGCTTAGTTGTTATAGCTATTAACACGTATATATGCACTAGCGTTGTTCTTATTTCATTTAGTTGTATGTATGTTGTAGGAGACGTTGGCTCTAGTGACAAGGGCAAGGGCAAGGCTTAGCTTCTTTAGTAGAAGATTTCTTTTGGTAAGTGGATGCTCCGGTTTCATACCCCGTGACGATACAAGTATTTGAATGTGTAACGTCCTTTGTGTCTTTTGAAAGGGATATTGTGACTGAATTGTGGGAAACCTTTTGATTATGTGAATGTATAATGTTTACCTTTGTATTTCGAAGATTTTGGAAGGGCATGAACTATTATTATGAATTTTTCAAAACATGGCGTCGAGTTCAAGTATTAAATATAGTCATGATTATATAATGAACGTTTACATTAACGAAACAAGTTTTGATCAGTGAGAAATAGAAAATCTGTCATTTGAAACTTTTAGGTCAGGTGGCAAAATGGGTCAAGTTGATTTTTAGTAAGTGCAGGCTAAGACAGGCTTACTGCGCGCCGCGCAGATTTGCTGGGCGCCGCTTAGTATAGCTGATTTTCAGAACCAGTACAAAAACGTTTAAAGTGTGTGACGCGCAATGCCTAAGCACGCATTGTAGTGACCCGAACTTTTCCATGTTTATATATATTAATTGAGATTGATATTTACATGATTAAATGTTTCCAACATGTTAAGCAATCAAACTTGTTAAGACTTGATTAATTGAAATATGTTTCATATAGACAATTGACCACCCAAGTTGACCGGTGATTCACGAACGTTAAAACTTGTAAAAACTATACGATGACATATATATGGTTATATATATAGTTAACATGTTTTTATTATAAGTATGTATCTCATTAGGTATTTTAACAATGAGTTATATACATAAAAATGAGACTATTAATTTAAGAAACTCGAAAACGATATATATAACGATTATCGTTATAACAACGTCTTACTAGGTACATATGAATCATATTAAAATATTGATACACTTGGTTAATTATGTTAAATGATAAGTAAATATATTATTAAGTGTATTAACAATGAAATACATATGTAAAAATAAGACTACTAACTTAATGATTTCGAAATGAGACATATATGTAACGATTATCGTTGTAACGACATTTAACTGTATATACATCATACTGAGATATATTATATATCATAATATCATGATAATATAATAATTTAAAATCTCTTTTGATATTATAAACATTGGGTTAACAACATTTAACAAGATCGTTAACCTAAAGGTTTCAAAACAACACTTACATGTAACGACTAACGATGACTTAACGACTCAGTTAAAATGTATATACATGTAGTGTTTTAATATATATTTATACACTTTTGAAAGACTTCAATACACTTATCAAAATACTTCTACTTAACAAAAATGCTTACAATTACATTCTCGTTCAGTTTCATCAACAATTCTACTCGTATGCACCCGTATTCGTACTCGTACAATACACAGCTTTTAGATGTATGTACTATTGGTATATACACTCCAATGATCAGCTCTTAGCAGCCCATGTGAGTCACCTAACACATGTGGGAACCATCATTTGGCAACTAGCATGAAATATCTCATAAGATTACAAAAATATGAGTAATCATTCATGACTTATTTACATGAAAACAAAATTACATATCCTTTATATCTAATCCATACACCAACGACCAAAAACACCTACAAACACTTTCATTCTTCAATTTTCTTCATCTAATTGAACTCTCTCAAGTTCTATCTTCAAGTTCTAAGTGTTCTTCATAAATTCCAAAAGTTCTAGTTTCATAAAATCAAGAATACTTTCAAGTTTGCTAGCTCACTTCCAATCTTGTAAGGTGATCATCCAACCTCAAGAAATCTTTGTTTCTTACAGTAGGTTATCATTCTAATACAAGGTAATAATCATATTCAAACTTTGGTTCAATTTCTATAACTATAACAATCTTATTTCAAGTGATGATCTTACTTGAACTTGTTTTCGTGTCATGATTTTGCTTCAAGAACTTTGAGCCATCCAAGGATCCATTGAAGCTAGATCCATTTTTATCTTTTCCAGTAGGTTCATCCAAGGAACTTAAGGTATTAATGATGTTCATAACATCATTCGATTCATACATATAAAGCTATCTTATTCGAAGGTTTAGACTTGTAATCACTAGAACATAGTTTAGTTAATTCTAAACTTGTTCGCAAACAAAAGTTAATCCTTCTAACTTGACTTTTAAAATCAACTAAACACATGTTCTATATCTATATGATATGCTAACTTAATGATTTAAAACCTGGAAACACGAAAAACACCGTAAAACCGGATTTACGCCGTCGTAGTAACACCGCGGGCTGTTTTGGGTTAGTTAATTAAAAACTATGATAAACTTTGATTTAAAAGTTGTTATTCTGAGAAAATGATTTTTATTATGAACATGAAACTATATCCAAAAATTATGGTTAAACTCAAAGTGGAAGTATGTTTTCTAAAATGGTCATCTAGACGTCGTTCTTTCGACTGAAATGACTACCTTTACAAAAACGACTTGTAACTTATTTTTCCGACTAGAAACCTATACTTTTTTTGTTTAGATTCATAAAATAGAGTTCAATATGAAACCATAGCAATTTGATTCACTCAAAACGGATTTAAAATGAAGAAGTTATGGGTAAAACAAGATTGGATAATTTTTCTCATTTTAGCTACGTGAAAATTGGTAACAAATCTATTCCAACCATAACTTAATCAACTTGTATTATATATTATGTAATCTTGAGATACCATAGACACGTATACAATGTTTCGACCTATCATGTCGACACATCTATATATATTTCGGAACAACCATAGACACTCTATATGTGAATGTTGGAGTTAGCTATACAGGGTTGAGGTTGATTCCAAAATATATATAGTTTGAGTTGTGATCAATACTGAGATACGTATACACTGGGTCGTGGATTGATTCAAGATAATATTTATCAATTTATTTTTGTACATCTAACTGTGGACAACTAGTTGTAGGTTACTAACGAGGACAGCTGACTTAATAAACTTAAAACATCAAAATATATTAAAAGTGTTGTAAATATATTTTGAACATACTTTGATATATATATATATATGTATATATTGTTATAGGTTCGTGAATCAACCAGTGGCCAAGTCTTACTTCCCGACGAAGTAAAAATCTGTGAAAGTGAGTTATAGTCCCACTTTTAAAATCTAATATTTTTGGGATGAGAATACATGCAGGTTTTATAAATGATTTACAAAATAGACACAAGTACGTGAAACTACATTCTATGGTTGAATTATCGAAATCGAATATGCCCCTTTTTATTAAGTCTGGTAATCTAAGAATTAGGGAACAGACACCCTAATTGACGCGAATCCTAAAGATAGATCTATTGGGCCTAACAAACCCCATCCAAAGTACCGGATGCTTTAGTACTTCGAAATTTATATCATATCCGAAGGGTGTCCCGGAATGATGGGGATATTCTTATATATGCATCTTGTTATTGTCGGTTACCAGGTGTTCACCATATGAATGATTTTTATCTCTATGTATGGGATGTGTATTGAAATATGAAATCTTGTGGTCTATTGTTACGATTTGATATATATAGGTTAAACCTATAACTCACCAACATTTTTGTTGACGTTTTAAGCATGTTTATTCTCAGGTGATTATTAAGAGCTTCCGCTGTCGCATACTTAAATAAGGACAAGATTTGGAGTCCATGCTTGTGTGATATTGTGTAAAAACTGCATTCAAGAAACTTATTTTGTTGTAACATATTTGTATTGTAAACCATTATGTAATGGTCGTGTGTAAACAGGATATTTTAGATTATCATTATTTGATAATCTACGTAAAGCTTTTTAAACCTTTATTGATGAAATAAAGGTTATGGTTTGTTTAAAAATGAATGCAGTCTTTGAAAAAACGTCTCATATAGAGGTCAAAACCTCGCAACGAAATCAATTAATATGGAACGTTTTTAATCAATAAGAACGGGACATTTCAGTTGGTATCAGAGCGTTGGTCTTAGAGAACCAGAAAATTTGCATTAGTGTGTCTTATCGAGTTTGTTAGGATGCATTAGTGAGTCTGGACTTCGACCGTGTTTTCTTTAAAAATGATTGCTTAACATTTTTGTTGGAAACTATATATTTTTAACATATGAATATTATGTGATATATTAATCTCTTAACGTGTTTGATATTATGTGATAGATGTCTACCTCTAGAACAAGTCCCATTGACTCACCTAATAATAATGAAGAGTCAAATGTAAATTGGAATAATTTGTGGACTGATTCACAAGTTCCCGAAGAGGAACCGGAAGAAGAGTCGGAACCGGAAGAAGAATCGGAACCGGAAGAAGAATCGGAACCGGATGAAGAAATAGAACCGGTGGGGGAAATAATAAAACGGTTAAGTAAAAGAAAATCCTCAACCAACCGACCAAAGTTAATTATGGTCAATGGTGTTTCCGCCAAGGAAGCAAAATATTGGGAGGATTACCAATTCTCCGATGAATCGGATTCCGACGAGAATTCCGATGATGTTATAGAAATTACCCCAACTGAATTTAAAAAGGCAAAAGAAAATAATAAGGGAAATGGCATAAAAATAGAGAAATCTAATTCCAACCCCGATGAACTTTATATGTATCGTCAACCCCCGAAGTCCTTAAGTTGTAACAATGACCCGGGAACCTCTAAACCACCAGGTTTTTCTAAACCAATGTGGACAACGACGGTTCGTATTAGGGGAACATCATATATCCCTAGAAACTTGGCAAAACGAACCAAAACCGAAGAAGAAGAAACGAGCGAGTCGGAATAAGATAGTTGTATTCGTGTGGTGTAATATATGGAATATAGTGTTCTTATGCTTTATGATATATGTAAAAATTGCTTGTATTAATAAGTATTTTTTTTTTAATCTAACTCTTGTCTATTTTACAGTTTAAAAATACAAAATGGATAGACAACCCAATATTTTAAGAGACCTACCCGGAGACATGATTGATGAAATCTTGTCTAGAGTCGGCCAGAATTCTTCGGCACAACTATTTAAGGCGAGATCAGTTTGTAAGACATTCGAAGAACGTTCCAAGAATGTCTTGGTTTATAAGAGACTTTCGTTTGAAAGATGGGGGATATCACATTGGGAAACCCATAAGTTACGATGTGTTTACTTTGACGCATATATTGCGGGGAACCCAAATGCTATTTTACGCAACGGGTTAAGAAATTATTTTGACTCAATATATCCGAATATTGGACTTCGTGATTTAGAAAAAGCGGCTAACATGCAACATAAAGAAGCATGTTATGCTTACGGATTAGTAATGTTCGCTTCTCACCAAAGTGAGAACAAGAACATCGGGCTACAACTATTAAACAAAACGTTTCCACAAGTGACGGAGTCGGTAATTGGGGTAAGAAATGAGGTTTTTAGATTATTACGGGACTGTTGGACATTACGTAACCCTCGTCCCTTTGATGACGTTACAACACGCTGTCTTATCAACGGCCATAACGGTTATGTTGCACAAGACCAAGGATGGGAAGTAGTCCTAGTAAAACCAGAATGCATGACTTGTTTCTGGACGTATGAATTACGTGTATTTATTGCCTTTGCTGAACGACTTGTGTACTAGCTAGAATTGTCTTCACAACTATCTTGTATCAAAGTTATTGTGTGCTATATTTCATGCTTTATGTAAAATAAGCGGTATTGTAAGTTTGTAAAATATTGTATAAAAGTTTGAACGCGAAATATTATTATAATCAGTTTTTCATATAGAATTGTAGTAGTTGAATTGTATATTAGCTACTAAGTATGAACTTAACGGGTAGGTACTACCCGAATTTAAACTTATAAAACGCTAATATGAAGAAAAAGCTTTTATAAATGAGTTCATATTATGCTACGAAATACTATTAACTACTCTTAATATTCTGTATGATTAACTTGTTCCATTTAACTATTTTGAAGGAAATGGCACCGACTACTCGACACACCGTGAATATGAATGAAGAGGAATTCCGTACTTTTCTAGCTTCAAACATAGCCGCAGTACAGGCTGCGCTACATACCAACAATAACCTTGGATCTAGCAGTACAGGAAATCGTGTAGGATGCACCTACAAAGAATTCACTGCCTGCAAACCTTTGGAATTTGATGGAACCGAAGGACCGATCGGATTGAAACGGTGGACCGAGAAGGTTGAATCGGTGTTTGCCATAAGTAAGTGTACTGAAGAGGACAAAGTGAAGTACGCTACGCATACCTTCACAGGTTCTGCGTTAACATGGTGGAATACCTATCTAGAGCAAGTGGGACAAGATGATGCGTACGCACTACCGTGGTCAGCATTCAAGCACTTGATGAACGAGAAGTACCGTCCCAGAACCGAGGTCAATAAGCTCAAGACAGAACTTAGAGGGTTACGAACCCAAGGATTTGATATTACCACGTACGAAAGACGATTCACAGAATTGTGCCTATTGTGTCCGGGAGCATTCGAAGATGAGGAAGAGAAGATCGACGCGTTTGTGAAAGGATTACCGGAAAGAATCCAAGAAGATATAAGTTCACACGAGCCCGCCTCCATACAACAGGCATGTAGAATGGCTCACAAACTAGTGAACCAAATTGAAGAAAGAATTAAAGAACAGACTGCTGAAGAGGCCAATGTGAAGCAAGTCAAAAGAAAGTGGGAGGAAAACGGTGATAAGAATCACCAATACAACAACAACAGCAATTACAACAATAATCGCAACAATTATCCCAACAATCGCAACATCAATCGCAACTACAACAAACGGCCCAACAACAACAACAACAACAACAACAGCAACTACAACAATCATCCCAACAACAATAATAACCGCAACAACAACAACAACAATCAGAAGCAACTATGCCAAAGGTGTGAAAAGAATCACTCGGGGTTCTGCACCAAATTTTGCAACAAGTGTAAAAGAAATGGTCATAGCGCGGCGAAGTGTGAGGTCTACGGACCAGGGGTTAATAGAACGAAAGGAACAAATGGTGTCGGAACGAGTAATGGCGGAGCAAGTAGTGTCGGAGCAAGTTATGCCAATGTAGTTTGTTATAAATGTGGAAAACCAGGCCACATTATTAGAAATTGCCCGAACCAGGAGAACACGAATGGACAAGGCCGTGGAAGAGTTTTCAATATTAATGCGGTAGAGGCACAGGAAGACCCGGAGCTTGTTACGGGTACGTTTCTTATTGACAATAAATCTGCTTACGTTTTATTTGATTCGGGTGCGGATATAAGCTATATGAGTAGAGATTTTTGTGCTAAATTAAGTTGTCCATTGACGCCTTTGGATAGTAAATTTTTACTCGAATTAGCAAATGGTAAATTAATTTCAGCAGATAATATATGTCGGAATCGAGAAATTAAACTGGTTAGCGAAACATTTAAGATTGATTTGATACCAGTAGAGTTAGGGAGTTTTGATGTGATAATCGGTATGGACTGGTTGAAAGAAGTGAAAGCGGAGATCGTTTGTTACAAAAATGCAATTCGCATTATACGAGAAAAAGGAAAACCCTTAATGGTGTACGGAGAAAAGGGCAACACGAAGCTACATCTTATTAGTAATTTGAAGGCACAAAAACTAATAAGAAAAGGTTGCTATGCTGTTCTAGCACACGTCGAGAAAGTACAAACTGAAGAAAAGAGCATCAATGATGTTCCCATTGCAAAAGAATTTCCCGATGTATTCCCGAAAGAATTACCGGGATTACCCCCACATCGATCCGTTGAATTTCAAATAGATCTTGTACCAGGAGCTGCACCAATAGCTCGTGCTCCTTACAGACTCGCACCCAGCGAGATGAAAGAACTGCAAAGCCAATTACAAGAACTTTTAGAGCGTGGTTTCATTCGACCAAGCACATCACCGTGGGGAGCTCCTGTTTTGTTTGTCAAGAAGAAACATGGTACATTCAGGTTGTGTATCGACTACCGAGAGTTGAACAAACTTACCATCAAGAACCGCTACCCACTACCGAGAATCGACGACTTATTTGATCAACTACAAGGCTCGTCTGTTTATTCAAAGATTGACTTACGTTCCGGGTATCATCAAATGCGGGTGAAAGAAGATGATATTCCAAAGACTGCTTTCAGAACACGTTACGGTCATTACGAGTTTATGGTCATGCCGTTTGGTTTAACTAATGCACCAGCTGTGTTCATGGACCTTATGAACCGAGTGTGTGGACCATACCTTGACAAGTTTGTCATTGTTTTCATTGATGACATACTTATTTACTCAAAGAATGACCAAGAACACGGTGAACATTTGAGAAAGGTGTTAGAAGTATTGAGGAAGGAAGAATTGTACGCTAAGTTTTCAAAGTGTGCATTTTGGTTGGAAGAAGTTCAATTCCTCGGTCACATAGTGAACAAAGAAGGTATTAAGGTGGATCCGGCAAAGATAGAAACTGTTGAAAAGTGGGAAACCCCGAAAACTCCGAAACACATACGCCAGTTTTTAGGACTAGCTGGTTACTACAGAAGGTTCATCCAAGACTTTTCCAGAATAGCAAAACCCTTGACTGCATTAACGCATAAAGGGAAGAAATTTGAATGGAATGATGAACAAGAGAAAGCGTTTCAGTTATTGAAGAAAAAGCTAACTACGGCACCTATATTGTCATTGCCTGAAGGGAATGATGATTTTGTGATTTATTGTGACGCATCAAAGCAAGGTCTCGGTTGTGTATTAATGCAACGAACGAAGGTGATTGCTTATGCGTCTAGACAATTGAAGATTCACGAACAAAATTATACGACGCATGATTTGGAATTAGGCGCGGTTGTTTTTGCATTAAAGACTTGGAGGCACTACTTATATGGGGTCAAAAGTATTATATATACCGACCACAAAAGTCTTCAACACATATTTAATCAGAAACAACTGAATATGAGGCAGCGTAGGTGGATTGAATTATTGAATGATTACGATTTTGAGATTCGTTACCACCCGGGGAAGGCAAATGTGGTAGCCGATGCCTTGAGCAGGAAGGATAGAGAACCCATTCGAGTAAAATCTATGAATATAATGATTCATAATAACATTACTACTCAAATAAAGGAGGCGCAACAAGGAGTTTTAAAAGAGGGAAATTTAAAGGATGAAATACCCAAAGGATCGGAGAAGCATCTTAATATTCGGGAAGACGGAACCCGGTATAGGGCTGAAAGGATTTGGGTACCAAAATTTGGAGATATGAGAGAAATGGTACTTAGAGAAGCTCATAAAACCAGATACTCAATACATCCTGGAACGGGGAAGATGTACAAGGATCTCAAGAAACATTTTTGGTGGCCGGGTATGAAAGCCGATGTTGCTAAATACGTAGGAGAATGTTTGACGTGTTCTAAGGTCAAAGCTGAGCATCAGAAACCATCAGGTCTACTTCAACAACCCGAAATCCCGGAATGGAAATGGGAAAACATTACCATGGATTTCATCACTAAATTGCCAAGGACTGCAAGTGGTTTTGATACTATTTGGGTAATAGTTGATCGTCTCACCAAATCAGCACACTTCCTACCAATAAGAGAAGATGACAAGATGGAGAAGTTAGCACGACTGTATTTGAAGGAAGTCGTCTCCAGACATGGAATACCAATCTCTATTATCTCTGATAGGGATGGCAGATTTATTTCAAGATTCTGGCAGACATTACAGCAAGCATTAGGAACTCGTCTAGACATGAGTACTGCCTATCATCCACAAACTGATGGGCAGAGCGAAAGGACGATACAAACGCTTGAAGACATGCTACGAGCATGTGTTATTGATTTCGGAAACAGTTGGGATCGACATCTACCGTTAGCAGAATTTTCCTACAACAACAGCTACCATTCAAGCATTGAGATGGCGCCGTTTGAAGCACTTTATGGTAGAAAGTGCAGGTCTCCGATTTGTTGGAGTGAGGTGGGGGATAGACAGATTACGGGTCCGGAGATTATACAAGAAACTACCGAGAAGATCATCCAAATTCAACAACGGTTGAAAACCGCCCAAAGTCGACAAAAGAGCTACGCTGACATTAAAAGAAAAGATATAGAATTTGAAATTGGAGAGATGGTCATGCTTAAAGTTTCACCTTGGAAAGGCGTTGTTCGATTTGGTAAACGAGGGAAATTAAATCCAAGGTATATTGGACCATTCAAGATTATTGATCGTGTCGGACCAGTAGCTTACCGACTTGAGTTACCTCAACAACTCGCGGCTGTACATAACACTTTCCACGTATCGAATTTGAAGAAATGTTTTGCTAAAGAAGATCTCACTATTCCGTTAGATGAAATCCAAATCAACGAAAAACTCCAATTCATCGAAGAACCCGTCGAAATAATGGATCGTGAGGTTAAAAGACTTAAGCAAAACAAGATACCAATTGTTAAGGTTCGATGGAATGCTCGTAGAGGACCCGAGTTCACCTGGGAGCGTGAAGATCAGATGAAGAAGAAATACCCTCATCTATTTCCAGAAGACTCGTCAACACCTTCAACAGCTTAAAATTTCGGGACGAAATTTATTTAACGGGTAGGTACTGTAGTGACCCGAACTTTTCCATGTTTATATATATTAATTGAGATTGATATTTACATGATTAAATGTTTCCAACATGTTAAGCAATCAAACTTGTTAAGACTTGATTAATTGAAATATGTTTCATATAGACAATTGACCACCCAAGTTGACCGGTGATTCACGAACGTTAAAACTTGTAAAAACTATACGATGACATATATATGGTTATATATATAGTTAACATGTTTTTATTATAAGTATGTATCTCATTAGGTATTTTAACAATGAGTTATATACATAAAAATGAGACTATTAATTTAAGAAACTCGAAAACGATATATATAACGATTATCGTTATAACAACGTCTTACTAGGTACATATGAATCATATTAAAATATTGATACACTTGGTTAATTATGTTAAATGATAAGTAAATATATTATTAAGTGTATTAACAATGAAATACATATGTAAAAATAAGACTACTAACTTAATGATTTCGAAATGAGACATATATGTAACGATTATCGTTGTAACGACATTTAACTGTATATACATCATACTGAGATATATTATATATCATAATATCATGATAATATAATAATTTAAAATCTCTTTTGATATTATAAACATTGGGTTAACAACATTTAACAAGATCGTTAACCTAAAGGTTTCAAAACAACACTTACATGTAACGACTAACGATGACTTAACGACTCAGTTAAAATGTATATACATGTAGTGTTTTAATATATATTTATACACTTTTGAAAGACTTCAATACACTTATCAAAATACTTCTACTTAACAAAAATGCTTACAATTACATTCTCGTTCAGTTTCATCAACAATTCTACTCGTATGCACCCGTATTCGTACTCGTACAATACACAGCTTTTAGATGTATGTACTATTGGTATATACACTCCAATGATCAGCTCTTAGCAGCCCATGTGAGTCACCTAACACATGTGGGAACCATCATTTGGCAACTAGCATGAAATATCTCATAAGATTACAAAAATATGAGTAATCATTCATGACTTATTTACATGAAAACAAAATTACATATCCTTTATATCTAATCCATACACCAACGACCAAAAACACCTACAAACACTTTCATTCTTCAATTTTCTTCATCTAATTGAACTCTCTCAAGTTCTATCTTCAAGTTCTAAGTGTTCTTCATAAATTCCAAAAGTTCTAGTTTCATAAAATCAAGAATACTTTCAAGTTTGCTAGCTCACTTCCAATCTTGTAAGGTGATCATCCAACCTCAAGAAATCTTTGTTTCTTACAGTAGGTTATCATTCTAATACAAGGTAATAATCATATTCAAACTTTGGTTCAATTTCTATAACTATAACAATCTTATTTCAAGTGATGATCTTACTTGAACTTGTTTTCGTGTCATGATTTTGCTTCAAGAACTTTGAGCCATCCAAGGATCCATTGAAGCTAGATCCATTTTTATCTTTTCCAGTAGGTTCATCCAAGGAACTTAAGGTATTAATGATGTTCATAACATCATTCGATTCATACATATAAAGCTATCTTATTCGAAGGTTTAGACTTGTAATCACTAGAACATAGTTTAGTTAATTCTAAACTTGTTCGCAAACAAAAGTTAATCCTTCTAACTTGACTTTTAAAATCAACTAAACACATGTTCTATATCTATATGATATGCTAACTTAATGATTTAAAACCTGGAAACACGAAAAACACCGTAAAACCGGATTTACGCCGTCGTAGTAACACCGCGGGCTGTTTTGGGTTAGTTAATTAAAAACTATGATAAACTTTGATTTAAAAGTTGTTATTCTGAGAAAATGATTTTTATTATGAACATGAAACTATATCCAAAAATTATGGTTAAACTCAAAGTGGAAGTATGTTTTCTAAAATGGTCATCTAGACGTCGTTCTTTCGACTGAAATGACTACCTTTACAAAAACGACTTGTAACTTATTTTTCCGACTAGAAACCTATACTTTTTTTGTTTAGATTCATAAAATAGAGTTCAATATGAAACCATAGCAATTTGATTCACTCAAAACGGATTTAAAATGAAGAAGTTATGGGTAAAACAAGATTGGATAATTTTTCTCATTTTAGCTACGTGAAAATTGGTAACAAATCTATTCCAACCATAACTTAATCAACTTGTATTATATATTATGTAATCTTGAGATACCATAGACACGTATACAATGTTTCGACCTATCATGTCGACACATCTATATATATTTCGGAACAACCATAGACACTCTATATGTGAATGTTGGAGTTAGCTATACAGGGTTGAGGTTGATTCCAAAATATATATAGTTTGAGTTGTGATCAATACTGAGATACGTATACACTGGGTCGTGGATTGATTCAAGATAATATTTATCAATTTATTTTTGTACATCTAACTGTGGACAACTAGTTGTAGGTTACTAACGAGGACAGCTGACTTAATAAACTTAAAACATCAAAATATATTAAAAGTGTTGTAAATATATTTTGAACATACTTTGATATATATATATATATGTATATATTGTTATAGGTTCGTGAATCAACCAGTGGCCAAGTCTTACTTCCCGACGAAGTAAAAATCTGTGAAAGTGAGTTATAGTCCCACTTTTAAAATCTAATATTTTTGGGATGAGAATACATGCAGGTTTTATAAATGATTTACAAAATAGACACAAGTACGTGAAACTACATTCTATGGTTGAATTATCGAAATCGAATATGCCCCTTTTTATTAAGTCTGGTAATCTAAGAATTAGGGAACAGACACCCTAATTGACGCGAATCCTAAAGATAGATCTATTGGGCCTAACAAACCCCATCCAAAGTACCGGATGCTTTAGTACTTCGAAATTTATATCATATCCGAAGGGTGTCCCGGAATGATGGGGATATTCTTATATATGCATCTTGTTATTGTCGGTTACCAGGTGTTCACCATATGAATGATTTTTATCTCTATGTATGGGATGTGTATTGAAATATGAAATCTTGTGGTCTATTGTTACGATTTGATATATATAGGTTAAACCTATAACTCACCAACATTTTTGTTGACGTTTTAAGCATGTTTATTCTCAGGTGATTATTAAGAGCTTCCGCTATCGCATACTTAAATAAGGACAAGATTTGGAGTCCATGCTTGTGTGATATTGTGTAAAAACTGCATTCAAGAAACTTATTTTGTTGTAACATATTTGTATTGTAAACCATTATGTAATGGTCGTGTGTAAACAGGATATTTTAGATTATCATTATTTGATAATCTACGTAAAGCTTTTTAAACCTTTATTGATGAAATAAAGGTTATGGTTTGTTTAAAAATGAATGCAGTCTTTGAAAAAACGTCTCATATAGAGGTCAAAACCTCGCAACGAAATCAATTAATATGGAACGTTTTTAATCAATAAGAACGGGACATTTCACGCATCGTAGTAACTCTATAAAAAATTATACTTTAGACCACAGATAACGCAGCGACATCCTGGCGGATGCCATCCACATGTCCCCACAAACGCCGGAAATGGGCGTTTGTCGGCGGTTGGCATCGGGCGTTTGTCAAGCCAATCACGCAGAAGATGAGAGGCGTGAGGGTGACGTGTTTCTCGCTGATTGGCTACTCAAAAGAGTCGCTTGAGGGGAGGATGAGGATGCTGGTGAACCCACTTTTAATTTCAAAGAATTTTTTTTCCATACCTGCAAATGTTTATGAAGAAGACGAAGTTGGTGATTTTTTGTAAAATATTTTTATTATAAACCCTGAAATATGATAGTAGTTATATATACTAAACATACAGGTTATCATATTTACAATTTACCCCCTTAATCTATATTTTTATTTATATATGAGTTTACATTGTTAATGAATTTTAAATTAATAAGTATTTTAAATTTTAATTATTCTATAAATGTATATTTTAAATAAATTTAAATATTTTATTTAAATTAAAAAATAAAAATAAAATGTCACGTCATTTTCATTATTTGACAAAAATCCCCATAACAACTCTCCTCTTTCCCTGTTATGGTCCGGTCACTGACTTGCCCCAAAAAGTGCACCTCATCTACTCCACGTCACAATCACCATTATCCGTGGTCTTATCGAGTCATGGACGTTTCACGCCGGTACTTATGAGTTATGTTATCATCAATTAAGACTTCACAAGGGCTAGTCATTTGAATGCATATTCGGAATCAATAATAGTCAAAGTTATATTCATTTTTTTTTTGTTAGAAATTTTAGTATTTGATCTTACATTTTTGTGGTATTTGATCTTTAATTTATAATAGAAAGTATGCAGCTTATAAATTATAGTTTTTTTAGTGGCAATTCCTAGCGCGAAGACCATTTGTAGTGGTAACTCGTGTTGTGAGTTCGTGTTGTGCACTTTTTGCACTTTTTTGATGACTATGACGTGTTGTGTTGTTGAGTGGAGTAGTGGTGGTGTTGTGAGTTGGTGTTGTGTTAGTGAAATGCTGATGTGACATTTAATTTTGTATTTTTCTGTTTTATTTATTTGTTTTATTTTATTTTTATTATTAATATGATTATATTATATTTTAAAAAATATTATTTAAATTCAACGGCTATATTTCCAACCGTTTGATTTTTTTTTTTCAAACGGCTATATTTTTCCCTATATAAACACCCACCCATCACAAACTATAACACACACTTCATTTCTCCTAAAAATCTATATAATTTTTCTCAAATTTCAAAATGAGTCCGTTGAATGTTTGCGTAAAAGTTCATTACGGAGGTGAATTTGATCGAGAATTGATGAATTATACACCGGACTCAACACGTGATTATTATATTAATGTACGTGAGTATCGTTATTTTTATAGTTTGCTTGAAGTTCTCCATCGAGACATACCATACACAGTCAGACAAGTATGGTATTTCAAAAAACCCGGAGTTCCCGCCACGCTACTTGAAGATGACCACGATTATTATGCTTTGATTGGAAAAGCTTTGGTACGTATGCAAGCAATTACGATTTATACCGAATTTAGGGATGAAAGCTACGCTCTTTCTGAATCGCCAAAATAAGTTGCTTCATCTTCGAGTAGCGATGGCGGATTTCAGCAATACGATATCCGCGATTACTTATCTGATTGATGAAGATGCTTGTTGAAGATAGCCGTTATGAAAATAATGTAATCGTTTTAGGAACTAAGTTGTTTTTCAATTTTTAGGAAAATAATGTAATCATATGTTTGCGAATGAATGAAATAAACGGCTACTAATGAAAATAAAGTACATTAATTCCTAAAACAATACATCAATTTAAAATTCCTAAACGAAAAAATAAAATACATAACATATTATTAATTATCAATATTAATATTAGCGTTACGAAAATAAGGTGATAAGTTCTAAACGTGCTCGGTTAAATCTGACTCCAACCGATTGTGAACTTGCTTATCTATGATTTCCTTAATCATGGCATCTCGATCCCTCAAATTCCTTTCCAACCTAATAGGTCTGTTACTTGGGTGAGCAATCATTTTTTCATCCCTTTTCGAAATCACAAAACTGTTATTTTCTTAAATCATGTTATGTAATACAACACAAGCGTACATATGTCTTCTAATTTTGTTGAAGTCCATAGATCTTGCCGGAGTCTTTAACATGGCAAATCTACCTTTTAGCACTCCAAATGCACGTTCAATATCTTTCCTTGCACTTTCTTGAAACCGTTTAAACTTTTTACGCTGTTCATCAATTGGAATGTGGGGAGCTTTGACCAACATAGCCCAATCTGGGTATATACCATCACCTAGGTAATACCCTTTCTCATAGTGATGACCGTTTACATTAAACGTTGAAGGTGGAGTAGTGCCCTCTTTTATAGTGTTAAACAACGGTGAATAATTTAAAACGTTAATGTCATTGTTTGCACCAGCCATACCAAAGAATGCATGCCATATCCACAAATCTTGAGAAGCCACTGCTTCAAGCATAATAGATGGGCCTTTTTGATCACCTCGAGTATATTGTCCTTGCCAAGCAATTAGACAATTCTTTCATTCCCAATGCATACAATCTATACTACCGAGCATACCCGGCAGACCATATTTTTGCTCGTGAAAATTATAAAGTAGGGCAATATCATCGGCGGTTGGTTTTCTCAAATACACGGGAGCAAACAAATGAAAGACGCATCTACAAAAATTATCTAGACATAAAGTGTGACGACCCAGAAATTTTCGGCCAAATTTAAACTTAATCTTAATATAAACTCGACACGATAAGCAAAGTCTGTAATATTGAGTCTTAAAAATTTTGAAACTGTTTACATTGATGCATTTGACCTTCGACCAGTTCCGACGATTCACGAACAACTATTTGTAAATAGATGCTATATAAGTTTATATATATATATATATATATATATATATAATTTGAAAGAGATTATATGATTTAGTTATTAAAAGTAAGAATGTTAAATAAAAATAAAAATATGGTATTATGATAATTAAAATTATATTAAATATATATTTTGTGATTTCGAATCTATTTAGTAAACGACAGTAACACTCAATTGTCATTTGATTGATATTAAGCAAGTTAAAAATTCAAACTAATATGATTTTAAAATAAACGGTGATTCAAAAATGAGTTCTATAAACTTTAGACTTACTAAAAATGTATTTAGGATCTAGTTATTAAATTTTACCACTTTTTATATTTTACTTGGGATTGGGAGTGAATAATTAATGTCATTTTTATTTAATAGTTAATACTCGAATTTTATATCATAATGACCAAAATAAATAAAGATATTTAATTTAAAAATATGGAATTTTTCCAAAGACTTTTATCCGCCACTGATTAAACAACGGAGCCTGAAACCTAATCCGTGGAAACTGTTGGCAGACTCCACACGTTTTCTTTTAATTGAATTGTTTATGTTAATGTTTGTCTTGTGACTCATTACTTCTATTATTAATCTATCTCTTTTACATACACATAACAATACATATACATATAGATATTGAGAGATAACCCACAATCTTGTGTTCTTCTTCCTCTTTCAACCGACACCATGACAACCACCCTACCCTCGCCACCATCACCCCGGCAATCACCAACCGCCACCATTTAACGACATCACTATCCATCATGACCCAATCCTTCATCACTTTTACAGCCGAGTATCTTCAAAAACTGCAGCTGTTGCTGCCATGATTTCTGTTCCAGCCACTAGATCAACCCAACATAAACCACGAAATCACTGTTGTAAATCTTACTACTACCGGTGTCACTATTGATGTTTATTAATCGATACACATATGTAACACACACTTGTTCTTGAAAATAATGGTGGAAGATGACGCTATAATGATGAAGATGATGATGGAACTTCGATAATGGTGATGATAAATCGAAGAGGATGATAAATAGTACTATCAAACGAAGGTGGACTATCACTTTTGAAATACGTTTTTCTGTTTCTTCTTGCTCGAATCCACACCATTTAAACCACCTGCTACTCGGTCTCTTTTTCTGATGTTGTACAACGATGAACAAGTTTGAAGGTGAACGGGGAATAATGAGAAAGAAGAAGACGATGTACATTGATTTATTCGAAAGATTACTGACTTGCTGTTACCACATCTATTTCTGTTTGAACGATCACGAATGAAGATGATTAGGAATACACGATAATGATATTATAATTTTATGAAGTCGATGATGATGATGGCGGGAGGATGGAAGATGACTACTTTTATGATGATTATAACGAAGATGATGAAAGATGTACATGATGGTGAATGGTAAACGACGGCGAAGTAATAAAGATGACGATGAGTTATTTTGGTTTAAAATGTTAATGATAAAGATTGAGATAATGGTGAAAACGATGATGAAAAGTGATTCAGTTTATGTTTTCTACTTTTACGAAACCCTAAAGCCTACTTCCAGTTCCTATTCGTTCCTGATCTTTTTATTTGAACCGAAACCCTTTATATTTAAATTTTGCAACGTGGATCAGTTAATCTATTTTTAGATTGGGCTTTAGGAACCCATTTGATGAATATAAACGGGTTAGCAAAGTTTAGGCTTATGAAATAGTTAAATGGGCCGTGTAGGGTTCAAGTTGTTGGGCCGAGCTGTAAATAGACGGGTTAAATAGATTTATGGTTATAATAATTTCTGAAAAACGTGACTGTTCAGATGGTGGGGTGTTTATGTTTAACCTAGAGGTCGCGGGTTTGAGCCTGGGCAGTGACGTTTTATTTTTAGAGCTCCTTTCTACAAAGGTTGTACTCTTTTATTATTACTTTTATTAATATGATTATTATTATTATTATTAGTATTATTAATATTATTAGAGTTATTATTATTATTATTATTATTATTATTATTATTATTATTATATAAGTATTATTATTAGCATTATTATTATTATTTTATTTATATTATTATTATTATTATTATTATTATTATTATTATTATTATTATTATTATTATTATTATTATTATTATTATTATTATTATTATTATCATTATTATTATTACTATCATTTTTATAATAATTATTATCATTATTATTATTATTATTACTACTATTAACATTAATATATTTATTAATAAGTATTATTATTAAGTGTTAGGACCCCGAAGTTATATAGTGTTAATGTGAATTAAGCTTTAAATGAAGGTTCCTTAGAAGAGGGCTATATAAGGAACCTAAGTAGTCCTAATTAGATAGCCATTGCATTGTAACCGAGTTCTAGAAGCTGTGGAATGTAATTTTACCTATTCTCTCTCATACCGAGTCTTCTTCCTATATACCGAATCTCACTCTATCTTATCTTTTCTCTCAATCTCAACATGATCTGACCTATCATTTGGTATCAGAGCTTTCAGGAAGTGATTCTACATCACTATATCGATCCAGAGATTGTAGATTATAGAATCTGAATACTCTCGGTAAAATGAATCATATTCGGTATTATCGAATTTGATAATCTGAAGTTCAGATTCTTGTGATAAGTTCAGCGAAGGTGTATTAGGTCTATTAGGAAGAGTTTCGATCATCATTAGAGCTTTTTAACTTCAATTATGGAGAATCAAGTTGATTTTTAGAGTTTGTGGCTAAAACTCTCGGTATTGCTTAATTCAAGCTTGATTCTGGTGTTTTGTGAAGATTTAAAGATTCAGTTGTGTTCGTGAGGTGTTAAATCACATTTCTGTCGGTTCAATTTCTTCAATTCTTCAAGTTTTGAAGATTTGATCAACACTCGGTATCGTAACTGTCATACCGAATCTGCTTCATTACTGGAAATTCATCTCAAGTGTTGCATATTGTGGTGTGTTTGTGATTCTATCACATTCGGTTTATTCATACGCAGCTAATTGGTGTGGTTTGTGAAAGGATTCTGTTATATTTCTAAGTTTTAGACTTAGACTCGGTATTGTCAATTGCTACAGTTGACATTCGGTATCCTGAATCTTCGGTATCATTGATATTCTGTTTGTTACTAACTTGTTTTCTTGTGCAGCAAGGTTACCGAATCTAATTCAAGGGAATTGGATTGAGTTTTGATGTCATGCGAGGTGTATATAAAATAGCTTTATATTTTACAAGGAAATACTATTAAATACGATACAATTTTACACAAGATATTTATTTATTTATAGAATGGATATACTTAAACCTTGCTACAACACTTATAGGCAGTGTACCTAATCGTACAGTAGTGTAGTTTTTAGTAAGTCCGGTTCGTTCCACAGGGAAAATCTTTAAACAAAGCTTAACGCTATATTAGTTTACTTTTATAAAAATACAAATATATATATAAGTAATATTATTATTATAAAGGGGAATTTTTACCGTTTAATGACCGGTTTGTCGATTTTAAAACTTTAGTCGCAGTTAAAACCAAATGTAAAATAATAAATAAATACAAGACTTAATTTAAAGCGTAAAGTAAATAACGATAATGAAATTGCGAATAATAAAAGTGCGATAAAATAAACTTGCGATAATTAAAAAGTACGATAATTAAAAGTGCAATTAAATACAATAACAATAAAAATGCGATAATTAGAAGTGCAATTAAATATAAAATAAAGGAAATTAAATATGAAATAAAAGAATTATGCTTATTTAAACTTCCGTAATCATGATGTTTGACGTGTTGATTTTAGTTTTATGCCCATGGGTTAATTGTCCTTTGTCCTGGATTATTTAATATGTCCGTCTAGTTTTTATCCATAACAGTCCATCAGTCATAAATATAAAGTGCGAGTATCCTCGTCAAATTATCCTTATACCCGAAGTCAAATATTCTAACTAATTGGGGACTTAAACTGTAACAAGGTTTTATTACTTTGTTTAATAATTACACCAGGATGTCGACTGAGTGTAACCCAAGGTTTTAATACTTTGTTAACAATTATACCAAGTGTCCTTGTACATAATTTCACTCCTGTTTTAATAATTCTAGTGGCTATTATTCCATTCCCGTGTCCGGTTAAATGAACGATTATTCGTACATATAAATACCCCGCCCATCGTGTCCGATCGAGTGTATATGGTAATTTATAGGGACGCCCAATTGTAAATCTTTATATTAACATTAACAAACTATCATTTAGTTAAACAAATATAAAGCCCATTAATAGCCCATAGTCTAATTTCCACAAGTGTCGTTCTTTTGTCCAAACACCAATTATGGTACAAAGCCCAATTACCCAATTTTAGTAATTAGCCCAACATCATGATTACTTCGTTTTAAATAAGCATAATAATAAATTAGCTACGAGACATTAATGTAAAAATGTTGAACATAACTTACAATGATTAAAAATAGCGTAGCGTTACACGGACAGAATTTCGACTTACACCCTTACAACATTCGCTAACATACCCTTATTATTAGGATTTAAAATTAAAATTAAAATTAAAATATAAATTATATATATATATATATATATATTTACGTATAGATAGATGGATGGATATATTGGATGGTTTTTGCGATCAAACTGCGTTTGCTTTTATAGGGAATTGAGTCCAGGGGAACTCCGCGACTCGCGGCATTTTTTGCCTTCAAACTCCGCGAGTCGCGGAGTTTGAAATTCCAGCTCACCAGCTTTGGCTTCTTTCTTGCCGACGATTTTAAATATTAATATAATATATATATAATTTTTAAGAATTATTTATATATTATATTATATTCATGTGCATAGTTGACTTGTAATTTTTAGTCCGTTGCGTCGAGCGTTGAGAGTTGACTCTGGTCCCGGTTCCGGATTTTCGAACGTCCTTGCGTACAATTTAATATCTTGTACTTTGCATTTTGAATCTTGTACTCTTGTAATTTCGAGACGTTTCTTATCAATAATTGGAACCTCTTTGATTGTATTTTGTACTTTTGAGCTTTTTGGTCGTTTGCGTCTTCAATTCGTCGAATCTGTCTTTTGTCTTCACCTTTTAATATTTAAACGAATATCACTTGTAAATAGAACATTTGCAACTAAAAGCTTGTCTTTCTTGGGGAATAATGCTATGAAATATATGTTCGTTTTTAGCATTATCAAATATTCTCACACTTGAGTGTTGCTTGTCCTCAAGCAATATAGTCTTGAAATACTAGAATCACTTCTTTATTCTTCACACTTTGTACATCAGTGATTTCTTTACGGCGGTATAAACAATGGTAGTAACGATATGGTTTACAGTCCCACATGACTATAAAAATTTAGATCCATTAAGGAAATTGGATCTTTATGTAAACATTTGATCTTTTGAAAATTAAATCTAGTTTTTACCCTAGATAAGTTTTCCGGAATAACCCTTCACCGGTGTTTGCAAATTATTTTTGTGGGTTTGGTGGGTTTCAGATTTGAAAATTTTAGCTCAAAACTTGCGGTTTTGTGTCACCCACTTGCTAACCTTGTATTAGGAAAGCAACACGTCCAGTTTACTTGTCCCGTATATTACCTTTCGGTAAACTACCGTCCAGTTGTAAAGGAAAGCGTTGAACAAGCAACTGTTAAGGCAATGTCCCCTGACATGCTTTTAATTATGGTCTATAACGTGTCGGACGCAATTACTATCCTTGGTAGGAGCAATAGTAAAGCTCACCCTTATGATTTTTTGGTCTGGCACAAGGTCCTGTCTTTGACCATGCTATGCAACCACCGTTCTTACGGTTGACACCCGATTTGGTTCAGGTGACCTAATGAATTCCAGGTGAATTCCTAGGATTTTACGTTCAATGGTAATGAACGCATTGAAAATGGGTTTTCAGAAAACAAATCAGTTTATAATTTGATCAAAATATTTTCTCGTTCAAGCTCGTGTTTAGATATCATTGAATTCCATGAGTTTGTAATTCTCAATCTTTAAGGTCAATCTCAAGGATTGAGTAATATCAGGCTTAAAAGCTAATTTTTGATCTTTTAATGAGATTATCCTTTCTGGGGATCTGATTCATTAGTCTTATCCAGCTAATTTGCATGGTGCCCCTCCATTGTACGAGATAAATCCTTCTCATGGTTAGGATAAATCTGACCACTTGGCGACCCTGTTTGATGCTGAGGTCCGTGGATTTCCTGCTGATTTTAGTGATGACTTTTCTAGATTTTTCGTCAACCTACAGCTGGTCTGGACGACAACTTCCTGACCTAAATCAAGAAGCGCGTTTCTTTTTCGGAAGACTTTACTTCCTTTTAATGATGGCATTGATTCATCGTGTAGATTCATCTCTTCTTTTCTTTCATCGGGTAAAACAGTTTAGTTTAGTCCAAAGCAAAAGTATTTTCAGTTATTTGTTACAGAAATATGTGACATATGTTTAAAATATCTTGGTAAATTTTCCCACACTTGGCTTTTATTTTCCTTTTTATTGTCCTCTATTCCATTTTAAATGAATTTTAACATTTTGGTTTGTTTCTCAATTTATGTCCTTTTCGAGGTAACAATAATTTCGGTGTTAAAACCTAGTTTTATCATTCATAAATACGTATAAACACGATTTTAAGTTCATTTAGTTGAAAATTTTTAAAAATTTTACTAGAATTGGGTAGTCAGTATATAAGACTAGGGCTGTTCTTTATTATCAGAGAGCACTAGATTCTAATACAACTACTACTTTACTAGTATTTCTAATGGTAACCAAGTGTATAAAGTAAAAATTTTAAAATCCGAAAGAATTTAACCCCTTCCCACACTTAAGATCTTGCAATGCCCTCATTTGCAAGAAATCAGTAACAATTTAAATTATTGAGGGTGATTTGTGTGAAAATGATTAAATTTTACCAAAGTTTCCAAACATATTTGTGTTTGCTTGCTGAATGATAAATGGGGCATATCATTTGTTCATTCCGTCTTGTTATTATTTCACATATATTTTGCATCTTGTCGTCAAAATTAGTTGCTTTTGCTGAACTTAATGCCAGTCTTTGAAAATGCGTTGTTTTACCCTGTTGTGTACATAAGATAAACTGCAAACATATATACATATTTTTGAAGTTTGGTATATTACTCCACATTCAAAAATTATTAAAATCTAATAATAAAATTTAGAAAATAATAAAACTATTACAAATCTAACATAAGTATTAAATGTATCAACATTACAAATTATAAAATAAATAAAACTAAGTAGACTAGGGATGATACTTATACCAATAGGGGTTCCATGTGACGACCCGGCAATTTCCGACAAAATTTAAATTTCATCTTATTATGATTTCGACACGATAAGCAGAGTCCGTTATGTTGAGTCTCAAAAACTTTGGAAATGTTATATGAATGCACTTGCCCTTTTGACCATTCTCGATGATTCACGAGCAATTGTTTGTAAATAAATATATAGATAAAAAAAATAATAAGTATACATATATATTATTTTGAATTAATAAAATGCACTCCCATCAAATTGAAATAATTAAGTTACTGTGTTTGATTGGTGTTTAATCCCTTTAACTGAACCAATTATATATATATATATATATATATATATATATATATATATATATATATATATATATATATATATATATATATATATATATATATATATATATATATATATATATACATAAGTATTGATTACATGCACATTGTAGTATATCAAAATATAAATATTAAATATTCAATATGTAATATTATATAATATATAGATAGGAGACTTGATAAGCATAAATTGTTATATCAATATATAATCATTACTCTTACTATTATTATTGAAATACTGATAATAATATTAAAGTCTGTATTAGTTATATTTTTATTTTCAAAATATAAAATATAGATATGAAAGTGGATACATTTAAATTGTTATATTGTATTATTAATACTAATGTTATTGTTATCATTATTATTATAATTAATAATTAATAGTAAAACTTTGATTTTTATTATTATTATGATTAATATTATTATTATTACTAAAAATTATCAATTTTATTTAAAATTATTATTAACATATTGTTATTATCTTAATCAATATTATTATTATAATTAGCATTATTAATATAATTATTATTAATAAGTATTATTAATATTATAAATGTATTTAGTAAATATGAATATTAAAAAAAAAATGTTATAAAGACATATTACGCGAATGAACTATCAGACATTTTTTTTTTCCTTTCCACTTTACATTTTTTTTCTTCCTTTTCCTGTTAAGCTCGTGACCCTCGATTATTTTCTTTATGTCTGTAAAATCAATCAGTGGAATCCATTCATCAATATCATCTATTATTGTCATTCGTAGCTGTATTAAGAGAAAGAGATAATCATTGAAACAAATTATATTCTTCATTATTTTCTTTTATTTAAAACCCGAACCCATTTAACCTCGGAGCTAATCTGGAACAAATTGAAGAAATGTAGAATTGCAGATATCTTGCAATTCACCTCGTGAACGTGTGTGAAAAACCTCAGATCTCAATTTGCTATATCGTGAACGAATTCGTGAGTCAAAGTTTTGAAACTTAAAAGTCAAAGTTTATGTTCTTCATGAAATTCGATTTTAATCTAATGTTTCTGTTTCAATTGAGAGTTCATAAAGCTTTTACGAATCAATTGAAACCAATTTCGTGTTATAACAATTATCTAAAACGATCTTTAAAACGAAAATCAATTTTTTTTTTTAAAAAAAAAAACAGCGACGGCAGATATAGATATCAAGCTGCTGTTTATATTTTTTTAATTTAATTTAAGATTAATATAGATTGATTATGATTTATTTGAAAGTCCTTAGACCGTGAATTGATTTTTTTTTTGTATTTGGTTTTATTGGATCGACCTGGATTTTGTGAAGAGAATGAAGAAGAGAGAAATTAAGGAAACGGATTTAATACAACAGATTTCATAATATATCAGGAAAAACAAAATGGCTGAGTGGTTATGAGGTGATTTGTGTTAACGAGAGGTCGGAGGTTCGAGCCTCGTAGTGGGCAATTTTTTTTACACCAAGCTTTTACAAGGGTATATATCTCTATTTTAATTTCTATTATTATTATTAACATTATTATTAGTTATTATGATTATTATTATGGTTATTATTATTGTTTTTATAGTTATCATTGTTATTGTTATATTATCATTATTATTGAAAATGTTAATGATAATAATATGATATACAAATAAATTGGAATCAAGTATGATAAGTAGTACTAACTTGTAATATAAAGAATTTATAATATGAATATGAATGAAAATAAACGATAAGTAGAATTGTTTACGAAAAAAAAAATATTTGTATATATGATAAGTAATATGATTATGGTATAAAGTTTACAAAATAATACGAAATACTATGATAGGTTAACTTGAGGATTAGAATTTACGATGATTAAAAATGTACAGCCATACGTAACATAAATATATATATATATATATATATATATATATATATATATATATATATATATATATATATATATATATATATATATATATATGTATGTATGTATAGAAAAAAAATCATAAAAGTATAAACTTTAATAAGAGTATTACTATGAACCTACTTTTGATATATACCGACTATTATTAATTTAGGGTGTAAATATTAATAATATATAAATTATGCATATATTAAAGTACAAAATATATTACAACCATAAATGAGAATTTTGTATAAAATAAATATATAGTTTAATATAGATTAATGAAACATTAGTAATATTACATATAAGTTTTAATAATCATATTAACATATTATATATAAATATTCATATATAACAACTTAAGTATTTTAATATAATAAAATATATATATATATATATATATATATATATATATATATATTAATATAACTATATAGATATTATTAATTGAAATATATACACAAATTAAATATATAATATTTAAATTAGGATATAATAAATAAATTTATTCGATTTCAAGTATATGTTTTAATATATATACAAATGCTATAGGTTCGTGAATCCGAGGCCAACCCTGCATTGTTCAATAAAGTCATATGTATTTTTACTACAAAATACATTAGGTGAGTTTCATTAATCCCTTTTTTAAATGCTTTTGCAATATTATTTTTGAGACTGAGAATACATGCGCTGCTTTTATAAATGATTTACGAAATAGACACAAGTAATCGAAACTACATTCTATGGTTGGATTATCTAATCGAATATGCCCTTTTTATTAAGTCTGGTAATCTAAGAATTAGGGAACAGACACCCTAATTGACGCGAACTCTAAAGATAGATCTATTGGGCCCAACAAGCCCCATCCAAAGTACCGGATGCTTTAGTACTTCGAAATTTATATCATGTCCGAAGGAGGATCCCGGAATGATGGGGATATTCTTATATGCATATTGTGAATGTCGGTTACCAGGTGTTCAATCCATATGAATGATAATTTTGTCTCTATGCATGGGACGTATGTTTATGAGAAATGGAAATATGAAAGCTTGTGGTCTATTAAATTTATGAAATGATTATTTATGTTGAACTAATGAACTCACCAACCTTTTGGTTGACACTTTAAAGCATGTTTATTCTCAGGTGTTAAAGAAATCTTCCGCTGTGCATTTGCTCATCTTAGAGATATTACTTGGAGTCATTCATGATATATTTTAAAAGACGTTGCATTCGAGTCGTTGCGTTCATCAAGTTTATTATTAAGTCAATTATAGTTAGATGTATTATGAAATGGTATGCCTGCCGTCAACTTTCGATGTAATGAAAGATTGTCTTTTCAAAAACGAATGCAATGTTTGTAAAATGTATTATATAGAGGTCAAGTACCTCGCGATGTAATCAACTGTTGTGAATCGTTTATAATCGATATGGACGCTGTCCGGATGGATTAGGACGGGTCCTTTCAGTTGGTATCAGAGCGGTGGTCTTAGCGAACCAGGTCTTGCATTAGTATGTCTAATTGATAGTCGTTAGGATGCATTAGTGAGTCTGGACTTCGACCGTGTCTGCATGTCAAAAGTTTTGCTTATCATTTTGTCAGAAATCATTTGTTTATCATCCTTAATAAATTACCTGCTTATTATTCTTAGTCTAAACACATCTAATTGCAATGACTGCATGAATAGTGTATAGACAAAATTCATATCTTAGCGTATCTACTAATTCATATCTTAGCGTATCTGCTAATTTATATCTTAGCGTATCTGTTATTGTTATCTTTACCTGACAGCTTCCGTAGATTCCTCCATAACTTATGAGACTTTAGTATTACATATGCATATGTAAATTATGTATTGCAGGATACTAATCTACATCCTATAATCTATTTCTTATCGAAAATCCTTCATCTGATCGTACGAGATGAATTCTTCAACTAATTCGAGTCCCTCGGATTTCGACAACTATTCCGATAGTTATCCCGACAGTTATTCCGAATGGATAGTCATCTAAGCTCCGGAAGCAACGTCAGCAGAATGAATCAACCAATCATCCATCCCCAATTCATCTGATGGATTCGTAGTCGACTTAATCAATGGAGACGCGCAGAAGGCGATCCCTTCCACTAACCGAATTCACCTCTTGACAATGAACCTGAAGCGTTTACCGGCGAACCTGTTCGAGACACCATTTTCAGTCTCATTTCCAGGGTAACTCGACAAGATCATATTCTATCCACAATTCTAAACCCTATTCATCTGCTCGTTCCGATCGACAATCATCTTGGAATAATAGGAGAAGTCAACGAACTTCGCGCTCGAGTAATCAATCTGGAGAATATGGTACAAAATGTACCAGCTTCAGCAACATCACCGGCACCAACAGTACAATCAGTAACAGCACCAGTACCATCAACAATCCATGCCTCAACATCTCATTATATACCTCGAGTATAATCATCGTTCTACATATCGCTCTACATCAATTTTCTCCGTTCTTCATGGAGATTATGTAATCTCTAATGTTTTAGAGATTATATATTCTTGCTCTAACGGTAAATCAAATGAGTTTAATATCATATTGACTCATTAAATCCATGATTACATCTGAAGAAAATATATATGTAAATATGTTTTCATAAAGATTGTAATTTAAAATTCTTTTGTACAAACTGTTAATGGTGAAAATATTTTAACGGGTAGGTAATACCCGAGGAATATTTAAATTTCAAATTAATAAGTTACACTGTATATTCTTCGAATCTGATTCCACAGTTATTCACTATCCTACTTACATCCACCGGTATCCGTATCCGTTCACCGCAGAGTAACCATTTTCATTAAATTTTAAATTTGGATTTTGACCTATCAGAATCCAACAAGTGGCATAATGAAGAAAACATTTGAAGGAATAAAATTTGTTAGAAACAAACAAATTAACTATGAGGAATTTTGTTAAGAATCCACGCTAACAAAATCCTAGCTAACTGTTCCTAGCTAACTGATCACATTTTAATTTATCGCAATTTTATTTATAGTCATTTAATTTCTGATATTTATTTTACGCACTTTAAATATCGGGACACGTATACAATGTTTTGACATATCATATCGACCCATCTATATATATATTTCGGAACAACCATAGGCACTCTATATGCAAATGTTAGAGTTAGCTATACAGGGTTGAGGTTGATTCCAAAATATATATATACTTTGAGTTGTGATCGAGTCTGAGACGTATACGGGTCACGACACGTATTAATTAATTCAAATTTTATATATTAAACTATATATGAATTATTGGGCTGTCAACTGTGGACTATCAACTGATGACTACCAACATTGAACGATTAAAATGAACTAAAATATTGATTAAAACATATGAAACTAAACAATTCTTCAAGTCTGCCACTTGATTTCATCTTAAACCTCAATTGTATCTTCACGATTACATTCTGCGTTCAAACCTTTCATGATTCTTGAAAACACCTCAATCGAGAGGATGAACCAACCGCACTTCATTTACGAAAGGAAAGAGTTATGCATATAGTTATGCACCTGAGAAACTCTCGGCAACTGAGTAAAAGTTTAACACGTAGCCGCGTCAGATCCTTTGGCATTTATTAGCAAAAATAACTTTGTGATCCCTCTTCAAGGTAGCCAATTTTGTCACAGCTCCATCAAGTCAACTTCGAATTTTCATTCGAAGTAGCCTTACTATAAATCCTGATATATACGATTACCCTTTTGATACCAGAGAATTCTTTTATATTCCACCATATTACCAGCAGACGTACCAGCAACCTTGTTGCTTCTTGGTTTAAATCTCTTTGACAAATCATTATATTTATTCAATGAAACCCTATCATATACTCATCCTCATCTTGTAACGAGAACTGCCATAACAGTTACCGAGAATCAGCAATCAGTACTTTGAAAACTCACAGCATATCTACATCAACAGTTATATGTACGACATTTATCTCTTAGAATTATGATCTCTTATTCTGAAATTCTAAAAAGCACTTAGTCACAAATCAATACGCTGAATGTTGAAAAATCTGAATGAAGCAGCAGAAACCATAGACAACCGTAAAACGACCTTAATCATCGAAAGTTTGATGATAAAGAATAGTATGTTGGAAAAGCTCAGAAAAGTTGGAACTGGAAAACGGATTGAGCTAACCATGAAGAAGACCAAGGACAAATACAAGGACCAAACCCTATATTCAAAGAATCCAGGTAATTCTGGATCCGATGAAACCTTCAAAGAATATCTTGCTCCGAAGTCATCTTGCGGAAAATCTTTCTCCATCAACCATTGAACTTAGAAATTCCAAAATATCATCATCAATATTTTCGATATTTCTGAGGATATTCTCATAAATATTCTCGTCCAAAATTATGTACCTCTTCGTGCTTCCTGTGTATCATTATATTGGAAACATTTAATAGAAAATTTAGTACCGAAAAGCAGATTATGCGAAACTATGAAGAAAGCCGTGGACAAATCACAAAGAATAAGTTTGACTTCAAAGAATCCAAATGATTCTGTTTCTGATGAAATCTACCTTGCTTTCGAATCTAAACCCTTACGGATAAATCTTCTTCATCATCCATCGATATTAGAAATTCCAAGATAACATCGTATCTTTCATTATAAATATCCTTCATATTTATGAAGATATTTTCATAACTATTCTTATCTGAAATCATTAATCTCTTCGTGCTATCAGTATTACATCATATAGAAACTGTTAGTTTCTATATTCTGTAAACTTTTGAGCTTAAAATATGAATGTTATTGAAGTAATATTGGGAACTGATGCATGAGTTAGCATAATATAATGACACCTGATCAACGTGATTATATTACAGTAAGTCATGCTGAGTTTCTAAATGGAACGTGATGATTCACAGATTTTAACGTCATCACGTGCCATGTTACATAACTCTTTCATTCTGCTTAACTTCTGAACATATCAAGAAAGAATGTTATTGATAGTTCTATTCTCAGTGACTCAGGTAATTTGACAAATTAAATCGTGCTATCACGTTCTTTCTTGTTTAGAACATTAAGTTCATTTGAAACTCCATACTTACGAATTCGGGACCGTTACTCGCTTTACTAGAGATCTAGAAGACAATAAAGATCCAAAGAGATCCAAAATATAAGAGAAAATATAAAGTCCAATAACAACCCGAAGATTACAAACCGTGGATATTAATACGAATAGCAATATAAAGACGCGGTATAATTAAGAATAGTATCACCCCAAGGTAATAGTAGAAGTAACCAGGTTCTTCTGGAGGAAGATTGAAAAGAAGGATGACAGAAATGATAATTAGGAAAATATCAAGGATTAGAACGAGATTAAGCATTTTCACAATCCTTTGGATGTATGAACTAAGAAAGAAAGTATAGGAATGGTGAGAATAATGGAATGAAAGAGTTTAATTTATAATGAAAATAGCAGACAGAGCAATCGGGGCAAATCATCGCATTTAATTAAAGAGATCTTAATTTCCCTAAATTTTGAAGAATCAGATCTTTTAGATTTCGAAGATTTCCTCTAAATTCCATGAATTCCGGAATTCAACCCTAACTCTGTCAAAAGTTAAAATGAATCTTTACTTTCCTATTTCACTCTTTGGTGATAGCTTCATTCGTACTCTTCGAATAATCGAATTATTTTTATCCATATTATTCAATAATGATAAAACTCTATTTATCAACTCATATTCGTCATGAAAACATTTTTATAGTTATTTATGACAACCTCACTTAAATTTCGGGACGAAATTTCTTTAACGGGTAGGTACTGTGACGACCCGGCAATTTCCGACCAAATTTAAATTTCATCTTATTATGATTTCGACACGATAAGCAGAGTCCGTTATGTTGAGTCTCAAAAACTTTGGAACTGTTATATGAATGCACTTGCCCTTTTGACCATTCTCGATGATTCACGAGCAATTGTTTGTAAATAAATATATAGATAAAAAAAAAAATAAGTATACATATATATTATTTTGAATTAATAAAATGCACTCCCATCAAATTGAAATAATTAAGTTACTGTGTTTGATTGGTGTTTAATCCCTTTAACTGGACCAATTATATATATATATATATATATATATATATATATATATATATATATATATATATATATATATATATATATATATATATATATATATACACACACATAAGTATTGATTACATGCACATTGTAGTATATCAAAATATAAATATTCAATATGTAATATTGTATAATATATAGATAGGAGACTTGATAAGCATAAATTGTTATATCAATATATAATCATTACTCTTACTATTATTATTGAAATACTGATAATAATATTAAAGTCTGTATTAGTTATATTTTTATTTTCAAAATATAAAATATAGATATGAAAGTGGATACATTTAAATTGTTATATTGTATTATTAATACTAATGTTATTGTTATCATTATTATTATAATTAATAATTAATAGTAAAACTTTGATTTTTATTATTATTATGATTAATATTATTATTATTACTAAAAATTATCAATTTTATTTAAAATTATTATTAACATATTGTTATTATCTTAATCAATATTATTATTATAATTAGCATTATTAATATAATTATTATTAATAAGTATTATTAATATTATATATGTATTTAGTAAATATGAATATTAAAAAAAAAATGTTATAAAGACATATTACGCGAATGAACTATCAGACATTTTTTTTTCCTTTCCACTTTACATTTTTTTCTTCCTTTTCCTGTTAAGCTCGTGACCCTCGATTTTTTTCTTTATGTCTGTAAAATCAATCAGTGGAATCCATTCATCAATATCATCTATTATTGTCATTCGTAGCTGTATTAAGAGAAAGAGATAATCATTGAAACAAATTATATTCTTCATTATTTTCTTTTATTTAAAACCCGAACCCATTTAACCTCGGAGCTAATCTGGAACAAATTGAAGAAATGTAGAATTGCAGATATCTTGCAATTCACCTCGTGAACGTGTGTGAAAAACCTCAGATCTCAATTTGCTATATCGTGAACGAATTCGTGAGTCAAAGTTTTGAAACTTAAAAGTCAAAGTTTATGTTCTTCATGAAATTCGATTTTAATCTAATGTTTCTGTTTCAATTGAGAGTTCATAAAGCTTTTACGAATCAATTAAAACCAATTTCGTGTTATAACAATTATCTAAAACGATCTTTAAAACGAAAATCAATTTTTTTTTTTAAAAAAAAAACAGCGACGGCAGATATAGATATCAAGATGCTGTTTATATTTTTTTTATTTAATTTAAGATTAATATAGATTGATTATGATTTATTTGAAAGTCCTTAGACCGTGAATTGAATTTTTTTTTTGTATTTGGTTTTATTGGATCGACCTGGATTTTGTGAAGAGAATGAAGAAGAGAGAAATTAAGGAAACGGATTTAATACAACAGATTTCATAATATATCAGGAAAAACGAAATGGCTGAGTGGTTATGAGGTGATTTGTGTTAACGAGAGGTCGGAGGTTCGAGCCTCGTAGTGGGCAATTTTTTTTACACCAAGCTTTTACAAGGGTATATATCTCTATTTTAATTTCTATTATTATTATTAACATTATTATTAGTTATTATGATTATTATTATGCTTATTATTATTGTTTTTATAGTTATCATTGTTATTGTTATATTATCATTATTATTGAAAATGTTAATGATAATAATATGATATACAAATAAATATGAATCAAGTATGATAAGTAGTACTAACTTGTAATATAAAGAATTTATAATATGAATATGAATGAAAATAAAAGATAAGTAGAATTGTTTACGAAAAAAAAAAATTATTTGTATATATGATAAGTAATATGATTATGGTATAAAGTTTACAAAATAATACGAAATACTATGATAGGTTAACTTGAGGATTAGAATTTACGATGATTAAAAATGTACAGCCATACGTAACATAAATATATATATATATATATATATATATATATATATATATATATATATATATATATATATATATATATATATATGTATGTATAGAAAAAAAAAATCATAAAAGTATAAACTTTAATAAGAGTATTACTATGAACCTACTTTTGATATATACCGACTATTATTAATTTAGGGTGTAAATATTAATAATATATAAATTATGCATATATTAAAGTACAAAATATATTACAACCATAAATGAGAATTTTGTATAAAATAAATATATAGTTTAATATAGATTAATGAAACTTTAGTAATATTACATATAAGTTTTAATAATCATATTAACATATTATATATAAATATTCATATATAACAACTTAAGTATTTTAATATAATAAATATATATATATATATATATATATATATATATATATATTAATATAACTATATAGATATTATTAATTGAAATATATACACAAATTAAATATATAATATATAAATTAGGATATAATAAATAAATTTATTCGATTTCAAGTATATGTTTTAATATATATACAAATGCTATAGGTTCGTGAATCCGAGGCCAACCCTGCATTGTTCAATAAAGTCATATGTATTTTTACTACAAAATACATTAGGTGAGTTTCATTAACCCCTTTTTAAATGCTTTTGCAATATATATTTTTGGGACTGAGAATACATGCGCTGCTTTTATAAATGCTTTACGAAATAGACACAAGTAATCGAAACTACATTCTATGGTTGGATTATCTAATCGAATATGCCCTTTTTATTAAGTCTGGTAATCTAAGAATTAGGGAACAGACACCCTAATTGACGCGAACTCTAAAGATAGATCTATCAGGCCCAACAAGCCCCATCCAAAGTACCGGATGCTTTAGTACTTCAAAATTTATATCATGTCCGAAGGAGGATCCCGGAATGATGGGGATATTCTTATATGCATATTGTGAATGTCGGTTACCAGGTGTTTAATCCATATGAATGATAATTTTGTCTCTATGCATGGGACGTATGTTTATGAGAAATGGAAATATGAAAGCTTGTGGTCTATTAAATTTATGAAATGATTATTTATGTTGAACTAATGAACTCACCAACCTTTTGGTTGACACTTTAAAGCATGTTTATTCTCAGGTGTTAAAGAATCTTCCGCTGCGCATTTGCTCATCTTAGAGATATTACTTGGAGTCATTCATGATATATTTTAAAAGACGTTGCATTCGAGTCGTTGCGTTCATCAAGTTTATTATTAAGTCAATTATAGTTAGATGTATTATGAAATGGTATGCCTGCCGTCAACTTTCGATGTAATGAAAGATTGTCTTTTCAAAAACGAATGCAATGTTTGTAAAATGTATTATATAGAGGTCAAGTACCTCGTGATGTAATCAACTGTTGTGAATCGTTTATAATCGATATGGACGTTGTCCGGATGGATTAGGATGGGTCCTTTCATTCCATGCATAACCATAGGTGTTATAAAATGCTTCGGCTGGGTTATACGTAGGATACGGTGGTTGAATCTCTATAGACCAGGGAGGGAATACGGGCGATTGAGTAGGAATATAGTTTCTACCTATATGTTGGCAATAAGCTATGATTTGGTTTTGATGAACTTGCCAATCTTCAAATGCTCTATGTCTAGCGTTTTCATACTCTTGTGAAGCTATAAACCTTTGTATTTCTGCCATTTCATTTCCCCCTCCTACATTACCTTGCTGTTGGTTTCTCTCAACCTGTGGATGTCTACCATTATATCGTACTGCGGCGTTATTTCACCTCTTCAAAACTTTCGCACCATGGTATACATTTAAACCTATTGTATCTCGGGGTTCTGGTTCTTCGATTAGTAATCCCCCCGACTTACATCCACACCGAGATATTCAGCAATCAAAGTAATAAATACACCACCTCCTATTATGCTATGCGGTCTCATCCCCCTAACCATAGATGATAAATAATAACCCACACAATAAGGTATACTTACAGCGCTTTGTGGGTCTCGAATACACATATGGTAAAACAAATCCTGTTCATTTACCTTTTCCTTATTCTTACCTCTTTGTGTAATCGAATTAGCTAAAAGCCTATGAATTACTCTTAACTCTGCTCTATCTATATCCAAATAAGAGTAATTTTCCCTTTAAATCGGTGATGGCTAGTCATTTGACTCCATACACCATGCGTATCAAAATTTTCGTCTATCTTCTTACCGTTCAATATCAACCCTCTACAATCGGCAGATGCTAACTCCTCAGGCGTATATATACGTAAAGCCTGAGCCATGTCTAGTAAAGACATTTGGTGCATCGAACCTCCTAACAAAAATCTAATAAAAGATCGATCGGTTAAACTAGCTACCCGATCATTTAATTCTATACTACACAACAATTCTTCACACCATACCTTATATACAGGTCTACGCATGTTGAATAACCGTACCCAATCGTTAAAAGTAGAATTACCATACCTCTGTGCAAGTAATTCCCTAATTGGCCCGGCCAATTCTATAGCTTCTAATGGTCCCCATTCTATGACTCTAGGTACTTCAACAGCTTTAGAATGAAGAGTATGCAAACCCCTTTGGTATTTTGGATAATCTATCCAAAGTCTGTCAAATCTCAGGTTCGGGTGCAAATCTTCCAAGTGCATATCAGAAAATGTCATGACTGGATGAGGTATATCTTGTTTGTAGTAGTTATCCACCTCCTGTTGTTCCGCATTCTCAGCAGTAGCATTGCGAGCTTGGGATGAAGATTCACCCCTTTCAGTCTGCAAAACACATCAAACACAATTTTTGTGCATCCAAATATGCATTAGTGTCAGCAAAATCATCAATCAAAATAATTACAATGACATGATCAATTTATATCAAACTTAAGCTCATTTTCATATTTTCATCAAATCTACACTTTTTCAAATAAGCATATACGAAAATGTTCGCCAAGTTCATAAGCATTCAACTCAAATAACATGTCAAAATAATCATTACTAGCAATTAAACAAGTTTCAAATGGCATTATCTCTCAAAAATCAAGTTCATGAATTTTAGACTTGAAAAAGTCCACTTTAATTCTCAAAATCATGTTTAGGCTCAAAGTTTGGATCAATTAACTACCTAAACATGTTACACTACTTAATTTAGCAACAATTCATGACAAAAATCGGCCATAACCTGTTTATATCAAAAAGCCCCAAATTTGCTCAAGAACACAAACCCTAGATTACTCAAAATTTGAAGTTTAATGCTTCTAATCATGTTAAATAGCATCAATCTAGGTTATACAAGCATAATACATAAACAATTTAAGCATAATTACACTAAAAAGCATCAAAATCAAATTGGGTATAAAATTGCTCAAGAACACTAATTTTCAGATTAAATGGTGTTTAGGTGTAGAAATTTACCGTTTTTCTTGAGTAATTCCTTGATGGCATCCTTCTCAACATGATTTTAGTAAAAGATTTGATGATTAACGGTCAAAAATTTTGAATTTGGGAGTGTTTTTTTGGTTTTTTCGGGTTTGTTTCGCAGTATTTTTTTGTGTTGTGGTGTGTGGACTGAGCTGATTACGTTTTTATTTTTTTCTGGGTTTTGGTCCCTCCGCGAGTCGCGGTGTTTGACCCTTCAAACTCCGCGAGTCGCGGAGTTTGTATTATTTTTTTTTATATATATATCTTAACTAATTAAAACAATTAAGTAATTAATTCTAAAATTTTGTTTCCCTTGTTATTTAGGACGAGGTCGTTTCGGATCGATGTCCTAGTCCGTCCTTCGACAAAATTTTAAAATTTGTCTTTTTGTAGCGATTGTTTTAAAAGCTAAGATTTTTGGTTTTTTTTAATGTTTTTGGCATACTTTAATTCAATAAGATTAAAAATAATGATAATAAAAGTTCTCGTCCCTCCCTCGGGTAAAGCAATTTCGGTTCAAAGACCTAGTCTTCAACTTACGACGAATTTTAAAAATCATATTTTTAACTTAGCGACATAAAGTAAATTTTTGTTTTTAAATTCACACAACTTAAATATAAAATTCAAAATTAATATTAAAAATTCACACCAAACTTAATTTAAAAATTCATATTATAAATTCACACCAAACTTATATTAATTTTTCAAATATTTACAATTTTAAATATATTGATTTTACAAAGTTTACAATTTAAGATTTATATATTAATTTTAAAAAACATGGTAAAAATAAAATTAAAAATCTTTTTGGCTTTTTATCCCACTTTAATCAATCAAATATTATCAAAAATATGCGCCCCTCTTTTCGGTAAAGTAATTTCGGTTCCAAGACCTAATTTAACTCATGACGAATTTTTGAAATATTTTGGGTTGATTGATTAAAGATATTTATACCTTAAGAATAAACGTTAAATTTCGCAGTGATGTAATAAATTTTTGAATGATATCAATAATTTCGGTCGCCATACCTAATTTTATTCAATACCAATTTAATACTTTATAGCGAACAAATTAGCGTTTATTATCAAAAGGTTAAAAATAAAAATAAAAACAAAAAACTGTACAGACTTACCTGTGAGATAGTAATCTTAGTTATACGGTCTATCCCATTCATAAGATAGTCAGTTTAATTGGTTTTCCATGGCTACATAGGCATAACCTCGAGCATTCAGTATTTTTTCTTCTAAACATATGAACTGTCCGTCTCTGCATAAAGTAACAAATTCGGTATTTGAATAGGTTTGATTATTTGAACATTTACCTCCATGTGACCATTTTCCGCATTTGTGACATCTTTCAAGGTGTCGTGCTCTGAAAGGACCCGTTCATATACATTATAAACGATTCACAATAGTTGATTACATCGCGAGTTATTTGACCTCTATATGATACATTTTACAAACATTGCATTCGTTTTTAAAAGACAAACTTTCTTTACAACGAAAGTTGACGGCATGCACACCATTTCATAATACATCCAACTATAATTGGCTTAATAATAATCTTGATGAACTCAATGACTCGAATGCAACGTCTTTCAAAATATGCCATGAATGACTCCAAGTAATATCCTTAAAATGAGCTAATGCACAGCGGAAGATTTCTTTAATACCTGAGAATAAACATGCTTTAAAGTGTCAACCAAAAGGTTGGTGAGTTCATAGGTTTATCATAACAATCATTTTAATATATTAATAGACCACAAGATTTTCGTTTATAAATATATGTACACTCGCAAGTGTATAAAAGTATTCTATAAGTTGTAGGCACCCGGTAACAAGCCTTAACGTTCATGTTTTACCCTCTAAAGTACACCAGATCAGGTGTGTTTAAAATAACCTCGAAGTACTAAAGCATCCCATAGTCAGGATGGGGTTTGTCAGGCCCAATAGATCTATCTTTAGGATTCGCGCCTACCGTACATAGACAAGTAGTTTAATGTTACCAAGCTAAGGGTATATTTCTGGTTTAAACCCACGTAGAATTAGTTTTAGTACTTGTGCCTATTTCGTAAAACATTTATAAAAACAGCGCATGTATTCTCAGTCCCAAAAATATATATAAAAGGGAGCAAATGAAACTCACAATACTGTATTTCGAAGTAAAAATACATATAACGTCATTTAACAAGTGCAAGGTTGGCCTCGGATTCACGAACGTATCAATATTGAGATTCAATATTGCAGGAAAGTACGTAGACGCAACGGAGATGATAAACACTAGATTGACCTCACGAGCATACCCATGAACCATACCCATCACCTCCATAGCTATAACCCATAATTTTCTTAGCTTCGACTCATTCAAAAAAACTATTTTGAAATCACTCGGACAGTACTCCGTCGTAATATTTTATATATACTAATAATATCTTGAAATAATACAGAGCAAATATATATATATATATATATATATATAAATCGATTGAGAGAGTTTAGAGAAATATATTTTCAAGTTTCTATGAAATAATGAAACCTATTGAATTCTATTTATAATAGATTTTTGAATTATTAAAGTGAATTATTAAAGTATGAATTATTAAAGTGAATTATTAAAGTATGAATTATTAAAGTGAATTATTAAAGTATGAATTATTAAAGTGAATTATTAAAGTATGAATTATTAAAGTGAATTATTAAAGTATGAATTATTAAAGTGAATTATTAAAGTTAAAGTAAAGTAAAAGTAAAGTAAAGGTAAAGTTAAAGTATAGTAAAAGTATAAAAACTATGTATGTATAATACGCGTATAAATATATATAATATTAATTTAAATCGTTATATATATTTAATGAAATAAAATATAAATATCGCTATATTTATTATACTGGTTAAGTAATGAGTTGTCAAAAGTAATTCTAGATATTTATAAAAGTTATATACGTTTTAATAATAAAGTTCTTTTTTAAACTGAAAACGTCTTTGTACGTTTGAAAATAGATTAATAGAATATTATGGAAACCAATTCTCCGCTAACTTTTGTCTAACTTTCGTAAATGACATTTTTTATTTTTATTTATAAATAGCTTTACAAATTATTCTGAATATCGTTAAGAGGAATAGATTTTCTCAAATCATAGTGGACCTCTCAACAGAGACTTGTAATCATAATTCAATGTTTCTGATAATTCAATCATTTAATATATTTTTTTTAATTTCGTCAAAAATCATATTGAAACAAATACGTTCGTGTAAAGTATTATACGTTTAATACTTTATTAATATTCTCAAGTTATAATATATATATATATATATATACATATACATATCTATTTATATATAACGGTTCATGAATCGTCGGAATTTGGTCGAGGTTATAATGAATGTATGAACACAGTTTAAAATTCTTGAGATTTAACTTAAAAAACTTTTCTTATCGTGTCGGAATAATATAAAGATTAAAGTTTAAATTTGGTCAGAAATTTCCGGGTCGTCACAGTACCTACCCGTTAAAGAAATTTCGTCCCCGAAATTTGATAGAGGTCGTCATGACTAACAATGAGAATGTTTTTATAACGATTATAGAGTTTTATAATGTTCAAGAAGAATGGATAAAATAATTCGATTACTCGAAGCGTGTGAGTGAAGTTATCGTAAATGAATGAAATAAGATAATAGTGATTCGTCGTATCTTTTGACGTCATCACGATTGATCTTCGAAAAGAAAATCTTTGTAATTTATATTGAATTTGATTATTCGGCGATTAAGGAAATTATGATCCTCTTCGAATTAATGCGATAATCCATTTTGATTTCTCTGTCGGATATTTCACTATAAATTCACCTCATTTGTTTTCTTACAACTCACACCTTCTCAACTCATATTTTAAAGTATTTGTCAATATGCTTCATCCAGTGCTGATTCTTGATATACTCCTCACTTTCATATCTGTCGCTCTTCTTTTTCATCTGCCTCAGGAAGAAACTATTTACTTCTACTATACTCTTGGTTTTATAGTGTTTTTAGTTCTCCCGTGTCTTTATATTGCTATATGCATTGATATATGCAGTTTGTGATTTCTGGGTTGTTATTGGGTTTTATATCTTCCCTTATATTTCAAAGTCCTTGCTTCTTCTATAATCATTGTCATCCACAGTTAATGCTCTCTTCTATTTGCTATGATTTATACTCCCATTTCTAGTTCGGAGCTTTGTCCTTTCGTTTCTTCTTCTTGCGATTAAGCATCGCTTGTAATGGTCCAGAATTCGCAGATATAAATTTCGGAATGAACATTGTTAATGTTCTAGGAAGGAAATTGTAATGGCACGATCTTGACTTGTCAAATTACCAGAATACCTCGGAAAAGGCCGAATCATCAAGAAATATTTTCTTGACATTTAGAGATCAAAGAGAATATAAGAGTCGTGTAACATAGCACATGATGACGTTATGATCTGTGAATCATCATGTTCCATTTAGAAACTCAGCATGAATTACTGTAATATAATCACGTTGATCAAGTGTCATTATATTATACTAATTCATGCTTCAGCTCCCAACACTTTTTCAAGAATATTCCTATTTTAAACTCGAATGTTTCAGAATTTAGAAACTAAAATAGTTTCTTTTATGATATAATACTGATAGCGCGAAGAGGTAAATGATTTCAGATAAGAATAATTATAAAAATATCTTAGAATGTCTAATATCAGAGGATGATGAAGGATATTGTCCGCAGGGGTTTAGAGTCAGGAGCAAGGTATTGGTTAATGACTTTAGCAAGTACTGAATCATTTGGATTCTTTGAAGGCAGGTTCAGCCTTTGTGATTTGTCCACAGCCTCCTTTATACTTTGCTCAATCCGTTTTCCAGTTCCAAAGCTTCTCTTTTTCTGAGCTTTGCCAATATACTATCCTTTATCATCCAACTTTTTACTGTTAAGGTCGTTTACAGTTTTTGCTGCTTCATCAGCATTTTTCAAAATTTCGAGAACTGGTTCGCAGTTTAGGGTGTTTTTCAGAAATTTCTCATTCAAAGAATGTAAGTCTTGGAGGTAGACGTTGTGTGTATATGTAATTGTTGATGTAGACATGCTGCGAGGTTTCAAAATACTGATTGCTGATTCTCAATAATTGGTATGGCAATTCTTGTTATAAGGTACGAATGAGTATATGATAGGGTTTTGATAATTATAATGATTTTTTTTTTGGAAAGTCAAAGATCAGTGAAGTTGTTGGTAAGTTTATTGCTAATGTGGTGAATATAAATGATTCCCCGGTAACGTTGGCGAAAGGGCAACGTATCTATCGAGGTTATAATAAGACTGTTTTGATTGAGAAGTCGAAGTTGACTTGCTGGAGCTGTGACAAAACTGTCTATTTTGAAACGGAATTGAAAAGTTATTTTAGCTAGTAAACGCCAAAGGGTCTAACACGGATACGTGTCGAACTATGACTTGGGTTTTGAGAGTTTTTCAGGTGTATAACTGTGGGTAACATGTGGTTGGATCATCATCTCGATTGTTCCTTAGTTGAAGTGTCTTCAGGAATTTCGAAGGGTTTGAGCACATATTGTAATCATTAATACATATGATGTTCTAACACAGTTTTGAAGTCAAAGTATAGCTTTAAAAGATATAGGAATCTAAGAGTGATGATACTGGTTATATTTCGAATTGAATTATGCGATTTCAAAATCAGAATATGTAATTGAATTTGAATGAGTATAATTGTTTTGATTTATATGAAAGAATGGATATTGTTGTGAAAGTAGGGAGTATAGTTGATGATTGCTGAATCAGTTTCGAAAAATGTAATATATTAATTGTGAATTTATATATCTCTCGGGTATTACCTACCCGTTAAAAAAATTTTCACAATTAATATTTTGTACAAAAGAAGTTTATTACAGTCTTTATGAAAATATATGTGTATATTTTCTTTAGATGTAATATAGATTTAATGTGTTAATATTAAATTAAACTCATTTGTTTTATGGTTGGAACTAGAATTGAGTAATCCCTAAAACTTTATAAATTGCATAAGTATTTCTTTAATAATATTGAAATTATGAATCATTACTTTGTTATTTGTTGGTTTTCGTGAAATTCTTGTGAACTTCGCAAGGTACGAATGATGTTATTTGAAAAGTTTTGAGTACATCGATGATGAAAGTGTAAAATCAAACATATATTCGAATAATACACTTGATTAATTATGAATTGGATTTTTATTGAATTGAGACAGAGATTGTAATTAACGATGGTTAAGTTGCGGACGAAGGACGTACATCATTGCATATTTGTAATATGAATTAACTGAGTAGTTAAGATTCACACATAATAGCTTAGTACGGGAAGATTTATTATGGTTTAAAAATTTATACATATAAAATATACATATAAATCTTTCGATTGGAAATGAGTTAATACTTCATAACTCGTTGATACAATATATTTGTTGTTGATTCGTAATGATGTCCACAATGATTCTTGAACTGACAGAGTTTGTGATGTTAAGGTGCTGTTGATTCTGACGATACTGATGGCACTGACTGTGTTGATGATGCTACGGTCCTGTTGATGCTGTTGGTAAAACAATTCTAGCTTGTAAATCGTACACCATTTTCGATCAAAGTTTCTACTCTACCATCTCCGTTCACTCATCCGATTTACGGTCAGAATTAAATAATCTCTAAGATTTTGGAGATTACATAACTGCCGCAGAGATATCTCTTCAATGAAGTTTATGAATTAATACTTCATCGTTTGTTGTTGTTGATATTCCTGGATATTTACAGGGCGTATGACGTTGATGTTTGAGATACAGATTGTGATGTTGCGGTATGGGATGTGGATGTTGTTGTTGGTGGTGGTGATGGTACTGTTGGTGTTGCTGATGGTGGTACTGTTTATGCTGCTGGTGCTGCTGCTGGTGTTTGTAACCTTTGCACCATATTCTCCAAAGCCACTACCCGAGCGCGAAGCTCGTTGACTTCTTCTATTACACCGGGGTGATTGTCGGTTCGGACGAGCGGATAAATAAAATCTAGAATTTGGTGTAGTATGTAATCGTGACGAGATACTCTAGAAATAAGAGAGAAAATGGTGTTTCGGATAGGTTCGCAGGTAAGTGCTTCAGGTTCTTCGCCAAGAGGACAATGTGGTGGATGGAAGGGATCACCTTCTTCTTATCTCCAATGATTAAGGAGGCTACGAACCCATACCCAATTCATACAGAATAGATGATGACTAATTGGTTGATCCATTCCGGTCACACTGCTTTCGAAACTTGAGTGGGATTCCATTTCGGAATCCGAGGGACTTGAACTAATGACAAATTCCATTTCATACGATTGAATAAAGAATTTTTCGATATGAAATGATTTTTCAGCTATCGGGTGGTATTCGAATTATATAGAGCAAAAGGTTTCGTAGATTACGGAGGAATTTACGGAATATGTCAGGCAAAGTTTACAGTAACAGATACGCTAAGATATGAATTTTGTCTATACACTATTCATGCAATCATTGCAATAAGATGTGTCTAGACTAAGAATGATAAGCAGGTAATTTCCGACAAAAATGATGAGCAAAACTTTTGACATGCAGACACGGTCGAAGTCCAGACTCACTAATGCATCCTAACGACTATCAGTTAGACACACTAATGCAGACCTGGTTCGCTAAGACCACCGCTCTGATACCAACTGAAAGGACCCGTTCATATACATTATAAACGATTCATAATAGTTGACTACATCGCGAGGTATTTGACCTCTATATGATACATTTTACAAACATTGCATTCATTTTTAAAAGACAAACTTTCTTTACAACGAAAGTTGACGGCATGCACACCATTTCATAATACATCCAACTATAATTGGCTTAATAATAATCTTGATGAACTCAATGACTCGAATGCAACGTCTTTCAAAATATGCCATGAATGACTCCAAGTAATATCCTTAAAATGAGCTAATGCACAGCGGAAGATTTCTTTAATACCTGAGAATAAACATGCTTTAAAGTGTCAACCAAAAGGTTGGTGAGTTCATAGGTTTATCATAACAATCATTTTAATATATTAATAGACCACAAGATTTCCGTTTATAAATATATGTACACTCGCAAGTGTATAAAAGTATTCTATAAGTTGTAGGCACCCGGTAACAAGCCTTAACGTTCATGTTTTACCCTCTAAAGTACACCAGATCAGGTGTGTTTAAAATAACCTCGAAGTACTAAAGCATCCCATAGTCAGGATGGGGTTTGTCAGGCCCAATAGATCTATCTTTAGGATTCACGCCTACCGTACATAGACAAGTAGTTTAATGTTACCAAGCTAAGGGTATATTTCTGGTTTAAACCCACGTAGAATTAGTTTTAGTACTTGTGCCTATTTCGTAAAACATTTATAAAAACAGCGCATGTATTCTCAGTCCCAAAAATATATATAAAAGGGAGCAAATGAAACTCACAATACTGTATTTCGTAGTAAAAATACATATAACGTCATTTAACAAGTGCAAGGTTGGCTTCGGATTCACGAACGTATCAATATTGAGATTCAATATTGCAGGAAAGTACGTAGACGCAACGGAGATGATAAACACTAGATTGACCTCACGAGCATACTCATGAACCATACCCATCACCTCCATAGCTATAACCCATAATTTTCTTAGCTTCGACTCATTCAAAAAAACTATTTTGAAATCACTCGGACAGCACTCCGTCGTAATATTTTATATATACTAATAATATCTTGAAATAATACAGAGCAATATATATATATATATATATATATATATATATATATATATATATATATATATATATATATATATAAATCGATTGAGAGAGTTTAGAGAAATATATTTTCAAGTTTCTATGAAATAATGAAACCTATTGAATTCTATTTATAATAGATTTTTGAATTATTAAAGTGAATTATTAAAGTATAAATTATTAAAGTGAATTATTAAAGTATGAATTATTAAAGTGAATTATTAAAGTATGAATTACTAAAGTGAATTATTAAAGTATGAATTATTAAAGTGAATTATTAAAGTATGAATTATTAAAGTGAATTATTAAAGTATGAATTATTAAAGTGAATTATTAAAGTATGAATTATTAAAGTGAATTATTAAAGTTAAAGTAAAGTAAAAGTAAAGTAAAGGTAAAGTTAAAGTATAGTAAAAGTATAAAAACTATGTATGTATAATACGCGTATAAATATATATAATATTAATTTAAATCGTTATATATATTTAATGAAATAAAATATAAATATCGCTATATTTATTATACTGGTTAAGTAATGAGTTGTCAAAAGTGATTCTAGATATTTATAAAAGTTATATACGTTTTAATAATAAAGTTCTTTTTTAAACTGAAAATGTCTTTCTACGTTTGAAAATAGATTAATAGAATATTATGGAAACCAATTCTCCACTAACTTTTGTCTAACTTTCGTAAATGACACTTTTTGTTTTTATTTATAAATAGCTTTACAAATTATTCTGAATATCATTAAGAGGAATAGATTTTCTCAAATCATAGTGGACCTCTCAACAGAGACTTGTAATCATAATTCAATGTTTCTGATAATTCAATCATTTAATATATTTTTTTTAATTTCGTCAAAAATCATATTGAAACAAATACGTTCGTGTAAAGTATTATACGTTTAATACTTTATTAATATTCTCAAGTTATAATATATATATATATATATATATATATATATATATATATATATATATATATATATATATATATATATATATATATATATATATATATATATATATATATATATATACACATACATATACATATCTATTAATATATAACGGTTCATGAATCGTCGGAATTTGGTCGAGGTTATAATGAATGTATGAACACAGTTTAAAATTCTTGAGATTTAACTTAACAAACTTTTCTTATCGTGTCGGAATAATATAAAGATTAAAGTTTAAATTTGGTCAGAAATTTTCGGGTCGTCACATGCTCTTCTTTTTGCTGCGGATTTTGATTTTCCTTTACCAAATTGTAACTTATTATCTTCGCATCTGGATTCTTTTCTTACTCCGTCCAATCTTTCTCTGTTTACTGATACTATTTCACTTGGTAGTGTGTCATTATTACGTTTAGTGATCAAAGCGTGTAGCATTAGACCATGGTTTAGTTCACAGGCAGTCTTCATTTCGTAAAAACCTAAAAAAAATAAAAATTCAGAATGGGGGGAGAAGACTAGTTCTTTAGGGTCTGCTAGGGAAAGACCATTCGGGTTCCATTTTCGAGAACTACACGAAAACAGACAATCTAACTCTAACAGAAATACATAAAATCCTTAAAGATTTGATTCTCCCCACACTTAGTTAGCTGTGGTATCGAAATTGTGATTAACTTCATTGTCGAATTCCATCGGACTATCTATGTAGTGTTTAACTCTGTGACCATTAACTTTAAATTCAATCCCATTTGAATTTATTAATTTTATCGTTCCGTATGGGAAAACTCTTTTGACTATGAATGGTCCAGACCATCTTGATTTCAATTTTCCAGGAAATAGCTTGAATCGTGAATTGAAAAGAAGAACTCTGTCTCCTTCTTTAAATTCTTTTAAACTTCTGATTCTTTTATCATGCCATTTCTTCGTTCTTTCTTTATAGATTAATGAATTTTCATATGCTTCATGTCTTAACTCTTCTAATTCGTTTAGTTGACTTAATCGTAGACGTCCAGCTTCATGTATATCAAGATTACATGTCTTCAAAGCCCAAAATGCTTTGTGTTCAATTTCTACTGGAAGATGACATGCTTTTCCATAAACAAGTCTAAAAGGTGTGGTTTCAATTGGAGTTTTGTAGGCTGTTCTAAAAGCCCAGAGTGCATCCTCCAATTTAATGGACCATTCCTTCGGATTTGATCCTACGGTTTTCTCTAGAATACGTTTTAAAGCTCAGTTGGTATTTTCAACTTTTCCACTTGTTTGTGTATGATATGTGGTGGAGATTTTATGAGTTACTCCATATCTTTTAAGAACTTTCTCAAGTTGATTATTACAGAAATGAGTACCCCGATCACTTATTAAAGCTTTCGGTGTTCCAAACCTTGCAAAAAGACATTTTAAAAAGTTGACTACAACTCGTGCATCGTTAGTTGGGAGAGTTTGTGCTTCCGCCCATTTAGATACATAATCAATGGCAACGAGAATATAGAGATTATTATGAGATTTTGGAAATGGTCCCATAAAGTCAATACCCCAAATGTCAAATACTTCACATACTTTTATGACATTTTGTGGCATTTCATCACGTTGACTTATTTTTTCGGCTCTTTGACAAGCATCACAGGATTTGCAAAGAAGGTGTGCGTCTTTGTAAATTGTAGGCTAATAGAATCCAGCTTCATAAACTTTTCTTGCTGTTAATTGAGGCCCATAATGCCCTCCTGTTGGTCCTGTGTGACAATGGTTTAAAATTTTACTAGCTTCATCTCCAAATACACATCGGCGTATTATTCTATCTGGACAACTTTTAAACAGATGTGGATCTTCCCAGAAATAGTGTTTTATATCACTGAAGAATTTCTTTCGTTTTTGGTACGATAATCCTTTTTCAAGGAATCCACATACTAAATAATTTGCATAGTCTGCGAACCATGGAATTTCATTATAATCTATCTTCAATAGATATTCATCAGGAAAGTTGTCTTGTATGGCCGATTCATTGAGAACTTCTAATTCGGGATTTTCAAGACGAGAAAGATGATCAGCGGCGAGATTTTCTGCTCCTCTTTTATCTCGGATTTCAATATCAAACTCTTGTAAGAGTAAGATCCAACGGATTAATCTTGGTTTAGCATCTTGTTTCAAAAATAGGTATCTAAGAGCAGAATGGTCGGTATAGACCACCGTTTTTGCTAGAACGAGATATGAACAAAATTTGTCAAAAGCAAAGACAATAGCAAGGAGTTCTTTTTTAGTAGTTGTGTAATTTGTTTGTGCTCCTTTTAACGTCTTACTAGCATAATATATAGGTTGAAATCGTTTTTCAATCCTTTATCCTAAAACGGCTCCCATTGCAAAATCACTTGCATCGCACATTAGTTCAAATGATAGATTCCAATTTAGTGTTATCATGATCGGCGCATTAGTGAGTTTCTCTTTAAGAATATTAAAAGATTTGATACATTCATCTGAAAAAATGAATGGAGCATCCTTTTCTAGGAGTTTATTCATAGGAGTGGCAATTTTAGAAAAATCTTTTATGAAACGTCGGTAAAAACCGGCATGACCTAGAAAACTCCTAACTCCTCTAACATTGGTGGGATGTGGAAGTTTAGCAATTACATCTACTTTAGCTCTATCCACTTCAATTCCTTTTTTTGAAATTTTATGTCCAAGAACGATGCCTTCTTTAACCATGAAATGACATTTCTCCCAATTAAGTACTAGATTTGATTGTTCGCATCTAATAAGTATTCGTTCCATATTAACTAGACATGATTCAAATGTATCACCGAAGACTGAAAAGTCATCCATGAAAACTTCCATGCATTCTTCTATCATGTCGTGAAAAATCGCCATCATACACCTTTAAAAGGTTGCAGGGGCGTTGCAAAGTCCAAATGGCATGCCTTTGTAAGCAAAATTACCATAAGGGCACGTGAATGTGGTTTTCTCTTGGTCCTCAGGTGCTATTGGAATTTGAAAATATCCAGAAAATCCATCAAGAAAGCAATAGTAACTATTTCCGGCTAATCTTTCCAACATTTGATCAATGAAAGGTAAGGGAAAGTGATCTTTTCTGGTGGCGTCATTTAATTTTCTATAATCAATACATACACGCCATCCTGTTACAGTCCTAGTAGGAATAAGCTCATTTTTCTCATTTGTAATGACAGTCATGCCACCCTTCTTAGGCACGCATTGAACTGGGCTTACCCATGGACTATCAGAAATTGGATATATTAAACCTGCATCTAGCAGTTTAATTATTTCGTTTTTAACAACATCTTGCATATTCGGATTTAGTCTTCGTTGGCGTTGCACATACGTTTTATGACCTTCTTCCATAAGGATTTTATGTGTGCAATACGAAGGACTTATTCCTTTAATATCATGAATCTTCCATGCAATGGCTGGTTTATGAGCTTTCAACACAGAAATGAGTTGTGATTTCTCATTTTCAGTAAGAGAAGACGATATTATTACAGGTAATTCAGATTCACCATGTAAATAAGCGTATTCCAAATGGTTTGGAAGTGGCTTTAACTCTAATTTCGGAGGTTCTTCTATCGATGATTTATATCGATATCTGTCTTCTTCTTTTAGCATTTGAATTTCTTCTGTTGTTGGTTCATATCCATTAGCTATTAGTGTAGCTAACATTTCAGCTTCATCAATTGGTTCAGTACTTTCTCCTAAAGAACATTCTCCTGTTCCTTGTAATTCTGGAAATTCTTCTAATAATTCTGCATGTGAATCTATAGTTTGAATATAATAACATGTATCATCTGCAGATTGCGGTTGTTGCATTGCTCTATCAACTGAAAAGGTAACACTCTCGTCCTCTATACTTAGGGTCAGTTTCTTACCGAACACGTCTATCATTGCTTTAGCCGTGTTTAAGAATGGTCTTCCTAATATGAGAGGAACTTGAGAATCTTCTTCCATGTCCAGAACAACAAAATCTACTGGAAATACTAAAGTACCAACTTTAACTAGCATGTTCTCCATTATCCCTCTAGGATATTTTATTGATCTATCGGCTAGTTGTATGCTTATTCTTGTTGGTTTCAATTCTCCAAGGTCTAGTTTAGCGTATAGTGAATACGGCATTAAATTTATACTAGCACCTAAGTCTGCCAATGCTTCGATTGAACTAAGACTACCCAGAAAACATGGAATTGTGAAACTTCCTGGATCAGATAGTTTTTCTGGTATCTTATTCAACAGCACTGCTGAACAATTAGCGTTCATAGTAACAGCCGAGAGTTCTTCCATTTTCTTTCTATTTGAGATTAGATCTTTCAAGAATTTAGCATATCTAGGCATTCCTGAAATCACATCAATGAAGGGAAGATTTACATTTATCTGTTTAAACATATCCAAGAATTTGGATTGCTCGGCTTCAAGTTTCTCTTTCTTCATTTTACTTGGGTAAGGAAGTGGTGGTTGGTATGGTTTAACAGAAGGTTTAGCCTTAACTGTGTTATCTTCATTAACCTTTTCAACTACCGGTTCTTTTTCCTTATCTTGTTCAGGTTGTGGTTCTTGTGGAGTAGGAATAGCTTCTTCAGAAGTTACAGGTATTTCAGGTGGTTTAAGTGTTGTACCACTTCTTGTGGTAATAGCTTTAGCTGTTTCATTCCGGGGGTTAGCATTTGTATCACTAGGTAGACTTTCCAGTTTTCTTTCACCTATTAATCTTGCTAGGTTACTTACTTCTTGTTCCAGATTTTGAATAGAAGCTTGTTGATTTCTAAATGCTTGAGCATTTTGTTCATTAGTTTCTTTTTGAGATGTGAAAAACTGCGTTTGAGTTTCAACTAGCTTCGTCATCATATCTTCTAAATTCGGCTTTTTATCATCGGGTTGTGGTGGTTTGTTTTGAAAATTAGGTCTTTGCTGATTGTAAGTATTGTTGGATACTTGTTGATTGCTAGGACCTTGTTGGTTGTTGTATGGAATATTTCAGTTATAATTCTGGTTTTGATTGTAGATCGGTCTTGGCGGTTGATAATTATTCTGATAATTATTTCCAGGCCTTTGGTTTATGTATGAAATATTCTCTCTTTGTTCCATTATTAATTCAATACTGAGACAATCTTTTGTCAAATGTGGTCCTCCACACTGCTCACAACTAATTCGTATTGAGTGAATATCCTTAGTCATCTTTTCCATTCGTCTCTCGACAGCATCTATCTTTGCGGAAATGGAATCTAAGTCATGGCTAGAATCGGCTCTAGCTGCTTTAGATGATCTAACAATATCTTTTTCTTGGTGCCACTCATGTGAGTGGGAAGCAGTGTTATCAATAATTTTATAAGCATCAGTTTCGGTTTTCTTCATAATGGAACCACCAGCTGCTATATCTATGTCTTTCCTTGTAGTGATGTCGCATCCTTGGTAGAATATTTGTACTATTTGACAGGTATCTAAACCATGTTGCGGACATCCTCTTAATAACTTTCCAAATCTTGTCCACGCCTCATATAGAGTGTAACAACCCAAACCAACCCGCATTAAACCGCGTTAAATTTACAAAATAAAAAAAAATTGCTGAACTGCCACCTGGCGCGGCGCGCCATATAGGCCGCGCGGCGCGCCAAACCTGACTGTTCGGAAAGTCTTTAAATGCGAAAATGTTTGACTAGTTCCCGACATATTTAGGCGTAACGCTTTTAACCCCATGTTCCATATATAAAAACTAGCACGTTCTATTAATAAAATTATGTTTACGAAGCGGGGCCCACATTGACCCAAATTACCCCTTAAGTACCAAAATACAATTTTCGACCATAAGACTTTTAATACAAAACAAAGCCGAGCATGGCGATTGGGGATACGCTACCCAATCCTAATAAATCCAAAAGCAAGCCTTCTACGCAAACTATGCAAGTCCTCTAATCCTCGCGCTTACCCGAGCCACCATCCGCATGCAATCTATAAAAAGAGTCAACAACGAGAGGGTAAGCTAACGCTTAGTGAATGATAATATACTACATACATATATATGAATAAAATGGACACGCCACAAAATAACAAATACCGCATACCGAGGCATCCATATATAAGGTACTACACTAAGCATACCGTACGATCTCTAAGCAACGAGCTAAAGATACAACAACAATATAAGTTCACCAACGACGATGTGAACAACGCCAAATAGCTACACCCGGAGGGTTAGCTACAACACAACAATACATTAATATATAACAATATAAATGAACAAGGTTAACACCTTAACCCAATACCGAGAACCAAATACCACAATGAAGATTGGCCGAACTACACAAGCCTTAGTAATCCGAAACCACACGAGATTACTATCTTCACAACATCGAGGTTGGCCGAACTACACGAGCCTTAGTAATCCGAAACCACACGAGATTACTACCTCAATAAGATGACCGAACTACACGAGTCACCATGAATCCGAACTACACGAGATTCATTTAATAAGATGACCGAAACCACACGCGTCATCGTGAATCCGAAACCACACGCGATTCACATCTCCAACTCAAACCCACGGTCACGGGATTATAAAATCCACCACATCGGGGCTACAACATCCAAATCACAATCACGTGTGATAATGTACACACGAACGTGTACTTCGCCAAAGATGGTCAACCAAACGCACAACCGTGCCAATTGGACTTATACAAAAGTCCATCAAGTCCACCTACATGTGAAGTGAGCTCTATAGCCGAGAATCACTCCACCCGACCCGCACCCATCCTACACATACATATGTACATAGGATAATATCACTCACCTTGAAGTCTTGAAGAGTGCTTCCAAGTAATCCGTAAGTCGCCAATGGGAAATACCTAATCCATTATCACAATTACAACATTACACTTAGAGTGGATTCACAATTCAACCCAATTCAACCATTAGTGCAATTTCGATCCAAATGCACTTCCAAGCACAAACCGTGCCTAAACTAACCCATAATCACTAACACAAGTGAGAATGGTCCCAATATGTCAATTAAACTCGAACTCAAGTGTTAAACACGTGTCATACCCATTTTGACACTTAAACCCTAATTTTGACCCATAAAGGTCAAAATCTCATCCTTTACAAGTTTTGACACCTAAACACAATTAACTCGGTTCTATACTTCAACTTAATCCATTTTAAGTTTATAAACATCATTAAATCGCCAATTGGGTCATAATTACCACCGAACCCTAATTTGACCCAAAGTCACAATTAGTTAACCATAATACCCTAAATGGGTTCCAATACTTCAATAATCACTATACCTAGTGATTAAACTCCAAACCAAAGCCTAATCAAGGCCAAATCGTCATCCAACCCAAAACCCGCCAAGTGACAAGAATAACTAGTCACCATAAACCCATTTCATCACCTAAAAGGGTTACACAACAATTTAACTCAAAACTCTAACTTGAATATCAAATCAAATAAATGAAATTCGGAGTTTGAGCTTACCAATACCACCACAACGTAGCTAGGAACGAAAGGAACAACTTTAAAACCAGAGACTTTGAACGATTCGAGCTTCTTCTTCACCAAAACCTCAAATCTCTCTCTAGACCTCTCTCTCTCTCTCTAAGAATGGATGAAGATGATGAATGGATGTGAAATGATCCAAAGTTAGATCTAAACCAACTGATATGGCTCACAAATCCGGCCCCAAGTGAATTTACCAAATTACCCTTCATTTAAAATAATTAAAAACAAAGGATTCTGTCAGCGCGATTCGGAGCGGCGCGCACCAGACCCGCGCGGCGCGCAAGTAGTCAGTTTCAGGTTCTTTTGCTTTTTAACTAAATATAAATATTAAACGAAGCCCGTTCTCGTATGTCTTTTATAAACAAGTATACAAAATAAATATTCGGGTCTTACAACTCTCCCCCACTTAAACTCGATCACGTCCTCGTGATCCTCGTCACTTAACCAAACGGACCCCACTTACGGTCCTAAAATAAGTTCCAACCCGACTTTCCTAGGCAACTATTCTCATTGAAGCACCTTTAACACTAAAATCGTCATCCGCGATTTTCTCAAATCCACAATCCGAGCACTAAAACCATGCTCCTTCCCTAACATCGGGAAAACTCAACCAATCTCGTACCGAGATATAAATCCCTTAGCGTACTATTACCGAGTACAACGCTAAAAGCACCCAAGTCCCAACCTAAGGTCAACAACCCGAACCGATGAAGACCGATCCAAACGAATCCTTACGGATAACACCACTCAATAGACATCCCTTGTAGTGCGCAATACGACCAATACGCGACTACCGTGACATCATAATCCAACGGTTAAAAACCGATAGCGCCCAAACGACTATGGAAACGCAAATCCCAAGGTGTACGAAATCAACCATCGTCACACCCGTAACCAACATGTGAGCGAAACACGGCTATCGCATCACTAATCTCACAACATGGTCCTCACGACCCCACCATCGGTGTATAAAACAACCGACAGATCACACAACACGAAGGCTGGCCGAAAACACACGCGCCTTAGTGAATCCGAACTACACGCGACTCACTACCTTCACCACAACACAATCGGGAATGGCCGAACTACACGCGCCATAGTGAATCCGAACTACACGAGAGTCACTATCCCGGAGGAATGACCGAACTACACGAGTCATTTGTGAATCCGAACTACATGAGACTCACTCCTCAATACAATGACCGAAACCACACGAGTCATCTGTGAATCCGAACTACACGAGATTCACTTCCACAACATCGAGGTTGGCCGAACTACACGAGCCTTAGTAATCCGAAACCACACGAGCTTACTACCTCAATAAGATGACCTAACTACACGAGTCACCATGAATCCGAACTACACGAGATTCATTTTGATAAGATGACCGAACTACACGCGTCATCGTGAATCCGAAACCACACGCGATTCACAATCTCAACATAGGAATGGTACTCGCATTTCCCACCGGTACTCGCATTTCCCGATAGTGTTACACCATACCGACATAACACTACTCCCTTGATGAAGTCAGCGGACCCCGAAGGTCATGCTCCACCAATCACAACACCGGATGAAGTCAGCGGACCCGAAGATCATGCTTCACCGATATAACACCACGCTCATGATGAAGTCAGCGGACCCCGAAGGTCATGCTCCACCAATCACGTATTCCCATGATGAAGTCAGCGGACCCTAAAGATCATGCTTCATCAAACAACCATACCATAATCGAGCAAGAACCACCTATACCAAACATAGGTACCAAACAATAATTCTCCACAAGAGAACCCGACACACACCTCCCTTAACCGGAGGATTTCACCTTGCTCGCCAAACACGTCCATTATCTCTCAACGAGATTTACTACGTTACCACCTCGGTGATGATTCAAATCCAAACCATAAGTACAATCTATCCGAAATTGTACTCTACCACAAATCGACCCAACCAGGTCTCGACAACACTTTCCGGATCTACCAAAAGCATCATCAGAAATCTCACACTAAAACTTCCTCGTGCGGGAGTGTAACTCCCCCACTTAGAACCACGTTCCATATCCACAACTCGTACAACCGTACAATGCTACCAAAGGTAGACTTTACCAACGATCGGGTACACACGACCCATCACTACACCTTGCTCCAACCTTGAGCATACGAAGGATTTCAAACAATCCTTAAACACTTCGAACGAAGAGTGTACCACGCATTACACAAACTACACCCTCGCAATCATCCAATTACTATAGTTTGTCAATTTCACCGAGTCACTCATGTACTTAAGGGTTTCTCCCGGTACCCTAAGTACAATGTAACCACAACACAATCGGAGTCGACACCACGCTAGTAGGTATAAAAGAGGCACCTAATGTCGCGTCATAAAGACTCCATTACCAACACACATCGAGATTTAAAACACTCGATCTCAAGGGTTCCAACCAACCGACGAACCTCATGATTCGTCACTTCAACATAAAAGCGAACACGCGCTTAACAACCAAACACCAAAAACATTTCCTTGGCTTGGTAGAAACGTTTCCCAAATACTAAGGAATGCTTGGTTGCACCAAGTCTTACGCCCTTCGCCCGTCAATCAAACATCAACATAGGGTACTTCCATTAGGAACGTCACCCATAGCATAACATGCACAACAAAGGCACGCAACTCAAACTCAAACGACATTTAATAAATAATCAAAAGACATATTTATCAAAATTAAACGTACCTTAACATCTCCTGGCCGCACCCGTCCCCGCTAACTTGGGACATTCCGACTTACGATGTCCTTCTTTTTGGCAATTGAAGCACACCATACCATCACCCTTTGGTACCGAACATTCCCAAGACTTGTGACCCCTCACGCCACAATTGTAACATCTAGCCGCACTAGAATCCGACATACCCATTCGCGTACCACCCGTGCTCACACTCGGACCCTTGGCCCTCTTACTCGGAGCACCATAAGAAACGACCCTTCGCTCACTTGAAGGTTCACCCTTTTTCGATCGTGAATACGACTCGAAACCTCTAGCCAAGTCGAATAATTCCGAAAACGATTTCGCTTGACCCCGGCTAATTTTACCCTTCAAGTCATCATTCAAGGTCCGATAGAAATCCCCCATTAACAAACGATCATTCCCCAAATACTCCGGACAAAAACGAGCCTTCGCCATAAAGGTCGTCTTAAGAGTACTCAAATCCATAGATCCTTGTCGCAAATTTCTCAACTCATTACGCAATTCCCAAAAATCGGCCGAAGTCCGGAACTCCTCGAAGAATTCCTCCTTAAAGTCGTCCCACGATAAAGCCATAAACGTCTCGCCACCGACAAGATCAATCTTACCATCCAACCAATCCCTTGCCCTACCCCGCAACAAACTCGTAGCGAGTCTCGTCTTTCTCTCGGGAGGGCAATCAATAGTACGGAAACACCCTTCGACGTCCGAAATCCAAGTTGTGCTTACCAAAGGATCCGGCTTTCCGTCATACATCGGGGGTTTAGTCCTCATGAAGCTCTTAAGATAACGCTCCATTTCACCACTACTTTGAAGTTCGGAATACCTCCTTTCCATTCTTTCTTCTAACGCCCCCATTTGCTCCGCAACGGCGGCCGCAACTCTAGTATTAAACTCCTCGTCATTCGTCTCGATCTTGTTTCGCGTCGTCATTCTAAAGAATGCAAAACGATTAGTCCACGAACGTGTAAAACCGTACGCACGACACTGCCCCATCTTGCTAAACACTCATCGTACATCACTTGTTAGACATGATTTGCACCCGTAATAAGGTTTGCAAGTTCTTATTACGCACACATGCCGCATCGACTCGTTAGTACAACGACCATCTCGCTCGATGATATACACAAACACAACCAAAATTCTACGCGGTACAAACACACGCGAGAATTATTATCACAACACGACAACATATTAATAATATCCGCATTATTAATATAAACGTTAGTCAACCTATAGCCAAGGCACTAATCAAACCCATTCCGACCCGTAATCCTACAAGTCCCGCAACAATTTAAGCACTCACAAGTCTAAGTCTAGGCACCTATCTCAAGTCACCTAAATCCCTTAGACCATGCTCTGATACCACTTGTAACAACCCAAACCAACCCGCATTAAATTTACAAAATAAAAAAAAATTGCTGAACTGCCACCTGGCGCGGCGCGCCATATAGGCCGCGCGGCGCGCCAAACCTGACTGTCCGGAAAGTCTTTAAATGCGAAAATGTTTGACTAGTTCCCGACATATTTAGGCGTAACGCTTTTAACCCCATGTTCCATATATAAAAACTAGCACGTTCTATTAATAAAATTATGTTTACGAAGCGGGGCCCACATTGACCCAAATTACCCCTTAAGTACCAAAATACAATTTTCGACCATAAGACTTTTAATACAAAACAAAGCCGAGCATGGCGATTGGGGATACGCTACCCAATCCTAATAAATCCAAAAGCAAGCCTTCTATGCAAACTATGCAAGTCCTCTAATCCTCGCGCTTACTCGAGCCACCATCCGCATGCAATCTATAAAAAGAGTCAACAACGAGAGGGTAAGCTAACGCTTAGTGAATGATAATATACTACATACATATATATGTATAAAATGGACACACCACAAAATAACAAATACCGCATACCGAGGCATCCATATATAAGGTACTACACTAAGCATACCGTACGATCTCTAAGCAACGAGCTAAAGATACAACAACAATATAAGTTCACCAACGACTATGTGAACAACGCCAAATAGCTACACCTGGAGGGTTAGCTACAACACAACAATACATTAATATATAACAATATAAATGAACAAGGTTAACACCTTAACCCAATACCGAGAACCAAATACCACAATGAAGATTGGCCGAACTACACGAGCCTTAGTAATCTGAAACCACACGAGATTACTATCTTCACAACATCGAGGTTGGCCGAACTACACGAGCCTTAGTAATCCGAAACCACACAAGATTACTACCTCAATAAGATGACCGAACTACACGAGTCACCATGAATCCGAACTACACGAGATTCATTTGATAAGATGACCGAAACCACACGCGTCATCGTGAATCCGAAACCACACGTGATTCACATCTCCAACTCAAACCCACGGTCACAGGATTATAAAATCCACCACATCGGGGCTACAACATCCAAATCACAATCACGTGTGATAATGTACACACGAACGTGTACTTCGCCAAAGATGGTCAACCAAACGCACAACCGTGCCAATTGGACTTATACAAAAGTCCATCAAGTCCACCTACATGTGAAGTGAGCTCTATAGCCGAGAATCACTCCACCCGACCCGCACCCATCCTACACATACATATGTACATAGGATAATATCACTCACCTTGAAGTCTTGAAGAGTGCTTCCAAGTAATCCATAAGTCGCCAATGGGAAATACCTAATCCATTATCACAATTACAATATTACACTTAGAGTGGATTCACAATTCAACCCAATTCAACCATTAGTGCAATTTCGACCCAAATGCACTTCCAAGCACAAACCGTGCCCAAACTAACCCATAATCACTAACACAAGTGAGAATGGTCCCAGTATGTCAATTAAACTCGAACTCAAGTGTTAAACACGTGTCATACCTATTTTGACACTTAAACCCTAATTTTGACCCATAAAGGTCAAAATCTCATCCTTTACAAGTTTTGACACCTAAACACAATTAACTCGGTTCTATACTTTAACTTAATCCATTTTAAGTTTATAAACATCATTAAATCGCCAATTGGGTCATAATTACCACCGAACCCTAATTTGACCCAAAGTCACAATTAGTCAACCATAATACCCTAAATGGGTTCCAATACTTCAATAATCACTATACCTAGTGATTAAACTCCAAACCAAAGCCTAATCAAGGCCAAATCGTCATCCAACCCAAAACCCGCCAAGTGACAAGAATAACTAGTCACCATAAACCCATTTCATCACCTAAAAGGGTTACACAACAATTTAACTCAAAACTTTAACTTGAATATCAAATCAAATAAATGAAATTCGGAGTTTGAGCTTACCAATACCACCACAACGTAGCTAGGAACGAAAGGAACAACTTTAAAACCCGAGACTTTGAACGATTCGAGCTTCTTCTTCACCAAAACCTCAAATCTCTATCTAGACCTCTCTCTCTCTCTCTAAGAATGGATGAAGATGATGAATGGATGTGAAATGATCCAAAGTTAGATCTAAACCAACTGATATGGCTCACAAATCCGGCCCCAAGTGAATTTACCAAATTACCCTTCATTTAAAATAATTAAAAACAAAGGATTCTGTCAGCGCGATTCGGCGCGGCGCGCACCAGACCCGCGCGGCGCGCAAGTAGTCAGTTTCAGGTTCTTTTGCTTTTTAACTAAATATAAATATTAAACGAAGCCCGTTCTCGTATGTCTTTTATAAACAAGTATACAAAATAAATATTCGGGTCTTACATAGAGTTTCATTCGGTTTCTGTGTGAACGTAACAATTTCTCCTTGAAGTCTTACGGCTTTAGATGCAGGAAAGAATTGTTTAAGAAATTTTTCAACTAAAACGTCCCATGTATCAATCGCCCCTTCAGGTAACGATTCCAACCAATCTTTGGCTTCTCCCTTTAAAGTCCAGGGAAATAACATGAGATATATCTGTTCATCCTCAACTTCTCTTATTTTAAATAGAGTGCAGATCCTATTAAAGGTACGAAGATGTTCATTTGGATCTTCCTTTGGTGCACCACTAAATTGGCATTGATTAGTCACCATGTGTAGAATTTGTCCTTTGATTTCATAATCTGGCGCATTAATGTCTGGATGAGTAATTGCGTGACCTTGGCCAGTACGTTTAGCTCTCATTCGGTCTTCCATACTTAAAGGTTCCAGATTCTTCATAATTGAATTTGTTGAATCGGAATCACTAGAGGATTCTGATTTAATGGTTCGTTCCTCAACAATCTCTGTTTGAATGATTGGTGGTTCCGGAGGAAAATTTAGTGGTTCAGGATCTATGAATCGTCCCTGAATATTCTCTGGATTCTCAATTGTGAGGTCGGGTTCAAAAAATGGATTATCGGAAATTTGAACTGGAGTACTTGGTCGACTGGATGACGATTCTAAAGAAAAATCAGCGGCGGTAATATTTGCTAAATGTCTTGATCTAGTTACAGGTGGTGAACGTACAAAAGGTGGTGAACGTCTTGCTCGGTGCATTCACTGAATATCCTATTAGTTTTTAAGAAATTTAGATAAGAAGTAGAATAAAAAATCTATGTCCTAAAAACTAGAATAGCGAGAAATAAGAAAGAAAAAGAGCGTGTCGGAAAAAGATCGAAAAATAAAAATAAGAAAGAAAAAGAGTGACTTATAGAACTTAAAAACACTAAACTAACCCAACCTTATTACTATCACTAACTTAAAATTATAATCGCAAATTGAGATTACTAATTGGAATGATAATTGATACATAGGTAAAAGGTGTCTAAAAATATTAAAGCTTACAAGTAAAACTATATCCCAAATGGAGATAACTTAAAAAGGTACTAAAACTTAAAAAGGCGTCGCAAAATTCTGAAGTACCTAAATCTTAGTCTAAAGAAAAGGCACTTAAGGGATTTTACGGCAAGGCCTAAAAATCTAGAAATAAAAATAACTATGGCAAAAACTATGAATTAAAACTAAATACGAGCGAAAAATACAAAAGTTACGCTAAAACTATTAAAAAGGGACAAAATATAAAAATATACAAAAAGTTGTAAAAATTACAATTTTTATAAAAATATTATTTTTATATTATTTATTTTATAAAACTATTAATTTTTATATATAATAAAACTAATTAAAATTTAAAATACAATTTAATTTAAAAACTTAAACTAATTATAATAATAATTAAGTAATTAGGGTTTATTAATAATAATAATAATAATTATCCGTAATAAATGCTGATTAGGGTTTCTGTCGGTGTCAGGGTGGCTCCGCGAGTCGCGATATTTTCTTCTTCAAACTCCGCGAGTCGCGGGGTTCCAAAATTCAAATGACAGGTTGATTAAAATTCGACGTGTTTTTATTTTTTTATATTCTGTTTTATATTTTCTGTTTAAATAAAAATATTTATATAATAAAAGCTTATATTTAAAAACTAAAATAAAAATAGAACTACTTTATAATTTTAAAAATATCTTAAAAATAGATTTATATATATATATTAATTAATTTTTTTCGGTTTTTTTTATTATGTTTTAAATAAAAATATTTAAATAAAACTTATATTTTTATAAAATAAAAATAAAGAAACTTTATAAAACTTAAATATTTAACAAAATCTTAAAAATATATATAAATTTTTGTTTTTTATATTTTCAAATAATTAAAAACGTATTTTTACAAAAGTGAATTTTAATAAAAGTAAACTAAAAATAAAAATCTTTTTTTTTTTTAAATTTAGCGTTACGCTTCCGGCTTTTAAGCTAGATTGTTCCCCGGCAGCGGCGCCAAAAATAACTTGATGTCGTGCGAGGTGTATATAAAATAGCTTTATATTTTACAAGGAAATACTATTAAATACGATACAATTTTACACAAGATATTTATTTATTTATAGAATAGATATACTTAAACCTTGCTACAACACTTATAGGCAGTGTACCTAATCGTACAGTAGTGTAGTTTTTAGTAAGTCCGGTTCGTTCCACAGGAAAAATCTTTAAACAAAGCTTAACGCTATATTAGTTTACTTTTATAAAAATACAAATATATATATAAGTAATATTATTATTATAAAGGGGGATTTTTACTGTTTAATGACCGGTTTGTCGATTTTAAAGCTTTAGTCGCAGTTAAAACCAAATGTAAAATAATAAATAAATACAAGACTTAATTTAAAGCGTAAAGTAAATAACGATAATGAAATTGCGAATAATAAAAGTGCGATAAAATAAATGTGCGATAATTAAAAAGTACGATAATTAAAAGTGCAATTAAATACAATAACAATAAAAATGCGATAATTAGAAGTGCAATTAAATATAAAATAAAGGAAATTAAATATGAAATAAAAGAATTATGCTTATTTAAACTTCCGTAATCATGATGTTTGACGTGTTGATTTTAGTTTTATGCCCATGGGTTAATTGTCCTTTGTCCTGGATTATTTAATATGTCCGTCTAGTTTTTGTCCATAACAGTCCATCAGTCATAAATATAAAGTGCGAGTATTCTCGTCAAATTATCCTTATACCCGAAGTCAAATATTCTAACTAATTGGGGACTTAAACTGTAACAAGGTTTTATTACTTTGTTTAATAATTACACCAGGATGTCGACTGAGTGTAACCCAAGGTTTTAATACTTTGTTAATAATTATGCCAAGTGTCCTTGTACATAATTTCACTCCTGTTTTAATAATTCTAGTGGCTATTAATCCATTCCCGTGTCCGGTTAAATGAACGATTATTCGTACATATAAATACCCCGCCCATCGTGTCCGATCGAGTGTATATGGTAATTTATAGGGACGCCCAATTGTAAATCTTTATATTAACATTAACAAACTATCATTTAGTTAAACAAATATAAAGCCCATTAATAGCCCATAGTCTAATTTCCACAAGTGTCGTTCTTTTGTCCAAACCCCAATTATGGCACAAAGCCCAATTACCCAATTTTAGTAATTAGCCCAACATCATGATTACTTCGTTTTAAATAAGCATAATAATAACTTAGCTACGAGACGTTAATGTAAAAAGGTTGAACATAACTTACAATGATTAAAAATAGCGTAGCGTTACACGGACAGAATTTCGACTTACACCCTTACAACATTCGCTAACATACCCTTATTATTAGGATTTAAAATTAAAATTAAAATTAAAATTAAAATATAAATTATATATATATATATATTTACGTATAGATAGATGGATGGATATATTGGATGGTTTTTGCGATCAAACTGCGTTTGCTTTTATAGGGAATTAAGTCCAGGGGAACTCCGCGACTCGCGGCATTTTTTGCCTTCAAACTCCGCGAGTCGCGGAGTTTGAAATTCCAGCTCACCAGCTTTGGCTTCTTTCTTGCCGACGATTTTAAATATTAATATAATATATATATAATTTTTAAGAATTATTTATATATTATATTATATTCATGTGCATAGTTGACTTGTAATTTTTAGTCCGTTGCGTCGAGCGTTGAGAGTTGACTCTGGTCCCGGTTCCGGATTTTCGAACGTCCTTGCGTACAATTTAATATCTTGTACTTTGCGTTTTGAATCTTGTACTCTTGTAATTTCGAGACGTTTCTTATCAATAATTGGAACCTCTTTGATTGTATTTTGTACTTTTGAGCTTTTTGGTCATTTGCGTCTTCAAATCATCGAATCTGTCTTTTGTCTTCACCTTTTAATATTTAAACGAATATCACTTGTAAATAGAACATTTGCAACTAAAAGCTTGTCTTTCTTGGGGAATAATGCTATGAAATATATGTTCGTTTTTAGCATTATCAAGTTTACACATAATATTTTATAGAATTTGACTACCGAGTCAATTACCGAATCAGAATCTCGGTTTCACTTAATTCTTTGGTTTTAAGTGTACTAAAGCTTCAAGTTGTGTGGTTACCGAATCCATACCGAATTTGAGTGTGTTACTTGTGATTCTTATCAGTTTCTGATACAGAATCTGGTTTACCAAATTATTACCGAATCTGCTACAGTACCGAACCACTTACCGAGTCTGCTACAGTACCGAACCATATACCGAATCTGACATTCTTGTTAGATTTTATACTGAACCCTGATCATAGATTGTGTTTAATACCGAATCTATACCGAATCTACCTCAATTTAAGATGTCTACTCAAGATACTCTTATCATTGGATCAGATTCCCGTCCTCCAGTGTTGTTTGATGGCAAGTACACTCAGTGGCTTCATCGTATTACTCAGTACATAGACTATAAGGGTGAGAAAGCTAAACATATTTGGGCTTCTCTGAGAGATGGTCCAGTTGTTGATTTTCCTCCGGATACTGGTATGCCAATTCCAGTCTATGAACTTTCTGGTGATAAACGTGAAAGAGCTCAGGGTGACATAGAGGCTAAGAATATTGTCATGCAAGCTATACCATATGAGCTATTTAAAAATGTTGATAGCAACACTACTACAAAAGATATATGGGATGAGATCAAATGACAACAAGAAGGGTATGACATGTCAGACGTTACTAAATTGAATAAGGCTCTGGGATTGTATGAAGATTTCAAGCAGGAACCAGAAGAACAACTCAAGGATACCTACCGTCATTTCAATGGTGTTCTCAATGAGTTGAAAAGGTGTAAGATTGTAAAAGTACATGCTGAAGTCAACATGAAATTCCTCAAAAAGCTCAATGCTGATTGGCTTCCTTATGAAACCATTGTTCGATCTACCAAAGAGATTGACAAGATGACTATTCATGAGCTTGTTGGAGTTCTTATGTATTACCAACCTGAAGTGTCTAAACTTCAAGAAGGAAGGAAAGAGTCTTCTCCAAGTGATCCTCTTGCTCTAATTGCCAAAAAGAAGAGCAAATCATTTTCCAAAAGCTTGTCCAAGAAAGTGCTTGTTGAAGAATCAACTGATTCTGAAGAGTTGAATCTTTCTGATGTTAATGATTCACACCTTGAATTAGTCAAGATGGCAGCCATGTTCACAAACGCCTTGAACAAACACAAGTTTAAAGGCAAATCAAGCAATCAACGCAAACACTCATCATCTTCCTCGTACTACAAGAAAGCTGATCAATCCAAACAACAACGTGCTGATGATTCCAAGAAGGAAGATTCAATCTGTTTCAATTGTGGCAAAGCTGGTCATTACTCTCGTGAGTGCAAGATGCCTAAGAAGAAGGACGCAGCTTACTACAAGAAGAAAATGTTGATGGCTAAGATTGTGGAAACTGGGGGAGAGCTGAAACCGGTTGATGATACTTGGTTTAACTGGACTATGATTCAGACTCAGAGGTGGAACATGCAAATGTTAGCAAGGTGACTAAGCTCATCAAAGCTAAGGAAGCATTGGAGAATTCTGACTCAACATCTGACGATGATGAGGTACAATCAACTAAAATCTCACCTGATTTTATAAAAATGCAAAATGACTTGATGAAGAATTTGGTCTCAATGTCAAAAGAAGTCAAAGGCTTAAAATCTGAAAACAAGGTTTTAAAAGATAAAATCAAACTTTCTAAGACCAAACCATCTTCATCCAAATTACAATCGGAATTGCAAAAGTTGACTGTCCAACTCAGCTCCTCGGAATCTGAGTTGGAAGATCTTAAAAAGACAATTCATCCAATTAAAGTCGAACGAACTGATTATCATTTAAAATCTGAACGACTTGCAGAAAAAGTTCAATTCTTAGAAAAAGATCTTTCTGATTTAAAAAACCAACATGAACCCACACTTTCAAAGCTAAACAAGAAAATTATTCATTTGAAAAACGCAATAATTGAAAAAGACACTGAAATCTCTTCGTTGTCAAAAGAGTCTGTTCTAATGAAAGCTCAACTTGCTCGATATGAGGAAAAACTCTATCGAACAGAGCAATCCAAAGCTATCATGGATATGGAACTTTCAAAACAAACGATTTTCATGAATAGACCAAAAACGATTCATGGTGAAAAGTAGGGGTTGGGTTTTGAAGATCCTAAGATCTTAGATGGAGCTTCTAAAAAGATTCCAGGATTATATCATTCTGATTACTTTCAAGCTGGTTTACCACCGCATTGCATTCTTCTGATGCTGATTTTGATGATATTATTGTTAATCGCAAATCTAAAAAATACCATCAAATTAGCTTAATGTATGAGAAAATTAATGCAAAAATGGGTAAATCAAATCCTGCTTTCTTGAATGAACTTGTTGAAACTGAAAAGAATGTGTAATGTGCTAATTATGTGCCGACGCGTAGATTGGTTTACATTCCTACACTCATGCTAGAGAAATACATTTTAATGCTTGAGAATGACATGTTTAACAAACCTAGTTCTAGCATTGTTAACATAGTTGAGGTGTTTGATGAACCAACTTTCGATGTGAAACCAATTATACCTGCTTTACCTGCATGTTCTGATAATGTTTTCCTGAAGACCTAGCACATGAACTAACTGTTTTCTTTGAGACAGAATCTGTAGGTCAAAATTCTTTAGATGAAAAAGTAGAACCTCATACTGAACCGATCATTGAACCTTTGATAGATTTTGAAAGTCAACTTGATCCTTTCCACGATTATTATTTGCATTTACCTGCTGTACGTAATTTGAATCGTATAGTAGCTCAACTAGAAAAGGAGAATATTGACTTGCAACTTAAGTGCCAATCATTAGAATAAATGCTTGCTCTGTGTGATAAATTGCCTTCACTGCCTAAGAAAGAATGTTCCTATGTTTTTAAGGAGGTGAAGTGATAGTTTCTGCTGAAGAATTATGTCTTGAGATTAAAAGCTTAAAATAAAAGATAATTCAACTGAAACAGGCTAACACACTTAAGCAATCGTCTAATGTTGAAGCCAATGTGCTTGAATGTATTGGTGAGATTACTAAGAAGGGGAAGGGAACAACAACATCTAAGGATGTAAAACCCATTACTATTCTTAAAAATCCTCTACGTTCTCAATTTGGCAATCGTGGTTCAAAAGTTGTTTCTACAACTCAATTTGTTGTCAAAAAGGTTCATTCTCCTGATGGTTCTGTGTCAACTGAAAAGATTCATATGATTCCAATGACAAAAACTTCAAAAGCGAGTCTTTTAACGACATCAGTTAAGTCCACACAACACACAAGTCCTAAACCTGATTTAAGTGAGTATGATGCAAAAGAACGTAAAATCAAATTGGAAATTTTGCAAAATCAATCATCTCATGTGTCAACTGAAAAGTTTGGACATCTAACTAACAAAGGTGTTTTTCGTGTCACAGGTCATAATTCAAACTTGAATTACAAATCTGTATGGGTTCCTAAGTCCATGACTAAGAAAGTAACAACCAAACCAACGCAATCTGCTAGTCGGCCTAGGAAATCATCTCATGTTTTTCAATTTTCGTCTGTGAACAAAACATCTACTTGGAATAAGTTGTGTGTTAAGACTTCTGATAACGATGTAAAACTTGATATTGCGTATGATGCTTCATGTAATGTGGTTTTAAATGATGCTTTATTGTCTAAACTGCATGATGCTTTACGTGATTATCTTGTTTTTGATCCAAAGTTTACTGCTGGTACTAACCGTAGAGGACCCAAGAAACTTTGGGTACCTAAACTCTAGGAAATTCACATTTACAGGGTTTCGACGTCTGTGTTTGGTATATCAATTCCGGTTGTTCTCGACACATGACGGGCGATAAATCCTTGCTTGTCAACTTCATTGACAAATTCCTAGGAACGGTTACTTTTGGAAATGATGAAATTACAGCAATAACGAGTTACGGAGATTTTGTACAAAATGGCATAACAATCAAACGGGTTTGATATGTTGAAGGTTTGGGGTGCAGTTTATTTAGTGTGAGTCAATTCTGCGATGGAGATCTTAAAGTTCTGTTTGAACGTCGACAATGCTCGGTGCAATCCACTGAATGAAATGATCTTCTTGTTGGTAAACGTTGTGCTTCACTATACACTATTGACCTCAATGATGCACCTTCACATACAACCATGTGTTTGGCCACTCGTTCTACCAAAGAAAATTCATGGTTATGGCATCATCGGATGTCACACCTGAATCACAAGGGTATCAATCGACTAGTCTCTAAAGACTTAGTTGATGGTATTCCAACCTTTCACTATGATAAGCATCATGTGTGTCCATCATGTGTGATGGGTAAGCTGAAACGGTCTAATCATCTGCTTAAGCAAAACCCCAGTACTTCATCGTCTTTGCAATTATTACATATGGACTTATGTGGACCCATGCGTATTTCTAGCCTCGGTGGCAAGAAACATGTGCTTGTCATTGTCGATGACTATACCCGGTTTACATGGATTTTTCTTTTGTGAACTAAGTCAGAGACCCCCGCCATTATCATTGAGTTCATTAAAAAGACTCAACGCTCTTTTAACAAACATGTTAAGAGCATTCGAACTGATAATGGGACGGAATTTAAGAATGAACTGCTTGATAGTTATTTGAAAGACCAAGGCATTAACCATCAATTCTCTGCTGCTCGGACCCCCTAATAGAATGGAGTAGTCGAACGACGTAATCGTACGTTGTGCGAAGCAGCTCGAACGATGCTTGCTTACTCCAAACTACCTCCAAAAATGTGGGGGGAGGCCATTTCAACTGCATGCTATACCCAAAATCGTTGTATTGTTAATAAACGTTTTGATAAAACTCCATATAAGTTATTATATGGTAGACGCCCGAATGTCAAATATTTCCGTGTCTTTGGTTGTATATGCTATGTGCTTAACGATTTTGACAGTCTCGGAAAGTTTAATCCAAATGGCGATCAAGCCATATTTCTCGGTTATTCTTCGAACAAAGTTGCTTATCGGGCTTATCACAAATGGACAAAAACGATTAAAGAGAGCATCAATGTCAAGTTCGATGAATTTTCGGGAATGGATTTTGAACAACTCAGTTCAAAACCCGATCCTAACCTGGCTACTTCTTCTTCTGCACAAAACTCAATTTTCTCAACGAAGGATATTCCTACGGTTACATCAGAGGAACTAGATATCTTGTTTGATAGTCTTTATGCTCCTCAACGGATTTCAAATGTTCAAGCCGTACCGGCTACACCGTCACAGTCAACTACTGTGGAGACTCCACAGATTCTTTTTGATGAAGATACAACACTAACTGATTCACCTGTTGCTTCTTCATCCTCCCTACCATCTCCTGTTACTGATAATCTTGAACCTATTCAAGATTCATCAGTTGATACAACTCCAGCTGTTTCTCCAGATAATCAATTGAATCCATTAGATCTTGTTACATCAGATCAAGCGGATCAAGGTTCAACGTCAACAACGGTTGATGTTTCATTGGATGCCGCTGATGTACAACATCTTCCACACAACCGATGGACTAAAAGTCATCCAATAGATCTTATTATTGGTGATGCATCTGCTCCAGTCTCAACTCGAAGGGCTACTTGGAATATGTGTCTATACACTGCCTTTCTTAGTAAGATTGAACCAACAACGGTTGCTCAAGCTTTACTAGATCCAAACTGGGTGGTTGCAATGCAGGAAGAGCTCAATCAATTTGAACAGTTGAAAGTATGGCGATTAGTTTCAAGACCAACTGGTCAACGACCAATAGGGGTTAAGTAGATTTTTAAGAACAAGAAGGATTCTGATGGAATTGTGGTTCGGAATAAGGCACGTCTTGTGGCCAAGGGATATCGACAACAAGAGGGTATTGATTATGATAAAACGTTTGCTCCGGTTGCTAGGATTGAGGCTATTCGTCTTTTCCTTGCATTTGCTTCTCATATGAAGTTCACGGTATTTCAAATGGATGTCAAAACTGCTTTTCTGAACGGTCATCTTCAAGAGAAAGTCTATGTCGATCAACCAGAAGGCTTTGTCAATCCCATTAATCCAAATCACGTATACTACTTGGAAAAAGCTTTGTATGGTCTGAAGCAAGCACCACGTGCATGGTACGAGACCTTAACAAAGTATTTGCTGGACAATGGCTTCTCTCGTTGAACAATTGATACAACGCTATTCATCCGTAAAAACCATGGTCACATTCTCTTGGTTCAAATTTACGTTGATGATATTATTTTTGGTTCCACGTCCCCAGCCTTATGCAAAGAATTTGGTGACCTTATGGCCAACAAATTCGAAATGAGCATGCTTGACCAGTTATATTTCTTTTTGGGGTTACAAGTAAAACAATTACCAAACGGGATTTTTCTCAGTCAAACAAAGTATATCAATGATATGCTAAAACGTTTTAAAATGACTGCTTTAAAACCAATGACAACCCCAATGAGGACTTTACTGGATGCTGATACTAATGGGGAACCCTTTGATGTTACACTTTATCGAAGCATGGTTGGTTCTTTAATGTATCTGACTGCAAGTCGACCTGACATTACACTTGCTGTAACTGTTTATGCCAGCTTTCAGTCAAACCCTAAGAAATCTCATTCCAATGCGGTTGTTAGGATTTTTCAGTACCTTAAAGGTACACCTAACCTTGGGATCTGGTATTCTCATGGATCCGATTTCAATCTCACTGCTTACACTGATGCGGATCATGGCGGTTGCCATGTTGATAGAAAAAGCACATCTGGATCAATTCAGATGTTGGGGAATAGGCTAGTTGGTTGGTCATCCAAAAAGCAGAACTGTGTGTCTTTATCAATAGCTGAGTCTGAGTACATTGCTGCAGCTCATTGTTGTTCACAAGTTTTGTGGATGCAAATTCAACTTTCAGACTATGGCTTTAAGTTTTCTAAGACCCCGATTTACTGTGATTCATAAAGTGCTATTGCAATAACAAGCAACCCGGTCCAGCATTCTAAGACTAAACACATAGATATTCGCTATCATTTCATTAAGGACCATGTAGAGAAAGGGGATGTAGAGTTATACTTTGTGCCTACCAAAGTGCAATTAGCTGACATGTTCACTAAGCCTTAAAATGAACTTAGGCTAAAGTTCTTGATTAAAGAGATTGGCATGGTAGAGTATAGTGCTTGATATTCCTTAGATCTGTTGGGACTTATTCTTGGGATCTTGTGTTTACGGGGAGTAGATACTTTCTAGGGGTAGCAACTACTTTCATATGCTTTGGATATCATCTTTTAAGGGGGAGCCTTTAGATTTATGATAACTTCCTGGATATAATTGTTCAATGGTTACGAAAGGGGGAGGTAACTCATTGATACCATATTTCAAGGGGGAGTTAATTCATTTTCTTGGGAATTTTATCAAAATACTGATTTACATTCTTGTATATCACATTTTGAGGGGGAGAAAAAGGGAGAAAATGAGAAAATTACTAAAAAATGTTGTTTTTCAAAAGTGAATTCATAAATTCTTTGTTTTATATCTGAAATAATTCACTAAGGCTTGTATACATCTCAGTATGCAATTCGTTTTAACAATTGGTATCACTGAAGATTTGTACTTTATTCACAAATTCAAAGTTCTTTTAAGTACAAATCTTATTTTGAAAAATTCATAAAAATTGAAAAAGATAAAATCTAAAAATATTTGATTTTACTGAATAAATGCTATTTTTAGCATTATACCGAATCTGACATCCAACAGTACAGATTCGGTAAGTTCAAAGTTTTCAAAAATTGTCTCAGAATTGTTTACCATGAAAAGATTGAAATGAATGTTAAGAGGAAAAATCAATTTGTCAAGATTTTGAAGTTAAAATTGATAAACTTTTGAAAAGTGGACTGTATTCGGTAAAATAGGCCCATTCGGTAAAGCTCATTCGGTATTTTATCTTCGGTATCTATAAAAGGAGGGTCAAAGTCAAACTAACTCTCTTACTGTGCTTAATTACCTACCGAGTCTTACTGATCATACCGAATCTGCCTAATCTACCAAATCCGCTCTTCTATTTCTTCAAATCTTTGGTATAATTTCATTTTTATCATTGCTTTAGTTACATTCGTGTAGATCTGAGATAATTAAATGTTTTTCAACCAGAAAAGATCAAAATAACTAGATTGTGACTCTCAATTTTGAAATTCTGTTGATTCTACCGAGTCTGAGTCGTATTCTTTTAATCTTTAACTAAACTCAATTGATTTGGGTAATTAACATGAATTCTTGTCTAGTCTGAGTTATATTGATTGATCTATCATTTGACCAAGCTTGATTACATGTTTAAATTGATTGTTTGATGGATTTTGTATCTACCGAATATGTTCTGTCTACTGTACCGACTCTGTTCATACGATTAACATGTTGATCTGCTTCTAATTGAGTGGTTAATTAATTATGGTTGTGATTTTACATGATAGAATATGCATGTTTGAGTGACTTTATGTTAATTTTGGAGATACCGAATCTGTTCTTCTCTTGATACCGAATCTGACTTTTGGTACCTTGAAACTTTCTGATTTTTATCTTCAAACACTTAACATGTTTATTCTATATCTTTCTGATCTGAAAACTCAAGCTTATTTGGTTACAGAATCTCAAGTTTTCATGACTACCGAATCTGCTTGATTTATGTTTTAAAAAATTGACTAAGTGTTGTTCTGATTCTTTGTGTTATATAATTGATTTTGCATGATGAATTTGTATTGTGATGAATATCCTATGAATGTCATGATTGTCAATTACTTGTTCATATTTGAGAATAAAGGATTTTTATATCTTAAAAAAACCATAAAAATCATAAAATATAAAAGATAAAACATATACAAAGGATTTCAAAGGCAAATAAGCATAGAGATATATGCTTGATGTTAAATATCTTGTGGTCTTCTATTTCTTATTTATACAGCTAAATGACGAACAATCACTTCATCAACTCTGAAACCAAGATTCTCTACAACTACTGGACTGCAATTCTAGAGAGGCACACTCTGTGGCCTGCTCTAAACTCTACAGTCAGTGTACCTGTAACATATCTGGAGCTACTTAACAGAACAATTAGGTTTGTGGAAGCTACACAACCTACTGCTGAAAATCCAGAGGGAACACAAGCTCGTTTTGAATTTCAACTGAGAGGAGTTCAAGGGAGGAGGAGTATCACTAAGGCTGATTTCAGGAGGATATTCAGACTTCCTGTTGTGTAGAATGCTCCTGCTTTTCCTGCTACTCAACAGATGATGTAATATGTCTTTGATCTTGGTTATGTTGGAGCCCGCAATGTTCCTCCAGCTAAGTTTCAGAAGAAATATCTGCATTCAAGGTGGTACGTGATCTTCTCAATCATCAACCGATGCTTGCTGATGACAAGGAGTGGATCTGACAGCCTGACTGTGCCTATGCTGAAGTTGTTCTATTCTTTCATAAGAGTAGAAGCTCCTGACTATGCAGAACTAATATGGGACTTGGTTCAAGCTCAAGTTGATAAGCCAAGGGGTTCATACATCCCTTGCGAAAGGTTTTTCTGTATCTTTATCCATGATGCTATAAATGCTTGCAGAAATGCAAATATATTTGTACCAGGTACACATGGATTACAGATGAAACGATTTGGGGAGCTGAAGATGAATACCTCGATGGTATCTGATAATCAATTCACTGCGCCGATTCCAAATTGGCTAGTGAGGCTAGCTGAACCCCAAGACGCGCGTATGCGTTCTTATTTTAAAGCTGTAGGAATACCTCTTCCGAACCCGGTACAACAAGAACAAGTTGAACCCGCGGTTCCAGCCCCAAAGGTTGTAGAGGAACCTGTAGTTCAACCACCCGGGCCAGCTAATCCTCCACTTAGGGTGAACCTTAAACGATCTAGGGCAGCACACCAAGCTCAACCCGTGAGGATCAGGGAACTTAGTCCAACTAGGATTGAACCAACCCTTTCCACAACACCCGAAGTGAGCAGTGACACTGACACTTCAGCAACAACATCTGAATCGTCTCCCGAACATTCTCCTAAGAGAACTAGATCTAGGACTTCGACACCTATCGTCCGCCAAACAGTTACTACAACCGTTGGTGATACGGACCAAGACCTAGAACCAATTAGGTCACCCTCACCCATCTCCGTATCACATCCAATAATAACAGTAAGCCCTATGCTAAATGAAGCGCAAGTTTCGGTAGGCAAGAGATTTAAACGCACGGATGGTACAAAGACCACTAAGCCCATCCAATCTTAACAGGACTTAATAATAAATCCTACAAAGCACGGTGCTTCGGCATCTAAGGAAGTAAAGTCTTCCTCTGCAGTAAAGTCTGCGTTGACTCAATCGATTGAGGAAACTCAATCATTGAAGTCCAGAACGGCCGAAGGGGAGTCGAAAAGTTTTGAAAAGGCACCCTGCGTATCGGCTGGAAATCCTCCTGTGCCTCAACGTACAATAGGGTCTCGAGGTCCGGCTTATCTTGATGAGGGAGATCTACCGCGTCCCATGGAAACGAGTCAACATGACAATCCTTTGGGATATTTATCAGACTTCCAGCAGACTGATCCCTTGGTTCATGAAAGTGATCCATTGGATCAAACCACTTCTCTTCCGAATTCTGAATCTCAGGGTCTGGAGGAAGAGTCTTTAACTGAAAGAGATGTGCCACCTCATGGTATATCAATGATTTCAGGAGTCGAAGATAGTAATATCTCTGCGAGAGCTAAACCGACGGGTAGTTCTGCTACTCTGTCAGAGTCCCATGAGACTAAAGTCATTGAGGCGGATGCTTCGAAAGAAACTTCACCGGTGACAACTCCGGTTGTTACCCAACCTCCATCAGAAGGGGATATCACGAATCTGACTAGTAGTATGTACAGCCCTACGTATAAGAATAATACCGCACAATCATCCTTACCTGCCCTCACGGCAACTCAAACACTTCCATCGACATCGCCTTCAATAGATGCTGCTAATGCTGCTTTTGTTCATGGTTACACCGTTGTTTCACCAACTGGGTCACCTTCTCGGATTTCAAATAGATATGGATTACAGTATCTCTCTGACAATGAGGTGGAGGAGCTCTATCTTGCTGAGTTTGCTAAACGGACTGATCTTGATAAAGTTCGCGAGACTATGATGATTTATCTTGAGCAAGCAATGATAGTGTATCCTTTCTCTCCATGCAAGTCACCTGGACCAATTCACATGCTTGATCATGATGATTTCGATCTCGATAATCTTCATGAGGGGGAGAATAGACAAAGTGGTCATCGGTCCAGTGGTTATGAAACTGGTACATCTAGTCAACAGAAGGATAAAAATGTTGTTGATATATCTGATTCTGGTAGTGATGAAATTGAGGAAATCCAGTGTGAAAGTTTTCTAGATGAATCAGAAAGTCAGAGAGAGGGTGACTCAGGGATGTTAATGATTATGGATACAGCTGATCAATCAGAGAATAAGTCATCTCAAGAGAACAATAAAAATTTTGACAACATTGAAGATATTTTGAATGGGTCATCGAGTATCGCCAATGAATTCAATGATCATCAATTTGTTAACTTGACATCTCCAACTGATGAATTTGGAATACACTTCGAAAAGTAGATTTTCTCTAATGGCAAAGAAGATACTACGACTCCTCCTGATTTGAATGTTCCATTTCAAACTGCAGAGATTGTTCTTGAGCGTGATGCTGATTACCAACTTAGTGAGGATGAAGAGAAAATGATTCTTCGTTCACCATTCATTGAACAACAAGTGTATAGAATCTATGGTGATTCTGATCTTATCCTATCTGCATCAATGAGTGTTCTGGGTGCATGGAAATATCATAAGAAGCCAGAATATCTCAAAGCTAATAAGATGTTCGCAATAAATTCAAATTGAAGAATGAAGAGAAACTTCAAATTCAGCGGAATTCAGAGATCAAAAGCATAAATAAGATTTTGATGATTAATAAGGATGAAGTGAAGATGCCATTGTTTCAAGTTACAAGAATGGATGATGAGGATTATCAGTTTTCAGAAGCGGATTTTGATAAACTAAAGATGGACGACATTATTTTCATTTATAATTATCTGATTAACTTGAATGAATCTGCAACAACTTATCATGCTACTGCAATGAAGGCGGTCTACAGGTTTATTCTTGATTCAATGAGATGGATGTCTGTTCATGATTTTCAAATGGGATTGGAATCTAGACACAAAAAGCTTGGAATCAAACCGCCAAATCAAGTGATTGAAGAGCTAAGATACATGTCCTTACTTGAAGTGAGCGACTCTCCATATGGGTTTGCATTTGTCAATTCTCACTATACAAAGATCTTTATCAGAGTCTCAGATTTCAGAAGATACTCAGACAGAACGTTGATGTATGCTTTCAAATACATGAGATGGAGACTGATCAATAAATGCTATTCAACTGAAGATAATGAGATTGTCAAGTACATTCTCCCTAGATTGAAAAGTCGTCTCAAAACAAGAGTGAATATACGAAGATATGAGAATCTCAAGGGATTCAAATCTAAAGTTCACTTCAGAGGAACAAAGTTCCTTTAGATGTTTTCAATAGGATTATATTGTAAAGTTCACATTTAACACTAAGGGGGAGATTGTTAGGACCCCAAAGTTGTATAGTGTTAATGTGAATTAAGCTTTAAATGAAGGTTCCTTAGAAGAGGGCTATATAAGGAACCTAAGTAGTCCTAATTAGATAGCCATTGCATTGTAACCGAGTTCTAGAAGCTGTGGAATGTAATTTTACCGATTCTCTCTCATACCTAGTCTTCTTCCTATATACCGAATCTCACTCTATCTTATCTTTTCTCTCAATCTCAACATGATCTGACCTATCATTAAGCATTATTAGTATTAAGAATTTTTATCAAAAATTAGTGTTTTTATTGTAAAAATAGTACAATCTTTTTATCTTATTATTATTACTATCATTATTAATATTTTTATATATTTTAGTAATATTATCATCTTTATTATCAATACTAACATTATTATTAGTATTATCATTATTATTATAAGTATCGTTATTATTAATACTAATCCTATTATTAATATTATAACAAATAAATATTTATTATATAAAAATATATTTAATACATATAACATAACTATATAATATTTTTAAAAGTATATATAAAATAAATATACTTAGTTAATTAATAAAACCTATAAAATATTAAATATAACAATTATATCACTAATAATGATATATAAATTTTGTTCGAATACAATTATATGTGTTAATATATATATAAATGATATATGTTCGTGAATCCGAGGTCAACCCTACACTTGTTCAATGTCTTCATATGTATTTTTACTACAAAATACATAATTGTGAGTTCATTTGATTCCCTTTTACTCTTTACATTTTTGGGACTGAGAATACATGCGCTGTTTTTACAACTGCTTTATTAAATGCTTTTGGAAATATATTTTGAACTGCGAATACATGAAATTCTTTTATAAATGTTTGACGAGATAGACACAAGCAAAACATTTCTCGAATGAATTATTATGCAGACAGAAGTTCTGTGGATTATTATTGAATTAGTTGGACGTGATAATTGCCACTAATTGTTGTGAATATTTTCCCCTGATTATTATTGCTTGGTAACCTAAGAATTAGAATATGGTATGGCCCTAATTCACGCGAATCCTAAAGGTAGCTACCGGGTTCCAGCCCCAAAGGTTGTAGAGGAACCTGTAGTTCAACCACCCGGGCCAGCTAATCCTCCACTTAGGGTGAACCTTAAACGATCTAGGGCAGTACACCAAGCTCAACCCGTGAGGATCAGGGAACTTAGTCCAACTAGGATTGAACCAACCCTTTCCACAACACCCGAAGTGAGCAGTGACACTGACACTTCAGCAACAACATCTGAATCGTCTCCCGAACATTCTCCTAAGAGAACTAGATCTAGGACTTCGACACCTATCATCCGCCAAACAGTTACTACAACCGTTGGTGATACGGACCAAGACCTAGAACCAATTAGGTCACCCTCACCCATCTCCGTATCACATCCAATAATAACAGTAAGCCCTACGCTAAATGAAGCGCAAGTTTCGGTAGGCAAGAGATTTAAACGCACGGATGGTACAAAGACCACTAAGCCTATCCAATCTTAACAGGACTTAATAATAAATCGTACAAAGCACGGTGCTTCGGCATCTAAGGAAGTAAAGTCTTCCTCTGCAGTAAAGTCTGCGTTCACTCAATCGATTGAGGAAACTCAATCATTGAAGTCCAGAACGGCCGAAGGGGAGTCGAAAAGTTTTGAAAAGGCACCCTGCGTATCGGCTGGAAATCCTCCTGTGCCTCAACGTACAATAGGGTCTCGAGGTCCGGCTTATCTTGATGAGGGAGATCTGTCGCGTCCCATGGAAAAGAGTCAACATGACAATCCTTTGGGATATTTATCAGACTTCCAGCAGACTGATCCCTTGGTTCATGAAAGTGATCCATTGGATCAAACCACTTCTCTTCCGAATTCTGAATCTCAGGGTCTGGAGGAAGAGTCTTTAACTGAAAGAGATGTGCCACCTCATGGTATATCAATGATTTTAGGAGTCGAAGATAGCAATATCTCTGCGAGAGCTAAACCGACGGGTAGTTCTGCTACTCTGTCAGAGTCCCATGAGACTAAAGTCATGGAGGCGGATGCTTCGAAAGAAACTTCGCCGGTGACAACTCCAGTTGTTACCCAACCTCCATCAGAAGGGGATATCACGAATCTGACTAGTAGTATGTACAGCCCTACATATAAGAATAATACCGCACAATCATCCTTACCTGCCCTCACGACAACTCAAACACTTCCATCGACATCGCCTTCAACAGATGCTGCTAATGCTGCTTTTGTTCATGGTTACACCGTTGTTTCACAAACTGGGTCACCTTCTCGGATTTCAAATAGATATGGATTACAGTATCTCTCTGACAACGAGGTGGAGGAGCTCTATCTTGCTAAGTTTGCTAAACGGACTGATCTTGATGAAGTTCGCGAGACTATGATGATTTATCTTGAGCAAGCAATGATAGTGTATCCTTTCTCTCCATGCAAGTCACCTGGACCAATTCACATGCCTGATCATGATGATTTCGATCCCGATAATCTTCATGAGGGGGAGAATAGACAAAGTGGTCATCGGTCCAGTGGTTATGAAACTGGTACATCTAGTCAACAGAAGGATAAAAATGTTGTTGATATATCTGATTCTGGTAGTGATGAAATTGAGGAAATCCAGTGTGAAAGTTTTCTAGATGAATCAGAAAGTCAGAGAGAGGGTGACTCAGGGATGTTAATGATTATGGATACATCTGATCAATCAGAGAATAAGTCATCTCAAGAGAACAATAAAAATTTTGACAACATTGAAGATATTTTGAAGGGGTCATCGAGTATCGCCAATGAATTCAATGATCATCAATTTGTTAACTTGACATCTCCAACTGATGAATTTGGAATACACTTCGAAAAGGAGATTTTCTCTAATGGCAAAGAAGATACTACGACTCCTCCTGATTTGAATGTTCCATTTCAAACTGCAGAGATTGTTCTTGAGCGTGATGCTAATTACCAACTTAGTGAGGATGAAGAGAAAATGATTCTTCGTTCACCATTCATTGAACAACAAGTGTATAGAATCTATGGTGATTCTGATCTTGTCCTTTCTGCATCAATGAGTGTTCTGGGTGCATGGAAATATCATAAGAAGCCAGAATATCTCAAAGCTAATAAGATGTTCGCAATAAATTCAAATTGAAGAATGAAGAAAAGCTTCAAATTCAGCGGAATTCAGAGATCAAATGAAATGTCCCGTTCTTATTGATTAAAAACGTTCCATATTAATTGATTTCGTTGCGAGGTTTTGACCTCTATATGAGACGTTTTTCAAAGACTGCATTCATTTTAAAACAAACCATAACCTTTATTTCATCAATAAAGGTTTAAAAAGCTTTACGTAGATTATCAAATAATGATAATCTAAAATATCCTGTTTACACACGACCATTACATAATGGTTTACAATACAAATATGTTACAACAAAATAAGTTTCTTGAATGCAGTTTTTACACACTATCATACAAGCATGGACTCCAAATCTCGTCCTTATTTAAGTATGCGACAGCGGAAGCTCTTAATAATCACCTGAGAATAAACATGCTTAAAAACGTCAACAAAAATGTTGGTGAGTTATAGGTTTAACCTATATATATCAAATCATAATAATAGACCACAAGATTTCATATTTCAATACACATCCCATACATAGAGATAAAAATCATTCATATGGTGAACACCTGGTAACCGACAATAACAAGATGCATATATAAGAATATCCCCATCATTCCGGGACACCCTTCGGATATGATATAATTTCGAAGTACTAAAGCATCCGGTACTTTGGATGGGGTTTGTTAGGCCCAATAGATCTATCTTTAGGATTCGCGTCAATTAGGGTGTCTGTTCCCTAATTCTTAGATTACCAGACTTAATAAAAAGGGGCATATTCGATTTCGATAATTCAACCATAGAATGTAGTTTCACGTACTTGTGTCTATTTTGTAAATCATTTATAAAACCTGCATGTATTCTCATCCCAAAAATATTAGATTTTAAAAGTGGGACTATAACTCACTTTCACAGATTTTTACTTCGTCGAGAAGTAAGACTTGGCCACTGTTGATTCACGAACCTATAACAATATATACATATATATTAAAGTATGTTCAAAATATATTTACAACACTTTTAATATATTTTGATGTTTTAAGTTTATTAAGTCAGCTGTCCTCGTTAGTAACCTACAACTAGTTGTCCACAGTTAGATGTACAGAAATAAATCAATAAATATTATCTTGAATCAATCCACGACCCAGTGTATACGTATCTCAGTATTGATCACAACTCAAACTATATATATTTTGGAATCAACCTCAACCCTGTATAGCTAACTCCAACATTCACATATAGAGTGTCTATGGTTGTTCCGAAATATATATAGATGTGTCGACATGATAGGTCGAAACATTGTATACGTGTCTATGGTATCTCAAGATTACATAATATACAATACAAGTTGATTAAGTTATGGTTGGAATAGATTTGTTACCAATTTTCACGTAGCTAAAATGATAAAAATTATCCAATCTTGTTTTACCCATAACTTCTTCATTTTAAATCCGTTTTGAATGAATCAAATTGCTATGGTTTCATATTGAACTTTATTTTATGAATCTACACAGAAAAAGTATAGGTTTATAGTCGGAAAAATAAGTTACAAGTCGTTTTTGTAAAGGTAGTCATTTCAGTCGAAAGAACGACGTCTAGATGACCATTTTAGAAAACATACTTCCACTTTGAGTTTAACCATAATTTTTGGATATAGTTTCATGTTCATAATAAAAATCATTTTCTCAGAATAACAACTTTTAAATCAAAGTTTATCATAGTTTTTAATTAACTAACCCAAAACAGCCCGCGGTGTTACTACGACGGCGTAAATCCGGTTTTACGGTGTTTTTCGTGTTTCCAGGTTTTAAATCATTAAGTTAGCATATCATATAGATATAGAACATGTGTTTAGTTAATTTTAAAAGTCAAGTTAGAAGGATTAACTTTTGTTTGCGAACAAGTTTAGAATTAACTAAACTATGTTCTAGTGATTACGAGTTTAAACCTTCGAATAAGATAGTTTTATATATATGAATCGAATGATGTTATGAACATCATTACTACCTCAAGTTTAGTAGGTAAACCTACTGGAAGTGACAAGAAATGATCTAGCTTCAAAGGATCTTGGATGGCTTGAAAGTTCTTGAAGTAGGATCATGACACAAAAACAAGTTCAAGTAAGATTTTTGCTCGAATTAAGATAGTTTATAGTTATAGAAATTGAATCAAAGTTTGAATATGAATATTACCTTGAATAAGAAAGATAACCTACTGTATATAACAAAGGTTTCTTGATCTTAGATGATTACTTGGAATGGATTAGAAAGCTTGGAAGTAAATTAGTAAACTTGAAGGGATTTTTGAAGTATTCTTGAAGTGTTCTTCCTATGATGATTATAGCTTGATTCTTGAAGTGATTTTTGATGAAGATGATGATTAACTACTGGAAAAATACGTTCATAATAGTGTGGGTGTGTTGAGAGAGAATTAGAAAGAGATTTGGAAGTGAAATGGAGTGAATGATGAGTGTTAATTGGTGAGTGGTGAGTGGGGTTAAAAGGAGTTCTAGTTAGTTGACTAGCTCATGGTAGAAGTTAAAATTGATTAGTCATACATGACATAATCAAGAGTGGAATCCCATGCTAGTTCCTATTGGTATATACCCATAGTAAGTACGTTTTGAAGCTGTGTATAATACGGTTAAGAATACGACTAGAATTCTTGATGAAAGAAAAGAATGGGAAAGTAACTGTAACCATTTTCGTTAAGTATGAGTGTTTCGATATATGTCTTGAAGTCTTCCAAAAGTATTTTAATACATCTAAATACACTACATGTATATACATTTTAACGGAGTCGTTAAGTCATCGTTAGTCGTTACATGTAAGTGTTGTTTTGAAACCTTTAAGTTAACGATCTCAATTAATGTTGTTAACCCATTGTTTATTATATCTAATGAGATGTTAAATTATTATATTATCATGATATTATGATATATTAATATATCTTAATATGATATATATACATTTAAATGTCGTTACAACGATAATCGTTACATATATGTCTCGTTTAAAAATCATTAAGTTAGTAGTCTTGTTTTTACATATGTAGTTCATTGTTAATATACTTAATGATATGTTTACTTATCATAATATCATGTTAACTATATATATAACCATATATATGTCATCATATAGTTTTTACAAGTTTTAACGTTCGTGAATCACCGGTCAACTTGGGTAATCAATTGTCTATATGAAACCTATTTCAATTAATCAAGTCTTAACAAGTTTGATTGCTTAACATGTTGGAAACGTTTAATCATGTAAATATCAATCTCAATTAATATATATAAACATGGAAAAGTTCGGGTCACTACAGTACCTACCCGTTAAATAAATTTCGTCCCGAAATTTTAAGCTGTTGAAGGTGTTGACGAATCTTCTGGAAATAGATGCGGGTATTTCTTCTTCATCTGATCTTCACGCTCCCAGGTGAACTCGGGTCCTCTACGAGCATTCCATCGAACCTTAACAATTGGTATCTTGTTTTGCTTAAGTCTTTTAACCTCACGATCCATTATTTCGACGGGTTCTTCGATGAATTGAAGTTTTTCGTTGATTTGGATTTCATCTAACGGAATAGTGAGATCTTCTTTAGCAAAACATTTCTTCAAATTCGAGACGTGGAAAGTGTTATGTACAGCCGCGAGTTGTTGAGGTAACTCTAGTCGGTAAGCTACTGGTCCGACACGATCAATAATCTTGAATGGTCCAATATACCTTGGATTTAATTTCCCTCGTTTACCAAATCGAACAACGCCTTTCCAAGGTGCAACTTTAAGCATGACCATCTCTCCAATTTCAAATTCTATATCTTTTCTTTTAATGTCAGCGTAGCTCTTTTGTCGACTTTGGGCAGTTTTCAACCGTTGTTGAATTTGGATGATCTTCTCGGTAGTTTCTTGTATAATCTCCGGACCCGTAATCTGTCTATCCCCCACTTCACTCCAACAAATCGGAGACCTGCACTTTCTACCATAAAGTGCTTCAAACGGCGCCATCTCAATGCTTGAATGGTAGCTGTTGTTGTAGGAAAATTCTGCTAACGGTAGATGTCGATCCCAACTGTTTCCGAAATCAATAACACATGCTCGTAGCATGTCTTCAAGCGTTTGTATCGTCCTTTCGCTCTGCCCATCGGTTTGTGGATGATAGGCAGTACTCATGTCTAGACGAGTTCCTAATGCTTGCTGTAATGTCTGCCAGAATCTTGAAATAAATCTGCCATCCCTATCAGAGATAATAGAGATTGGTATTCCATGTCTGGAGACGACTTCCTTCAAATACAGTCGTGCTAACTTCTCCATCTTGTCATCTTCTCTTATTGGTAGGAAGTGTGCTGATTTGGTGAGACGATCAACTATTACCCAAATAGTATCAAAACCACTTGCAGTCCTTGGCAATTTAGTGATGAAATCCATGGTAATGTTTTCCCATTTCCATTCCGGGATTTCGGGTTGTTGAAGTAGACCTGATGGTTTCTGATGCTCAGCTTTGACCTTAGAACACGTCAAACATTCTCCTACATATTTAGCAACATCGGCTTTCATACCCGGCCACCAAAAATGTTTCTTGAGATCCTTGTACATCTTCCCCGTTCCAGGATGTATTGAGTATCTGGTTTTATGAGCTTCTCTAAGTACCATTTCTCTCATATCTCCAAATCTTGGTACCCAAATCCTTTCAGCCCTATACCGGGTTCCGTCTTCCCGAATATTAAGATGCTTCTCCGATCCTTTGGGTATTTCATCCTTTAAATTTCCTTCTTTTAAAACTCCTTGTTGCGCCTCTTTTATTTGAGTAGTAAGGTTATTATGAATCATTATATTCATAGATTTTACTCGAATGGGTTCTCTGTCCTTCCTGCTCAAGGCATCGGCTACCACATTTGCCTTTCCCGGGTGGTAACGAATCTCAAAGTCGTAATCATTCAATAATTCAATCCACCTACGCTGCCTCATATTCAGTTGTTTCTGATTAAATATGTGTTGAAGACTTTTGTGGTCGGTATATATAATACTTTTGACCCCATATAAGTAGTGCCTCCAAGTCTTTAATGCAAAAACAACCGCACCTAATTCCAAATCATGCGTCGTATAATTTTGTTCGTGAATCTTCAATTGTCTAGACGCATAAGCAATCACCTTCGTTCGTTGCATTAATACACAACCGAGACCTTGCTTTGATGCGTCACAATAAATCACAAAATCATCATTCCCTTCAGGCAATGACAATATAGGTGCCGTAGTTAGCTTTTTCTTCAATAACTGAAACGCTTTCTCTTGTTCATCATTCCATTCAAATTTCTTCCCTTTATGCGTTAATGCAGTCAAGGGTTTTGCTATTCTGGAAAAGTCTTGGATGAACCTTCTGTAGTAACCAGCTAGTCCTAAAAACTGGCGTACGTGTTTCGGAGTTTTCGGTGTTTCCCACTTTTCAACAGTTTCTATCTTTGCTGGATCCACCTTAATACCTTCTTTGTTCACTATGTGACCGAGGAATTGAACTTCTTCCAACCAAAATGCACACTTTGAAAACTTAGCGTACAATTCTTCCTTCCTCAATACTTCTAACACCTTTCTCAAATGTTCACCGTGTTCTTGGTCATTCTTTGAGTAAATAAGTATGTCATCAATGAAAACGATGACAAACTTGTCAAGGTATGGTCCACACACTCGGTTCATAAGGTCCATGAACACAGCTGGTGCATTAGTTAAACCAAACGGCATGACCATAAACTCGTAATGACCGTAACGTGTTCTGAAAGCAGTCTTTGGAATATCATCTTCTTTCACCCGCATTTGATGATACCCGGAACGTAAGTCAATCTTTGAATAAACAGACGAGCCTTGTAGTTGATCAAATAAGTCGTCGATTCTCGGTAGTGGGTAGCGGTTCTTGATGGTAAGTTTGTTCAACTCTCGGTAGTCGATACATAACCTGAATGTACCATCTTTCTTCTTAACAAACAAAACAGGAGCTCCCCACGGTGATGTGCTTGGTCGAATGAAACCACGCTCTAAAAGTTCTTGTAATTGGCTTTGCAGTTCTTTCATCTCGCTGGGTGCGAGTCTGTAAGGAGCACGAGCTATTGGTGCAGCTCCTGGTACAAGATCTATTTGAAATTCAACGGATAGATGTGGGGGTAATCCCGGTAATTCTTTCGGAAATACATCGGGAAATTCTTTTGCAATGGGAACATCATTGATGCTCTTTTCTTCAGTTTGTACTTTCTCGACGTGTGCTAGAACAGCATAGCAACCTTTTCTTATTAGTTTTTGTGCCTTCAAATTACTAATAAGATGTAGCTTCGTGTTGTCCTTTTCTCCGTACACCATTAAGGGTTTTCCTTTTTCTCGTATAATGCGAATTGCATTTTTGTAACAGACGATCTCTGCTTTCACTTCTTTCAACCAGTCCATACCGATTATCACATCAAAACTCCCTAACTCTACTGGTATCAAATCAATCTTAAATGTTTCGCTAACCAGTTTAATTTCTCGATTCCGACATATATTATCTGCTGAAATTAATTTACCATTTGCTAATTCGAGTAAAAATTTACTATCCAAAGGCGTCAATGGACAACTTAATTTAGCACAAAAATCTCTACTCATATAGCTTCTATCCGCACCCGAATCAAATAAAACGTAAGCAGATTTATTGTCAATAAGAAACGTACCCGTAACAAGCTCCGGGTCTTCCTGTGCCTCTGCCGCATTAATATTGAAAACTCTTCCACGACCTTGTCCATTCGTGTTCTCCTGGTTCGGGCAATTTCTAATAATGTGGCCCGGTTTTCCACATTTATAACAAACTACATTGGCATAACTTGCTCCGACACTACTTGCTCCGCCATTACTCGTTCCGACACCATTTGTTCCTTTCGTTCTATTAACCCCTGGTCCGTAGACCTCACACTTCGCCGCGCTATGACCATTTCTTTTACACTTGTTGCAAAATTTGGTGCAGAACCCCGAGTGATTCTTTTCACACCTTTGGCATAGCTGCTTCTGATTGTTGTTGTTGTTGCGGTTATTATTGTTGTTAGGATGATTGTTGTAGTTGCTGTTGTTGTTGTTGTTGTTGGGCCGTTTGTTGTAGTTGCGATTGTTGGGATAATTGTTGCGATTATTGTTGTAATTGCTGTTGTTGCTGTATTGGCGATTCTTATCACCGTTTTCCTCCCACTTTCTTTTGACTTGCTTCACATTGGCCTCTTCAGCAGTCTGTTCTTTAATTCTTTCTTCAATCTGGTTCACTAGTTTGTGAGCCATTCTACATGCCTGTTGTATGGAGGCGGGCTCGTGTGAACTTATATCTTCTTGGATTCTTTCCGGTAATCCTTTCACAAACGCGTCGATCTTCTCTTCCTCATCTTCGAACGCTCCCGGACACAATAGGCACAATTCTGTGAATCGTCTTTCGTACGTGGTAATATCAAATCCTTGGGTTCGTAACCCTCTAAGTTCTGTCTTGAGCTTATTGACCTCGGTTCTGGGACGGTACTTCTCGTTCATCAAGTGCTTGAATGCTGACCACGGTAGTGCGTACGCATCATCTTGTCCCACTTGCTCTAGATAGGTATTCCACCATGTTAACGCAGAACCTGTGAAGGTATGCGTAGCGTACTTCACTTTGTCCTCTTCAGTACACTTACTTATGGCAAACACCGATTCAACCTTCTCGGTCCACCGTTTCAATCCGATCGGTCCTTCGGTTCCATCAAATTCCAAAGGTTTGCAGGCAGTGAATTCTTTGTAGGTGCATCCTACACGATTTCCTGTACTGCCAGATCCAAGGTTATTGTTGGTATATAGCGCAGCCTGTACTGCGGCTATGTTTGAAGCTAGAAAAGTACGGAATTCCTCTTCATTCATATTCACGGTGTGTCGAGTAGTCGGTGCCATTTCCTTCAAAATAGTCAAATGGAACAAGTTAATCATACAGAATATTAAGAGTAGTTAATAGTATTTCGTAGCATAATATGAACTCATTTATAAAAGCTTTTTCTTCATATTAGCGTTTTATAAGTTTAAATTCGGGTAGTACCTACCCGTTAAGTTCATACTTAGTAGCTAATATACAATTCAACTACTACAATTCTATATGAAAAACTGATTATAATAATATTTCGCGTTCAAACTTTTATACAATATTTTACAAACTTACAATACTGCTTATTTTACATAAAGCATGAAATATAGCACACAATAACTTTGATACAAGATAGTTGTGAAGATAATTCTAGCTAGTACACAAGTCGTTCAGCAAAGGCAATAAAGACACGTAATTCATACGTCCAGAAACAAGTCATGCATTCTGGTTTTACTAGGACTACTTCCCATCCTTGGTCTTGTGGAACATAACCGTTATGGCCGTTGATAAGACAGCGTGTTGTAACGTCGTCAAAGGGACGAGGGTTACGTAATGACCAACAGTCTCGTAATAACCTAAAAACCTCATTTCTTACCCCAATTACCGACTCCGTCACTTGAGGGAACGTTTTGTTTAATAGTTGTAGCCCGATGTTCTTGTTCTCACTTTGGTGAGAAGCGAACATTACTAACCCGTAAGCATAACATGCTTCTTTATGTTGCATGTTAGCCGCTTTTTCTAAATCACGAAGTCCTATATTTGGATATACTGAGTCAAAATAATTTCTTAACCCGTTGCGTAAAATAGCATTTGGGTTCCCCGCAATATATGCGTCAAAGTAAACACATCGTAACTTATGGATTTCCCAATGTGATATCCCCCATCTTCCGAACGAAAGCCTTTTATAAACCAAATCATTCTTGGAACGTTCTTCGAATGTCTTACAAACTGATCTCGCCTTAAATAGTTGTGCCGAGGAATTCTGACCGACTCTAGACAAGATTTCATCAATCATGTCTCCGGGTAGGTCTCTTAAAATATTGGGTTGTCTATCCATTTTGTGTTTTTATACTGTAAAATAGACAAGAGTTAGATTCATAAAAAAAATACTTATTAATACAAGCAATTTTTACATATATCATAAAGCATAAGCACACTATATTACATATATTACACCACACGAATACAACTATCTTATTCCGACTCGCTTGTTTCTTCTTCTTTGGTTTTGGTTCGTTTTCCCAAGTTTCTAGGGATATATGATGTTCCCCTAATACGAGCCGTTATTTTCCACATTGGTTTAGAAAAACCTGGTGGTTTAGAGGTTCCCGGGTCATTGTTACAACTTAAGGACTTCGGGGGTTGACGATACATATAAAGTTCATCGGGGTTGGAATTAGATTTCTCTATTTTTATGCCCTTTCCCTTATTATTTTCTTTTGCCTTTTTAAATTCAGTTGGGGTAATTTCTATAACATCATCGGAATTCTCGTCGGAATCCGATTCATCGGAGAATTGGTAATCCTCCCAATATTTTGCTTCCTTAGCGGAAACACCATTGACCATAATTAACCTTGGTCGGTTGGTTGAGGATTTTCTTTTACTTAACCGTTTTATTATTTCCCCCACCGGTTCTATTTCTTCATCCGGTTCCGATTCTTCTTCCGATTCCGATTCTTCTTCTGGTTCCGACTCTTCTTCCGGTTCCTCTTCGGGAACTTGTGAATCAGTCCACGAATCATTCCAATTTACATTTGACTCTTCATTATTATTAGGTGAGTCAATGAGACTTGTTCTAGAGGTAGACATCTATCACATAATATCAAACGCGTTAAGAGATTAATATATCACATAATATTCACATGTTAAAAATATATAGTTTCCAACAAAATTTGTTAAGCAATCATTTTTCAAGTAAACACGGTCGAAGTCCAGACTCACTAATGCATCCTAACAAACTAGATAAGACACACTAATGCAAAATTCTGGTTCTCTAAGACCATCGCTCTGATACCAACTGAAATGTCCCGTTCTTATTGATTAAAAACGTTCCATATTAATTGATTTCGTTGCGAGGTTTTGACCTCTATATGAGACGTTTTTCAAAGACTGCATTCATTTTAAAACAAACCATAACCTTTATTTCATCAATAAAGGTTTAAAAAGCTTTACGTAGATTATCAAATAATGATAATCTAAAATATCCTGTTTACACACGACCATTACATAATGGTTTACAATACAAATATGTTACAACAAAATAAGTTTCTTGAATGCAGTTTTTACACACTATCATACAAGCATGGACTCCAAATCTCGTCCTTATTTAAGTATGCGACAGCGGAAGCTCTTAATAATCACCTGAGAATAAACATGCTTAAAAACGTCAACAAAAATGTTGGTGAGTTATAGGTTTAACCTATATATATCAAATCATAATAATAGACCACAAGATTTCATATTTCAATACACATCCCATACATAGAGATAAAAATCATTCATATGGTGAACACCTGGTAACCGACAATAACAAGATGCATATATAAGAATATCCCCATCATTCCGGGACACCCTTCGGATATGATATAATTTCGAAGTACTAAAGCATCCGGTACTTTGGATGGGGTTTGTTAGGCCCAATAGATCTATCTTTAGGATTCGCGTCAATTAGGGTGTCTGTTCCCTAATTCTTAGATTACCAGACTTAATAAAAAGGGGCATATTCGATTTCGATAATTCAACCATAGAATGTAGTTTCACGTACTTGTGTCTATTTTGTAAATCATTTATAAAACCTGCATGTATTCTCATCCCAAAAATATTAGATTTTAAAAGTGGGACTATAACTCACTTTCACAGATTTTTACTTCGTCGAGAAGTAAGACTTGGCCACTGTTGATTCACGAACCTATAACAATATATACATATATATTAAAGTATGTTCAAAATATATTTACAACACTTTTAATATATTTTGATGTTTTAAGTTTATTAAGTCAGCTGTCCTCGTTAGTAACCTACAACTAGTTGTCCACAGTTAGATGTACAGAAATAAATCAATAAATATTATCTTGAATCAATCCACGACCCAGTGTATACGTATCTCAGTATTGATCACAACTCAAACTATATATATTTTGGAATCAACCTCAACCCTGTATAGCTAACTCCAACATTCACATATAGAGTGTCTATGGTTGTTCCGAAATATATATAGATGTGTCGACATGATAGGTCGAAACATTGTATACGTGTCTATGGTATCTCAAGATTACATAATATACAATACAAGTTGATTAAGTTATGGTTGGAATAGATTTGTTACCAATTTTCACGTAGCTAAAATGATAAAAATTATCCAATCTTGTTTTACCCATAACTTCTTCATTTTAAATCCGTTTTGAATGAATCAAATTGCTATGGTTTCATATTGAACTTTATTTTATGAATCTACACAGAAAAAGTATAGGTTTATAGTCGGAAAAATAAGTTACAAGTCGTTTTTGTAAAGGTAGTCATTTCAGTCGAAAGAACGACGTCTAGATGACCATTTTAGAAAACATACTTCCACTTTGAGTTTAACCATAATTTTTGGATATAGTTTCATGTTCATAATAAAAATCATTTTCTCAGAATAACAACTTTTAAATCAAAGTTTATCATAGTTTTTAATTAACTAACCCAAAACAGCCCGCGGTGTTACTACGACGGCGTAAATCCGGTTTTACGGTGTTTTTCGTGTTTCCAGGTTTTAAATCATTAAGTTAGCATATCATATAGATATAGAACATGTGTTTAGTTAATTTTAAAAGTCAAGTTAGAAGGATTAACTTTTGTTTGCGAACAAGTTTAGAATTAACTAAACTATGTTCTAGTGATTACGAGTTTAAACCTTCGAATAAGATAGTTTTATATATATGAATCGAATGATGTTATGAACATCATTACTACCTCAAGTTTAGTAGGTAAACCTACTGGAAGTGACAAGAAATGATCTAGCTTCAAAGGATCTTGGATGGCTTGAAAGTTCTTGAAGTAGGATCATGACACAAAAACAAGTTCAAGTAAGATTTTTGCTCGAATTAAGATAGTTTATAGTTATAGAAATTGAATCAAATTTTGAATATGAATATTACCTTGAATAAGAAAGATAACCTACTATATATAACAAAGGTTTCTTGATCTTAGATGATTACTTGGAATGGATTAGAAAGCTTGGAAGTAAATTAGTAAACTTGAAGGGATTTTTGAAGTATTCTTGAAGTGTTCTTCCTATGATGATTATAGCTTGATTCTTGAAGTGATTTTTGATGAAGATGATGATTAACTACTGGAAAAATACGTTCATAATAGTGTGGGTGTGTTGAGAGAGAATTAGAAAGAGATTTGGAAGTGAAATGGAGTGAATGATGAGTGTTAATTGGTGAGTGGTGAGTGGGGTTAAAAGGAGTTCTAGTTAGTTGACTAGCTCATGGTAGAAGTTAAAATTGATTAGTCATACATGACATAATCAAGAGTGGAATCCCATGCTAGTTCCTATTGGTATATACCCATAGTAAGTACGTTTTGAAGCTGTGTATAATACGGTTAAGAATACGACTAGAATTCTTGATGAAAGAAAAGAATGGGAAAGTAACTGTAACCATTTTCGTTAAGTATGAGTGTTTCGATATATGTCTTGAAGTCTTCCAAAAGTATTTTAATACATCTAAATACACTACATGTATATACATTTTAACGGAGTCGTTAAGTCATCGTTAGTCGTTACATGTAAGTGTTGTTTTGAAACCTTTAAGTTAACGATCTCAATTAATGTTGTTAACCCATTGTTTATTATATCTAATGAGATGTTAAATTATTATATTATCATGATATTATGATATATTAATATATCTTAATATGATATATATACATTTAAATGTCGTTACAACGATAATCGTTACATATATGTCTCGTTTAAAAATCATTAAGTTAGTAGTCTTGTTTTTACATATGTAGTTCATTGTTAATATACTTAATGATATGTTTACTTATCATAATATCATGTTAACTATATATATAACCATATATATGTCATCATATAGTTTTTACAAGTTTTAACGTTCGTGAATCACCGGTCAACTTGGGTAATCAATTGTCTATATGAAACCTATTTCAATTAATCAAGTCTTAACAAGTTTGATTGCTTAACATGTTGGAAACGTTTAATCATGTAAATATCAATCTCAATTAATATATATAAACATGGAAAAGTTCGGGTCACTACATCAAAAGCATAAATAAGATTTTGATGATTAATAAGGATGAAGTGAAGATGCCATTATTTCAAGTTACAAGAATGGATGATGAGGATTATCAGTTTTCAGAAGCGGATTTTGATAAACTAAAGATGGACGACATTATTTTCATTTATAATTATCTGATTAACTTGAATGAATCTGCAACAACTTATCATGCTACTGCAATGAAGGCGGTCTACAGGTTTATTCTTGATTCAATGAGATGGATGTCTGTTCATGATTTTCAAATGGGATTGGAATCTAGACACAAAAAGCTTGGAATCAAACCGCCAAATCAAGTGATTGAAGAGCTAAGATACATGTCCTTACTTGAAGTGAGCGACTGTCCATATGGGTTTGCATTTGTCAATTCTCACGATACAAAGATCTTTATTAGAGTCTCAGATTTCAGAAGATACTCAGACGGAACGTTGATGTATGCTTTCAAATACATGAGATGGAGACTGATCAATAAATGCTATTCAACTGAAGATAATGAGATTGTCAAGTACATTCTCACTAGATTGAAAAGTCGTCTCAAAACAAGAGTGAATATACGAAGATATGAGAATCTCAAGGGATTTAAATCTAAAGTTCACTTCAGTGGAACAAAGTTCCTTTAGATGTTTTTTCAATAGGATTATATTGTAAAGTTCACATTTAACACTAAGGGGGAGATTGTTAGGACCCCGAAGTTGTATAGTGTTAATGTGAATAAAGCTTTAAATGAAGGTTCCTTAGAAGAGGGCTATATAAGGAACCTAAGTAGTCCTAATTAGATAGCCATTGCATTGTAACCGAGTTCTAGAAGCTGTGGAATGTAATTTTACCGATTCTCTCTCATACCTAGTCTTCTTCCTATATACCGAATCTCACTCTATCTTATCTTTTCTCTCAATCTCAACATGATCTGACCTATCATTAAGCATTATTAGTATTAAGAATTTTTATCAAAAATTAGTGTTTTTATTGTAAAAATAGTACAATCTTTTTATCTTATTATTATTACTATCATTATTAATATTTTTATATATTTTAGTAATATTATCGTCTTTATTATCAATACTAACATTATTATTAGTATTATCATTATTATTATAAGTATCGTTATTATTAATACTAATCCTATTATTAATATTATAACAAATAAATATTTATTATATAAAAATATATTTAATACATATAACATAACTATATAATATTTTTAAAAGTATATATAAAATAAATATACTTAGTTAATTAATAAAACCTATAAAATATTAAATATAACAATTATATCACTAATAATGATATATAAATTTTGTTCGAATACAATTATATGTGTTAATATATATATAAATGATATATGTTCGTGAATCCGAGGTCAACCCTACACTTGTTCAATGTCTTCATATGTATTTTTACTACAAAATACATAATTGTGAGTTCATTTGATTCCCTTTTACTCTTTACATTTTTGGAACTGAGAATACATGCGCTGTTTTTACAACTGCTTTATTAAATGCTTTTGGAAATATATTTTGAACTGCGAATACATGAAATGCTTTTATAAATGTTTGACGAGATAGACACAAGCAAAACATTTCTCGAATGAATTATTATGCAGACAGAAGTTCTGTGGATTATTATTGAATTAGTTGGACGTGATAATTGCCACTAATTGTTGTGAACATTTTCCCCTGATTATTATTGCTTGGTAACCTAAGAATTAGAATCGGGTATGGCCCTAATTCACGCGAATCCTAAAGGTAGCTACCGGGTTCCAGCCCCCAAAGGTTGTAGAGGAACCTGTAGTTCAACCACCCGCTAATCCTCCACTTAGGGTGAACCTTAAACGATCTAGGGCAGCACACCAAGCTCAACCCGTGAGGATCAGGGAACTTACTCCAACTAGGATTGAACCAACCCTTTTCACAACACCCGAAGTGAGCAGTGACACTGACACTTCAGCAACATCATCTGAATCGTCTCTCGAACATTCTCCTAAGAGAACTAGATCTAGGACTTCGACACCTATCGTCCGCCAAACAGTTACTACAACCGTTGGTGATACGGACCAAGACCTAGAACCAATTAGGTCACCCTCACCCATCTCCGTATCACATCCAATAATAACAGTAAGCCCTACGCTAAATGAAGTGCAAGTTTCGGTAGGCAAGAGATTTAAACGCACGGATGGTATAAAGACCACTAAGCCCATCCAATCTTAACAGGACTTAATAATAAATCCTACAAAGCACGGTGCTTCGGCATCTAAGGAAGTAAAGTCTTCCTCTGCAGTAAAGTCTGCGTTGACTCAATCGATTGAGGAAACTCAATCATTGAAGTCCAGAACGGCCGAAGGGGAGTCTAAAAGTCTTGAAAAGGCACCCTGCGTATCGGCTGGAAATCCTCCTGTGCCTCAACGTACAATAGGGTCTCGAGGTCCGGCTTATCTTGATGAGGGAGATCTGCCGCGTCCCATGGAAACGAGTCAACATGACAATCCTTTGGGATATTTATCATACTTCCAGTAGACTGATCCCTTGGTTCATGAAAGTGATCCATTGGATCAAACCACTTCTCTTCCGAATTCTAAATCTCAGGGTCTGGAGGAAGAGTCTTTAACTGAAAGAGATGTTCCACCTCATGGTATATCAATGATTTCAGGAGTCTAAAATAGTAATATCTCTGCGAGAGCTAAACCGACGGGTAGTTCTGCTACTCTGTCAGAGTCCCATGAGACTAAAGTCATGGAGGCGGATGCTTCGAAAGAAACTTCATCGGTGACAACTCCGGTTGTTACCCAACCTCCATCAGAAGGGGATATCACGAATCTGACTAGTAGTATGTAAAGCCCTACATATAAGAATAATACTGCACAGTCATCCTTACCTGCCCTCACGGCAACTCAAACACTTCCATCGACATCGCCTTCAACAGATGCTGCTAATGCTGCTTTTGTTCATGGTTACACCGTTGTTTCACCAACTGGGTAACCTTCTCGGATTTCAAATAGATATGGATTACAGTATCTCTCTGACAATGAGGTGGAGGAGCTCTATCTTGCTAAGTTTGCTAAACGGACTGATCTTGATGAAGTTCGCGAGACTATGATGATTTATCTTGAGCAAGCAAGGATAGTGTATCCTTTCTCTCCATGCAAGTCACCTGGACCAATTCACATGCCTGATCATGATGATTTCGATCCCGATAATCTTCATGAGGGGGAGAATAGACAAAGTGGTCATCGGTCCAGTGGTTATGAAACTGGTACATCTAGTCAACAGAAGGATAAAAATGTTGTTGATATATCTGATTCTGGTAGTGATGAAATTGAGGAAATCCAGTGTGAAAGTTTTTTAGATGAATCAGAAAGTTAGAGAGAGGGTGACTCAGGGATGTTAATGATTATGGATACAGCTGATCAATCAGAGAATAAGTCATCTCAAGAGAACAATCAAAATTTTGACAACATTGAAGATATTTTGAAGGGGTCATCGAGTATCGCCAATGAATTCATTGATCATCAATTTGTTAACTTGACATCTCCAACTGATGAATTTGGAATACACTTTGAAAAGGAGATTTTCTCTAATGGCAAAGAAGATACTACGACTCCTCCTGATTTGAATGTTCCATTTCAAACTGCAGAGATTGTTCTTGAGCGTAATGCTGATTACCAACTTAGTGAGGATGAAGAGAAAACGATTCTTCGTTCACCATTCATTAAACAACAAGTGTATAGAATCTATGGTGATTCTGATCTTGTCCTTTCTGCATCAATGAGTGTTCTGGGTGCATGGAAATATCATAAGAAGCCAGAATATCTCAAAGCTAATAAGATGTTCGCAATAAATTCAAATTGAAGAATGAAGAGAAACTTCAAATTCAGCGGAATTCAGAGATCAAAAGCATAAATAAGATTTTGATGATTAATAAGGATGAAGTGAAGATGCCATTGTTTCAAGTTACAAGAATGGATGATGAGGATTATCAGTTTTCAGAAGCGGATTTTGATAAACTAAAGATGGACGACATTATTTTCATTTATAATTATCTGATTAACTTGAATGAATCTGCAACAACTTATCATGCTACTGCAATGAAGGCGGTCTACAGGTTTATTCTTGATTTAATGAGATGGATGTCTGTTCATGATTTTCAAATGGGATTGGAATCTAGACACAAAAAGCTTGGAATCAAACCGCCAAATCACGTGATTGAAGAGCTAAGATACATGTCCTTACTTGAAGTGAGCGACTGTCCATATGGGTTTGCATTTGTCAATTCTCACTATACAAAGATCTTTATCAGAGTCTCAGATTTCAGAAGATACTCAGACGGAACGTTGATGTATGCTTTCAAATACATGAGATGGAGACTGATCAATAAATGCTATTCAACTGAAGATAATGAGATTGTCAAGTACATTCTCCCTAGATTGAAAAGTCGTCTCAAAACAAGAGTGAATATACGAAGATATGAGAATCTCAAGGGATTCAAATCTAAAGTTCACTTCAGAGGAACAAAGTTCCTTTAGATGTTTTCAATAGGATTATATTGTAAAGTTCACATTTAACACTAAGGGGGAGATTGTTAGGACCCCAAAGTTGTATAGTGTTAATGTGAATTAAGCTTTAAATGAAGGTTCCTTAGAAGAGGGCTATATAAGGAACCTAAGTAGTCCTAATTAGATAGCCATTGCATTGTAACCGAGTTCTAGAAGCTGTGGAATGTAATTTTACCGATTCTCTCTCATACCTAGTCTTCTTCCTATATACCGAATCTCACTCTATCTTATCTTTTCTCTCAATCTCAACATGATCTGACCTATCATTAAGCATTATTAGTATTAAGAATTTTTATCAAAAATTAGTGTTTTTATTGTAAAAATAGTACAATCTTTTTATCTTATTATTATTACTATCATTATTAATATTTTTATATATTTTAGTAATATTATCATCTTTATTATCAATACTAACATTATTATTAGTATTATCATTATTATTATAAGTATCGTTATTATTAATACTAATCCTATTATTAATATTATAACAAATAAATATTTATTATATAAAAATATATTTAATACATATAACATAACTATATAATATTTTTAAAAGTATATATAAAATAAATATACTTAGTTAATTAATAAAACCAATAAAATATTAAATATAACAATTATATCACTAATAATGATATATAAATTTTGTTCGAATACAATTATATGTGTTAATATATATATAAATGATATATGTTCGTGAATCCGAGGTCAACCCTACACTTGTTCAATGTCTTCATATGTATTTTTACTACAAAATACATAATTGTGAGTTCATTTGATTCCCTTTTACTCTTTACATTTTTGGGACTGAGAATACATGCGCTGTTTTTACAACTGCTTTATTAAATGCTTTTGGAAATATATTTTGAACTGCGAATACATGAAATGCTTTTATAAATGTTTGACGAGATAGACACAAGCAAAACATTTCTCAAATGAATTATTATGCAGACAGAAGTTCTGTGGATTATTATTGAATTAGTTGGACGTGATAATTACCACTAATTGTTATGAATATTTTTCCCTGATTATTATTGCTTGGTAACCTAAGAATTAGAATCGGGTATGGCCCTAATTCACGCGAATCCTAAAGGTAGCTACCGGGTTTGACACCCCCACCCAGAATGTTCACTAGACGAAAGAGCTAGTGGGCATGGTGTTTAGTACTTCGAAGTTTATATGATTATTATACAGATGAGATGTTCTGTTTTGGGGATATTATTGATGCGCATTATATGTTAAGGTCGGTTACCAAGCCAAGATATGAAAGCAAAGTGAATGTTATGTATCGAGAGAATGATTTTATACACAGGTTATGTGTATGTTATTTTTGTGCACGAGATATGTGTACGGTTACTAAGATTTAAGAAAAATGGTTTCGTACACGAGAAAGGTGTACTGTATTTAAAAGATATTGCATGTACATTACAGGTGGGTATAGGATTCGGGCCCATTTGTACCATGCAACATTTAAATCTTGTGGTCTATCAAAAGTACTGAATTTTACTGTTTACGATAAACCTATGAACTCACCAACCTTTTGGTTGACACTTGAAAGCATGTTTATTCTCAGGTCTGAAAGAAATCTTCCGCAGTGCATTTGCTCATTGTAAAGACATTACTTGGAGTCGATCATCGCAATGGAACCAGATGTCGGTGACTTCGTCCAGATAGATTTGGACGGGGTATGACATGTGGTATCAGAGCGGTGGTCTTATTGAACCAGATCTGCATTAGTGTGTCTAACTGATAGTTGTTAGGATGCATTAGTGAGTCTGGACTTCGACCTTAGTTGCATGTAAAAAGATTTTGCTTATCATTTCTTATCAGAAATTATCTGCTTATCATTCTTAGTCTAGACACGTTTTACTGCATTGACTGCATGAATAGTGTATAGACAAAATTCATATCTTAGTGTATCTGTTACTGTAAACTTTGCCTGACATATTCCGTAAATTCCTCCGAAATCTACGAAATCTTTTGTTCTATATATATATATATATATATATATATATATATATATATATATATATATATATATATATATATATATATATATATATATATATATATATATATATATATATATAGATATTCTATATAATTAGAATACCATCCGATAGCCGAAAATCATTTCTTACCGAAAAACCCTTTAGTCAATCGTACGAAATGGAACTCGCCACTAGTTCAAGTTCTTCGGAACCCGACAGCTATTCCGACATGGATGTTCACCTAAGCTCCGGAAGCAGCATCACCAGAATGAATCAACCAATCAGCCATCCCCAATTCATTTGATGGGTTCGTAGTCTTTAAATCATTGGAGTCAAGAAGAAGGCGATCCCTTCCATCCACCACATTCCCCTCTTGGCGATGAACCTGAAGCACCGGTGAACATATTCGAGACACCATTTTCTCTCTCATATCCAGAGTAGCTCATCACGATTATATACTATCTCAAATTCTGAATCTCATTCATCCGCTCATTCCGACCGACAATCATCCCAGAATAATATAAGAAGTCAACGAACTTCGCGCTCGAATAATCAATTTGGAGAATATGGTGCAAAACTTACCAGCTTCAACAACACCACCGACACCAATAGTACCACCAACATCAACACCAGTACTACCAACAACCCAAGTTTCAACATCACACGTCTCAACATCATAATCCATACCTCGAACTTAATCATCGTTCTACGTATCGTTCTACATCAATTATCTTCGTTCTTCATGGCGATTATGTAATCTCTAAAGTTTTAGAGATTATTTATTCTAGCTCAAACCGAAAAGCAAATGGGATTAATATCACATCAACTCATTATATCCATGGTTACATCTGAAGAAAATATATATGTTTATTATATTTTCATAAAGATTGTAATTAAAAGTTCTTTTGTACAAACTATTAATGGTGAAAATATTTTAATGGGTAGGTAATACCCGAGGAATATTTAGTTTTCACATTAGTAAGTTACACTGTACATTCTTCGAATCTGATTCAACAGTCATTTACTATCCTACTTACATCCACAGATATATGTATCCGTTCACCGCAGAATAACCATTTTCATTCAATTTCATATTTGAATTTTGACCTATCAGAATCCAGCAAGTGGCATAATGAAGAAAACATTGGACAAAATAAAATTTGTTAGAAATAAACAAATTAACTATGAGAAATTTTGTTAAGAATACACGCTAACAAAATTCTAGCTAACTGTTCCTAGCTAACTGCTAATTCCTTATTACATTTTAATTATCGCAATTTATTTTATCGCAATTTAATTCTCGCAATTTTATTTATTGTCATTTAATTTCTGTTATTTATTTTACGCACTTTAAATATCGGGACACGTATATAAAGTTTTGACATATCATATCGACGCATCTATATATATTATTTGGAATAACCATAGACACTCTATATGCAGTAATGCTGGAGTTAGCTATACAGGGTTGAGGTTGATTCTACAATAATATATATACTTTGAGTTGTGATCGAGTCTGAGACATGTATACAATGGGTCACGAATACGTATTAATTAATTCGTATATTATATATTAAACTATATATGAATTGTTGAACTACTAATTGTGGACTGCCAACATTGGACAATTAAAATGAATTAAAATATTGATTTTAACATATGAAACTAAACAATTCTTCAAGTTTGCCACTTGATTTCATCTTAAACCTCATTTGTATCTTGACGATTACAATCCGCGTTTAAACCTTTCATAATTCTAGAAAACACCTCAATCGAGAGGATGAACCAACCGCACTTCATCTACGGAAGAAAAGGTTGATGCATATAGTTATGCACCTAAAAACTCTCAGAACCTGAGTAAATGTTTAACACGTATCTGTACTAGCTCCATTAGAGTGTTGTTACCGAAAATAAATTTGCAATCCCTTCCAAATTAGTCAATTTTGTCACAGCTCCAACAAGTCAACTTCGACTTTTCAGTCAGATTAACCTTATTATAACCTCGATATATATGCGTGCTCTTTTATTGTTACTAGGGAACCTTTTATATTCCACCATATTACCATCAGCGTTTAATCATCTAAAAACACAATTCTCCTGAAACCACCTCAGATTGATAACTAATGATTCAGATATTATAGCATTAAATGCAGAGGAAACAGAAAAATTGTAGATGGTCTAAACGGCCAAAAGTTTGATGATAAAGAAGGGAGTGTTAGGAACGCTCGATAGAAAATTTGGTACTGACAAACAGATTGAACAACCCATGAAGGAGACCAAGGCCAAATACAAGGACCATACCATATATTCAAAGAATCCAGGTAATTCTGGATCCGATGAAACCTTCAACGAATATCTTGCTCCGTATTCATGTTAAAATCTTGCGAAAAATCTTTCTTCATCAACCACCGAACTTAGAAATTTCAAAATATCATCATAAATATCTTCGATATTTCTGAAGATATTTTCATAAATATTCTCGTCCGAAATTATTTATCTCTTTGTGCTATCTATAATACATCATAAAGGAAACTACTTTAGTTTCTAAATTTCTTTAAAATTCGAGTTTAAATTATGAATGATTTTGAAGTAGTGTTGAGAACTGAAGCATAAGTTAGTATAATATAATGACACTTGATCAACGTGATTATATTACAGTAAGTCATGCTGAGTTTCTAATGGAACGTGATGATTCACAGATCATAACATCAACATGTGCCATGTTACATAACTCTTTCATTCTGCTTAACTTCTGAACATATCAAGAAAGTATATTCTTGATAGCTTTATTCTCAGTGATTCAGGTAATTTGACAAATCAAATCGTGCGATTACGTTCTTTCTTGTTTAGAACATTAAGTTCATTCGAAACTCCATACTTATGAATTCTAGACCGTTACTCACTTTACTAGAGGTCGAGAAGAGAATAAAAAGGCAAAGAGTTCCAAAATATAAGAGAAGATATCAAGCCCAATAACAACACAGAGGTTACAAACCATGGATATTAATACGAATAGCAATATAAAGACACGGTAGAATTAATTATAGTATCAACCTAAGGTAATAGTAGAAGTAAATAGATTTTTCTGATGGAAGATTGAAAAGAAGGATGACATAAATGATAATTAGGAAAATATCAAGGATTAGAACTGGATTAAGCATTTTCACATTGGATGTATGAACTAAGAAAGAAAGTATAGGAATGGTGAGAATGATGGAACGGAAGATTTTAACTTATAATGGAAATATCAGACATAGTAATCGAGTCAGATCACCGTATTTAATTATAGAGATCTTAATTTCCTTATTCGTCGAAAAATCAAATCTTTTAGATTTCGAAGATTTTCTTTAAATCCCTCGAATTCCGAAATTCAACCAAGGCAACATCAAAAATCAAGACGCACCTTATCTCTAAATTCAACCCTGACTCCGTCAAAAGTTAAGACGAATATTTACTTTTCCTATTTCAATCTTTTGTGATAGCTTCATTTGTGCCCTTCGAATAATCGAGTTGTTTTATCCATATTACTCAATGATAATTAAACTTTATTTATCAACTCATATTCATCATGAAAACATTTTTATTGTTAGCCATGACCTTCCCATTCAAATTTTGGGACGAAATTTCTTTAACGGGTAGGTACTGTGACGACCCGAAAATTTTCGACCAAATTTAAACTTAATCTTAATATAAACTCGACACGATAAGCAAAGTCTGTAATATTGAGTCTTAAAAATTTTGAAACTGTTTACATTGATGCATTTGACCTTCGACCAGTTCCGACGATTCACGAACAACTATTTGTAAATAGATGCTATATAAGTTTGTTTATATATATATATATATATATATATATATATATATATATATATATATATATATATATATATATATATATATATAATAATAATAATAATAATAATAATAATAATAATGATAATAATAATAATAATTTGAAAGAGATTATATGATTTAGTTATTAAAAGTAAGAATGTGAAATAAAAATAAAAATATGGTATTATGATAATTAAAATTATATTAAATATATATTTTGTGATTTCGAATCTATTTAGTAAACGACAGTAACACTCAATTGTCATTCGATTGATATTAAGCAAGTTAAAAATTCAAACTTATATGATTTTAAAATAAACGGTGATTCAAAAATGAGTTCTATAAACTTTAGACTTACTAAAAATGTATTTAGGATCTAGTTATTAAATTTTAACACTTTTTATATTTTACTTGGGGTTGGGAGTGAATAATTAATGTCATTTTTATTTAATAATTAATACTCAAATTTTATACCATAATGACCAAAATAAATAAAGATATTTAATTTAAAAATATGGAATTTTTCCAAAGACTTTTATCCGCCACTGATTAAACAACGGAGCCCGAAACCTAATCCTTGGAAACTGTCGGCAGACTCCACACATTTTCTTTTAATTGAATTGTTTATGTTAATGTTTGTCTTATGACTCATTACTTCTATTATTAATCTATCTCTTTTACATATACATAACAATACATATACATATAGATATTGAGAGATAACCCACAATCTTGTGTTCTTCTTCCTCTTTCAACCGACACCATGACAACCACCCTACCCTCGCCACCATCACCCCGGCAATCACCAACCGCCACCATTTAACGACATCACTATCCATCATGACCCAATCCTTCATCACTTTTACAGCCGAGTATCTTCAAAAACTGCAGCTGTTGCTGCCATGATTTCTGTTCCAGCCACTAGATTAACCCAACATAGACCACAAAATCACCGTTGTAACTCTTACTACTACCGGTGTCACTATTGATGTTTATTAATCGATACACATATGTAACACACACTTGTTCTTGAAAATAATGGTGGAAGATGACGCTATAATGATGAAGATGATGATGGAACTTCGATAATGGTGATGATACATCGAAGAGGATGATAAATAGTACTATCAAACGAAGGTGGACTATCACTTTTGAAATACGTTTTTATGTTTCTTCTTGCTCGAATCCACACCATTTAAACCACCTGCTGCTCGGTCTCTTTTTTTGATGTTGTACAATGATGAACAAGTTTGAAGGTGAACAGGGAATAATGAGAAAGAAGAAGACGATGTACAGTGATTTATTTGAAAGATTACTGACTTGCTGTTACCACATCTATTTCTGTTTAAACGATCACGAATGAAGATGATTAGGAATACACGATAATGATATTATAATTTTATGAAGTCGATGATGATGATGGCGGGAGGATGGAAGACGACTACTTTTATGATGATTATAACGAAGATGATGAAAGATGTACATGATGGTGAATGGTAAACGACGGCGAAGTAATAAAGATGACGATGAGTTATTTTGGTTTAAAACGTTAATGATAAAGATTGAGATAATGGTGAAAACGATGATGAAAAGTGATTCAGTTTATGTTTTCTACTTTTATGAAACCCTAAAGCCTACTTCCAGTTCCTATTCGTTCCTGATCTTTTTATTTGAACCGAAACCCTTTATATTTAAATTTTGCAACGTGGATCAGTTAATCTATTTTTGGATTGGGCTTTAGGAACCCATTTGATGAATATAAACGGGTTAGCAAAGTTTATGCTTGTGAAATAGTTAAATGGGCCGTGTAGGATTCAAGTTGTTGGGCCGAGCTGTAAATAGACGGGTTAAATAGATTTATGGTTATAATAATTTCAGAAAAACGTGACTGTTCAGATGGTTGGGGTGTTTATGTTTAACCGAGAGGTCGTGGGTTCGAGCCTGGGCAGTGTCGTTTTATTTTTAGAGCTCCTTTCTACAAAGGTTGTACTCTTTTATTATTACTTTTATTAATATGATTATTATTATTATTATTATTATTAGTATTATTAATATTATTAGAGTTATTATTATTATTATTATTATTATTATTATTATTATTATTATTATTATTATATAAGTATTATTATTAGCATTATTATTATTTTATTTATATTATTATTATTATTATTATTATTATTATTATTATTATTATTACTATCATTTTTATAATAATTATTATCATTATTATTATTATTATTACTACTATTAACATTAATATATTTATTAATAAGTATTATTATTAAGTATTATTAGTATTAAGAATTTGTATCAAAAATTAGTGTTTTTATTGTAAAAATAGTACAACCTTTTTATCTTATTATTATTACTATCATTATTAATATTTTTATATATTTTAGTAATATTATCATCTTTATTATCAATACTAACATTATTATTAGTATTATCATTATTATTATAAGTATCGTTATTATTAATACTAATCCTATTATTAATATTATAACAAATAAATATTTATTATATAAAAATATATTTAATACATATAACATAACTATATAATATTTTTAAAAGTATATATAAAATAAATATACTTAGTTAATTAATAAAACCTATAAAATATTAAATATAACAATTATATCACTAATAATGATATATAAATTTTGTTCGAATACAATTATATGTGGTAATATATATAAATGATATAGGTTCATGAATCCGAGGCCAACCCTACACTTGTTCAATGTTTTCATATGTATTTTTACTACAAAATACATAATTGTGAGTTCATTTGATTCCCTTTTACTCTTTATATTTTTGGGACTGAGAATACATGCGCTATTTTTACAACTCCTTTATTAAATGCTTTTGGAAATATATTTTGAACTGCGAATACATGAAATGCTTTTATAAATGTTTGACGAGATAGACACAAGCAAAACATTCCTCGAATGAAATATTATGCAGACAGAAGTTCTGTGGATTATTATTGAATTAGTTGGACGTGATAATTGCCACTAATTTTTGTGAATATTTTCCCCTGATTATTATTGCTTGGTAACCTAAGAATTAGAATCGGGTATGGCTCTAATTCACGCGAATCCTAAAGGTAGCTACCGGGTTTGACACCCCCACCCAGAATGTTCACTAGATGGAAGAGCTAGTGGGCGTGGTGTTTAGTACTTCGAAGTTTATATGATTATTATACAGACGAGATGTTCTATTTTGGGGATAATATTGATGCGCATTATATGTTAAGGTAGGTTACCAAGCCAAGCTATGAAAGCAAAGTGAATGTTATGTATCGAGAAAATGATTTTATACACAGGTTATGTGTATGTTATTTTTGTGCACGAGATATGTGTACGGTTACTAAGATTTAAGAAAAATGATTTCGTACACGAGAAAGGTGTACTGTATTTAAAAGATATCGCATGTACATTACAGGTGGGTATAGGATTCGGGCCCATTTGTACCATGCAACATTTAAATCTTGTGGTCTATCAAAAGTACTGAATTTTACTGTTTACGATAAACCTATGAACTCACCAACCTTTTGGTTGACACTTGAAAGCATGTTTATTCTCAGGTACGAAAGAAATCTTCCGCTGTGCATTTTTTCATTGTAAAGACATTACTTGGAGTCGATCATCGCAATGGAACCAGATGTTGGTGACTTCGTCCAGATGGATTAGGACGGGGTATGACATAAAGCAGCTGTTTTCTCACCAATTTTTATGTATTCGTCAAACATATCTGGTGTAGTTCCATACGCCATTTGATGTATGGCCGCGGTGCACTTTTGTAGGTTCGTCAAACTTTGACGACCAACTGCATCTGGACGTTCCCTAAAATACAAAAAATAACCGGGAATATTTGTACTATTAAAGTTAGATATACCTTCGATGATTCGAAGAAATAATTCACAACTCATTCGAAAACGTCGTTTGAATTTTTTTTTCCGGATACACGGGTGTTTCCGAAAAATAATCATTGTATAACCTCACAGCCGCATCTTCCCGATCCCTTCCAATATAAACCCGTGTTCGAGGGACTCGTGAACTACTCGCTTCTCCCTCCACCTCTTCTTCCGTTAAACTCTTAACAAAATTAACCACCTTTTCATCATCGGAATCATCAATGATAAAATAGAACATTTTGTATGCATTTTTCATTGTTTGTTATTTTTAAATAATAATAGAAATATAGAAAGAAAGATTTTTTGTGTGTATAAAATGATTTAATAGAGTATGCATATATATAGATAAATATAAAAATAAATTAATTTTTTTTCCAACGGATCAATCCCCAACGGTTTGATTTTTTTGACCAACAGTAACGAGACACGTGGCCTCAACGGCCGTTGGCTATCTCGTTGGACTCTCCCCAACGCCAGAAAAACGGGATCGGCCAATGCCGGGATACGGCCGAGCTTCGGCGTTGCCGGCCTGCCACATAGACTTCAACGGGGTTGAACCCCTGGCGATACAAATGGTCTAACAACTCTTAAGTTTACTAGCAAGTTGTAACGAAGGCAAAGGCATATTTATCAATAACAAGGAAAGATACATAGAAGCATAGAGCGATATGCTTGGCTACTGGGAAACAAGATGGGCCGTAGCATGCAGGCTATAAAACCCAATCTAAAAGGAACATGTCAAAACTAAAGCTTACAGACCTATACAACCAAATACAACATATTCGACAGGGATAACAGAAGATATGTGATAGCCTTGATCATTGTAAACACTAGGGTTATCTAACCACTGAATCCAATCCGACGATAGCTTTTCGGACGATTACTTATCCATTAGAAGCTTTTAACTTAGATTTCATTGAACGCCATCCGAATATTCCAACTATTCTTCCCAAATACTTGTAAATTTCGATATATCCATATCGTTTATCTACCAACCCAATCTATGGCTTGCCAAAATTTGCAAGTTTAGTTCGGGTTTGCGGATCTCTTCTTACCTTGAAACATTTCGTCTAACCCGGAGTATGGTTGATTATCTATTTTCTACCAACAAAATATAAATTTATAGTGCATGGGTAAATATGAAACAACAGTGGCAGAGCTAAGTAAGGAGGACCGGTGGCCCGTGCCACCAGTCATCTGGGCTGGACTTTAACATCTATGGTGGGCTTTGTTCAAGTGCTACCAAGTAATTTCCATTGTGCTACCAGTAAATTTAAGAGTGCATCCATGTTTTAGCTGATTAATTTAGTTCAAATTAAAGTTATGTTATGAGTAAAGTATATTAAATTTAAAACTTGTAGTTATAATGAGCATGTAAAAAATTAATTTTTGGATATCTGAGTTGCAGGTACATTTTGAGGGAGATGAGTCGAAGATGACTTTGTCGTTTCATTGACTTTATTGATAAAATGTTTATTTTGGTACCTTCTGTTATCTAAAATTAACAATTCAAGCCATGATATTTTCCATTGTTTACCCCTTATTATTATCATGCAACCATTTTAACCCCTCAACTAATATTTATATAGCTTACCAATTATTATTAACTAGAAGGCAATGCCCGTGCGTTGCACGACTTGTCTCAAATTTCACTATCTTGAAATTCGTGATCCGAATGATTAGAGTCATGGCGAGAGTTGGTTGAAAACATATTAACCTTGAAGTGAAAGTTGATGTTGGTCTCATTATGCAAGTGGTCAAGTAGGATTTTGTACATATGTTTTGTTTGTCACTATGGAAATCTGCACATTCGGGTCATATGTACTAACGTATGATAAAACTATATAAAATAAAAGTTTACTAAAGGTGGTCAAATGAGTTAACAAATGATGTCAAAATACATCATAAAACATACATATTGTAGTACGATTCATAATATTGAAACATATATTACCTTTACAATTTATCATTAAATTTTTGAATATGTCTCTTTATGACATCATATGTGACAATAAGTAATTTCATAATAATTGGAGTACATAAAAAAACTTCGAAATATAAACATGAACTGTTACGTATTACTACACCATACATATAAAACTTGTGAATAGAATATAATTGGAGGTGCATAACATTGAATAACAATTGATATGAAATTAACAATTATTTATATTTATTAATAATAATAATAATAAATATATGTAACACCACCAAAAGTAATAAACGTTATAATCTTTTCAATAACTGTTATATTTTTATTTTCCTTAAACATTCATTCATAAAAGGTAAAATTTATATGTCATAAATTATATGATTAGTTTCAATCTTTTCATTTTCCTTATCATAATTTTACCATAAATTTAAACTTAAGTTACGATATAAATAATAACAATAGTATTAAACTATTCATTTTGCATACCTACATTGATAAATATCGTTATATATATATATATATATATATATATATATATATATATATATATATATATATATATATATATATATATATATATCATATAACTATATCTACTATAATATTCTATTTATCCTTCTTCTTTCTTAAAAAAAACGAGAATACAACATTAGTAATATGGTGTACTCTTGTGTATGATTGATATGAAAAAATGAAATGAAGATAACATATTTATAGGCTAAATACGTTACTTAGAAGATGAAAGGTTTATATATTTATTGATTATTAGCTAATTAAAATGTATTTATGACATTTTTATTTAATATTGTTTTTATTTTATCTTTTAAATTTTTTACCATAATAATTTTTAACCCTTTTTACCAGTTTATTAAATTGCATGAGTTTGAGTTAACCGTATTTAATACACTATACTTATGATTCTAGGACTCAATTACTATAAATAATATATATATATATATATATATATATATATATATATATATATATATATATATATATATATATATATATATATATATATATATATATATATATATATTGTTATAATTCAGTAGGCTTATAACTACCTTTAATGGTTATAAGAACAAAGAGAGAAAAAGAGAGAAGAAGGAGAGAAGAAATATTGATATTGATATTTCAAGAGAAATGGTGCACCTTAAATGGTTACCATACATGTCTATTTATAGTATAAAATATTACTATGCAAGAAATATAATAATAATAAAATTAACATCCAATCTAGATATTTTATAACACAATCTAGATATTTTATAACACTCCCCCTTAGATGACAATTTTATTAGAGAATAACTAGTACTGCCTCGTTAAAAACCTTGCTAAAGAAAACTCATTGGGATAAAACTTTAGCTAAGGGAAAAAGAGTGCAGCATAAAGTTGACTCCCCCTCAAGTAGGCAACGCCTGAGTTGTTACATCTTCTGAACATGCCTCATGCCAATATTATGAACGTGTGTTCTGAAAATAGCAGTTAGCAGTGCTTTGGTATAAAGATCGGCAGAGTTGTTGATTGAACGTATCTCATTTTAATCTGGTTGTCTTTTACGATATCTTGAGTATATGAGAAAAATCTGAGGTTTTCATCTGAAACTGTATCATCTAAATCTTTTATGTACAAGTTTGGCCCTCGTGATTTGTCTACAGTCTCCTTCATGGTTTGTTCAAACCGTTGTTTCAGTTCCTATTCCCTTTCAGTCTTTTTCTGAGCCTTACCAATATACCATTCTTTTCCATCAAACTTATGACCGTTAAGACCGTTTATAGCTTTAGCGCCTCTTCAGCATTTATGTTTTGTTCTGTCATTTTTGATACTCTTCTTTCATTTATATTATGTAAGCTGTATTATCTTCATAGATAGTTGTTACGCTTTTATAGCGTTCTAGTCCACAAGAATCAATAATGATTTGTATCATTGATCTTAACTAAAATCATTCCCGAGTAGCTTCATGTAATGCAATCACTTCGGCATGATTTGATGATGTTGCAACAAGTGTTTGTTTTGAGAACGTCATGATATTGCGGTGCCTCCATTTAGGAATACATATCCAGTTTGAGATTTAGCTTTATGTAGATCGGATAAATAATCTGCATCTGTATAACCAAACAAATCTTGTTTCGAGTTGTTAGAATAAAATAATTATAAATCAGTAGTTCCCCGAAGGTATCAAACTATTTGTTTGATCCCATTCCAATGTCTTTTGGTAGGGGCTGAGCTGAACCTTGTCAACAAATTAACTGCAAAAGAAATGTCAGATCTTGTATAATCTATAAGATACATAAGAACCTCAATTGCACTAAAATATAGAACTTCCGATCTGTTAAAATTTTCATGATCTTCGCAGGGATGAAATAGATCAGTGTCAATATTGAGTGATCTAACAACAATGAGTTTGTCTTTAAAAAAAATGTTTTAAAATCTTTTCGGTATAAGTTGTTTGATGTACAAGTAAACCATTAGGCATATGCTCAATTTGCAATCCAAGGTAATACTTGGTTTTTTCAAGATCTTTCATTTCAAAATAATTGTTTAGAAGTTGAATGATTTCATAGATCTCTTTATTTGTTCATATGATGTTAAGAACATTGACATAAACAACTACGATCTCATATCCGAACATTGTTTTTATAAAACATACGTGCAAAATAAGTTTATATTTATACCATTTTTTTTATCAAGTAGTCATTTAATCGGTTATACCACATACGTCCCGTTTGTATAAACCCACTTAGAAATCTTTGTGATTTAATGGAATATATTCCCTTGGGTTTTACATTAGATGCTTATGATACCTTAACCCTTTAGGTATATTCATATATATCACTATTAAGTGATCCATACAGATAAGTAGTAACAACATTCATGAGATGCATTTAAATAACTACCAGGTTGATTAAGTATCTAATAAGTAATTGTATCCATTACAGGAGGATAATTTTTCCTCCTAATTCATTTCTGGTCTTTGTGGGAAATATTGAGTTACAAGTCTAGTTTTGCCTTGTAACTTCATTTGCACATTTCTTTTCGGATAAAAATTCATTTGTATCCCATACGTTTCACATCTTTAAAAGTGATAACGATTGATCCGAAAACTTTTCTTTTATCGAGCGATTCTAATTCAGCTCTTATTGCTCCTTTCCATTGAGCTCAATCATGTCCATTTTGTATATTCAATGACAGATTTTAGTTCCAGATCATCATTTTTATTCATGATGTCATTGTAACATTATATGAAAATATCTCATAGAGATTTTAGTTTCATTTCGGTTCCATAATATTGCATAATTTATCGCAATTTTAGTATTTACATTTATCAATATCCTCTGCAGAAGGAATATTGATTTGTGGTTCTTCTTGAACACTTTCTCTTACCTCATTATCAGCTGATTTTCTTTTTCGAGGATTTTTATCTTCGAAACCAATTGATCTTCCACGTTTGATGCGTGGCAAAGTCTCAACAGTGACATTATTGCCAGCTTTTGGAATTTCAGTTCGAGCTGGAGCATTTATCGCTGGTATATATGATTTAGTCACTTTTTTATATCTGTAAATGTATAAAGTAATTAATTTGCAAGTTCTTGCATATGCATTATTTTTGAACTTTCGTTTCACATTCTTTTGTGCGAGTTCAATATACCTTAATTGATGTTCACATCATGAAGCATCATTTTATTTTTTATTTTTATTTCTCCCCCTAATCTAGGGAACAATGTTTTATTAAAATGACAATCAGCAAAACGTGCTGTAAAAACATCACCCATCATGGGTTCAATATATCTTATGATTGAAGATGTTTTATATCCAAAATATATTATCATCTTTCTTTGAAGAACCATTTTATTGTGTTGTGGTGATACAATTGGAACATACACTGCACAACCAATGTTTTAAGGTAGAAAATATTTGGCTCTTGGCCAAAATCAAGTATTAAGTGAAAATATTTACGACTTCCACATGGTATAATGCGAATTAATGTCGCAGCATGTAAATTTACATGTCCACATATAAATATTGAGAGATTTGTACTCATTATCAATTGTCTAGTTATTAGCTGTAAGCGTTTATCTATTGATTCAGCTAAACCAATTTTGTGTATGCACATGAGCAACTGGATGTTCAACAACAATTCCTGTAGATATATAATGATCATTAAATGCTTGAGATGTTAACTCACCAGCATTATCAAGTCTCATCCTTTTAATGGTGTAATCAGAATAATGTGTTCTCAATTTAATAATTTGTGCAAGAAACTTTGCAAATGCCATATTACGGCTTGATAACATACAAATATGAGACCATCCGCTAGATGCGTCTATTAGAACCATGAAATATCAAAATGGTTCACATGATGGATGAATTGGTTCATATATCTTACCTTGAATTCTTTCAAGAAACATTTGTGATTCTTTTTCACAATATACTTTTCATTAATCACCATATGTGCTTTCCATTAATCACCATATGTGTTTTTTTTTTTTTATCATATATCCTTTTCACCATATACGCTTTTAATCATATGCGCTGTGTTTTTCACCATATGCGCTTTTAATCATATGCGATTTTCATCATATGCGTTGTGCTTTTCATCATATTCGCTTTTTATCATATGCGCTTATCATATGCGATGCGCTTTTTATCATATGCGCTTTTTTATGTGAATAGTAAATTAATTAATTTCGTTTTACTATTCATATGAATTAATTTAGATTTACTATTTTGTTAATTGAGTAATATATATATACATCATATACTTGTGACTCCGAAGGCTCAAATGAATTTGACCATATAGTTATACGTTGTACCTTGCACATTAATTTTCAGTAGAAGCTTTAGATGCATATTATTTTCAGTAGAAGCTTTAGATGCACTTTTTTTTTAATCACCAAATACCACAAACACTTTGTTTGCGTTTGTTCATAGTCATCAATGAAAACCATTTTCTTTACTTTTATTTTATACAATAAAATTAACGCATCATTATTCTTTTCAAAAACAATAATCTATTGTTATTGTTCACTTGTGACATGTTTAACAACAAAAGTCAACAACCTCTGTCTTGTTTGTTGTGGCAACCAAAAACAACCTTTGCTTTTGTTACCGAGAATCCAAGACCAAAAAACAATTAATTTTTAATTAATCTTTTATCAAAACCATAAATGATTTTATTGATCTACGTTGATATGGCCATAAAGAATTGACGGCTGACCTACTTTTGTAAGTGTATTTCGGCTATCATCCCGAAAACGCACGACGACTTTTTTTTTTTTTTTTATGAACTATTTGTTTCATATCTAGCTTAGGCAATTATTGTGAACATTTGGTCCCTATAAGAGCATTTATTTTTTAGACTTTTAGTTGATTTGTACTTGTCACAATTAGGGATAGCACTCGCGGGTCGTGGATGCGGATCCATTGGATCCATCACCCGTACCCGCGGATTTTTTTTAAGAGACATCCAATTGAACCCTTGTTCGTTGAAACAATTTGACTATATTTTTACTCCCCATTATTAAACGGGCCATTTTGATGCACACTCTTAAAAAAAATAATTTGTTTTTTTAAGTTTTATTATTCAACCTCCTTTTTTCAACGGTCACGTTTTTAACAAAACATTTGACAAGTTTGGAAAAAAGTTTTTTATTGATTATCATCAAAAGTTTTCTATTGTCACTCTACTGGATTGAATTATGGCATACAGCCAAAATTGCAACTCAACACTACATAAGAACAAAAAGGTTGTTTTTAATTAACATATGTATATGTGTTAAACTCGGAATAATAATAACTTATTTTAGAAAATTAACATAAGACATGTTGAAACATTTTTGTCACATTTAGCTCATCAAGTCTAATACTTATCATTGATAGATTTTATCACATCTAGGAGATGTTTACTTTTTTCTTGTATTAAGTCCTACTTTCATTTACCTTTGTTTGGAAAAAAGTTTTTTTTTTTTTTTTTTACTTTGCTTTCCCCCTTTCTGTAAAACTCATTTAAACACTTTCTTTGTTTTTTTTTTTTAAAAAAAAACTTCCTTTTTTTTACGTTACCCGTAAATTATAAATATATAAAAAAAACTTTTTGTTTAAATTTTTTTTCTAGTTTTTAAAAGGCCACTTGACCAATTTTTTAATTCTTTCACAACACCTGATATCGTGATCGTGACCTTTCACCAAAGCAAGAGATATTCTTGATAAACTAAACACGGACTCGTGTTTGAAATTGTCGGCCACAAAAAAATTCATTTGATAAAAGTATATATTTTTTTTTTAGTTATAGAAGGAGACCACTTCATTTTCAATACTTCATTTTTGACAAAAAACTATTCCATTTTACCATCCCCTTTTTTTTCTTACTTTAACTTTTAAGATATACTTTTAATAAAAATACAAACTACTTTTTCTTATTTTAACTTTTAAGATTTACTTTTAATAAAAATACAAATTACTTTTTGTATTTTAACTTTTAAGATTTACTTTTAATAAAAGTACAAACTACTTTTTTTTTATTTTAACTTTTAAGATTTACTTTTAATAAAAATACAAACTATTTTTTTATTTTAACTTTTAAAATTATAAATTTAAGAATAAACATTAGTATGCATGAAATAAATAATGATTAATTGCATAAGTAATCATAAATGTTAGATAACATATAAAGACCCCGTCGTATTCGTATTGATCGGAATTAATCTCGACCCATGGTACCGTGTTGTCAAATGACGTGTTGCGTACATAAAGTACCGTGTTGTCAAATGACGTGTTGCATACAATCATGAGGTCTTATTAACATAAATATAAATGTTAGTGAAGTTAATAAGAGTTAGATTACAGAAAATATAATTCAGGTGGTATAACCGACCATATATAACTTAAATAACATAAATATAAATGTTAGTGAAGTTAGTAAAAGTTAGATTACAGAAATATAATTCAGGTGGTATAACCGACCATATATAACTTAAATAACATAAATATAAATGTTAGTGAAGTTAGTAAAAGTTAGATTACAGAAATATAATTCAGGTGGTATAACCGACCATATATAACTTAAATAACATAAATATAAATGTTAGTAGTCCAAAATTTGATATATTCGAGTCTGAAAATTATTAATAATTTCATACCTTGATTAGTGATTCGTGATCGTTTGAGATATCTTTTAATTACACTAAGCTTTTCGTGCTGATAACGTGTTATAATTCAGTAGGCTTATAACTACCTTTAATGGTTATAAGAACAAAGAGAGAAAAAGAGAGAAGAAGGAGAGAAGAAATATTGATATTGATATTTCAAGAGAAATGGTGCACCTTAAATGGTTACCATACATGTCTATTTATAGTATAAAATATTACTATGCAAGAAATATAATAATAATAAAATTAACATCCAATCTAGATATTTTATAACACAATCTAGATATTTTATAACATATATATATATATATATATATATATATATAAACCCTTACATACTAAAAGTGATGGGAAACGTCGCCGTTTTAGTTCTATCGGATTGTCGTTTTGAATTCGCGTTCACATTACAAACGGTCCCTCAACTTCGACCATATTTACACAACGACCCCTCAAGTTTACACTTTTTCAGGGGTAAAAAGTGTAACTATATAAGTTTATTAAAATAAAAGAAACTAATTCCACACGAATTTATAATGGACCCTATCTTCTCGCTCGGTGCGAGTTAAATTTTTCAGAGATCACCGTTCAACTAAAAAAAAAATCCTATGAACCCAACGAGACTAACTATATGCGAAACGGACACTTCTCAAAAAATGTTAAACACAACGACAACCCGTATCTTCCCGCTCGCCACGAGTTAAATTTTTTCGACGGCAGCGTCAGACTCGAAATAATTTCATGAACAAAACGAAACTAACCACGTCCATAACGGACATTTTTTTAAAAACGCTATGCACAACGACAACCCGTATCTTTCTGTTCGCCGGGTGTTAAATTTTTCTGACAGCACCGTTACAATCGAAAAAATTTATTGAACAAAACTAACTATGTTCGAAATGGATACTTTTTAAAAAACGCTTAACAACGAGATCTAAAATGGCGCTTAACACATGGGCCGTGTTCCTCTCTGTAAATACACAACGCTACGTTAAATATGAATACGTAGGCCGAAAGCCTCCGCCGCAACGCGCGGATCGGTCCGGACTAGTTATCAATCTAATATCTACGAAAGTAATAATTTATATAATTTAAAATTTATATAGTAAACCATGTTTATCTTTATATTTTTATATTTCAAATTAATAATACGCTTTTAAGAGACGACTAAACTTTTATAATAATAACGACACAAAGGTTTTAAAGTAATATTTTTATAATCTAGGTTTGTGACATTTATTTATTAAAATTGAAATCAACAATTTTAAGCGTTCGATTATATCAAACTTTCAAATAGTGTCTTTATTTTGTTTACGATTTTAATTTTAATAGGAGCATCATCCAATCGTCTCGTCAGAAAAGTTAGAACCGTTGGTTTTAACTCTGAAGTTAGATTTAATTTTTAAGATTTGAACTTAAATTGTATGTGAATATAATTTTTGAGCTGGTTTAGTAAGTTTACTATCATGCAATAAATTGTGCTACTAGTGAGTAAAATTTATGGCTCCGCCCCTGTGGAACAATACATATACATAATCATTTCATTTACCTATATACTAAATCACGTAAAAGCCTTGCACAGTATAACAGTACCATCTACAGTATAACAGTAACTTTTTTTTTCCTATCGCCTACTTCCCATTTCCCTCTCATTTGCTTCCCACCTGCACTCACAGATAATTCTAGCGATTTCTATCATCCCCTTCGTCACCATCGTCCCCATCGCCATCATCGTCCCCATCGCCACCGCCAGCAAAGATCGTAGCCACCGCCACCAAACATCGTCGCCACCACCGCCATCGTGTCACCGTCGATCTATTGTTATTGTATTTGCCACCACGGTCAACCCCATTTCTTCTTACGGGTTTCATAAAATCGATTGAGTAAGAAGAACAGTAAAGGTACGTTCTTGAATGATATAATTATATAATATAATTTTTCATTCACTTTGATTTGAGGATTTTTTTAGCGGTTTTCATTATTAAGAATATAAAATTAATGTGTCGAAAAGTCATTGATTTTTGTGAATTTGTGTTGTTGTTTAGTGTTCATCTGCGATAAGAACGACATCGACTTCTACTGGAATTTTGGGGACATGGAACGGAAAAACATGTCCGAATAGCAGCTTTCGAAATTCGTTGTTATCACTTACTTCCTGAATATTTTTGTTATCTACATCACACGATAGCAATAGCAGGTCCAATTATCGATTGGTTTGTTTGATTTTTTAAGCCCCTGCTGCTGTTTGTTTCATTTTTTTCTTCTTCAGGAAACGCTTCTGTAACCAATGATCACATGGTGTCTCTCTCATTTTGTAAGTAATATTTGTTTATTTTTAACGAATGATGAATCGTTGTTTCTTTGAGTAGTGTGACATATATCAACGTTTTTGTTAATTAATAAGGATGTGGCGTTGTATACATGTGTATCAATTTAGTCTAATATGTTGATTTGTATAATTATATTAATTAATTAACTTTTTGCTTAAGATGTTATGCACTATTAGGTTTATTTTTTCAATAAGTTTAAGTTGGTTGTCAAAAAGATAACATCTTTTGATTATTAGATTGAAAAGGTCTTATATGTGTTAGCAAGGTTAATGTTATACTGCTTAACTTATGGGATAAAAGGCCAAATTTGGTCATAGACTGTGTTAAGTTGTCGGTTTTGTTTATTTGTTAGATTGTTTTAATCAATTTTGTTATATGTTGATTACGGGTTTTTGTTTAAAATTATTATCTACAGCTTCATTTTATTTTCAGTTAAGGTAATGACTGTCCATTTGGTGATGAACGATTGAGAAGCATATTTATTGTATATGTTCTCTTTATCCTTGATGCATGGCAGCTGATGTTCTTTTGGACGAGAAAAGGCGAGTTCGGTCTTGGCAGGGCAACTGAGGTATTACCATGACAGCTCATGTTCTTTTGATGGGAACTGTATATATTTGACAAAAGATTTTTGATATATGATTGTTACAAATTGTGGTCAATGTTTTATGGGTTGCGATTGTATTGATAGACATCTATCGATTGTGTGATGTAGCGACCCGACAAAATCGTCATTGACGGTGCCGTCTACTTAGGTCCCGTTACGTGGTCATAAGTCTTTAAAACAACGTTTGACCAAAATATGTCGCATTCATTTCAATTATAAAGATGTTTCAAAGTTTACAAAGTAGTTCAACGTCTAAACATGTTACAACGTTTTAACTACAATTGAAACATATGCGACACAAATTAAGTTAAGTCAAAAGACGCTCCACGTATGCATGTATACTCGACATCCAAGCAAGTATCAAAAATAATGTGCGGAAGCATGTATCACCTAGCGTTCAAGGACCTGAGAAAACATATAGAAAACTGTCAACGAAAAACGTTGGTGAAATCATAGGTGTAATAGTTGTAACATCCCGCCTTTTTCCGTTTACTTTCCGTTTAATTATTTAAAGTCTGTTATATGATTATAACATCTTCCGTTAATACGCGTTTTAAATTATCTCGTTTAGGTAATTCATGCACCCGATTCTAACTTGAGGGACTAAACTTGCCAAGATGCCAAAGTGGTGACTAGGTCAAAGTGGTCAAACCTCCTCTCACCCATTCATTTCATCTTTTTCTTTCTCATACTTCCACTTTTATTCTCTCAAACATTCAAACAAAGAATCATCATCTATTTCCGATCTAGCAAGTGTTTCACGAAACAAATTACATATTTGGAATCCTTGCATCTTCCTCTTCGATTCCATACCGATTTCATCAAGTTTGGGTAACTTTCTAAAATCACTAAATTCCTTGTTCTTGATATTTTTAACTTATAAAAGTGTTAATTAGTGTCTATGGCTCAAGTCTAACATGATTATGTGATTTGTATGCTCGATCTCGTTATTTTAGTGTAACTAGCATGAACTTGAAAAGTGTGTGTTTGATCTTGAGTTTTGGATGATTAAATGTTGTTGATATGCTAAAGTAAAAGTATTAATTGTGTTACTAGCATCACTAGCTCCATCTTGATGTGTAGGTTGATTGAGAAAACTTCAATGACATGATTTCTGAGTTTATGATTTTTGGTTAGGGTTTGGTGGTCTTCAATGTGAATTTTGATGCATTAAATGCTTGACAATGTTGCTTGTAAGTGTTTAGTTGCAACGTGTGATAAATTACCTTCGAAACGGCATATCATTTATGTAAAACAGATCACCGGATCATGAAATGATATTTATGAACTTGGATGTAATTAATGATGAGCATTAAATGCGGTTTTGGTTGTTGTAAGTGGTAGATTGATTGATGAAATGTGTTTAGTTATTTTCCTCGTCAAATTACCTTCCCAACGGTATAAGATACATGTTTTGATTGTTTGCGGATCATAAATTGTGTTTGTTTGGGTTTTGGTTCGTGCACTTGTGAAAAATCAGCAATCAGACCTGGGCACTGTTCTGGACGCCGTCCAGATTCCTGGACGCCGTCCAGGCCTTCACATCTGGACGCCGTCCAGCAAATCCTGTCAGGTTCTGATTTGGTTGGTCATTTTTCGTTTAATTCTAAGTATGCTACGCACCTCCGATTCACATGTAACTTGTTCTAACATGCTTATATATGATTAAAAACCTCAGAAAAATAGTTCGGGACCCGAACCGAACGTGTTGACTTTTTCATTGACTTTGACCCGACCAAAGTTGACTTTTGATCAAACTTAACTAAATACTTATGCAATCGTTCTAACGTGCTTTCATACTTATATCTTGTATGAAACTTGACAAATTTGATTCACATGTTAATTAATCGAGTCGTAACGAGCCATAGGACTAATTGAACAACTTTGACCAATCGTGTTTACCGTTATTGATACAACCTACTTGTTTAGGTCAAGGCTAGCAATTGTCCTTGCACACGTTTACTTGTGAAGTGCTTTATTACTCGTGCGCTCAAGGTGAGATCATAGTCCCACTTTTACTCTTTTAAACTTACATTTGGGATGAGAAAAACATAAACGTTTCGATTAACAAAGTGAACACAAGTACGAAAACAAACATTCTACGTACGAGTTAGAACAAAATCCTCAATCCGATTATCATTAGTTACACTTGCCGGGTGTAAGCGAGAACTTATGTTGTATGGCCATAAGGGTTTGACAAACCCTCATTCGGACGGTTCGCTACCGTTATGCGGATGAAATATATTTTCGAGAAACAGTGTATGTTCTAACACTATTGTGATGTTGTAACGTTAGTTAAGCATTGATAATTGGGTGCTCGTGATAACAACTTTTATAATGTTCTCACTATTACTTCAACGCTATAAATCTTGTGGTTCAACTTACTTACATACTCACTTACTAAACCTATGATTTCACCAACGTTTTCGTTGACATATTTTCTATGTTTTTCTCAGGTCCTTGAACAATATGTGTTACATGTTTCCGCTCACTATTTTGATACTTGCTTGGATGTCGAGTATACATGCATACATGGAGCATCTTTTGACTTTACATTTAAACTGTGTCGCATAGGTTTCATTTGTACGTAAAACGTTGTAACGTCACTAGTTGTTGAACTACTTTTGTAAACTTGAAACATCATTACATTTGAAATGAATGCGACATATTTTGGTCAAACGTCATATTAAAGACTTATGATCACGTAATGGGACCCAAGTAGACGGCGCCGTCAATGACGATTTTGTCGGGTCGCTACATATGGTATCAGAGCGTTAGTTGTAGGGATTTAGAGTTCATTGGTGTCAACCCGGAGTCACAGGGTACATTAGTGAGTCTAGACTACGACATGCATATAGACTTGAAGTAGGAATTACTTGACTACTTGTGCATTTATAATCGAACGTTTCTACTCATATCTACCCTTATTTCATCTTAATCTCACGTTGTTTAATTTGATGGACACGCCACCTTGACTTAGTGAAATAATGTCGAATGCACATATGAATTAGGGTAATATAATTTCTAGGATTATATTACGGTGACTCATATGAACGTTCCGACATTATGACATAGAGAATTTAAGGCCAGTCAAGGAAAATTTTTCTCTTTATCCTCATTCCATATCACGGTTAGAATTATTAAGAATACTAATCAACGATATTCTTGTGTTTTGAAGGAACAATGCCTCCTCGCCGTGTACCACGCTATGAAACACCCGAACAAGCTCTACAATGAATGATAGCCACCGCCGTGGATGCGGCCATGGCCGATCACTCATCCAACAATAACAACAATAACAACAACCACAACAACAACAACAATGGAGCAGGTAACTCAAACGAGGGATGCTCCTACAAAGCTTTCATGGGGTGCAAACCTCATACTTTTGATGGGACCGGGGGACCGATTATGCTCACCCGATGGTTTGAACAAACGGAAGCCGTCTTTAGCTTAAGCAGTTGTCGGGACCAAGACAAGGTCAAATATTTCAACCACACTTTCGCCGGTATCGCTCTCACGTGGTGGAACACGTATGTACAATCGGTGGGTACCGATGAAGCCCACGCACTCTCTTGGTCCGACTTAAAGGAAAAGATGATCATCGAATACTTCCCACGTGAAGAGACTCGCAAGCTCGAACAAGAGCTAAGGACTCTAAAAGCGGTCGGAAACGACCTCAAGGCTTATAATCAACGATTCGCCGAGCTATCCTTGATGTGCCCAAACCTCGTGAACCCCAAGTCTTTAAGGGTTGAACTTTACATGGATGGTCTCCCAAAGAGCATCAAACACGGGGTAATGTCATCTAAACCCTCCAATCATCAAGAAGCTTTGAATATGGCCCGCAAATTAATAGAAACTGTGGACGAAATCGATGTACCGGCACCTAAAACTGAGGATAAGTCGAGTAACAACAAAAGAAAATGGGAAGCCCCCCAATCAAGTAACAACAACTTCGCCAAAAAGCCTCTCACCTCCGACGGCAAGAAAAGTTATGCCGAAACCAAACCTTTTTGCAACAAATGCCAAAAGCATCATTTTGGTGAATGTGGCACGCTAGTTTGCCACCGGTGCCAAGGAATTGGTCACATGGCCAAAGATTGTAGAAACATCGCCCCCGTCGCTCAAAAGGGGCCCAATACACCAAAGGCGGTCACTTGTTACGGATGTGGCCAACAAGGTCATTATAGAAACGCATGCCCAAAGAAGAAAGATAACCCCAATACGCACGGCCGAGCTTTCAACATCAACACCGAGGAAGCCCGAGATGACAATGAACTAGTCACGGGTATGTTTCTTCTTAACAACACTTATGTTACTTGTTTATTCGATTCGTGTGCCGATAAGAGTTTTGTATCCAAGACTTTGACTCATTCTTTTAGCACTCCACCACTTCCACTAGATACCACTTATATCATTGAAGTGGCCAACTGGAAACTATTGAGTGCCGAAAAATATTATCGGGGGTGTACGTTAAACTTATTGGGTAGGAAATTTGAAATTGACTTGATACCTATGGAACTAGGGAGCTTCGATGTAATAATTGGTATGAATTGGTTAGCAAAAACAAAATCTCACATCCTTTGCGATCTTAACGCAATCCGAATTCCTATCGAGAATGGTGAACCTTTTATTGTTTATGGCGATAAGAGTTGTACCGGACTCAACCTCGTCTCGTACCTTAAAGTTAGAAAACTACTCCGCAAGGGTTGTTTTTCGATCCTTGCCCACGTTAAGAAAGTCGAGTCCAACGAGAAGCATATCGATGATGTGCCAATTGTTCGTGACGTTTCCGATGTATTTCCAACCGAATTGCCGGGTTTTCCACCTCATCGACCGGTAGAATTCCAAATCGATCTTATTCCGGGAGCCGCACCCGTAGCACGTGCACCGTATCGACTTGCTCCCTTCTAAATGCAAGAATTGCAAAGTCAAATCCAAGAACTACTTGACCGTGGTTTTATCCAACCTAGCCATTCACCATGGGGCGCTCCGATTTTGTTTGTTAAAAAGAAAGATGGATCCCTACGAATGTGTATCAACTATCGTGAACTAAATAAATTGACGGTTAAGAACCGATATCCACTTCCTCGCATCGATGACCTCTTTGATCAACTACAAGGATCTCGTGTATATTCGAAAATCGATCTCCGCTCGGGTTATCATCAATTAAGGGTTAAGAGGGAAGATGTCTCCAAAACCGCTTTCTGGACTCGTTATGGTAGTTATGAATTTCTTGTAATGCCATTTGGTCTCACTAACGCATCAGCGGTATTCATGGACCTCATGAACCGCGTGTGCAAACCATACCTCGACAAATTCGTTATCGTGTTCATCGACGATATTTTGGTCTATTCTAAGAGCGAAGAAGAACACGAGGGACATCTCTGACTTGTGCTTGAACTTTTAAGACAAGAACGACTCTATACCAAATTCTCCAAGTGTGAATTTTGGTTGAAGGAAGTTCAATTTCTTGGTCATGTTGTAAGTGATCAAGGTATTAAAGTCAATCCATCAAAAATCGAAGCCATTAGGAAATGGGAGACTCCTACTACTCCTACTCACATTCGTCAATTCTTGGGTCTCGCTGGATACTATTGTAGGTTCATCAAAGATTTCTCTTTGGTTGCTCGTCCTCTAACCGCGTTAACTCACAAGGGAAAGAAATTCATTTGGGCAACCGAACAAGAATCCGCATTTCAAATCTTAAAGATAAAGCTAACCACCGCTCCTATCTTGTCCCTTCCCGAAGGCAATGATGATTTTGTTGTATATTGCGATGCCTCGAAACATGGTTTTGGGTGTGTATTGATGCAACGAAAGAAAGTCATTGCTTATGCTTCTCGACAATTGAAAATTCATGAACGAAACTACACGACACATGATCTCGAACTCGGATCCGTTGTCTTTGCACTTAAAATGTGGAGACACTACCTTTATGGAACCAAAAGTACCATCTTCACCGATCACAAAAGCCTCCAACACATCTTCGATCAAAAGCAACTAAACATGAGACAACGACGGTGGATTGAAACCTTAAACGATTACGATTGTGAGCTTCGTTACCATCCCAGAAAAGCAAACGTAGTAGCCGATGCCTTAAGTCGAAAAGAAAGAGCAGTGCCTCTTCGTGTCTGAGCTTTAAACATCACCATCCACACCAACCTCAATAGCCAAATTCGGGTAGCCCAAGATGAGGCTCTCAAGGATGAAAACATCTCTCTCGAACACTTGAACGTCCTCACCTCTCGATTCGAATTTAAAGAAACCGGACTCCGATATTTCACCGGAAGAATTTGGGTACCTAGTTATGGGGACCTACGAAGCCTTATTTTAGACGAAGCTCATAAGTTAAGATATTTGATTCACCCCGGTGCCAATAAGATGTATCACGACCTCAAAGAACAATATTGGTGGTCGAAAATTAAAATGGACGTTGCTACTTATGTTGGAAAGTTCCTAACTTGCTCCAAAGTCAAAGCCGAACATCAAGGACCATCCGGACTACTTCAACAACCCGAAATCCCGCAATGGAAGTGGGAAAGGATAACGATGGATTTTATCACCAAACTACTAAAGACGGTGGGCGGTTATGATACTATTTGGGTCATTATTGACCGACTCACCAAATCCGCACACTTCCTAGCTATGAAGGAAACCGACAACATGGAAAAACTTCACAACTTTACATTAAGGAGATCGTAGCCCGTCACGGTGTGCCTTTATCGATTATTTCCGATCGAGATGGCCGTTTTGTTTCTAGATTTTGGCGTACTTTACAAGAAGCGTTGGGAACGCGTTTAGACATAAGCACCGCATATCATCCACAAACCGACGGACAAAGCGAATGCACAATTCAAACTTTGGAAGACATGTTACGAGCTTGTGTTACCGACTTTGGAAAAGCTTGGGATAAGCACTTGCCTCTCGCCGAATTCTCCTACAACAATAGTTATCACGTGAGTATTAACGCCGCACCATTCGAAGCTTTGTATGGCCAAAAATGTCGTTCACCTATTTGTTGGGCCGAAGTAGGCGACACACAAATCACCGGACCCGAACTCATTCATGAAACAACCGAGAAGATCGTTCAAATCCGAGATAGACTTAGGACGGCCCGAAGTCGTCAAAAGAGCTATACCGACAAAAGACGCAATGACCTCGAATTTCAAGTCGGTGACCGCGTAATGTTAAAAGTCGCGCCTTGGAAAGGTGTAATCCGTTTCGGGAAACGCAGAAAGTTAAATCCGCGGTATATTGGTCCTTTCGAAATCTTGGAGCGTGTTGGAACCGTTGCTTATCGTTTAAATCTTCCGCCTCAACTGATCTCCGTTCATCCTACTTTCCATGTATTGAACTTGAAGAAGTGTTTTGCCGAACCCGAACTCGTCATCCCTCTCGACGAACTTACTATTGATGACAAACTTCATTTTGTGGAGGAACCGGTTGAAATTGTGGACACCTCCGTCAAGACGCTAAAACAAAGTAGAATTCCGATCGTTAAGGTCCGTTGAAATGCCAAAAGGGGACCCGAGTTTACTTGGGAAAGGCAAGATCAAATGCAAAGGAAATACCCTCATTTATTCGTGGATTCGAAAACGCAAGATCCCGAGGAAGAAACAACGACTACTATGCCTGCTTAAAATTTCGGGACGAAATTTCTTTTAAGGAGTAGGTAATGTAACATCCCGCCTTTTTTCCGTTTAATTATTTAAAGTCCGTTATATGATTATAACATCTTCTGTTAATATGCGTTTTAAATTATCTCGTTTAGGAAATTCACGCACCCGATTCTAACTTGAGGGACTAAACTTGCTAAGATGCCAAAGTGGTGACTAGGTCAAAGTGGTCAAACCTCCTCTCACCCATTCATTTCATCTTCTTCTTTCTCATACTTCCACTTTTATTCTCTCAAACATTCAAACAAAGAATCATCATCTATTTCCGATCTAGCAAGTGTTTCACGAAACAAATTACATATTTGGAATCCTTGCATCTTCCTCTTCGATTCCATACCCATATTATCAAGTTTGGGTAAATTTCTAAAATCACTAAATTCCTTGTTCTTCATATTTTTAACTTATAAAAGTGTTAATTAGTGTCTATGGCTCAAGTCTAACATGATTATGTGATTTGTATGCTCGATCTCGTTATTTTAGTGTAACTAGCATGAACTTGAAAAGTGTGTGTTTGATCTTGAGTTTTGGATGATTAAATGTTGTTGATATGCTAAAGTGCAAGTACTAATTGTGTTACTAGCATCACTAGCTCCATCTTGATGTGTAGGTTGATTGAGAAAACTTCAATGACATGATTTATGAGTTTATGATTTTTAGTTAGGGTTTGGTGGTCTTCAATGTGAATTTTGATGCATTAAATGCTTGGCAATGTTGCTTGTAACTGTTTAGTTGCAATGTGTGATAAATTACCTTCGAAACGACATATCATTTATGTAAAATAGATCACCGGATCATGAAATGAGATTTATGAACTTGGATGCAATTAATGATGAGCATTAAATGCGGTTTTGGTTGTTGTAAGTAGTAGATTGATTGATGAAATGTGTTTAGTTGTTTTCCTCGTCAAATTACCTTCCCAACGGTATAAGATACATGTTTTGATTGTTTGCGGATCATAAATTGTGTTTGTTTGGGTTTTGGTTCGTGCACTTGTGAAAAATCAGCAATCAGACCTGGGCACTGATCTGGACGCTGTCCAGATTCCTGGACACCATCCAGGCCTTCACATCTGGACGCCGTCCAGCAAATCTGGATGCCGTCAAGATGAACTGTCAGGTTCTGATTTGGTTGGTCATTTTTCGTTTAATTCTAAGTATGCTACGCACCTCCGATTCACATGTAACTTGTTCTAACATGCTTATATATGATTAAAAACCTCAGAAAAATAGTTCGGGACCCGAACCGAACGTGTTGACTTTTTCGTTGACTTTGACCGACCAAAGTTGACTTTTGATCAAACTTAACCAAATACTTATGCAATCGTTCTAACGTGCTTTCATACTTGTATCTTGTATGAAACTTGACAAATTTGATTCACATGTTAATTAATCGAGTCGTAACGAGCCATAGGACTAATTGAACAACTTTGACCAATCGTGTTTACCGTTATTGATACAACCTACTTGTTTAGGTCAAGGCTAGCAATTGTCCTTGCACACGTTTATTTGTGAAGTACTTTATTACTCGTGCGCTCAAGGTGAGATCATAGTCCCACTTTTACTCTTTTGAACTTACATTTGGGATGAGAAAAACATAAACGTTTCGATTAACAAAGTGAACACAAGTACGAAAACAAACATTCTACGTACGAGTTAGAACAAAATCCTCAATTCGATTATCATTAGTTACACTTGCGGGGTGTAAGCGAGAACTTATGTTGTATGGCCATATGGGTTTGACAAACCCTCATTCGGACGGTTCGCTACCGTTATGCGGATGAAATATATTTTCGAGAAACAGTGTATGTTCTAACACTATTGTGATGTTGTAACGTTATTTAAGAATTGATAATTGGGTGCTCGTGATAACAACTTTTAGAATGTTCTTACTATTACTTCAACGCTATAAATCTTGTGGTTCAACTTACTTACGTACTCACTTACTAAACCTATGATTTCACCAACGTTTTCGTTGACAGATTTTCTATGTTTTTCTCAGGTCATTGAATGATATGTGTTACATGCTTCCGCTCACTATTTTGATACTTGCTTGGATGTCGAGTATACATGCATACATGGAGCATATTTTGACTTTACATTTAAACTGTGTCGCATTGGTTTCATTTGTACGTAAAACGTTGTAACGTCACTAGTTGTTGAACTACTTTTGTAAACTTGAAACATCTTTACATTTGAAATGAATGCGACATATTTTGGTCAAACGTCATATTAAAGACTTATGATCTCGTAATGGGACCCAAGTAGACGGCACCGTCAATGACGATTTTTTCGGGTCGCTACAATAGTAACGTTGTTTTTGAACCACAAGATTTAATATAGTTGATTATCCAAATCGTTTGTATTACAAAAGTATGTTCGCGAGCACCCAATTATCAAGACTTAACTGTTTTGTACCCTGTTACATAGTGTTAGAACATACACTATACTCGAAAATATATTTCATCCGCTAACGGTAGCGAACCGTCCTAATGAGGGCTCGTCAAGCCCAATGTGATCACATAACATAAGTTCACATTTACACCCTGCAAGTGTAACTAATGATAATTGAATTGAGCTTTTTGTACTAACTCGCTGTGGAATGTTTGTTTTCGTACTTGTGTTCAAAGCATAAAAGTATGATACGTATATGTTTCTCATCCCATAGTTCAAAAGTAAAAGTTGTTGAAAAGGTGGGACTATGATCTCACCTTGAGTGCACGAGTAAATAAGGTACTTCACAAGTAAACGTGTGTAAGAACGAATGCTAGTCTTGACCTAAACAAGTAGGTTGTATCAATAACGGTAAACATGATGGGTCAAAGTTGTTCAATTAGTCATATGGCTCGTTACGACTCGATTACAGATAACATGTGAATTACGTTGCCAAGTTTCATGCATGATTCAAGCGTAAAAGCATGTTAGGATGATTGCATAAGTATTAAGTTTAAACAAAAGTCGACTTTGGTCAAGTCAAAGTCAACAAAAAAGTCAACACGTTCGGGTTGGGTCCCGAACTATTTTTCTGAGGTTTTTAATCATATATGAGCATGTTAGAACAAGTTACATGTTAATCGGAGGTGCGTAGCATAGATAGAATTTAATGGTAAACGACCAACGAAATCAGAACCTGGCAGTTCATCTAGACGGTGTCCAGATTGGCTGGACGACATCCAGATGTGAAGGCCTGGACGTCGTCCAAGAATCTGGACGGCATCCAGATTAGTGCACAGGTCCTGATGCTGAAATTACGCAAGTGCACGAACCAAACTTCAAACTATCCCAATTTATGATCCGCAAATAATCAAAACATGTATCTTATACCGTTGGAAAGGTATTTTGACGAGGAAAACAACTAGACACATTTCATCAATCAATTCACATTTTCAACAACCAAAACTGCATTAAATGCTCACCATTTATTATATTCAAGTTCATTAAATGCATATTGATTCGGTGATCCAATTTACATATATGATATGCCGTTTCGAAGGTAATTAAACACACATTGCAACTAAACACTTATCAACAACATTTTCAGGAATTTAATGCATCAAAAGTTCATAATTAAGTCTATCAAACCCTAACCAAAATCACAAAATCAATAATCATGTTAATGAAGCTTTCTTGATCAACCTACACATCAAAATGAAGCTAGTGATGCTAGTAACACATTTAATACATGCACTTTTAACATCTAACAATATTTAAGCAACCAAATCACAAGATCAAACACACCAATTTCAAGTTTATGCTAGTTACACTAAAACAACAAGATCGAGCATACAAATCATATATTCATCTTAGACTTGGGCCATAGACACTAATTAACACTTTTATAAGTTAAAATTATCAAGAACACAAAATCTAGTGTTTTTAGAAAGTTTCCCAAATGCAATGAGATTGGTATGGATTCGAAGAGGAAGTTGCAAGGATTCTAAATATATAATTTGTTTTGATGAACACTTGCTAGATCGGATTTAGATGATGATTCTTTGATTGAGTGTGTTGAGAGAAAATGTGAAAGTATTAGAGAAAGAGGAGGATGAATGAATGGAGGAGGAAGGGTTTGACTCTTGACCTAGTCAAATCTTTGCTCAAATGACAACATTAGTCCCTCAACTTAGGAAACGGTTACGTGAATTACCTAAACGAAATATTTTAAAACGCATATTAACGGAAGATGTTATAATTATATAACGGACTTTAAAATAACATAACGGAAGGTAAACGGAAAAAGGAGGGATGTTACATTACCTACTCCTTAAAAGAAATTTCGTCCCGAAATTTAAGTAGGCGTAGTAGTCGTTGTTTCTTCCTCGAGATCTTGCATTTCCGAATCTACGAATAAATGAGGGTATTTCTTTTGCATTTGATCTTTCCTTTCCCAAGTAAACTCGGGTCCCCTTTTAGTGTTCCAACGGACCTTGACAATTGGGATTCGGCTTTGTTTTAGTGTCTTGACGGAGGTGTCCACAATTTCAACCGGTTCCTCCACAAAATGAAGTTTGTCATCAATAGTAAGTTCCTCGAGAGGGATGACGAGTTCGGGTTCAGAAAAATACTTCTTCAAGTTTGATACATGGAAAGTAGGATGAACGGAGCTCAGTTGAGGCGGAAGATCTACACGGTAAGCAACGGTTCCAACACGCTCTAAGATTTCGAAAGGACCAATATACCGCGGATTTAGTTTCCCACGTTTTCTGAAACGGATTACACCTTTCCAAGGCACGACTTTTAACATTATGCGGTCACCGACTTGAAATTCGAGGTCGTTACGTCTTTTGTCGGTGTAGCTCTTTTGACGACTACGGGCCGTCCGGAGCCTATCTCGAATTTGAACGATCTTCTCGGTTGTTTCATGAATGAGTTTGGGTCCGGTGATTTATGTGTCGCCTACTTCGGCCCAACAAAGAGGAGAACGACATTTTTGTCCATATAAAGCTTCGAAAGGTGCGGCATTGATACTCGCGTGGTAACTATTGTTGTAAGAGAATTCGGCGAGAGGCAAGTGCTTGTCCCAAGCTTTTTCGAAATCGATAATGCAAGCTCGTAGCATGTCTTTCAAGGTTTGAATTATGCGTTCGCTTTGTCCATCGGTTTGTGGATGATATGCGGGGCTCATGTCTAAACGCGTTCCCAACGCTTCTTGTAAAGTACGCCAAAATCTAGAAACAAAACAGCCATCTCGGTCAGAAATAATCGATAAAGGCACACCGTAACGGGCTACGATCTCTTTAATGTAAAGTTGTGCAAGTCTTTCCATGTTGTCGGTTTCCTTCATGTCTAAGAAGTGCGCGAATTTGGTGAGACGGTCAACAATAACACAAATAGTATCATAACCGCCCACTGTATTTGGTAGTTTGTTGATAAAATCCATCATTATCCTTTCCCACTTCCATTGCGGGATTTCGGGTTGTTGAAATAGTCCGGATGGTCTTTGATGTTCGGCTTTGACTTTGGAGCAAGTTAGGCATTTTCCAACATAAGTAGCGACGTCCCTTTTAATGTTCGGCCACCAATATTGTTTCTTGAGGTTGTGGTACATCTTATTGGCACTGGGGTGAATCGAAAACCTTGACTTATGGGCTTCGTATAGAATAAGGCTTCGCAAGTCCCCATAACTAGGCACCCAAATTCTTCCGGCGAAATATCGAAGTCCGATTTCTTTAACTTCGAATCGAGAGGTGAGGATGTTCAAGTGTTCGAGAGAGATGTTTTCATCCTTGAGAGCCTCGTCTTGGGCTACACAAATTTAACTATTGAGGTAGGTGTGAATGGCGATGTTTAAAGCTCGGACACGAAGAGGCACCGCTCTTTCTTTTCGACTTAAGGCATCGGCTACTACATTTGCCTTCCCGGGATGGTAACGAAGTTCACAATCAAAATCGTTTAAAGTCTCAGTCCACCGTCGTTGTCTCATGTTTAGTTGTTTTTGGTCGAAGATGTATTGAAGGCTTTTGTGATCGGTAAAGATAGTACTCTTGGTTCCATAAAGATAGTGTCTCCATATTTTGAGTGCAAAGACAACGGCTCCGAGTTCGAGATCATGTGTCGTATAGTTCCGTTCATGAATTTTCAATTGTCGAGTGGCATAAGCAATGACTTTCTTTCGTTGCATCAATACACACCCAAAACCATGTTTCGAGGCATCACAATATACAACAAAATCATTATTGCCTTCGGGAAGTGACAAGATAGGAGCGGTGATTTGCTTTGTCTTCAAGATTTGAAACGCGGATTCTTGCTCGGTCGCCCAAATGAATTTCTTTCTCTTATGAGTTAATGCGGTTAGAGGACGAGCAACCAAGGAGAAGTTTTCGATGAATCTACGATAGTACCCGGTGAGACCCAAGAATTGACGAATGTGAGTAGGAGTAGTAGGAGTTTCCCATTTGCTAATGGCTTCGATTTTTGATGGATCGACTTTAATACCTTAATCACTTACAACATGACCAAGAAATTGAACTTCCTTCAACCAAAATTCACACTTGGAGAATTTGGCATAGAGTTGTTCTTGTCTCAAGAGTTCAAGCACAAGTCAGAGATGTTGTTCGTGCTCTTCTTTGCTTTTAGAATAGACCAAAATATCATCGATGAACACGATAACGAATTTGTCGAGGTATGGTTTGCACACGCGGTTCATAAGATTCATGAACACCGCCGGTGTATTAGTGAGACCAAATGGCATTACAAGAAATTCATAACTACCATAACGAGTCCAGAAAGTGGTTTTGGAGACATCTTCCCCCTTAACCCTTAATTGATGATAACCTGAGCGGAGATCGATTTTCGAATATACACGAGATCCTTGTAATTGATCAAATAGGTCATTGATGTGTGGAAGAGGATATCGGTTCTTAACCGTCAATTTGTTTAGTTCACGATAGTCGATACACATTCGTAGGGATCCATCTTTCTTCTTAACGAATAAAATCGGAGCACCCCATGGTGAATGGCTAGGTTGTATAGAACCACGGTCAAGTAGTTCTTGGATTTGACTTTGCAATTCTTGCATTTCGGATGGAGCAAGTCTATACAGTGCACGTGCTACAAGTGCGGCTCCCGGAATAAGATCGATTTGGAATTCAACCGGTCGATGAGGTGGAAGTCCCAGCAATTCGTCGGGAAATACATCGAAAAAGTCACTAACAATTGGCACATCATCGATATGCTTCTCGTCGGTTTCAACTTTCTTAACGTGGGCTAGAATCGCGAAACAACCTTTACGAAGGTACTTTTCAACTTTAAGGCACGAGACGAGGTTGAGTCTGGTGCAACTCTTATCGCCATAGACAATCAAGGGTTCACCATTCTTGATAGAAATTTGAATCGCTTTAAGATCGCAAAGAATGTGAGATTTCGTTTTAGCTAGCCAATCCATACCAATGATTACATCAAAGCTCCCTAGTTCTATAGATATCAAGTCAATTTCAAACTCTTTACCCATTAAGTTTAACGTACACCCCCGATAAAATTTATCGGCACTCAATAGTTTCCCGTTGGCCACTTCAATGGTATAAGTAGTATCTACTAGGAGTGGTGGAGTGCTAAAAGAATGAGTCAAAGTCTTGGTTACAAAACTCTTATCGGCACCCGAATCGAATAAACAAGAGACATAAGAATCGTTGAGAAGAAACGTACCCGTGACTAGTTCATTGTCATCCCGGGCTTCCTCGGTGTTGATGTTGAAAGCTCGGCCGCGTGTATTGGGGTTAGCTTTCTTCTTTGCGCACGCATTCCTATAATGACCCGGTTGGCCACATTCAAAACAAACACCCGGTCTTGGTGCAGTTGGCCCCTTTTAAACAACGGGAGCAGCGTTTCTACAATCGTTGGCCACATGGCCACTCCTTTGACATTTGTTGCAAAATGGCTTGCCACATTCACCATAATGATGTTTGTGGCACTTGTTGCAAAATGGTTTATTCCCGATATAACCTTTCTTGACGTCAGAGGTGAAAGGCTTTTTGGTGAAGGTGTTGTTGTGGTAGTTGCTTGATAGAGTGGCTTCCCATTTTCTTTCATTTCCACCCGATTTATCCTCTGCCTTAGGTGCTGGTACTACGACTTCGTCCACCGTTTCTATCAATTTGCGGGCCATATTCAAAGCTTCTTGATGATTAGTGGGTTTGGATGACATTACTCCGTGTTTGATGCTCTTTGGAAGACCATCCATGTAAAGTTCAACCCTTGAAGACTCGGGGTTCACAAGGTTTGGGCACATTAAGGCTAATTCGGAAAATCGTTGATTATAAGCCTTGAGATCGTTTCTGACCGCTTTTAGAGTTCTTAGCTCTTGTTCAAGCTTTCGGGTTTCTTCACGAGGGAAATATTCGATGATCATCTTTTCCCTTAAATCAGCCCAAGAGAGGGCGTGAGCTTCATCGGTTCCCACCGATTGCACATAGGTGTTCCACCAAGTGAGAGCAACACCGGCGAAAGTGTGAGTGGAGTATTTGACCTTGTCTTGGTCCCGACAACCGCTTATGCTAAAGACGGCTTCCATTTGCTCAAACCATCGGGTGAGCACAACCGGTCCTCCGGTTCCATCGAAGGTGTGAGGTTTGTACCCCTTGAAAGCTTTTTGGGGCATCCCTCGTTTGAATTACCGGCTCCATTGTTGTTGTTGTTGTTGTTGTTGGGAGAGTGACCGACCATGGCCGCATTCACGGCGGTGGCTATCATTCACTGTAGAGCTTGTTCGGGTGTTTCATGGCGTGGTACACGGCGAGGAGGCATTGTTCCTTCAAAACACAAGAATATCGTTGATTCGTATTCTCAATAATACTAACCGTGATATGGAATGAGGATAAAGAGAAAATTTTCCTTGACTCGCCTTAAATTCTTTATGTCATAATGTCGGAACGTTCATATGAGTCACCGTAATATAATCCCAGAAATTATATTACCCTAATTCATATGTGCATTCGACATTATTTCACTAAGTCAAGGTAGCGTGTCAGTCAAATTAAACAACGTGAGATTAAGATGGAATAAAAGTTAGATATGAATAGAAGAGTTCGAGTATAAATGCACAAGTAGTCAAGTAATTCCTACTTCAAGTCTATATGCCGGTTGTAGTCTAGACTCACTAATGTACCCTACGACTCGGGGTTGAAACCAATGAACTCAAATCCCTACAACCAACGCTCTGATACCATCTGTAGCAACACGACAAAATCGTCATTGATGGCGCTGTCTACTTAGGTCCCGTTACGTGGTCATAAGTCTTTAAAACAACGTTTGACCAAAATATGTCGCATTCATTTCAATTATAAAGATGTTTCAAAGTTTACAAAGTAGTTCAACGTCTAAACATGTTACAACATTTTAAGTACAATTGAAACATATGCGACACAAATTAAGTTAAGTCAAAAGACGCTCCACGTATACATGTATACTCGACATCCAAGCAAGTATCAAAAATAATGTGCAGAAGCATGTATCACCTAGCGTTCAAGGACCTAAGAAAACATATAGAAAACTGTCAACGAAAAACGTTGGTGAAATCATAGGTGTAATAGTAACGTTGTTTTTGAACCACAAGATTTAATATAGTTGATTATCCAAATCATTTGTATTCTAAAAGTATGTTCGCGAGCACCCAATTATCAAGACTTAACTGTTTTGTACCCTGTTACGTTGTGACGCCCCGTACAAAATTTACGTGTACGGATCATCAACAACAGGATCATTACAAGGTCAAACACTATATGTTGTTTTAAAATAAGTTTGTATTCATAAGAAAGAGTGATGTCATAACCAACATCAAAAGTTTTACAAACGAAAGTATGCTTCTATGAATAGAAGCAATTAACATAAGTACGAGACCCGTAGGTCATTACAAATTCATTGTTTCAAAAGTAACATAGTTTGTGAATGCAAGGTAAACGTTTCATGCAGAGACATCTCTAACAAAAGCAGCGGGAGTCTACACAGCAAGACTACTACAGCGGAAGCATCAAACCTCTAAGCACCTGAGAAAACATGCTTTAAAATATCAACACGAATGTTGGTGAGCTATAGCTTAAGTATAACAGTAATGTAAGGTAGGCCACGAGATTTCGTATTTCAAAACAGTATGAAAAGTATATGTTCAACCGTGGGCACTTGGTAACTAACTTAACGTAATATCACCCCCTAAAAGTACACTTGGCGAGTGCATAAGTTTATGAAGTATTAAACACCCATTAAATTCTAGCGCTACTAGCCCGAGTGGGGATGTCAAACCCTATGGATCCATATCTAAGATTCGCGTTCACCGGTTCAAAAACCAATGACTAAACGTTAACGAGCTAAGAGGAAAGTTTATGCCGTTGTATAACCCACACATATATAGAGTTTAAGTATCATGCCTAGTATGTAAAACGTAAAAAGCTCATGTATTCTCAGTTCCCAAAATAGTTAAAGTAAAAAGGGATGCTATAACTCACAGTGAAAAGTAGTAAAGTCGGTACGAGATAAGTAAGCAAGTAGTTAGTCCGAAAGGTCCTCAACCTAAGTCAAAAGTTACTAAGTCAATAAATCATTCCCAAAGGTTTAAAAGTATATAAATTAGGTCTTAAGTATCATCATCATTCAACAACATAAGTAAAAAGTAAAGTAAGTTTTCAATCAAGAATAGAGATTGAAATAAAGGCTGACTTCGTTCAGCTTCTACGACCTCTATATAAATCGAAAAGAAGCGTATTCAGTGGCTATGGCTCCTTATGTGAGTCCTTTAACCACTGACAAATTTTTAGAATCAAACTCATCTTCGTTTGACCGTGGCGACGGTTTAAGTGCGAGTAGGTCAGAAATTTCAGCACAACGTTAAAAGGGCGTAGTGACTTTCGAAAGGCTATAAATCCTAAACTGTAAGTCGGATTAAGACGAGTATTAAATGAAAAGTCATCTAATCGAACCAAAAAATCTGGAAATCAAATTTTCCAGTAGACCAGTAGCCTGATCAGATCCATAAAACAGTAAGCAAAGTGCTCCGGTGGATTCTTGGTGCTTGATGCTCATCACGGTTCTCATCCTTGATGCTTATAGCTTCAAGTGTACAACTTGTTGATGTGTTTACATCATCTTTACCAAGTTTTGACCATCATGACACTAGTGTATGTCTAAGATAATTAGCACTACTCATTTAAGGGTTGTAAGAAGTTTGATGAACCAAAGTTACATCAAGATCTTAGATCCGGCACATACATGAGTTCTAATAGTAATATTAAGCTATAAACTTGAATGTAAACTAAATAAACAAGATCTTAAGTTGTAGAACTTAGATCTTAGTTAGATCTTGAAGATACTAGACTAGAAAGTCTAGATCTAGTGTTCTTAAGTTAAACCCTAAGTTATGGAACTTGGATCTTTACTTTAATAAAACCATAAGTTATGAAACCTAAATTTTTATTTTGTAAAATGTATATAAGCTTATAAGCTTTTGTTTTAGACAAAATTGGAAGACCATAAGCTATAGAAACTTAGATCCAACATAAGTGTATGAAGTTATAACTAGAAAGTTAAACTTCCATGTTCTTGAACTTACAAAGTTTAAACTTTAGTTTCAAGAAAAATGAGATCAAGTTTAACTAGTAATACTTGACCAATATTATACAATAATGAATTTAAAACAAAAAAATAAAGTAATCAACTAAAGTTACAAGTAACAAGTTCATGTTTGTTTCATACTTAAGAAGATTCAAGCCAAAACTTGAATCTTAAGAAAATAAACCTTAAGTTCACAAAACATGAACACAAGTAAGATCTTAAAGCTTATGAACTTTAGATCTTTATAATATTTCAAGTGTAGAACCATAAGCTAACAAGGTTAGATTCTTGTTCTTGACTTCTCATCAAACAAAGGATGGAAGAAGCAAGATTCATGAAGATACAAACTAGGAAGCTTGATCTTTAACAACAAACAACAAACAAGAAGAATGATGATGCTTAGTGGCGGTTTTCAAAGGAAAAAAAGTAGAAAGAAAAAGATATATTACTTACAATTTAGAGAGAACGTTTGGAGAAAAGAAAGTAGTGTAAGAATGGAGTGTGTGAAATGAAGTAATACTAGTATATAAGTAACAAAAAAAAAGAAAAATGAACTCCCTCCCCACCCAATTAGGCCGACGGTTTTGGAGGCTCAAAGGGGTAGTCAACTTTCACCTTTCAAGTGTGGAAGGATGGTGTATCCTAGGAAGAGTATAAAGCCAAATACATGGGAAAGGTGGTCATACATGCTTGCAACATCTTTGTCTCCTCACTAAACTAATTAATCCTTGTTTATCCTTAATAAATCACAAGCATAATGATGGGCTCACTAACTAGTCCATTAAGTAATGTAGGGTGGGCCTTGATAGTCCAAGTCCAATAATAAAGGCCCATGTATAAGTATGTAACCAATTAGTAACAAGCCCAAGTAATTAACTACTTACATTAGTTAATTAGAAATAATTAATAACAATTAATTATGAACGTGAATAATATTTGAAATATTATTCATGAAAAGCACGTGTCGAAAAGATGAGTCGAGACATGGAAAGTTAAATACGGTAACAAGTAAAATGTATAAGAATACATTTAGTACAATGCAAGTATTAATAATAAATATTAATAATATAAGTCAGAAAATCCAGGGTCGTTACATTACCCACCTGTTAAAGAAAATTTCGTCCCAAAATTTTAAGCTGAGGTAGATGGAGGAGTTGGGAAAAGGTGAGGATAATTCTGCATCATTTGATCCTCTCGTTCCCAGGTAAACTCGGGTCCTCGTTTGGCATTCCATCGGACTCGGACGATCGGAATCTTGTTGTGTTTCAAGGTTTTGACCTCACGGTCCATAATTTCGACAGGTTCTTCCACGAAGTGGAGTTTGTCATCAATCGTAAGTTTCTCCAGTGGTATGACAAGTTTCGGTTCAGCAAGACACTTCTTCAAATTCGATACGTGGAAGGTAGGATGAACTGAGCTCAATTGAGTTGGAAGATCCAGACGGTAAGCAACGGGTCTAACACGCTCCACGATATCGAAAGGACCAATGTATCGCGGGTTTAACTTTTCACGTTTTCCAAAACAAATCACACCTTTCCAAGGTGCGACCTTCAACAATACCCGGTCACCCACGTTGAATTCGAAGTCTTTACGTTTAAGGTCGGCATAACTCTTTTGGCGATCACGGGCCATCTTGAGTCTTGCTTGAATTTGGACAATCTTCTCGGTTGCTTCATTGACTAACTCGGGTCCGGTGATTTGCTTTTCGCCTACTTTGGTCCAACAAATAGGAGAACGGCATTTGCGGCCATACAACGCTTCGAAAGGTGTGGCATTAATACTCGAATGATAACTGTTGTTGTAAGAGAATTCGCCTAGCGGAAAATGCCTTTCCCAAGCCTTTCCGAAATCAATAACACAAGCACGCAACATGTCCTCCAAAGTCTAAATTGTGTGTTCACTTTGTCCGTCGGTCTGTGGGTGATATGCAGTACTCATGTCGAGATGAGTCCCCAAGGCTTCTTGCAAAGAATGCCAAAATCTAGAAGCAAAACGGGCATCTCGGTCTGAAATAATTGATAAGGGCACACCATGACGAGATACAATCTCTTTTATGTATAGTTGAGCGAGTTTTTCCATCGTATCCGTTTCCTTCATGGCTAAGAAGTGTGAAGATTTGGTAAGACGGTCAACGATAACCCAGATGGTATCGTATCCGCCCACCGTCTTTGGTAGTTTCATGATGAAGTCCATCGTTATCCTTTCCCACTTCCATTGCGAGATTTCCGGTTGCTGAAGTAACCCAGATGGCCTTTGATGTTCGGCCTTAACCTTCGAGCAAGTCAAACACTTCCCAACATAAGTTGAAACATCCTTCTTAAGATTAGGCCACCAATACTGTTCCTTGAGATCGTGGTACATTTTACCGGCTCCTGGATGAATCGAATATCTTGAGTTGTGGGCTTCGTCTAGAATGAGGCTTCACAAATCCCCATAACTAGGCACCCAAATTCTTCTGGCGAAGTATCGGAGTCCAGTCTCCTTAACCTCGAATCGAGAGACGAGAATGTTCAAGTGTTCATGAAAAATATTCTCCTCTTTGAGAGCCTCATCTTGGACTACTCGGATTTGGCTATTGAGATTTGAATGGATGGTGATGTTCAGGGCCCGAACACGAAGAGGTGCCATCCTCTCCTTTCGGCTCAAAGCGTCGGCTACAACATTGGCCTTGCCAGGATGGTAACGAAGTTCACAATCATAGTCGTTCAGCATCTCGATCCATCGTCGCTGTATCATGTTCAGTTGTTTCTGATCGAATATGTGTTGGAGGCTCTTGTTGTCGGTGAAGATAGTACTTTTAGTTCCATAAAGATAGTGTCTCCATAATTTGAGTGCAAAAACAACGGCTCCAAGTTCGAGATCGTGAGTAGTGTAGTTTCGCTCGTGAATCTTCAGTTGACGAGAAGCATAAGCAATGACCTTCGTTCTTTGCATCAATACGCAACCAAAACCATTTTTCGAGGCATCACAATATATGACGAAATCGTCACTGCCTTCAGGAAGTGATAGGATAGGTGCGGTGGTCAACTTCTGCTTCAAGGTTTGAAATGCTAATTCTTGTTCGGTTTCCCAAATGAACTTCTTCCCTTTGTGAGTCAGCGCGGTCAAAGGACGCGCAATCAGAGAGAAACCTTCAATAAATCTTCGGTAGTAACCGGTGAGACCTAAAAATTGGCGGATATGAGTCGGAGTAGTGGGGGGTTCCCACTTACTGATAGCTTCGATCTTTGTGGGATCAACTTTGATACCTTTATCGCTCACAATATGACCCAGGAATTGGACTTCCTTCAACCAAAACTCGCACTTGGAGAATTTGGCATAAAGTTGCTCTTGTCTCAAGAGTGTGTTGCTCATGTTCTTCTTCGTTTTTGGAGTAGATGAGGATATCATCTATGAAGACTATAACGAACTTATCTAGGTATGGTTTGCATACACAATTCATGTGATCCATAAACACAGCAGGTGCGTTGGTTAAACTGAATGGCATCACGAGAAACTCATAATGACCATAACGGGTTCTGAACGCAGTTTTCATCACATCACTCTCCTTCAGCCTCAGCTGGTGATAACATGGTCGCAAATCGATCTTAGAGTAAACGCTTGATCCTTGCAGCTGATCGAAAAGATCGTCAATTCGGGAAAGGGGATACCGATTCTTGATCGTCAACTTGTTGAGTTCGCGGTAGCCGATACACATGCGAAAGGATCCGTCCTTCTTCTTTACAAACAAAACAGGTGCGCCCCAAGGCGAAGAACTTGGTTGGATAAATCCACGGTCTAGAAGTTCTTGTAGTTGGCTCTGCAACTCTTGCATTTCGGAAGGTGCGAGTCGATAAGGTGCGTGAGCTACAGGTGCAGCTCCTGGCACTAAATTGATCTGAAACTCCACTGCCCTCGTTGGCGGTAATCCAGGAAATTCTTCTGGGAAGACATCGGGAAACTCGTTCACAATTCGTACATCATCCATGCTCTTCACCTTAGTTTCTAATGTTTTCACATGTGCTAAAACAGCAAGACGTCCTTTTTTCATGATCTTTTATGCTTTCATGCAACTAATGAGGTTCAGCTTCGAGTTACATCTATCTCCGTAAATAATCAGTGGCTCACCATCTCCGTGTGGTATACGAATAGCTTTATCTCCACAGATAATGTCAGCCCTTACCTTGGTCAACCAGTCCATACCGCCAATCACATCAAAACTTTCCAATTTGATGGGTATCAAGTCAATCTCGAAATCCACACCAGCTATGTTGATAATACCTCCTCGACTAATTTGGTCAACTTTCTCAAGTTTTCCATTGGCTACCTCAACAAGCATACTCTCCTTTAAAGGAACTACCGACCAATCTATCTTAGAGTAAAAGTGTCTACATACATAACTCCTATCGGCACCAGTATCAAATAGAACAGAAGCTAATAGATTGTTGATAGTGAATATACATGTAACCAAGTCGGGGTTCTCATGGGCATTCCTTGCGTTTACGTTGAAATCTCTTCCACGCGCTGGCCCGCCGTCCTTTCTCTTGTTAGGACATTCATTCCTGAAGTGGCCCTGTTGTCCACACTCATAGCACTTCCTTGGTCCAGTATGGTTTATCTTCGCAGTTGGGGTGGCGATCTTGCAGTCTTTGCCAATATGCCCAGTCCTCTTACACTTTTCACAGACCACGTTGCAGTACTCGGTATGATGCTTGTAGCATCTCTTGCACTGCGGAAGACTACCCTTGTAGTTAGGGTTTGAGCTAGAGTTCGGGTTGAGGTTCCTCCCGTCGTTGTTTCCCTTGAAACTTTCCTGCCTCTTAGCTGAGTTTTGATCAAAGACCCTTCCCTTGCTGCTGTCCCACTTACATTTCTCATTAATAGCTCCCGATTCTTATTTTGCCTTTTCTGGTTCTTTGCTGGTAATTTGGTTCATCAGGGTGTGCGCCATGTGCAAAGCTTCGGGGACATCAGCTGGTTTTGAAGAGGTGATATTTCCCTGGATGGACTTGGGAAGTCCCCACAAATACCGTTCCATTCGCTTAAATTCTGGGGTAACCATCGTGGGACACATCAAAGCTAGTTCCAAGTACCTTCGGTTATAATCGTCAAGATCGGTTCCCACAACCTTCAACTCTCAGAACTCACCTTCCATTTTCTGAATCTCTGTTCTGGAGCAGTACTCCTCGATCATAGCCCCCTTAAATTCCTCCCACGGTGTAGCATAAGCCTCGGCAATACCCTTAGCCTGAGCAAGTGTGTTCCACCAGGTTTAAGCGCCGTCCGACAGTGTACAGGAGGCATACTTAGTCTTGTTCATTTCTGAGCAGTTGCTCACACGGAACACAGCTTCCAATTTCTCAAACCACCTCGTCAGTCCAACCGGCCCCTCAGTACCACTGAAGTTGTGGGGCTTGCAGCTCTGGAATTTCTTATAAGTACACCCGTTATGATTGTGCTGGTTAACCGGTGGAGCTTGGGGGTTGATATCCGCTATAGTTGCGGCTACCCGCTCAGTTATCATTTCCTCAATCTGTGCTGCTGTGGGCGTTGATCTTCCGTTTGCCATTGATCTTCGAAACATAAATTTCGACTTAAGTCAAGATCCAGCATTCAATAAATAATAATACAGTATATGGTAACCAACATGGAATCAACACATCGCATGTTAATTAAGTAATGCAACTAGATACATATACCACAAAATCATCATACCGTAATGTAAATAGAACACCGTACAAAAATTTAACAACACAAAGTTCCATTCATTAATAAGAAAGTTGCATACATCCGCATAAGGTTCGTACAATACATGAGTAAAACATGAAACTACAAACGAGATTACATAATGAAATCTAATACAATAGTCCTATGGTGACGGTGGGTAAAGGATGTCCATCATGTGGGACACCTGGTCCTCGAGCTCAGTTACCCGAGCACGGAGGATATGCACTTCCCTCGTCAGTTCCTCGACGACGGGGGATGCTGGTGGGGCAGGCGGTGCAGATGGTACAGGTGGAGCTGGTGGTGCAGATGATGCTGGTGGTGTAGACGGTCCAGCACCAGAAGTAGACGGTGCGTAACGGGAAGCCTTACGCACGAATGGATCGGCAGGGTAAGGAACAACTCGCTTACGGGCGGTAACCCTAACCAACTGTCTGTGTATGTCCACGAACGGTCTACCTCCGTTAACCCCTGGAATAACAGTACCATCGAAACGATACCGCTTCTTCAGCGGGGTAGAGGGTGGCTGCGCGGGCATCTCCTCAGGGTCCTCGTCGGAATCCTCCTCGCTGAAGTCATCGAATGATGAGTCGTCTGAATCATCTGAGGGTGGATCTGCTCGACCGGTGGTCATCAGTCAATATCTGCTAGGCGGGATCGGCACGACACGTCCATCAACAAGGCGTCTGACCTAATGTCCTCGCTCATTACGGAAAGGACCATCCTCATTTCCCCCAGGAATCACAGCACCACCGGAATGGTGCTGTGGCTCCGGAGGTCCTAGGCTAGGTGGAGCTGGAATCTCCTATGGGTCCTCGTCTCCGTCGGAGATGATCATCAGGTCAGGTGCGTGGCTACTGTCCTCAGAGGATGAATCGCCAGAGTCACTGGAGGGTAGCGATGACGGGATCTGTGAGTCAGCAGCAGTAGTAGGTGAGGCGGCAGATGAATCTGAGTCGCTGTCCAAGTCAATGATGATGGGCGGGATATCCGACATCTGAACAAGGAAAAATAACTTTTTCCATGTCAGTAAGTCATATAGCAAGCACGTATTAGGCAAAGTAACTACGACAGTCTAGATTATCTATATCAGTAAGTAGCATGGCAATAATGACAAGTATCATGCAATCGAAAGCAGATAGTAGCATGCAGTAGTGAAAACAAGTAGCAGTATACGGCATATAGCAGTAAAAGTAAGCAGCAGCATGCAGTAAGTTCCGCAGAAACAAGTAAACTAGCAAGTTGTAGATTAGTCCTATTAGTGAATCCTACTCGGTCCGGTCTAGACTCACTAATGCAACCTGATTCCCTACAACCAATGCTCTGATACCAAATATGACACCCCGTACAAAATTAATGTGTACGGATCATCAACAACAGGATCATTAAAAGGTAAAACACTATATGCTGTTTTAAAATAAGTTTGCATTCATAAGAAAGAGTGACGTCATAACCAACATCAAAAGTTTTACAAACGAAAGTATGCTTCTATGAATAGAAGCAATTAACATAAGTATGAGACCCGTAGGTCATTACAAATTCATTGTTTCAAAAGTAACATAGTTTGTGAATGCAAGGTAAACGTTTCATGCAGAGACATCTCTAACAAAAGCAGCGGGAGTCTACACAGCAAGACTACTACAGCGGAAGCATCAAACCTCTAAGCACCTGAGAAAACATGCTTTAAAATGTCACCACGAATGTTGGTGAGCTATAGTTTAAGTGGAACAGTAATGTAAGGTAGGCCACGAGATTTCGTATTTCAAAACAGTATGAAAAGTATATGTTTAACCGTGGGCACTTGGTAACTAACTTAACGTAATATCACCCCCTAAAAGTACACTTAGCGAGTGCGTAAGTTTACGAAGTATTAAACACCCGTTAAATGCTAGCGCTACTAGCCCGAGTGGGGATGTCAAACCCTATGGATCCATATCTAAGATTCGCATTCACCGGTTCAAAACCAATGACTAAACATTACCGAGCTAAGGGGAAGTTTATGCCGTTGTATAACCCACACACATATAAAGTTTAAGTACTCATGCCTAGTATGTAAAACGTAAAAAGCGCATGTATTCTCAGTTTCCAAAATAGTTAAAGTAAAAAAGGGATGCTATAACTCACAGTGAAAATTAGTAAAGTCGGTACGAGATAAGAAAGCAAAGTCGGTACGAGATAAGAAAGCAAGTAGTTGGTCCGAAAGGTCCTCAACCTAAGTCAAAAGTTACTAAGTCAGTAAATCGTTCCTAAAGGTTTAAAAGTATGTAAGTTAGGTCTTAAGTATCATCATCATTCAACAACATAAGTAAAAAGTAAAGTAAGTTTTCAATCAAGAATAGAGATCGAAACAAAGGCAGACTTCGTTCAGCTGCTACGACCTCTATATAAATCGAAAAGATGCGTAGTCAGTGGCTATGGATCCGTATGTGAGTCCTTTAACCACTGACCAATTTTCAGAACCAAACTCGTCTTCGTTTGACCGTGGCGATGGTTTAAGTACGAGTAGGTCAGAAATTTCAGCACAACGTCAAAAGGGCGTAGTGACTTTCGGAAGGCTATAAATCCTAAACCGTAAGTCGGATTAAGACGAGTCTTAAACAAAAAGTCATCTAATCGAACCGAACAATCTGGAAAAAAAAAAGACTATAACTTTCCAGCAGCCCAGTAGCCTGAATAGATCCAGAAAACAGTGAGCAAAGTGCTCCGGTGGATTCTTGGTGCTTTATGTTCATCACGGTTCTCATCCTTGATGCTTATAGCTTCAAGTGTACAACTCGTTGATGTGTTTGCATCATCTTTACCAAGTTTTGACCATCATGACTAGCATAACTCATTTAAGGGTTGTAAGAAGTTTGATGAACCAAAGTTACATCAAGATCTTAGATCCGACACATACATGAGTTCTGTAACGACCCTGGAATTTCCAACGTTTATTTATTAATAATTATTATTATTAATACGTGTGATTAAACGAATGTATGTTATTACATTTACATGTTACCATGATTGCCCGAACTTGACTTTAATTGCCCAAAACGTCTTTGTGACACCCGGAACTTGCACGAATAATATTTCTAGATATTATTTGCATTCATGATTAGTTTTATTAATCATTTTAATTAACAAAGGTTACTTGTTAGTTACTTGGGCTTTAATTGGTTTAACTTGGTAAATACTTGAACTTGGGCCTTGTTAGTGTTAATGGACTTATGTAAGCCCACCTTACTTCTTAAAGGACTTAGTTAGCCCACCAAGAACTTGTAAGTATCAAGTTAAATGGAAACTAGTTGGTTAACTTGACTTGGAATCTAGTATGTCCATAATCCCCATGAGACTACCTCCATTAACCAACTTTAATGAACTTTACAAGCTAGTAACCAAAGAAAAAACATCTCCTTCCTTTTTTTTCTGCTGAAAATGCCGAAGCCCAAGGCTCCATATGGGGTGTTTTGGTTTTCATTTTCTCACTACTTCATTCTTGTAATCTCTCATTCAAACACACACTTGATTTTCTCTCAACTTTCCTCTCTTTTTCTCTTATACTTGTAAGCAACTTGGAACCTTTCTTCTTCCTTTCTTGCTTATCAAAACCGTAGCATATGCTACTTATATCATCATCATCGTCTCTTGTTACTTATTCTTGTTGTTTGGTTTCTTGTTTGTTAATTAGTTACTCACTTGTCTTTGTTGTATGTTTCTTACTTACTTAGTTTACAAGAATCAAACTACCTAGTTTATTCTTCATTTTTATCTTGTATTTACAAGAACAAACAAGAACTAAGCTTACTAGTTTATGTTCTACATATGTTGCATCAAAAGATTTAAGTTCATGGTTGTATAAAATCATACTTGTAAGTCATGGAAGTAAACTTAAAGTTTACTTTACTTAAAGATCAACTTTGGTTGAATCTTTAAAAGTATGAACAACCATGAATCTTTTTCTTGTTTATTTAGTTTACTACTTCATTTCATGCACTTTAATTTCATGTAATTAGATTAAATGGTCAAGTACTACAAGTTAGTCTTGATCCCATTAATCTTGGACTTAAAGTTAACTTTAAAGTTCAAGAACATATAAAGGAAACTTTTTAATTATAACTTTGTATACTTATGCTTGATCTAGACTTTTGAGTCTTGGATCTTCAAGATCTAACTAAGAACTATGTTCTATATTTTAAGATCTTGATTAGTTAGTTAACTTTTAAGTTTATAGTTCAATACTTCTTTTAAAGTTCATGTATGTGTTGAATCTAAGACTTTGATGTAACTTTGGTTCATCAAACTTCATGCAACTCTTAAGTGAGTTGTGCTTCATGTCTTAGACTTGCACTACGGTTATGATGGTCAAGACTTAGTTAAGATGATGTAGATACATCAATGAGTTGTACACTTGAAGCTATATGAATCAAGGATGAGAACCATGATGAACATCAAGCACCAAGACCACCGGAACCCTTTTAAACTTACTGTTTCTGTCCAAAAGCTACTGATCTGATGTTTCTGTAACAGACCAGTAGACCTGGGCTGTTCTAACCTTGATTTTTAGATATATCTTTTCGAGTATATAACTTTTCATATAGGACTCCTCTTAATCCGAGTTACGGTTTAGGATTTATGGCCCTCCGATCGTAACTATGTCCTTTAACGTTGTGCAGAAATTTATGACCTACTCGCACTTAGACCATCGCCACGGTCAAACCAAGACGAGTTTGCTTCTGTAAATTTTACCACACTTAAGGGACTCATAGATGGAGCCATGGCCACTGGTCTCACCTTAATTCAGTAAGGGTAGAGGCCGTGGTGACTGACTGAAGTCAGACTTTTGTTTTAAACTACTTTCATAAACGAAACCTACCTTACGCCTTTTGTTTAATGATGAATGATGATGACCCTTAAGACCTTAATTACATACTTTTAAACCTATTAAGACGATTTACTGACTTAGTACTATTTGACTTAGGTTGAGGACTTCGGACCGTTTACTTGAACACCTTTTCCGACTACTACTTTACCGCTACATATCATTGTGAGTTATAGCATTCCCTTTTTACTTTAAACTTATTTTGGGAACTGAGATTACATGCGGATTTTATGTTTTACATACTAGGCACGAGTACTTAAACTTATATATGTGTGGGTTATACAATGGCATAAACATTCCCTTTAGCTCGGTAACGTTTAATCATTGGTTTTTGAACCGTGAACGCGAATCTTAGATATGGATCCATAGGGTTTGACATCCCCACTCGGGCTAGTCGCGCTAGCATTTAATGAGTGTTTAATACTTTATAGACATACGCACTTGCCAAGTGTACTTTCAGGGGGTATAAACGTTAAGTTAGTTACCAAGTGCCCATGGTTAACATATACTTTATCATACTGTTTTGAAACGCTCTTTGTAGCACTGAAATCTCGTGGCCTACCTTACATACTGTTATACTTAAACTATAGCTCATAAACCTTTGTGTTGACGTTTTTAAGCATGTTTTTCTCAGGTGCTTGAGGTTAGCTTCCGCTGTGTACTAGTCGTGCTGTAGACACCCGCTGCTTAGAGTTGTCATCGCATGAACTACTTTATTTTGCATTCAAACATTCGTACTTTTGAACTATGACTTGTAACGACCATTGTGGTCACATACACTTATTATTTGCTTCTACTTTGTGAAGCATGCTTTTGAAATGTAAAACATTTGATGTCGGTTATGACATCACCTTTTTATCGTGAATGCAACTTTTTTAATTACATCATATAGTACTTAACCTTGTAATGATCCTGTTGTTGATGATTTGTACACGATGGTTTTGTACGGGGCATCACATTTGGTATCAGAGCATTGGTTGTAGGGAATTAGGTTGCATTAGAGAGTCTAAGACCGACCCGAGTAGGATTCACTAATAGGACTAATCTACAACTTGCTAGTTTACTTATTTCCGCTGAATTTACTGCATGCTACTGCTTACTTTTTCCACTATATGCCGTATGCTACTACATGATTTCACTACTGCATGATGCTACTTGCTTTCGATTGCATGCTACTTTCATACGAATTACTGTTATTGCCATGCTAGTTACCGTTATACATGATTTAAACTGTTGGCCTATTATTTGCTTGCTTTATGACATACTGACATGGAAAATTTATTTTTCCTTGTTCAGATGTCGGATGTTCCACCTGCTGGCATTTCGGGCAGTACAGACTCAGACCCTGTCGCCCTACCTACTGCTACACCTGCTGCTGCTACTGCCGATACACCGGCCCCGAAACCCACTAGTGATCCCGGCGCTTCTACTTCCGGAGCTGGTACTAGTGCACCTGCCCCAGTGTCTGCTCCCGGACCCTCGAGGTCACAGCCCCGCATTGGTGGTATTGAGATCCCCGCTGAGTTCGGGGAAGGGCCGTTTCGTAACCACATGCGCACGCCTTGCCGACGCACTCCCGATGGACGTTTAGTCGTGATTCCGCCAGGCAGACATAGATAGATGTTGGCCGCCTTCGGACGCTTCGGATTACCAGATCAGCCACCAGTGTCACCACCACACGATTCAGATGACTCATCATCCGCTGATTATTCATCATCAGACGACTCCAGCGATGATGAGGATCCTACTGATAGACCTATTCAGGCACCCTCCACCCCGCCGAAGAAGCGGTACCGTTTCGACGGCACCGTCATTCCAGGGGTGAATGGAGGTCGTGCTTTTACTGACGCATTTGGCCATCGTCGTAGGGTTACTGCTCGTAAACGAGTTGTGCCATACCCTGCTGACCCACAGATACGTAAGGTTCCCCGTTACGTATTGACTATTCCTGGAACCGTACCACCTAGATTTAGATACGGACCACTTACATCTAGGGACGTACCGTCTACATCCGGAGCCGGACCATCTACATCAGCACCACCCGCACCACCCGCCCCACCTGCACCACCTGCCCCACCAGCTCCCTCTAACGAGGAACTGATGAGGGAGATTGAGACTCTCCGAGCTCGAGTCACTGAGCTCGAGGAGCAGTTGTGTGACGATCGCTCCAAATCCATATGGACGAACACTTCATTTATTGATTTCATTGCGAGGTATTTGACCTCTATATGATACGTTTTGTAAACATTGCATTCTTTTGAAAAGGCACACCATCAATGAATATTTAAATCAAAGGTTCTCGACATCTGATGATTTCTATATATAGACAATCACCGTAAATAATAGTTTACAATAGTAATTCCGTTGACAATGCAGTCAAAATAAGATACATGGTGATGATTTTGTGAATGCAACGTTTTCTTGAATAAAGCATGCAAGACTCCATGCACATAGCTTGTATAACATGTAAGCAAACAGCGGAAGACTTCTAGGGAACCTGAGAATAAACATGCTAACAAGTGTCAACACAAAGGTTGGTGAGTTCATAGTTTTAGTGTTTCACATAATCTGTATATAAAAGTGGATCAAAAGATTTCAGTTGTTTCATCCAGAAACGTTTATCAAAATATTCTACGAAATTGAGCACCATGGTAACTAAACTTAACGTATATATAATTTATACCCTTTGTATAATCATCTTAATAATACACGCAAACCAACGTGTACGCTTCTCAAATAGCATACGTCCGTTAAAAGGCTAGTGCTCTAGCTCGGACGGGGATATCAAGCCCTATGGATCCATATACTACTACTCGCGCCCACCAGTTCTTATAACTGGCAGTTACTAGTTACCAAAGCTAAGGGATTTTCGGTTCAAACTCAGTGTAGAATTTAGTATGTACTTGTATCCATTGCGTTTAAAATAAAGTGCATGTATTCTCAGCCCAAAAATATATATTGCAAAAGCAATTAAAAAGGGATCAATGAAACTCACCTTAGCAGTACATAAAGTTATTCACCAAAACGTGACCGAAACTCGGAATATCAAATAACCGTAGATCTCAACCTAGAGAACGTATGTTGGTCAATAAATGTCTATCAAGGTAGGTTAGGTCATTGTGTATCATAATCCTAATGCTCGAGATCGACATACAATAGTTATCAAAAGTTATTTCAAAAAGTCAATTTTGACAATTGTTTAACAAAACGAGACGTGCCTTATAAAAGGATTCATTTACTCGGTTGGTAATATTCAAAAATTCAATTTATCAATCTTACAAACAAGTTGTTTAAATATTAATTGTAGATTCAAAAGCAATTCCAATTAACGTCAATCATAATTCAGTTGATCATATCTTTTGATTCGTTCACCGAAATTACGCGATTTCTAAATGAAAAGTTATTGATTTTTCGCCAGCTTTCCAAAAACATGCATATCATTTACCTTTTATCAGTAATATATGTATTTAATTCGTGATTCATCATAAACTGTTTAACGACGAAATTTAGCATACAAGCATGCATAAACATATATACTCGAGCACTAGACATGGATACATTATTAATATATAAAAGATAAGATATGAGTGCTTACGTATCAATATTGAGATTCAATATTGTAGGAAAGTACATAGACGCAACAGAGATGACAAACACTAGTTTGACTCACGAGCAAAACCTCGAAAAATACTCATAACCTCTTTAGTAATAACCCATAGTTTCCTTAGCTCTATCCCGCTTGAAAACCCATTTTGAAAGTGACACACTCATGACCTCGTCGTAATATTTTAAGTGAAATAATTAATAATAATAATAATACTATTACTAATAATAAAATAAATAATAATAATCTTAATAATAATAATAATAATAATAATAATAATAATAATAATAATAATAATAATAATAATAATAATAATAATAATAATAATAATAATAATTTAAATAAATAAATAACTTACGGAGTAATATATATGTAAAACAACTCGCGCAGAAACATGGTATTTATAGGCATAATTCCTGATTCTGATGCCCATGCGATCGCATGGGTTTTATGCCTATTTCTCATGCGATCGCATGGCCGTCAGATCCAGCTCACATATTTTTGTTTTCTTGTTTGTCGACATAATTAAATATAATATATATAATTTAAATAATTAATTATATATTATATTAAATTCATGTGCATAGTTGACTTGTAATTTTCATTCCGATGACTCGTACGTTGTCACTCGACTTATGTCCTGGTTCCAGTTTCTCGAACGCATTTTCGTACACTTAGAAAACTCGCAATTTACGTTTTGTGACTCGTACCTTTGTCAAAATATAGTCTTAAATTATCAATAAACTATATCATTCAAAGTGTATCTTAAACTTTCGAGTGTTTTGGTCATTTACTTCTATAAATCATTGTCTCGCTATTTGTTGATATATATATATATATATATATATATATATATATATATATATAATAACAAATCATTTTATGACCAAGTTAATATATATTTTCAACATTCAGAAACACGTTTTAAATATACGTCGCAAGTTATTCATACAATTAATATTCCAACTTATCATATATATTCAAATAAATATTTAAACCAATAAGTTTAATGTACGGTATTAAACAATTAATACATTGTTACGTTTCCAAGTTATAGTATATATATATATATGTATCTATATACATATAATTGTTCGCGAATCGTCAAGAACAACCGAAAGGTATTTGAATAGTTCAAAAATTTTGAGATTCAGTTTTACAGACTTTGCTTATCGTGTCGGAAATGTTAATCATACAAAGATTAAGTTTAAATTTGGTCAGAAATTTTCGGGTCATCACAGTACCTACCCGTTAAAGAAATTTCGTCCCGAAATTTGACTGAGGTCGTGATGACTAACAATAAAAATGTTTTCATGCCGTATATGTGTTGATAAATAGAGTTTTATCACCGTTAAATAATATGGATAAAACAATCCGATTATTCGAAGCGTATGAGAGAAGTTATCGTAATAGAGTGAAATGAAGAATAAAGATTCGTCTTAACTTTTGACGTAGTAACGAATGATTCCCGGAATTTAAGGAATAGAAAATCTTCGTAATCTAAATAAGATTTGATTCTTCCGGAATTAAGGAGATTAAGATCTTCTTTAATTATACGCGGTCATCTGCCTCGATTGTTTTGTCTGTTATTTCGCTATAAATTGACCTCTTCTGTTTCATTTGTTTTCACCACTCCTATAAACTTTTTCCTTATTTCATACTTTCAAAAGATTGTGAAACTGCTTCATCCAGTTCTGATTCTTGATATACTCCTAACTTTCATATCTATCATTCTTCTTTTTCATCTACCACCAGAGGAAGTTATTTTCTTCTACCACTACCTTGGGGTTATAGTATTTTTCATTCTCCCGTGTCTTTATATTGCTATACGCATTGATATACACGGTTTGTAATATATGTGTTGTTGTCAGGCTTTATATTTTTCCCTTATATTTAGGAGCTCCATTCTTTCGTTTTTCCTTCCCGACTTCAAGTCAAGCGAATAATGGTCCAGAATTCATAGGTATGGAGTTTTGGATAAACATAGTTAATGTTCTGAGAAGGTAATCGTAATGGCACGATCTTGATTTGTCAAATTACCATAATATCCGGAAAGATAGAACTATCAAGAAGATATGTTCTTAATATATTTGGAGATTGGGTAGAATGTAAGAGTCGTGTAACATGGCACATGATGATGGTATGGACTGTGAATCATCTTGTTTCATTAGAAACTCATCATGACTTACTGTAATATAATCACGTTGATCAAGTGTCATTATATTATACTAACTCATGCTTCAGCTTCCAACACCACTTCAAAAATATTCATATTTTAAACTCGAAGGTGTCAGAATTTAGAAACTAAAATAGTTTCTTTTATGATGTTACACAGATATCGCAAGGAGAAAATTGATTTCCGATAAGAATGATTATGAAATTATCTCCAAAAATATGGAGGATATTTATAATGAAAGATACGATGATATCTTAGAATTTCTAATATCAGAGGATGATGAAGAATATTGTCCGCAAGGGTTTAGATTCGGAAGCAAGGTATTCGTTAATGGCTTCAGCAGATACTGAATCATTTGGATTCTTTGAAGGCAGGTTTATTCTTTGTGATTTGTCCACAGCCTCCTTCATACTTTGCTAAATCCGTTTTTCAGTACCAAACTTTCTCTTTTTCTGTGCTTTTCCAATACACTACTCTTTATCATCAAACTTTTGACTGTTAAGGTCGTTTACAGTATTTGCTGCTTCATCAGCATTTTTTTAAAATTCGAAGAACTAGTTTCGTAGTTTGGGGTGTTTTTCAGAAACTTCACATTCGAAGTATGTAAGTCTAGAAGATAGATGTTATCTATATATAACTATTGTCATAGAAAATGCTGCGAGATTTAAAATACTGATTGCTAATTCTCAGTGGTTGGTATGGCAATTATTGTTACAAGATGTGGATGAGTACATGATAGGGTTTCAATGAGTATAAGGATTTTTCGAAAGGTCAAGGATTAATAAAGTTGTTTGGTAAATTTACTGCTAATGTGGTGGAACATAAAAGGTTCTCCAGTAACAAAAATGTATATGTCAAGGTTATAATAAGACTAATCTGAAAAGTCAAAATTTACTGGTTGAAAGTGGGGTAAAACTGGATACTTTGAAAAAGAAATTGCAAGGTTATTTTCGGTAAAAACAACGCTAAAGGATCTTGCACAGTTTTGAAGTCAAAGTATAGATTTGAAAGATGTAGAGATCTAAGAATGATGTCACCGGTTCAGAGTTATGACTTGGATTCTGATCCGTCAATATCAGAATATGTATTTGAATTTGTATGGAAACGATTGTATATCGCTGTGAGCATAGTTAATAATTTTTGAATCAAAGTTGAAGAATGTACAGTGTAACATATTAATTGTGAACTTAAATATTTCTCGAGTAGTACCTACCCGTTAAAGATTTCACAATTAATACTTTGTACAAAAGAATTTTTATTACCGTCTTTATGAAAATATATGTATGTATATATTTTTTTCAAATCTAATACAGATTTAATGAGTTAATATCATATTAAGCTCATTTGATTTTCGACTTGACTTAGAAATGATTAATCTCTAAAATATTAAAGATTACATAATCTTTGCGGAGTATTTTGCTAATGTAATCGATACTTCATTATTTATTCTTATTTCTCGGTGAAGGATGTTGATGCTTGTGGAATCTTTGTGAACCTTACAAGGCACAGATGATGTTTTCTGGAAAGTTTCGAGTACATCAAAAATGAAAATGTAAAATAAATTATGTAATTGAATAATACACTTGGTTTATTATGAAATGGAATTTATTAAGTTGAAACAGAGATTGTAGTTAACAATGGTTAAGTTGTTAAGGAAGGATGTACATCATTGCATATTAGTAATATGAACTAACCGAGTAGTACCTACCAGTTAAGATTCATACGTAATAGCTTAGTACGAAAAGATTTATTTTGATTTCAAAATTCATATATATTAAATATACATAAAATTTCTTCAGGGGAAATGAGTTAATACTTCATCGGTTATTGTTGCTGGTATTTTCTTTGTAACTACGGTGCGTATGACGTTGATGCTCGTGGGACAGATTGTGAAGTTGAGGTTTGCGATGCGGATGTTGTTGGTGGTGGTAATGGTACTATTGGTGTTGTTGTCGGTGGTACTGTTGATGCCGGTGATGCTGCTGGTGCTTGTAACCTTTGCACCGTATTCTCCAAAGCCACTACCCGAGCGCGAAGCTCGTTGACTTCTTCTACTACACCAGGATGATTGGCGGTTCGGACGAGCGGATGAATAAGATCCAGAATTTGAGATAGTATATTATCGTGACGAGATACTCTGGAAATAAGAGAGAAAATGGTGTCTCGAACAGGTTCGCCGGTAAGTGCTTCAGGTTCTTCGCCAAGAGGGCAATGTGGTGGATGGAAGGGATCGCCTTCTTCTTGTCTCCAATAATTAAGTAGGCTACGAACCCATCCCCAATTCATCCAGAATAGATGATGGCTAATTGGTTGATCCATTCCTGTTACACTGTCTTCGGAATTCAGGTGAATATCCATATCGGAATAGCTGTCGGAGTTTAAGGAATTTGAACTAGATACGGGATTCATCTTACACGATTAGATAAAGGATTTTTGGTATGAAATGATTTTTGGGTATTGATAATGCTAAAAACGAACATATATTTCATAGCATTATTCCTCAAGAAAGACAAGCTTTTAGTTGCAATTGTTCTATTTACAAGTGATATTCGTTTAAATAATAAAAGGTGAAGACAAAAGACAGATTCGACGAATTGAAGACGCAAACGACCAAAAAGCTCAAAAGTACAAAAGACAATAAAAAAGGTTCCAATTATTGATAAGAAACGTCTCGAAATTACAAGAGTACAAGATTCAAAACGCAAAGTACAAAATATAAAATTGTACGCAAGGACATTCGAAAATCCGGAACCGGGACCAGAGTCAACTCTTAACGCTCGACGCAACGGACTAAAAATTACAAGTTAACTATGTATATAAATATAATATAATATATAATTAATTATATTAATTATATATATATTATATATATATTATTAAAACCGTCGGCAGCAAGAAACTCCAAGGGTGTGAGCTGTAAATACATCCTCCGCGACTCGCGGAGATTGAAGGGCATTTTGCCGCGAGTCGCGGAGCCCCAATTTTCAACTCTGGCTATAAAGCCAACCGAATTCTGATCAAATTTCATCATCTTTTTTCTTCCTCTTCATACGTAAAATTTATATTTATATTTATAATTTATATTTTAATTTTAATTATAATTCTAATAATAAGGGTATGTTAGCGAATGTTGTAAGGGTGTAAGTCGAAATTCTGTCCGTGTAACGCTACGCTATTTTTAATCATTGTAAGTTATGTTCAACCTTTTTATATTAATGTCTCGTAGCTAAGTTATTATTATGCTTATTTAAAACGAAGTAATCATGATGTTGGGCTAATTACTAAAATTGGGTAATTGGGCTTTGTACCATAATTGGGGTTTGGACAAAAGAACGACACTTGTGGAAATTAGACTATGGGCTATTAATGGGCTTTATATTTGTTTAACTAAATGAAAGTTTGTTAATGTTAATATAAAGATTTACAATTGGGCGTCCCTATAAATTACCATATACACTCGATCGGACACGATGGGCGGGGTATTTATATGTACGAATAATCGTTCATTTAACCGGACACGGGAATGGATTAATAGCCACTAGAATAATTAAAACAGGGGTGAAATTACATTCAAGGGTAATTGGTGTAATTGTTAACAAAGTAGTAAAACCTTGGTTTACACGCAGTCGATAACCTGGTGTATTCATTAAACAAAGTATTAAAACCTTGTTACAATTCGAATCCCCAATTAGTTGGAATATTTAACTTCGGGTATAATAATAATTTGACAAGGACACTTGCAATTTATATTTATGACTGATGGACTGTTATGGACAAAAACCAGACGGACATATTGAATAATCCAGGACAAAGGACAATTAACCCATGGGCATAAAACTAAAATCAACACGTCAAACATCATGATTACAGAAGTTTAAATAAGCATAATTCTTTTATTTCATATTTAATTTCCTTTATTTTATATTTAATTGCACTTCTAATTATCGCACTTTTATTTATTGTTTTGTTATTTTATCGCACTTTTAATTATCGTACTTTTTAATTATCGCAAGTTTATTTTATCGCATTTTTATTATTCGCAATTTCATTATCGTTATTTACTTTACGCTTTAATTTAAGTCTTGTATTTATTTTATATTTCACATTAGGTTTTAACTGCGACTAAAGTTTTAAAATCGACAAACCGGTCATTAAACGGTAAAAACCCCCCTTTATAATAATAATATTACTTATATATATATTTGTATTTTTATAAAAATAAACTAATATAGCGTTGAGCTTTGTTTAAAGATTTCCCTGTGGAACGAACCGGACTTACTAAAAACTACACTACTGTACGATTAGGTACACTGCCTATAAGTGTTGTAGCAAGGTTTAAGTATATCCATTCTATAAATAAATAAATATCTTGTGTAAAATTGTATCGTATTTAATAGTTTTTCCTGCAAAAAAATTAATAGTATTTTATACCCCTTAGCTTTGACATCAAGTATTTTTGGCGCCGCTGCCGGGGAGCACTCTTAAAAGCCGGAAGCGCAACGCTAATATAAAAAAAAAAAAAAAAAGATTTTTAGTTACTTTTATTTAAAATTCGCTTTTGTAAAAATACGTTTTAATTATTCAAAAATATAAAAAAGAAAAAAAACAAAAATATAAGCATTTTTAAGATTTTGTTAAATATTTAAGTTTTATAAGTTTCTTTATTTCTATTTTAGTTTATAAAAATATAAGTTTTATTTTAAAATCTTTTATTTATTTAAAAATCAGAAAACATAAAATAAAAAAAAAATAAAAAAAAGAAAACGCGTAAAAACTCAACCCTGTCAGCTGAATTTCTGATCCCCGCGACTCGCGGGGTTTTCCTCATTAATCACCGCAACTCGCGGAGCCACTCTGACACGCGCACAGGAAGCCCTAATCGAGCATTAATTACGGTAATTATTAATTATTATTATTTTAAACCTAATTATTATTATTATTATTATTAGTTTTATTTTTACTTTTTACTTTTTATTTATTTATGTATTTAGTTAAATTAGTTTTATTAAATTATAAAATTAATAGTTTTATTAAATAAATAATATAAAAATAATATTTTTATAAAAATTGTACTTTTTACAACTTTTTGTATATTTTTATATTTTGTACCTTTTTAATCGTTGTAGCGTAATATTTGTATTTTTAGCTCATAATTAATTTTAAACTTAGTTTTTGCTATAGTTATTTTTACTCCTAGATTTTTAGGCTTTGCCGTAGAATTCCTTAAGTGCTTTTTCTTTAGACTAAGATTTAGGTGCTTTAGAATTTTGCGACGCCTTTTTAAGTTTTAGTTTCTTTTTAAGTTATTTCTATTTGGGATTTAGTTTCTCCTGTAAGCTTTAATATTTTTAGACCTTTTACTATGTACCAATTATCATTCCAATTAGTAATTTCAATTTGCGATTATAATTTTAAGTTAGTTGTAGTAATAAGGTTAGGTTAGTTAAGTATTTTTAAGTTTTTATAAGTTTCTTTTATTTTTCCGTCACCTTTTATTTTTCAACCATTTTTTTTCTTTTTCTACCTTTTTCGACGAACTCTTTGTCTTTCTTATTTCTCGCTATTCTAGTTTTTAGGACATAGATTTTTATTCTACTTCTTATCTAAATTTCTTAAAATTACGAAAATTTATTGTAAGTGGTTAAATTAATAGACATCAAAATTTTCTGGTTCGTAGTAATAGTTGGATTTGTACGTGGACCGGGTTATTGGAGCCAAACAGTCCTCAATTATATTGAGACCAAACGAATCCTGCCCCTCTGCTGCATCTTTTGGCTATTCGAAACGTGGGCAAAATCAGAAAAGTCTATTGATTGGATAACTTATTATAATTTTTCTTTCCTTTTTAAACTAATAGGATATTCAGTGAATGCACCGAGCAAGACGTTCATCACCTTTTGTACGTTCACCACCTGTAACTAGATCAAGACATCGTTTAACAAATATAACCGCCGTTGATTTTTCTTTAGAATCGTCATCCAGTCGACCAAGTACTTCAGTTCAAATTACCGATAATCCATTTTTTGAACCCGACCTCACAATTGAGAATCCAGAGAATATTCAGGAACGGTTCGTAGATCCTGAACCATTAAACTTTCCTCCGGAACCACCAATCATTCAAACAGAGATTGTTGAGGAACGAACCATTAAATCAGAATCATCTAGTGATACCGATTCAACAAATTCAATTATGGAGAATCTGGAACCTCTAAGTATGGAAGACCGAATGAGAGCTAAACGCACTGGCCAAGGTCACGCAATTACTCATCCAGACATTAATGCGCCAGATTATGAAATCAAAGGACAAATTCTACACATGGTGACTAATCAATGCCAATTTAGTGGTGCGCCGAAGGAAGATCCTAATGAACATCTACGTACCTTTAATAGGATCTGCACACTATTTAAAATCCGAGAAGTGGAGGATGAACAGATATATCTCATGTTATTTCCCTGGACTTTAAAGGGAGAAGCCAAAGATTGGTTGGAATCGTTACCTGAAGGAGCGATTGATACATGGGATGTTTTAATTGACAAATTTCTTAAACAATTCTTTCCTGCATCTAAAGCCGTAAGACTTCAAGCAGAAATTGTTACGTTCACACAGAAGCCAAATGAAACTCTATATGAGGCGTGGACAAGATATGGAAAATTGTTAAGAGGATGTCCGCAACATGGTTTAGACACCTGTCAAATAGTACAAATATTCTACCGAGGATGCGACATCACTACAAGAAAAGACATAGATATAGTAGCTGGTGGTTCTATTATGAAGAAAACCGAAACTGATGCTTACAAAATTATTGATAATACTGCTTCCCACTCACATGAGTGGCACCAAGAAAAAGACATCATTAGATCATCTAAAGCAGCTAGAGCCGATTCTAGCCATGACTTAGATTCCATTTCCGCAAAGATAGATGCTTTCGAGAGACGAATGGAAAAGATGACTAAAGATATTCATGCTATACGAATTAGTTGTGAGCAGTGTGGAGGACCACATTTGACAAAAGATTGTCTCAGTATTGAATTAACAATGGAACAAAGAGAGAATATTTCATACATAAACCAAAGGCCTGGAAATAATTATCAGAATAATTATCAACCGCCAAGACCGATTTACAATCAAAACCAAAATTATAACCGAAATATTCCATACAACAACCAACAAGGTCCTAGCAATCAACAAGTACCCAATAATACTTACAATCAGCAAAGACCGAATTTTCAAAACAAACCACCACAACAAACCGATGATAAAAAGCCAAATTTAGAAGATATGATGACAAAGCTAGTTGAAACTCAAACGCAATTTTTCACATCTCAGAAACAAACCAATGAACAAAATGCTCAAGCATTTAGAAATCAACAAGCTTCTATTCAAAATCTGGAACAAGAAGTGAGTAACCTAGCAAGGTTAATAGGTGAAAGAAAACCGGGAAGTCTACCTAGTGATACAAATGCTAACCCCCGGAATGAAACAGCTAAAGCTATTACCACAAGAAGTGGTACAACACTTAAATCACCTGAAATATCTGTAACTTCTGATGAAACCATTCCTACTCCACAAGAACCACAACCTGATCAAGATAAGGAAAAAGAACCGGTAGTTGAAAAGGTTAATGAAGATAACACAGTTAAGGATAAACCTTATGTTAAACCATACCAACCACCACTTCCTTACCCGAGTAAAATGAAGAAAGAAAAACTTGATGCCGAGCAATCCAAATTCTTGGATATGTTTAAACAGATAAATGTAAATCTTCCTTTCATTGATGTGATTTCAAGAATGCCAAGATATGCTAAATTCTTGAAAGATCTAATCACGAATAGAAAGAAAATGGAAGAACTCTCGGCTGTTACTATGAATGCTAATTGTTCAGCAGTGCTGTTGAATAAGATACCAGAAAAACTATCTGATCCAGGAAGTTTCACAATTCCATGTTTTCTGGGTAGTCTTAGTTCAATAGAAGCATTGGCAGACTTAGGTGCTAGTATAAATCTAATGCCGTATTCACTATACGCTAAACTAGACCTTGGAGAATTGAAACCAACCAGAATAAGCATACAACTAGCCGATAGATCAATAAAATATCCTAGAGGGATAATGGAGAACATGCTAGTTAAAGTTGGTACTTTAGTATTTCCAGTAGATTTTGTTGTTTTGGACATGGAAGAAGATTCTCAAGTTCCTCTCATATTAGGAAGACCATTCTTAAACACGGCTACTTAATCTGGAACGAATGCTAATTAGATGCGAAAAATCAAATCTAGTACTTAATTGGGAGAAATGCCATTTCATGGTTAAAGAAGGCATCGTTCTTGGACATAAAATTTCAAAAGAAGGAATTGAAGTGGATAGAGCTAAAGTAGATGTAATTGCTAAACTTCCACATCCCACAAATGTTAGAGGAGTTAGGAGTTTTCTAGGGCATGCCGGTTTTTACCGACGTTTCATAAAAGATTTTTCTAAAATTGCCACTCCTATGAATAAACTCCTAGAAAAGGATGCGCCATTCATCTTTTCAGATGAGTGTATCAAATCTTTTAATATTCTTAAATAAAAACTCACTAATGCGCCGATCATGATAACACCAAATTGGAGTCTACCATTTGAACTAATGTGCGATGCAAGTGATTTTGCAATGGGAGCCGTTTTAGGACAAAGGATTGAAAAACGATTTCAACCTATATATTATGCTAGTAAGACGTTACAAGGAGCACAAACGAACTATACAACTACTGAAAAAGAACTCCTTGCTATTGTCTTTGCTTTTGACAAATTTCGATCATATCTCGTTCTAGCAAAAACGGTGGTCTATACCGACCATTCTGCTCTTAGATACCTATTTTCAAAACAAGATGCTAAACCAAGATTAATCCGTTGGATCTTACTCTTACAAGAGTTTGATATTGAAATCCGAGATAAAAGAGGAGCAGAAAATCTCGCCGCTGATCATCTTTCTCGTCTTAAAAATCCTGAGTTAGAAGTTCTAAATGAATTGGCCATACAAGACAACTTTCCTGATGAATATCTATTGAAGATAGATTATAAAGAAATCCCATGGTTTGCAGACTATGCAAACTACTTAGTTTGTGGATTCCTTGAAAAAGGATTATCGTACCAAAGACGAAAGAAATTCTTCAGTGATATAAAACACTATTTTTGGGAAGATCCACATCTGTTTAAAAGTTGTCCCGATGGAATAATACGCCGATGTGTATTTGGAGATGAAGCTAGTAAAATTTTAAACCATTGTCACACAGGACCAACAGGAGGGCATTATGGGCCTCAACTAACAGCAAGAAAAGTTTATGAAGCTGGATTCTATTGGCCTACAATTTACAAAGACGCACACCTTCTTTGCAAATCCTGTGATGCATGTCAAAGGACCGGAAAAATAAGTCAACGTGATGAAATGCCACAAAATGTCATCCAAGTATGTGAAGTATTTGACATTTGGGGTATTGACTTTATGGGTCCATTTCCAAAATCTCATAATAATCTATATATACTCGTAGCCATTGATTATGTATCTAAATGGGCGGAAGCACAAGCTCTCCCAACTAACGATGCACGAGTTGTAGTCAATTTTTTAAAACGTCTTTTTGCAAGGTTTGGAACACCGAAAGCTTTAATAAGTGATCGGGGTACTCATTTCTGTAATAATCAACTTGAGAAAGTTCTTAAAAGATATGGAGTAACTCATAAAATCTCCACCGCATATCATCCACAAACAAGTGGACAAGTTGAAAATACCAACCGAGCTTTAAAACGTATTCTAGAGAAAACCGTAAGATCAAATTCAAAGGAATGGTCCATTAAATTGGAGGATGCACTCTGGGCTTTTAGAACAGCCTACAAAACTCCGATTGGAACCACACCTTTTAGACTTGTTTATGGAAAAGCATGTCATCTTCCAGTAGAAATTGAACACAAAGCATTTTGGGCTTTGAAGACATGTAATCTTGATTTACATGAAGCCGGACGTCTACGATTAAGTCAACTAAACGAATTAGAAGAATTAAGACATGAAGCATACGAAAATTCGTTAATCTATAAAGAAAGAACGAAGAAATGGCATGATAAAAGAATCAGAAGTTCAAAAGAATTTAAAGAAGGAGACAGAGTTCTTCTTTTCAATTCACGATTCAAGCTATTTCCTGGAAAATTGAAATCAAGATGGTCTGGACCATTCATAGTCAAAAGAGTTTTCCCATACGGAACGATAGAATTGATAAATTCAAATGGGATTGAATTTAAAGTTAATGGTCACAGAGTTAAACATTACATACATGGTCCGATGGAAGTCGACAACGAAGTTAATCACAATTTCGATACCACAGCTAACTAAGTGTGGGGAGAATCAAGTCTTTAAAGGATAATATGTATTACTGTTAGAGTTAGATTGTCTGTTTTCGTGTAGTTCTCGAAAATGGAACACGTATGGTCTTTCCCTAGCAGACCCTAAAGAACTAGTCTTCTCCCCCCATTCTGAATTTTTATTTTTTTTAGGTTTTTACGATATGAAGACTGCCTGTGAACTAAACCATGGTCTAATGCTACACGCTTTGATCACTAAAAGAAATAATGACATACTACCGAGCGAATTAGTATCAGTAATCAGAGAAAGAATGGACGGAGTTAGAAAAGGATCCAGATGCGAAGATAATAAGTTACAATTTGGTAAAGGAAAATCAAAATCCGCAGCGAAAAGAAGAGCACGACACCTAGAACGATGTCACAAATGCGGAAAATGGTCACATGGAGGTAAATGTTCAAATAATCAAACCTATTCAAATACCGAATTTGTTACTTTATGCAGAGACGGACCGTTCATATGTTTAGAAGAAAAGACACTGAATGCTCGAGGTTACGCTTATGGAGCCATGGAAAACCAATTAAACCGACTATCTTATGAATGGAATAGATCATATAACTAAGAAATCTATTTCACAGGTATGTCTGTACAGTTTTTATTTTTATTTTTATTTTTAACCTTTTGATAATAAACGCTAATTTGTTCGCTAAAAAGTATTAAATTGGTATTAAATAAAATTAGGTTTGGCGACCGAAATTATTGATATCATTCAAAAATTTATTACATCACTGCGAAATTTAACGTTTATTCTTAAGGTATAAATATCTTTAATCAATCAACCCAAAATATTTCAAAAATTCGTCATGAGTTAAATTAGGTCTTGGAACCGAAATTACTTTACCGAAAAGAGGGGCGCATATTTTTGATAATATTTGATTGATTAAAGTGGGATAAAAAGACAAAAAGATTTTTAATTTTATTTTTACCATATTTTTAAAAATTAATATTTAAATCTTAAATTAATATTGTAAATTTTGTAAAAACAATATATTTAAAATTGTAAATATTTGAAAAATTAATATAAGTTTGGTGTGAATTTATAATATGAATTTTTAAATTAAGTTTGGTATGAATTTTTAATTTTTAAAATATGAAATTTTAATTTTATGCATTTCAAATTTTAAGTTTGGTGTGAATTTTTAATTTTTAATTTTGAATTTTATATTTAAGTTGTGTGAATTTAAAAACAAAAATTTACTTTATCTCATTAAGTTAAGAATATGATTTTTAAAATTCGTCGTAAGTTGAAGACTAGGTCTTTGAACCGAAATTGCTTTACCCGAGGGAGGGACGAGAACTTTTATTATCATTATTTTTAATCTTATTGAATTAAAGTATGCCAAAAACATTGAAAAAACCCAAAAATCTTAGCTTTTAAAACAATCGCTACAAAAAGACAAATTTTAAAATTTTGTCGAAGGACGGACTAGGACATCGATCCGAAACGACATCGTCCTAAATAATAAGGGAAACAAAATTTTAAAATTAATTTCTTAATTGTTTTATAAGTTAAAGATTATATATAAAAAAAAAAAAAAAAAAAAAGAGTAAACTCCGCGACTCGCGGAGTTTGAAGTGCAAACCTCCGCGACTCGCGGAGAGACCGGATTACAGAAAAAAAAATAAGAGCTGCAAACGATCAGTTCACTCACCCACACACAAAACAGAAATATACTGCGAAAAAAGAACCCCGAAAAACCCGAAAATCACCCCCAAAAATCCCAATTTTTAACCGTTAATCACCAAATTTTTTGCTAAAATCATGTTGAGAAGGATGATATCTAAGAACTACTCAAGAAAAACGAATGAAAGGGGTGAATCTTCATCCCAAGCCCGCCATGCTCCTGCTGAGAACTTGGAACAACAGGAGGTAGATAACTACTACAAGCAGGATGTACCTCATCCAGTCATGACCTTTTCCGATATGCATTTGGAAGAGTTGCACCCGAACCTGAGATTTGACAGACTTTGGATAGATTATCCAAAATATCAACGGGGTTTGCATACTCTTCATTCCAAGGTTGTTGAGGTACCGAGGGTCATAGAATGGGGACCCTTAGAAGCTGTAGAATTGGCCGGGCCAATTAGGGAATTGCTTGTACAGAGGTATGGTAATTCTTCTTTTAATGACTGGATATGTTTATTCACCATACGCAGACCTGTATATAAAGTATGGTGTGAAGAGTTGTTATGTAGTATAGAGTTGAATGATCGGGTAGCTAGTTTAACCGATCGTTCTTTTATTAGATTTTTGTTAGGCGGTTCGATGCGCCACATGTCTTTACTGGACATGGCTCAGGCTTTACGTATATATACGCCTGAGGAATTAGCGTCTGCCGATTGTAGAGGATTGATACTAAACGGTAGAAAGATAGATGAGAATTTTGATACACACGGTGTGTGGAGTCAAATGACAAGCCATCACCGTTTCAAAGGGGGAAACTACTCTTATTTGGATATAGATAGAGCCGAATTAAGAGTAATACATAGGTTTTTAGCTAATTCGATTACACAAAGGGGTAAAAACAAAGAAAAGGTAAATGAACAAGATTTGTTTTACCATATGTGTATTCGAGACCCACACAGCGCTGTAAGTATACCATATTGTGTGGGTTATTATTTATCAGCTATGGTTCGGGGGATGCGTCCACATAGCATAATAGGAGGTGGTATTTTTATTACTTTGATTGGTGAATATCTCGGTGTGGATATAAGTCGGGGGGGATTATTACTAGAAGAGCCGGAACCCCGCGACACTATAGGTTTAAATGTATACCATGGTGCGAAAGTTTTGAAGCGGCGAAATAACGCCGCAGTACGATACCATGGTAGACATCCACAGGTGGAGAGAAACCAGGAACAAGGTAATGTAGGAGGGGGGAATGAGATGCAAGAAATGCATAGGTTTATAGCTTCTCAGGAATACGAAAATGCTAGACAGAGAGCATTTGAAGATTGGCAAGTTCATCAGAACCAGATCATAGCGCATTGCCAACATATAGGTAGAAACTATATTCCTACACCGAAACCCGTCTTCCCTACTTGGTCGATAGAGATGCAGCCACCATATCCTACGTATGACCCTGCCGAAGCATTCTATAGCACTTATGGTTATGCGTGGAACCCCTATTGGTACCAATATCATCCTTAGTTTACTTATTATTTTTTTTATTTTGTAATTTGTAATTAAACATACATTTAATATTTTTATTAATATTGTAATCATTTTTATAATTGTCTAACTTTTATTCTTAGATTTTAATAATTTTTGAATGTGGGGTAATAAACCAAACTTCAAAAATATGTATATATGTTTGCAGTTTATCTTATGTACACAACAGGGTAAAATAACGCATTTTCAAAGACTGGCATTAAGTTCAGCAAAAGCAACTAATTTTGACGACAAGATGCAAAATATATGTGAAATAACAACAAGACGGAATGAACAAATGATGTGCACCATTTATCATTCAGCAAACAAACGCCAATATATTTGGAAACTTTGGTAAAAATTTAATCATTTTCACACAAATCACCCTCAATAATTTAAATTGTTACTGATTTCTTGCAAATGAGGGCATTGCAAGATCTTAAGTGTGGGAAGGGGTTAAATTCTTTCGGATTTTAAAATTTTTATATTAAACACTTGGTTACCATTAAAAATACTAGTAAAGCAGTAGTTGTATTAGAATCTAGTGCTCTCTGATAAAAAAGAACAGCCCTAGTCTTATATACTGACTACCCAATTCTAGTAAAATTTTTCAATTAAATGAATTCAAATCATGTTTATACATATTTATGAACGATAAAACTAGGTTTTAACACCGAAATTATTGTTACCTCGGAAAGGACATAAATTGAGAAACAAACTAAAATGTTAAAATTCATTTAAAATGGAATAGAGGACGATAAAAAGAAAAATAAAAAGCCAAGTGTGGGAAAATTTACCAAGTTATTTTAAACATATGCCACATATATCTGTAACAAATAACTGAAAATACTTTTGCTTTGAACTAAACTAAACTGTTTTACCCGATGAAAGAAAAGAAGAGATGGATCTACACGATGAATCAATTCCATCATTAAAAGGAAGTAAAGTCTTCCGAAAAAGAAACGCGCTTCTTGATTTAGGTCATGAAGTTGTCGTCCAGACCAGCTGTAGGTTGACGAAAAATCTAGAAAAGTCATCACTAAAATCAGCAGGAAATCCACGGACCTCAGCATTAAACAGGGTCGCCAAGTGGTCAGATTTATCCTAACCATGAGAAGGATTTATCTCGTACAATGGGGAGGCACCGTGCAAATTAGCTTGATAAGACTAATGAATCAGATCCCCAGAAAGGATAATCTCCTTAAAGATTAAAAATCAGCTTTTAAGACTGATATTACTCAATCCTAGAGATTGACCTTAAAGATTGAGAATTCAAACTCATGGAATTCAATGATATCTAAACTCGAGCTTAAACGAGAAAATATTTTGATCAAAATTACAAACCGATTTGTTTTCTGAAAACCCTATTTTCAATGCGTTCATTACCATTGAACGTAAAATCCTAGGAATTCACCTGGAATTCATTAGGTCACCTGAACTAAATCGGGTGTCAACCGTAAGAACGGTGGTTGCATAACATGGTCAAAGACAGGACTTTGTGCCAAACCGAAAAATTATAAGGGTGAGCTTTACTATTGCTCCTACCAAGGATAGTAATTGCGTCCGACACGTTATAGACCATAATCAAAAGCATGTCACGGGACATTGCCTTAACAGTTGCTTGTTCAACGCTTTCCTTTACAACCGGACGGTAGTTTGCCGAAAGGTAATATACGGAACAAGTAAACTGGACGTGTTGCTTTCCAAATACAAGGTTAGCAAGTGGGTGACACAAAACCGCAAGTTTTGAGCTAAAATTTTCAAATCTGAAACCCACCAAACCCACAAAAATATTTTGCAAACACCGGTAAAGGGTTATTCCGGAAAACTTATCTAGGGTAAAAAAACCTAGATTTAATTTTCAAAAGATCAAATGTTTTCATAAAGATCCAATTTCCTTAATGGATCTAAATTTTTATAGTCATGTGGGACTGTAAACCATATCGTTACTACCATTGTTTATACCGCCATATAGAAATCACTGATGTACAAAGTGTGAAGAATAAAGAAGTGATTCTAGTATTTCAAGACAATATTGCTTGAGGACAAGCAACGCTCAAGTGTGGGAATATTTGATAATGCTAAAAACGAACATATATTTCATAGCATTATTCCTCAAGAAAGACAAGCTTTTAGTTGCAATTGTTCTATTTACAAGTGATATTCGTTTAAATAATAAAAGGTGAAGACAAAAGACAGATTCGACGAATTGAAGACGCAAACGACCAAAAAGCTCAAAAGTACAAAAGACAATCAAAAAGGTTCCAATTATTGATAAGAAACGTCTCGAAATTACAAGAGTACAAGATTCAAAACGCAAAGTACAAAATATAAAATTGTACGCAAGGACATTCGAAAATCCGGAACCGGGACCAGAGTCAACTCTTAACGCTCGACGCAACGGACTAAAAATTACAAGTTAACTATGTATATAAATATAATATAATATATAATTAATTATATTAATTATATATATATTATATATATATTATTAAAACCGTCGGCAGCAAGAAACTCCAAGGGTGTGAGCTGTAAATACATCCTCCGCGACTCGCGGAGATTGAAGGGCATTTTGCCGCGAGTCGCGGAGCCCCAATTTTCAACTCTGGCTATAAAGCCAACCGAATTCTGATCAAATTTCATCATCTTTTTTCTTCCTCTTCATACGTAAAATTTATATTTATATTTATAATTTATATTTTAATTTTAATTATAATTCTAATAATAAGGGTATGTTAGCGAATGTTGTAAGGGTGTAAGTCGAAATTCTGTCCGTGTAACGCTACGCTATTTTTAATCATTGTAAGTTATGTTCAACCTTTTTATATTAATGTCTCGTAGCTAAGTTATTATTATGCTTATTTAAAACGAAGTAATCATGATGTTGGGCTAATTACTAAAATTGGGTAATTGGGCTTTGTACCATAATTGGGGTTTGGACAAAAGAACGACACTTGTGGAAATTAGACTATGGGCTATTAATGGGCTTTATATTTGTTTAACTAAATGAAAGTTTGTTAATGTTAATATAAAGATTTACAATTGGGCGTCCCTATAAATTACCATATACACTCGATCGGACACGATGGGCGGGGTATTTATATGTACGAATAATCGTTCATTTAACCGGACACGGGAATGGATTAATAGCCACTAGAATAATTAAAACAGGGGTGAAATTACATTCAAGGGTAATTGGTGTAATTGTTAACAAAGTAGTAAAACCTTGGTTTACACGCAGTCGATAACCTGGTGTATTCATTAAACAAAGTATTAAAACCTTGTTACAATTCGAATCCCCAATTAGTTGGAATATTTAACTTCGGGTATAATAATAATTTGACAAGGACACTTGCAATTTATATTTATGACTGATGGACTGTTATGGACAAAAACCAGACGGACATATTGAATAATCCAGGACAAAGGACAATTAACCCATGGGCATAAAACTAAAATCAACACGTCAAACATCATGATTACAGAAGTTTAAATAAGCATAATTCTTTTATTTCATATTTAATTTCCTTTATTTTATATTTAATTGCACTTCTAATTATCGCACTTTTATTTATTGTTTTGTTATTTTATCGCACTTTTAATTATCGTACTTTTTAATTATCGCAAGTTTATTTTATCGCATTTTTATTATTCGCAATTTCATTATCGTTATTTACTTTACGCTTTAATTTAAGTCTTGTATTTATTTTATATTTCACATTAGGTTTTAACTGCGACTAAAGTTTTAAAATCGACAAACCGGTCATTAAACGGTAAAAACCCCCCTTTATAATAATAATATTACTTATATATATATTTGTATTTTTATAAAAATAAACTAATATAGCGTTGAGCTTTGTTTAAAGATTTCCCTGTGGAACGAACCGGACTTACTAAAAACTACACTACTGTACGATTAGGTACACTGCCTATAAGTGTTGTAGCAAGGTTTAAGTATATCCATTCTATAAATAAATAAATATCTTGTGTAAAATTGTATCGTATTTAATAGTTTTTCCTGCAAAAAAATTAATAGTATTTTATACCCCTTAGCTTTGACATCAGGTATCGGATGATATTCTAATTACATAGAATACCAATATATAGTACAAGGGATCCCGCAAATTACGGAGAAATTTTTGAAAGCTGTCAGGTAAAGTTGATAGTAACAGATATGCTAAAATATGAAATTTGGTCTATACACTACCTATGCAATCAATGCAATAAGACGCGTTTAGACTTAAGATGATAGACAAGTAATTTCCGATAAGAAATAATAAGCAAAACTTTTGACATGCAGACACAGTCGAAGTCCAGACTTACTAATGTATCCTAACAATTATCAGTTAGACACACTCATGCAAGACCTGGTTCACTAGGACCAACGCTCTGATACCAACTGTGACGATCGCTCCAAATCCATATGGACGAACACATCATTTATTGATTTCATTGCGAGGTATTTGACCTCTATATGATACGTTTTGTAAACATTGCATTCTTTTGAAAAGGCACACCATCAATGAATATTTAAATCAAAGGTTCTCGACATCTGATGATTTCTATATATAGACAATCACCGTAAATAATAGTTTACAATAGTAATTCCGTTGACAATGCAGTCAAAATAAGATACATGGTGATGATTTTGTGAATGCAACATTTTCTTGAATAAAGCATGCAAGACTCTATGCACATAGCTTGTATAACATGTAAGCAAACAGCGGAAGACTTCTAGGGAACCTGAGAATAAACATGCTAACAAGTGTCAACAGAAAGGTTGGTGAGTTCATAGTTTTAGTGTTTCACATAATCTGTATATAAAAGTGGATCAAAAGATTTCAGTTGTTTCATCCAGAAACGTTTATCAAAATATTCTACGAAATTGAGCACCCTGGTAACTAAACTTAACGTATATATAATTTATACCCTTTGTATAATCATCTTAATAATACACGCAAACCAACGTGTACGCTTCTCAAATAGCATACGTCCGTTAAAAGGCTAGTGCTCTAGCTCGGACGGGGATATCAAGCCCTATGGATCCATATACTACTACTCGCGCCCACCAGTTCTTATAACTGGCAGTTACTAGTTACCAAAGCTAAGGGATTTTCGGTTCAAACTCAGTGTAGAATTTAGTATGTACTTGTATCCATTGCGTTTAAAATAAAGTGCATGTATACTCAGCCCAAAAATATATATTGCAAAAGCAATTAAAAAGGGATCAATGAAACTCACCTTAGCAGTACATAAAGTTATTCACCAAAACGTGACCGAAACTCGGAATATCAAATAACCGTAGATCTCAACCTAGAGAACGTATGTTGGTCAATAAATGTCTATCAAGGTAGGTCAGGTCATTGTGTATCACAATCCTAATGCTCGAGATCGACATACAATAGTTATCAAAAGTTATTTCAAAAAGTCAATTTTGACAATTGTTTAACAAAATGAGACGTGCCTTATATAAGGATTCATTTACTCGGTTGGTAATATTCAAAAATTCAATTTATCAATCTTACAAACAAGTTGTTTAAATATTAATTGTAGATGCAAAAGCAATTCCAATTAACGTCAATCATAATTCAGTTGATCATATCTTTTGATTCGTTCACCGAAATTACGCGATTTCTAAATGAAAAGTTATTGATTTTTCGCCAGCTTTCCAAAAACATGCATATCATTTACCTTTTATCAGTAATATATGTATTTAATTCGTGATTCATCATAAACTGTTTAACGACGAAATTTAGCATACAAGCATGCATAAACATATATACTCGAGCACTAGACATGGATACATTATTAATATATAAAAGATAAGATATGAGTGCTTACGTATCAATATTGAGATTCAATATTGTAGGAAAGTACATAGACGCAACAGAGATGACAAACACTAGTTTGACTCACGAGCAAAACCTCGAACAATACTCATAACCTCCTTAGTAATAACCCATAGTTTCCTTAGCTCTATCCCGCTTGAAAACCCATTTTGAAAGTGACACGCTCATGACCTCGTCGTAGTATTTTAAGTGAAATAATTAATAATAATAATAATACTATTACTAATAATAAAATAAATAATAATAATCTTAATAATAATAATAATAATAATAATAATAATAATAATAATAATAATAATAATAATAATAATAATAATAATAATAATTTAAATAAATAAATAACTTACGGAGTAATATATATGTAAAACAACTCGCGCAGAAACATGGTATTTATAGGCATAATTCCTGATTCTGATGCCCATGCGATCGCATGGGTTTTATGCCTATTTCTCATGCGATCGCATGGCCGTCAGATCCAGCTCACATATTTTTGTTTTCTTGTTTATCGACATAATTAAATATAATATATATAATTTAAATAATTAATTATATATTATATTAAATTCATGTGCATAGTTGACTTGTAATTTTCATTCCGATGACTCATACGTTGTCACTCGACTTATGTCCTGGTTCCAGTTTCTCGAACGCATTTTCGTACACTTAGAAAACTCGCAATTTACGTTTTGTGACTCGTACCTTTGTCAAAATATAGTCTTAAATTATCAATAAACTATATCATTCAAAGTGTATCTTAAACTTTCAAGTGTTTTGGTCATTTACTTCTATAAATCATTGTCTCGCTATTTGTTGATATATATATATAATAACAAATCGTTTTATGACCAAGTTAATATATATTTTCAACATTCAGAAACACGTTTTAAATATACGTCGCAAGTTATTCATACAATTAATATTCCAACTTATCATATATATTCAAATAAATATTTAAACCAATAAGTTTAATGTACGGTATTAAACAATTAATACATTGTTACGTTTCCAAGTTATAGTATATATATATATATGTAGCTATATACATATAATTGTTCGTGAATCGTCAAGAACAACCGAAAGGTATTTGAATAGTTCAAAAATTTTGAGATTCAGTTTTACAGACTTTGCTTATCGTGTCGGAAATGTTAATCATACAAAGATTAAGTTTAAATTTGGTCAGAAATTTCCGGGTCATCACAAGTTGGCTCGAGGAGCAGTTCACCCGCCTTCACCGTAGGACCTTGTATTTAGATTTCATGATGTAATCTAGATATAGTTTCATGTATTTCATATGTATTGTACGAACTTATTCAGATGTATGAAACTTATTATTATTAATGAATGGAACTTTGCGTTATTTAATTCTTGCACGATGTTCCATTTACATTGCTGTACGATGATTCTGTGGTATTTGTACCTAGATGCATTATTTAATAACATGTGATGTTTTGATTCCATGTTGGTCACTATATACTGTATTACTACTACTTGCATACTGGATTTTGACTTGAGTCAAAATTTTTGTTTAGAATACCATGGCTAACGGAAGATCCACACCTACCGCCGCCCAGATTGAGGACATGATCAACGAACGGGTCGCTGCAGACCTAGCAGAAAGAAATCTCGAAGCTCCACCGCCACCGGTTATTCCACCCGTTCTAAATGGGTGTACATACAAGGAATTCCAGAGCTGCAAACCGTATAACTTCAGCGGCACCGAGGGACCAGTTGGTCTCACCAGATGGTTCGAGAAACTTGAATCAGTATTCCGAGTTAGCAACTGTTCGGAGGACAATAAGACCAAGTTTGCATCTTGCACGCTATCTGACGGCGCGCTAACGTGGTGGAACATGTTAGCTCAAGCAAAAGGTATCGATGAGGTGTATGCTACGCCATGGGAGGAATTCAAGGCGGCTATGATTGATGAGTATTGTCCGAGAACCGAAATCCAGAAGATGGAAATCGAATTTATGCAGTTAAAGGCCGTAGGGAACGACCTTAACAGTTACAATCGTAGGTTTTTGGAGTTGGCTCTTATGTGTCTGACCATGGTCACCCCCGAATTTAAACGCTTGGAGAAATACTTCTCGGGACTTCCTAAGTCCATCAAGGGTAATGTTACCTCATCTAAGCCACCGAGTGTTCCCGAAGCAATGCGCATGGCGCATACTCTCATGAATCAGATTCTTATTGATGAGCCGGAGAAGGCTAAGTTTGAGGCTGGTAGTAGCGAAAAGAGGAAATGGGACAACAACTACAACAACCACAACAACAACAACAACAACAACAACAACAACAACAACAACAACAACAACAACAACAACAACAACAACAACAACAGGGGGAGAAACTACGATCAAACCCCCGCCAAGAGGCACAACAACGGTGGAAACCCTAATCCTAACAACAACACCAACACCAACCCGAACTACAAAGGAACCTTACCTCAATGCAAACGGTGCTACAAACACCACACTGGGTATTGCAATGTTGTCCGCGAGAAGTGCCAACGGGCTGGGCATATCGGGAAAGACTGCAAGGTCACCACTTTGAATGGGAAGCCGAACACCAATGGACCTAAGAAGTGCTACGAATGTGGGCAGATGGGCCATTTCAGAAACGCGTACCCAAACAAGCGAAAAGACGGAGGGCCACCCCGAGGAAGAGCCTTCAATGTTAATGCAAGGGATGCACGCGATAACCCCGACTTGGTGACAGGTATATTCACAATCAACAATATTTTAGCTTCTGTCTTGTTTGATACTGGTGCGGATAGAAGTTATGTATGTAGACATTTTTGCGATAAGATTAATTGGTCATTAGTCCAGTTAAAAGAGAGTATGCTTGTCGAGGTCGCCAATGGAAAACTTGAAAAGGTTGACCATATTAGTCGTGGAGCTATTATCAACATAGCTGGTGCAGATTTCGAAATTGATTTGATACCTATCAAACTGGGAAGCTTTGACGTGATCGTTGGTATGGATTGGTTGAGCAAGATAAAGGCCGATATTATCTGTGGAGATAAAGCGCTTCGCATACCACAAGGAGATGGCGAACCACTGGTTATCTATGGAGAGAGATGTACCTCAAAGTTGAACCTCATTAGTTGCGTGAAAGCGCAAAAGATTATGAAGAAGGGATGTTTTGCTGTCCTAGCACATGTGAAAGCGGTAGAAACTGAGGTGAAGAGCGTGAACGACGTTCGAATTGTGAACGAATTTTCCGATGTCTTCCCAGAGGAATTGCCTGGATTACCGCCGTAGAGAGCCGTAGAGTTTCAGATTGATTTAGTGCCAGGAGCAGCACCTGTAGCTCGCGCACCTTATAGACTCGCACCTTCCGAGATGCAAGAATTACAGAGTCAACTACAAGAGCTGTTAGACCGAGGATTTATTCAACCAAGCTTCTCGCCTTGGGGCGCACCTGTGTTGTTTGTGAAGAAGAAGGATGGATCCTTCCGTATGTGTATCGACTACCATGAACTCAACAAATTGACAATCAAGAATCAGTATCCTCTTCCACGAATTGACGATCTTTTTGATCAACTATAAGGATCGAGCGTTTATTCAAATATCGATTTGCGATCCGGATATCACCAGCTGAGGGTGAAGGAAAGTGACGTGATGAAAACTGCATTCAGGACCCGTTATGGTCATTATGAATTTCTCGTGATGCCATTTGGTTTGACAAATGCACCTGCCGTGTTCATGGACCTCATGAATCGTGTCTGCAAGCCTTACTTGGACAAGTTTGTTATCGTCTTCATAGATGATATCCTCATCTACTCTAAGAGCGAATAAGAATATGAGCAACACCTCCGATTAGTGCTTGAACTCTTAAGACAAGAGCAACTTTACGCCAAATTCTCCAAGTGTGAATTTTGGTTAAAGGAAGTACAATTTTTGGGTCATGTTGTAAGCGACCAGGGTATCAAAGTTGATCCCGCCAAGATTGAAGCCATCAGCAAGTGGGAGACCCCCACTACTCCAATGCATATTCGCCAATTCCTAGGTCTCGCCGGTTATTACCGAAGATTCATCGAAGGATTTTCTCTGATTGCGCGTCCTTTGACCGCACTGACTCACAAGGGCAAGAAGTTCATTTGGGGACCCGCACACGAATCAGCATTTCAAACTTTGAAGAAGAAGTTAACCACCGCACCTATCCTATCACTTCCTGAAGGCAGTGACGACTTTGTTGTTTATTGTGATGCATCGAAGAGTGGTTTTGGTTGTGTACTGATGCAACGATCAAAGGTTATTGCCTATGTCTCCCGCCAATTGAAGATTCACGAGCGGAACTACACTACACATGATCTTGAACTTGGAGCCATTGTCTTTGCGCTTAAATTGTGGAGGCATTATTTGTATGGAACTAAGAGCACTATCTTCACCGATCACAAGAGTCTCCAGCACATCTTTGATCAGAAGCAACTGAATATGAGACAGCGTCGATGGATCGAGATGCTCAACGACTACGATTGTGAACTCCGTTATCACCCTGGCAAGGCCAATGTTGTAGCTGACGCTTTAAGCCGAAAGGAGAGAACGGCACCTCTTCGTGTTAGGGCTCTGAACATCACCATCCATTCGAACCTCAACAGCCAGATCAGAGTAGCCCAAGTTGAGGCTCTCAAGGAGGAGAATATATCTCACGAACATTTGAACATACTTGTCTCTCGATTCGAGGTTAGGGAGTCTGGACTCCGATGTTACGCCCGAAGAATTTGGGTACCTCTTTATGGAGATCTACGGAACCTTATACTTGATGAAGCACATAAATCGAGATATTCGATTCATCCTGGAGCGGGCAAAATGTACTACGATCTTAAAGAACAGTATTGGTGGCCGAATCTTAAGAAGGACGTTGCAACTTATGTTGGGAAGTGTTTGACTTGTTCGAAAGTTAAGGCCGAACATCAGAGACCTTCTGGGTTACTTCAACAGCCGGAAATCCCACAATGGAAGTGGGAAAGGATCACAATGGATTTCATTACTAAGCTGCCGAAGACGGTGGGCGGATACGATACTATTTGGGTTATTGTTGACCGCCTTACCAAATCTGCACACTTCCTAGCGATGAAGGAAACTGATACAATGGAAATACTTGCTCAGCTGTACATCAAAGTGGTTGTATCTCGTCATGGTGTACCTTTATCGATCATCTCCGATCGCGATCCCCGTTTTGCTTCCAGATTTTGGCGTTCTTTACAAGAAGCCATGGGAACGCGTCTCGATATGAGTACTGCTTATCACCCTCAGACTGACGGGCAAAGTGAGCGAACGATTCAGACCTCGGAAGACATGTTGCGTGCATGTGTCATTGATTTTGGAAAGGCTTGGGAAAGACATTTGCCACTCGCCAAATTCTCGTACAACAACAGTTATCACTCGAGCATTAATGCCGCACCTTTTGAAGCATTGTATGGCCGCAAGTGCCGATCTCCTATTTGTTGGGTCGAAGTAGGCGAAAAGCAAATCACCGGACCCGAGGTAGTCCACGAAATGACGGAGAAGATTGCTCAGATCCAAGCTAGACTTAAGACTGCCCGCGATCGTCAAAAGAGTTATGCCGATCTTAAATGTAAGGACTTTGAATTCAACGTGGGTGATCGTGTAATGTTGAAGGTTGCACCTTGGAAAGGTGTGATCCGTTTTGGAAAACGTGGAAAGTTGAACCCACGATACATTGGTCCTTTTGAAATCTTGGAACGGGTTGGACCCGTTGCTTACCGTTTGGATCTACCAGCGCGATTGAGCTCAGTTTATCCTACCTTCCATGTGTCAAACTTGAAGAAGTGTCTTGCTGCACCTGAACTTATCATACCATTGAAAGAACTTACTATTGACGACAAACTCCACTTTGTGGAAGAACCTGTTGAAATTATGGATCGTGAGATCAAAACTTTGAAACGCAACAAGATTCCGATCGTTCGAGTACGATGGAATGCCAAACGAGGAACTGAGTTTACTTGGGAGCGAGAGGATCAAATGATGCGGAAGTATCCTCACCTTTTCCCGACTCCTCCATCTACCTCAGCTTAAAATTTCGGGACGAAATTTTCTTTAACAGGTGGGTAATGTAACGACCCTGGAATTTCCAACGTTTATTTATTAATAATTATTATTATTAATACGTGTGATTAAACGAATGTATGTTATTACATTTACATGTTACCATGATTGCCCGAACTTGACTTTAATTGCCCGAAACGTCTTTGTGACACCCGAAACTTGCATGAATAATATTTCTAGATATTATTTGCATTCATGATTAGTTTTATTAATCATTTTAATTAACAAAGGTTACTTTTTAGTTACTTGGGCTTTAATTGGTTTAACTTGGTAAATACTTGAACTTGGGCCTTGTTAGTGTTAATGGACTTATGTAAGCCCACCCTACTTCTTAATGGACTTAGTTAGCCCACCAAGAACTTGTAAGTATCAAGTTAAATGGAAACTAGTTGGTTAACTTGACTTGGAATCTAGTTTGTCCATAATCCTCATGAGACTACCTCCATTAACCAACTTTAATGAACTTTACAAGCTAGTAACCAAAGAACAAACATCTCCTCCCTTTTTTTCTGCTGAAAATGCCGAAGCCCAAGGCTCCATATGGGGTGTTTTGGTTTTCATTTTCTCACTACTTCATTCTTGTAATCTCTCATTCAAACACACACTTGATTTTCTCTCAACTTTCCTCTCTTTTTCTCTTATACTTGTAAGCAACTTGGAACCTTTCTTCTTCCTTTCTTGCTTATCAAAACCGTAGCATATGCTACTTATATCATCATCATCATCTCTTGTTACTTGTTCTTGTTGTTTGGTTTCTTGTTTGTTAATTAGTTACTCACTTGTCTTTGTTGTATGTTTCTTACTTACTTAGTTTACAAGAATCAAACTACCTAGTTTATTCTTCATTTTTATCTTGTATTTACAAGAACAAACAAGAACTAAGCTTACTAGTTTATGTTCTACATATGTTGCATCAAAAGATTTAAGTTCATGGTTGTATAAAATCATACTTGTAAGTCATGGAAGTAAACTTAAAGTTTACTTTACTTAAAGATCAACTTTGGTTGAATCTTTAAAAGTATGAACAACCATGAATCTTTTTCTTGTTTATTTAGTTTAGTACCTCATTTCATGCACTTTAATTTCATGTAATTAGATTAAATGGTCAAGTACTACAAGTTAGTCTTGATCCCATTAATCTTGGACTTAAAGTTAACTTTAAAGTTCAAGAACATATAAAGGAAACTTTTTAATTATAACTTTGTATACTTATGCTTGATCTAGACTTTTGAGTCTTGGATCTTCAAGATCTAACTAAGAACTATGTTCTACATTTTAAGATCTTGATTAGCTAGTTAACTTTCAAGTTTATAGTTCAATACTTCTTTTAAAGTTCATGTATGTGTTGAATCTAAGACTTTGATGTAACTTTAGTTCATCAAACTTCATGCAACTCTTAAGTGAGTTGTGCTTCATGTCTTAGACTTGCACTAGGGTTATGATGGTCAAGACTTGGTTAAGATGATTTAGATACATCAATGAGTTGTACACTTGAAGCTATATGCATCAAGGATGAGAACCATGATGAACATCAAGCACCAAGACCACCGGAACCCTTTTAAACTTACTGTTTCTGTCCAAAAGCTACTGATCTGATGTTAATGTAACAGACCAGTAGACCTGGGCTGTTCTAACCTTGATTTTTAGATAGATCTTTTCGAGTATATAACTTTTCATATAGGACTCGTCTTAATCCGAGTTACGGTTTAGGATTTATGGCCCTCCGATCGTAACTATGTCCTTTAACGTTGTGCAGAAATTTCTGACCTACTCGCACTTAGACCGTCGCCACGGTCAAACCAAGACGAGTTTGCTTCTGTAAATTTTACCACACTTAAGGGACTCATAGACGGAGCCATTTCCACTGGTCTCACCTTAATTCAGTAAGGGTAGAGGCCGTGGTGACTGACTGAAGTCAGACTTTTGTTTTAAACTACTTTCATAAACGAAACCTACCTTACGCCTTTTGTTTAATGATGAATGATGATGACCCTTAAGACCTTAATTACATACTTTTAAACCTATTAAGAGTATTTACTGACTTAGTACTATTTGACTTAGGTTGAGGACTTCGGACCATTTACTTGCACACCTTTCCCGACTACTACTTTACCGCTACATATCATTGTGAGTTATAGCATTCCCTTTTTACTTTAAACTTATTTTGGGAACTGAGAATACATGCGGATTTTATGTTTTACATACTAGGCACGAGTACTTAAACTTATATATGTGTGGGTTATACAATGGCATAAACATTCCCTTTAGCTCGGTAACGTTTAATCATTGGTTTTTGAACTGTGAACGCGAATCTTAGATATGGATCCATAGGGTTTAACATCCCCACTCGGGCTAGTCGCGCTAGCATTTAATGAGTGTTTAATACTTCATAGACATACGCACTTGCCAAGTGTACTTTCAGGGGGTATAAACGTTAAGTTAGTTACCAAGTGCCCACGGTTAACATATACTTTATCATACTGTTTTGAAACGCTCTTTGTTGCACTGAAATCTCGTGGCCTACCTTACATACTGTTATACTTAAACTATAGCTAACCAACCTTTGTGTTGACGTTTTTAAGCATGTTTTTCACAGGTGCTTGAGGTTAGCTTCCGCTGTGTACTAGTCGTGCTGTAGACACCCGCTGCTTAGAGTTGTCATCGCATGAACTACTTTATTTTGCATTCAAACATTCGTACTTTTGAACTATGACTTGTAACGACCATTGTGGTCACATACACTTATTATTTGCTTCTACTTTGTGAAGCATGCTTTTGAAATGTAAAACATTTGATGTCAGTTATGACATCACCTTTTTATCGTGAATGCAACTTCTTTAATTACAGCATATAGTAACTTAACCTTGTAATGATCCTGTTGTTGATGATTCGTACACGATGGTTTTGTACGGGGCATCACAAGTTCTAATAGTAATATTAAGCTATAAACTTGAATGTAAACTAAATAAACAAGATCTTAAGTTGTAGAACTTAGATCTTAGTTAGATCTTAAAGATCTTAGACTAGAAAGTCTAGATCTAGTGTTCTTAAGTTAAACCCGAAGTTATGGAACTTGGATCTTTACTTTAATAAAACCATAAGTTATGAAACTTAGATTTTTATTTTATAAAATGTATATAAGCTTATAAGCTTATAAGCTTTTGTTTTAGACAAAATTGGAAGACCATAAGCTATAGAAACTTAGATCCAACATAAGTGTATGAAGTTATAACTAGAAAGTTAAACTTCCATGTTCTTGAACTTACAAAGTTTAAACTTTAGTTTCAAGAAAAATGAGATCAAGTTTAACTAGTAATAGTTGACCAATATTATACAATCATGAATTTAAAACAAAAAAATAAAGTAATCAACTAAAGTTACAAGTAACAAGTTCATGTTTATTTCATACTTAAGAAGATTCAAGCCAAAACTTAGATCTTAAGAAAATAAACCTTAAGTTTACAAAACATGAAGACAAGTAAGATCTTAAAGCTTACGAACTTTAGATCATTATAATATTTCAAGTGTAGAACCATAAGCTAATAAGCTTAGATCCTTGTTCTTGACTTCTCATCAAACAAAGTCATCAAACAAAGGATGGAAGAAGCAAGATTCATGAAGATACAAACTTGGAAGCTTGATCTTTAACAACAAACAACAAACAACAAACAAGAAGAATGATGATGCTTAGTGGCGGTTTTCAAAGGAAAAAAAGAAGAAAGAAAAAGATATATTACTTACAATTTAGAGAGAAAGTTTGGAAAAAAGAAAGTAGTGTAAGAATGGAGTGTGTGAAATGAAGTAATACTAGTATATAAGTAACAAAAAAAAAGAAAAATGAACTCCCTCCCCACCCAATTAGGCCGACGGTTTTGGAGGCTCAAAGGGGTAGTCAACTTTCACCTTTCAAGTGTGGGAGGATGGTGTATGCTAGGAAGAGTATAAAGCCAAATACATGGGAAAGGTGGTCATACATGCTTGCAACATCTTTGTCTCCTCACTAAACTAATTAATCCTTGTTTATCCTTAATAAATCACAAGCATAATGATGGGCTCACTAACTAGTCCATTAAGTAATGTAGGGTGGGCCTTGATAGTCCAAGTCCAATAATAAAGGCCCATGTATAAGTATGTAACCAATTAGTAACAAGCCCAAGTAATTAACTACTTACATTAGTTAATTAGAAATAGTTAATAACAATTAATTATGAAAGTGAATAATATTCGAAATATTATTCATGAAAAGCATGTGTCGAAAAGACGAGTCGGGACATGGAAAGTCAAATACGGTAACAAGTAAAATGTATAAGAATACATTTAGTATAACGCAAGTATTAATAATAAATATTAATAATATAAGTCGGAAAATCCAGGGTCGTTACATACGTTGTGTTAGAACATACACTATACTCGAAAATATATTTCATCCGCTAACGGTAGCGAACCGTCCGAATGAGGGCTCGTTAAGCCCAATGTGATCACATAACATAAGTTCACGTTTACACTCTGCAAGTGTAACTAATGATAATTGAATTGAGGCTTTTTGTTCTAACTCGCTGTGGAATGTTTGTTTTCATACTTGTTTTCAAAGCATAAAAGTATGATACGTATATGTTTCTCATCCCATAGTTCAAAAGTAAAAGTTGTTGAAAAGGTGGGACTATGATCTCACCTTGAGTGCACGAGTAAATAAGGTACTTCACAAGTAAACGTGTGCAAGAACAAATGCTAGTCTTGACCTAAACAAGTAGGTTGTATCAATAACGGTAAACACGATGGGTCAAAGTTGTTCAATTAGTCCTATGGCTCGTTACGACTTGATTACATATAACATGTGAATCACGTTTCCAAGTTTCATGCATGATTCAAGTGTAAAAGCATGTTAGGATGATTGCATAAGTATTTGATTAAGTTTAAACAAAAGTCGACTTTGGTTAAGTCAAAGTCAACGAAAAAGTCAACACATTCGGGTTGGGTCCCGAACTATTTTTCTGAGGTTTTTAATCATATATGAGCATGTTAGAACAAGTTACATGTTAATCGGAGGTGCGTAGCATAGTTAAAATTTAACGGTAAACGACCAACTAAATCAGAACCTGGCAGTTCATCTGGACGACGTCCAGATTGGCTGGACGGTGTCCAGATGTGAAGGCCTGGACGGCGTCCAAGAATCTGGACGGCGTCCAGATTAGTGCACAGGTCCTGATGCTGAAATTACACAAGTGCACGAAACAAACTTCAAACTATCACAATTTATGATCCGCAAACGAATCAAAACATGTATCTTATACCGTTGGAAAGGTATTTTGACGAGGAAAACAACTAGACACATTTCATCAATCAATTCACATTTTCAACAACCAAAACCGCATTAAATGCTCACCATTTATTACATTCAAGTTCATTAAATGCATTTCTTGATTCGGTGATCCAATTTACATATATGATATGCCGTTTCGAAGGTAATTAAACACACATTGCAACTAAACACTTATCAATAACATTGTCAAGCATTTAATGCATCAAAAGTTCATAATTAAGTCTATCAAACCCTAACCAAAATCACAAAATCAATAATCATGTTAATGAAGCATTCTTGATCAACCTACACATCAAAATGAAGCTAGTGATGCTAGTAACACATTTAATACATGCACTTTTAACATCTAACAACATTTAAGCAACCAAATCACAAGATCAAACACACCAATTTCAAGTTTATGCTAGTTACACTAAAACAACAAGATCAAGCATACAAATCGTATATTCATGTTAGACTTGAGCCATAGACACTAATTAACACTTTTAGAAGTTAAAATTATCAAAAACACAAAATCTAGTGTTTTTAGAAAGTTACCCAAATGCAATGAGATTGGTATGGATTCGAAGAGGAAGTTGCAAGGATTCCAAATATGTAATTTGTTTTGATGAACACTTGCTAGATCGGATTTAGATGATGATTCTTTGATTGAGTGTGTTGAGAGAAAATGTGGAAGTATTAGAGAAAGAGGAGGATGAATGAATGGAGGAGGAAGGGTTTGACTCTTGACCTAGTCAAATCTTTGCTCAAATGACAACATTAGTCCCTCGACTTAGGAAACGGTTACGTGAATTACCTAAACGAAATATTTTAAAACGCGTATTAACGGAAGATGTTATAATTATATAACGGACTTTAAAATAACATAACGGAAGGTAAACGGAAAAAGGCGGGATGTTACATGTGATACGATGAGGGACAATGAGTTAACTTGGTAGGGTAACTGAGTTGCAGCCATGGCACCTCATGTACTCTTGGATGAGAACAAATTTCAAAAAACATATCTGAGACAACTACACTTAACCTATTTCCTTCATCGAATCGGTTTATCTTAAATCTTTTGTATGGCTGTTGTAGTCGCTATGACTGTCTTCGTCAAATTAGGGTTCGAGTTATCTATTTCATCATTTTCTTGATTTGTTGCCGCTGACATAAATTGTTACGTTTCGAGTTTTCTATTTCACCCTTTGCAGTCGCTATGCATGATGAACGACAATTTATTTTACCGGATTTCTAAATTGACAAAGTAAGACTTTTTCCATGCCTTTGATTCAGGGATTTGTTTTTACATCTTCTTTTAAATTTCGAAACATAGATCGTATTATTGTTAGGGTTGTTCATTTGTGGTAATTTTTTTAACTTACTGTTTCGCTGTGTGCATTGTACATCATATTTTGCTTATCTTCCTTGATGTTACTGCTATATGATTGTAATTTGTTTTTTTTAATATTCTGTTTTTGGTGCAGTCGTATATATTACACCATAATTTGTCTCCTTTCATGTTAAACAGTTTAGATGTTACTGTTATAGTATAGTTTATTGTCTATTGTAGTTAAAAGGGCATACGTACTTGAACTTAACTTAGATGATGATTTTGAGCAAAAGAATGAAATTGCTAAGGCTCTTGAGGAAGAACTTGAAAAGGTAAAATAATATTTGTTCTACTATTAATAGTTGTGTTGGTTTTAGATATGTTAATTGTCGGCACAAGATATATTTTGTTGATCTTTCTTGCAGGTTATGTCTGCATAGGGATACGAGATTGTTCAGACATGGATCGTTAAGATAGAACTAGATAAGCATGTTATGAGAGCAATGAATTAGATCAATTCTGGTAAATCGTTGACCATACATATATTGCACATCATTTATTTAATTTAATTTCTTTTGGTTAGAAGGCAAATATTGATCCCTACTTCTTAAAAATAGAACTCCTGGCCTTAGAAGTGATAATCTAACCAACTTATATGGAAATGGGTCAAGTTTGGTTGTATTTTGTCGCTAACAAGCAAAATGGTTACACAATAAATTACGTATACAACTTCGAAATGGTAATATGCGTTAATAGTCACGAATAATTTGAACTCAAAATCAAATATTTTTGTCAACTGCGAAGTTCAGTTTTGAAAAAGTAATATTATAAGATGTAATATTCAATAAGTTATTATGAATATTGGTGCTTTTGTGTGTGCATTCCTTGAAGTTTTACTAACACTACTAAAGTTTTGGTTTGATCTTTAGGCAAGTATAATGGTTTTTGAATTTCAAAAATTTCTTTATATTTAAGAGCAATTAGAAGCTTAATGATGCATCAGTGGGCCAAAAGAAGTTTTTTCTGTTAGTATATGAATCATTTTATTCACCTGTTATTCGACATGTATTACTACAAAATCACAACTTTATGCTATATATTATCTTATACTAGTTCTTGATTTAAATTAGCTCAGCGGAATGGACAAAAAATGATGTTGGTTGATCGCAATGATCTGTTGCGTAAATCAACTGAATGTTAGGCAACACATCAAAGCATTGCAATTTCAAAACAAGAAAAGCCTTTTGGATGGGTTAAAGCAGGTACCGTTCCAAATACCGACAATTTTCAGCTGCTAATTTCCATCTGTTAGTTTGCTCAATTTTATTGATGTTCTACTTAAATAGCATATGTTTTATCTATTGTAATGTATCACTCTCATATCTATTTGTGTAACTCAATATTCAAATGGATAGGTTAAATTAGCTATCCATTTCAATAGATTATTCTTCAAGGTTTAATTTTACATTCATTTTCAGGCTCCAGATTAATAGTCTTGTGAGTTTCACCTTATCTTAACAATTTGTTCAATGACTGCAAACTGGATACGTTGCACTGAAGGATAGTCGATTTAATGCTTCGCTTGATGTATGTTGATAACTTTGATGCAGATCGACACTTCTGGGAGTTGTAGATTAGGTTTTCAAAAGTTAGTATAGTGGAACAACTACTTTATCTACACTAGCGATTCGAAACAGTGTATGTAATATATGAATATGACAATGGTATGCTATATAAAAAACAAAATGTGATCGCGCAGCGGAGCGCGCTAACCACTTGTATATTCTAATTGTGATACTTCATGTCACAAACCCATTGGCCCAACACCCCACTTATCACTGTAGAAACCGAATTACATTCGGGTTGACCCCCAACCCGGCCCGACCAAGTACGGTAGCACTGCAATGTAGCTTTTTTTTTTTTTTTTTAAGCTTTCCCTTATATTTTTCTTCTCCCGCGGCGAAGCGCGGTCTAAAAAAACTAGTTCTTATATATAATAAGAAAACACTTTTGATATAATTTAGATTTAAAAATAATTACTTAAAAAAATAATAGCCATTAGATTAGGTAATTTAGGATTAATCTTGGCCATTGAAAATAAGTTGATGTCATATAGGATTTTAGGCAGAGCAGTTAATCATCTTAATTACTTCCCTACCCTTACAAAAAGAAAACCGCTCCACCAAATTCGGAAACACGTCGCCTATGCCGCCTGATATCTATGTTTTCTCACCCGCCCTATTTACACTCACGATCTTCATCTCCTTTGAACCATCCATCATTCATCTCCTCCTCCTCCTCCTCCTCCTCCTCCTCCTGTAACCCCATATGCCGCAACCACCGCTTCCGCCTGCACCTTCGTCTCCGTCGGAACGATCGTAATCTTCTCCGCCTATAAACCTCTCCATCGTAAACCAGGTATGAAATAATTGTTGTATGATCTAAAAATTAATTTCTGTTTGATTTGTTTGTTCCTTTCACTACAGATTTAGTTTAAAAATTGATTGATTATTAATCACTAACATGATTACGAAAGTTGAAGATTACTCAGCATGTATGTATTCGTGTTCCTTTTTAAGCCCGTTGCAATTAGGGTTCGCACAATTCGAATCCAATCCCGTAGATAAGATGCTAAGCGGATATGCAATTGGGGCTCGCACAATTCCACTCTTCTCTAAATTAGCTTATACCAGAAACCACGAAGACATGGCCAACTACAAGCGGTGATTAAAAAAAATATGAACCCTAATTTCTTTTCTTTTAAGCATTCTTCAGCGGTAATGAAATTTTCACATTTTATTGTTATTTACAGTTATGCTATTTATTCATACATGTTTGTTACAATTAGAGATTTGTGACATCCTAATACATATTTATAATTAATTTTTATATTAATATACGTAACTATATGATTGCAGATGCTGAGAAAGTGAAAAAAAATTGTTTTGTTTCAATAACCTTGCGTTGTGATGCCAAAAACAGTTCAGCCACAATGGTAAGTGAAAAAATTTGATCAGCCTCAATCGATGTTTCTTCTAAATGAGTAGTCACAATGGTAAGTGTAACTACGAGTACCTGTTTAGTGATGAGCGACTCAAATGGGTTTTATAAGCGGGCGAAACGGGTTGGGTCACAGGGCGTCTATTAGTTATCAGAATGAAAATGTGGTTACTCCTACCTGTGAAAGATTCGTGATTTGTAACGAGGATAATGTGCGGTTGGTAGGTGCTTCTAACAATGTGGGTACATATGCGCGCTCTTTTATTGTTGCTGTCTTTAATGATTAAATTTTTTTGTTTGTTGTTAGTGTTTAACGAAAATTTTTGCAGATGTCGTTTCTTCAACATTTGTTTCTCCAAGTTCGACGAACCCTCACATTATCAGTGAAGGTAATGTACTGATTGTATACGACATTGTATGTTGAGAAATTCAGTAACATAATTGCAAGTGATCGATCTGTTGCTAGAGTACTTTATCTCATGTTACTCTGCCATATTTTTTTCCGAAATCGGTATCTAATGTTTGTCTGGAATTATAGACTTTTTGTCATATGAATCATGAATGTACATTGTTGTTTCTTTAATGTTACATCCGGAATCATGGTTTTTATTTAATGATTTGGAGTCTGAAACAGTCATTGCTTCAGAGATGCTTGAACATAGATTGATTTCAAATAGTTAACAAATTAGGGTTTTTGAAAAATGTCTGATGTGTTTGGTAAGATACACCAACTCTTTGATGGTAATGGTTTTGTTTCTTGAAGATGTACCGTTTATTTTAATCTTAGATGTTATTTATGTTGGTTAATTGGCCAGAGTTTGGAAGATAAATCCTCAAAATCAAGAGACGTGTACAACTTAACGATGGTTGTAAATGGGCTGCAGACGACTGCTCAGTTCATTTTTCTATGCGTTTCTCCTTTAATTGATATTATTTAAAATGTTTTGGATTTGATTGAAGGTATAGTTGTATTTTGGGGTGGTGATTATTGTATTACTTATCTTTGTCAGTTCTATAGTTAATCATTTCAATCTCATGGGAGTGAAGATGGGATGTAAAACAGTTTAGATACCATGGGAAAGTGGTAAGCTTTATATCCAAATGTAGAACAGTTTAGATATAGAATCAACTATTTCGATAGTAATAAAATTCAATCTTTCTTCATTGTTAACAGTAAGGTGAAACGCTCCAGACGTGCTTTTATATGAAGAAAAACGTGCAATGTTATTGTGAACTGCATTGGCTTTAATGGAGCTATACGGTATATTAAGATTCTATAACATCATAATTAGATGCTTCAGTTTTGACTCATTCTCTTATAATGGGTCGATTTGAGTTGTAACTTTTTTCAAATGGGTCAAACAAGAAAACATAGCTAACAGGGGACTGGGTAAAATAGGACAAACATGTTAAAAGGCTGCTAATGTCTATATAATGTTTACAAGCTCCAAAACTCATTTTAGTGAAAGCATCATGGTTATTATTGTAATATTTTTGTTGTATGTATTTTAAAGTCAACAAAAGGCACCCCTGACCCGGTAAATTTCAGAAATTTTAGAAAGATTTCTTTCCATGGAGACAATAGCCTCACCATCCAAAGATGACGGTCTTTATATTCTCTACAACAATTTTTCATTGCTTTTTTGTTTCTTGGTTTACAAAGTATCATCTTGTTTTAAGTCTAATTCTGTTTCAGTATTTGAAGATTTCTTTTCATGGAGACAATAGCCTCACCAGCCAACGATGACGGTCTCGAGGCAAGTTCATCTTTATCTTCTCCACAACCATTTTTCATTTTTTTTTTTTTTCTTGGTTTACAAAAGTATCATCTTCTTTTAAGTCTAATTCTTCTTCAGTATTTGAAGAATCTTCAAAAACAACTGTACATGGCTGTTGAATTTTTGAATTAACTATTAGAAAAGTCGACAAAAAAATTGTGAGTAATTGGTTGAAAAATGTAGCGACTGATCTGAAATTAATTTTTTTTAGTAGTTCATTCTCATACATATGGTGCTCCATATTTAATTAATAAGTTATGTTTCTTGTGATTTTATTATTTGCTTCATTTTGCTTGACTGAATAGCATCAACAAGTAAATCATGTATCTTTAGTTTTAGGTGATGTAATTTCACGAGAAGCCTGATGCTGTTGCTGTGATATGTTGGACGCATTTGATGAATTTATCAGATAAACTGTAACTTAAGTTAGTGTTGCACAATTGGCGAAAATCAGATATAAATAGGATTCCTATATGTCACTGGAAATGACTTCTCAACATTCTACGCTCCTATGGTTCGTGATGGACGTATGGACAATTTCTACTGGTGCAATTCAGCTTTTCTACTTTATATACTCCGTATTATATATTCAGATTTTGTATTATCTATTTTTGCAAGTTTTCTTAGAAGTGTTGTTTGTGGAGCAGGGTGCCTAACATTGACGATATCATAAATATGGTTACCAAAATATTAGAGAAAGATGGCTTATCAAAGAATGTTGTTATAAGCGTTTTCAAAACATCGCCTAGTCAAGGTAAGTGCATAGCACAATCGTTTGACTTCTAAGAATTATGAAAACGAAAAAAGTTTTGATAGGTCCATTGGGTGAATTGGATATGTTCTTTGCTAAGCCAGATATGTAACATTATGTTGTATAGTTATTTGCTAGAAGTAACATGTCCTTGAACTCTTCATTCAATGAATACAGGAGCATTACATAGATTTCATTATAATTAAGTATCCATTTTCTTATTAGTCTCTGTTGGTGAATTAGATAGATTTTGTTAGTTTATTTGTGTAATAAGATTAATTAAAATTGGGATTTATGTATATGTTTGTGTGTATAAATTTAGAGAAAGGACCCAATGTGAATAACTTAATTACCATTACCATATTACTTATTAGACAAAACTTATGAATAGTATCAAGTGATATTTTCGTCTTTTCACTTTTTTTTTCCCTTCTTTCTTTCGAGTAACACCACAAAAGCCCCCACACTTTGTTCAAAAATTAAAATCGGCCCCCAACATAGGGGTTTAAAGCGTCAAATCAAAATTTTCATAAAACATCTTAAATAAACTCCACTAAAAGATTCAACAGGTCATATCTTCTCGCTCGCAACGAGTTAAATTTTTCCGACACCATCCTTAAACTCAAAATAATTTTATGAACACAATGTCACTAACTATACGCAGAAGGGACACTTTTAAAAAAACGTTAAATATTTAGGGTACTTTTCATATATGTTGATTTTTCACTTGCAGGCTCCGTAACTAAACACAATAAAATACATTAAAAATCGAACCTCCGCCGCAAAGCGAGGGTTCGAAAACTAGTTTGAACATAATTTTTATAATCTATCTTCTATCTTCTATTATATATAATAAGAAAACTTAAAATACATCATCTAATGCTCTAACTTTTAATCATAACCATTCATTCTTTAGAATTCAATAAATCTTAACCATTAAAAAAGACACCTCATCTTTATGACCTCATAATGCTATATTTTTAGAGTTAACAGACTAAAATGCCCTTGTAGTTAAAAAAAGCACGGGAAGGATTAACAAAATTAGGGGTTCCATTTTGAACATCAGTTACCAAAATCCAAATCCAGAGGCAACCATTCCCAAAATCCTCTCACCCTCTCAAAGCAATATCATGATCGTGAAAATTTTGGTGTAATCAGACTTCAACATCTATATTCAGGTGAGTTATTACCGATCATGAAGACCAGCCGCTATAACTATTGTCCGGCGAATGGTGAAGACTAGCCGCTATACACGAACCCTAATAATGTATTTGAAATCAGGTAATCAATTCATATTAGAAATGTTATTTGATCGATGATTACTTTGCTTTCGAATCACGTAATCTAATTACAAACGAAATTGTGAGGGTCAATAATTGATGGTTATGATAATCATGTTAATGGTAAAAATTACTATTATGATTAAAGGGTAGATAATGGCTATTACAAATCTGTGCTTCATATGTGTTTTTTACTTATACAAATATCATACTATATTATGATAAATATTGAACTTCAAAGGTAATCTCACTGTCAGTTTCATTGTAGTTTCATTGTAATTGTTTTTTTCATATGAGTTTCTTCTAGAAAAGTTATTTATCGATTTTTGCATTGGATTCTACATTTAGTATAAACGTTATTTGCACTTTCTTTCTATCAGGGTTAATAAATTAGTTTGGGTTGTGTACACCTCAAATTTGATCTTTGTTTTGAGAATTGGTAGTTATTTTATTTTATTATTTATTTACTAATAACTGTTTTAAAATTTCCTATCTACTTGTGAACTAAATATTTGTGTTCATTCTTTGTTAATTATTATCTTCATATTGAACTGTGTTCCTGTATAGTTGTAGCACTATTGATGAAATAATTGTGGGTTGCTGCAGAGGATTTTGAGCATAAATGATAATGACTGCAGAATCGTGAAAAAACGGTATTATGTTATGTTTTTTGTTGATTGAATGAGTCATAATTGGATATGTTAATCTAATTTTGTGTATTGATTAAAATTGGATATGTTTTTAAGGTAAGTATTCTATTTCTTTATACTATTAAAACAAGTTGTTCGTTGGAGGTGGCTAGCTGGGTGGGTCAAAGGGTTTGACTTAGTGGCGTGTAATAAACTTGGTCATAATGCGTAGTACTGTTAGAATCGATTATTATATATAGTACTGGTTGCACTGAGCAATAAGTAGTACCGGTTGAAATGGGTCATTTAACACTTCAAAAGTTAGAGAAAAGATAAATTCACGTGGTAATCCCAGCCCATCAAGAAGTGAAATGAAAAAGAATTTGAAGGCAAAAGGTGGCAACTTAGATATAGAACCTTTTGGTCTCATCTCACAACTTACTCCCGAAGACGATGAGTCGGATGGTTTTACTGAAGTTATATTCAAGACAAAGCTCCCTTAAGTAGTTAAGTAGTTGGCAAGTTGATAATTCCAAGCAAGCACATCGTTGAAATGAAGAATTATGACGAGTTCATAAGCGGAATCAACATGCATGTATGGTGAACCTCCTACTACTCCAAATAAAAAACTAAATGAAGGTGGCTACATGAATTTCTCGGGCGTAAGAAAAAAGGAATGAAGATGATTAAACATAATTTATGGTGAATAAATTTCAAATTCAATACGTAGCTATACAATAATCTCAAATGTTGGAGGTTCGAATTCAAGTGCTATACGAAAGCTGGATACAAAACATTTACAGAGGCGTACAAGAAGGTTCGAATTCCGTAGGGTGACCAATGTGAAAAAGATCAAGTACTTGACGTTTAGCTCGGATCCGGTGCAAAATTAAAATACTTCACCAAATTTATCAATGGGACTAAAATACATGGATGCTACTGTAAAATGTGTTGCAAGTTTATGAGTTTGTTTTTCATTTGGTGGTTCACGATAGTTAGTGGTCTATGCCCCTTTTATATTATAATTTAGGTTTGGGCCCTTATATATTGATCCAATGGGTACCACATTTTGTAATTGAGCCCGGCCATCATATTGTTGGCTGGCTTTTTATTATTTTATATATATTCTGTTTTTTTCCCAAAAAAAGAAAAAAGAAAAAAATGTAACACTTTAGTTAAAGGTCTTCATTTGAATGAGTTCAATAAGTTCCAAGCAGGAACTTAGTTACCGGCACTCGGTACTATGGTAGTACCACGGTAGTGAAATTAATCAATCTTTTTATACTATTGCAAGAAATATGTTCGTTGCAGGTTTCAATATGGGTGGGTCAGATGGTGTGGCATAGTGGTTTTTATTATCGTGGGTCTACATTTATGGTAAAAGCTTATATATAGTTTTTTTTTTTTTTTTTTTTGGGGCAAAATAACGAATACTATTAAAATGAGGGATACCTTTATCGACTAATGAAGGATCCCAAAATCGATTACAACAACACTAACCATTTTAAGGTTCGAAAATTAGTAAGAAAACTAAATAATCCTAAAGAAACTAACTCAAATCGAGCCTCAACTAGCGTGCATGCCAAGACAAAACTAAGCAAACGAATATCACAAACCATAAGCTATAAACTAAAAGACTGAGAGCTAAATGAAACAACAATGAAGTGACGATTCACAACTAAAGCAACTAACAATCATGGGCCAAATTAATCGGCTTTGGGAGTAGCATTACCGTTCCTTAAATCCGGACGATTAGTAATCCCGTCTTCCTTATCGATACGGACCCCTTATCCTTTCCTTGAATTGAAAGTATAGGTAAGCACGTTTGCTGACTTGCTACTAACAAACGTACCCGTCATCGGAGGAATTTCACCACGGTTCACTAATATTGAAAGTGACAGTACTTCTTCAAATGCAATAAATGGGAAAAGATTAATTGATAAATATTATACTAATAAGTTATGAGTACATCTAACATGAAGCGATTATGAATTTGTATACAAAGTATAATTTACTGGAAATGATTGATCATAAATACTACAACAAAATTCCTTAAAAAGATCCCTCGAATTCGTTGATCTATGACTACTATCTGCTAACAGTAAGTTAAACCTTTTATTTTCAATATTATGATTTTTAACTTTGTGTTAATTATTTATTATTTCAGGTTATAACTTGCTTGCTTTATTATGAGTGATTAAACATGACTACTAAAATTGTTTTGATTTCTTAACAACCTAGCAAGTACTATATAAAAATAGTTATTGTGACAATTCAAAATTTGATTCGTCCCTAAAAAAATCTCGCGAATTCGCGGGTTTTAAGCTAGTTTGAATAATATAAGCCGATAAATTTCAAACTATTTTAATGATAGGTTAAGGTTGTGGACTTGTGGTAGTAACTGTGTTGCATATATGATCAATAAGACTTAAAAAAATTGAAAATGCATCGGTGTGTATAATGTTAGGAATTTGTGACCCAACAAGACAAGTGATTTAAACCAATCACCAAACCCACGAACGATAAACGAATAAATAAAGCATAAGAACGATAAATTAATGCATAAAACGACACAAGGATTTAACGTGGTTATATCCCAACTCCAAAACACGGAGAAGGGTTTACTCCACGGGCGCAAACCAGAGATCTTTCTTTATTATATTTGTGCACACATTGTACAGGTTACATGGGTTATATTTATAGGAGAAGATTAACTTAGCGAACAAGCCAACTCAAAGTCCAATTTATAGTAATAATTCGACGTCCAAATTATAGAAGAATTCAGGTACGTGAACAAGCTTCACGTTTGGTGAGGATATTGTCACCACTAGTGACTTCCTTGTTACAACTATATTCTATCCTTCGAACATGAAATGTCCCGTTCATATCGATTATAAACGTTCCATATTAATTGATTTCGTTGCGAGGTTTTGACCTCTATATGAGACGTTTTTCAAAGACTGCATTCGATTTTTAAAACAAACCATAACCTTTAAAATATTACTACGATTATCAAATAATGATAATCTAAAATATAGCGTTTTCACACGACCATTACATAATGGTTTACAATAATATTACACAACAATTTATATGTCTTCGAATGCAGTTTTTAAACAATATTATACAAGCATGCTGACTCCAACTCTTGTCCATAAATTAGCATGCAACAGCGGAAACTCTTAATAATCACCTGAGAATAAACATGCTTTAAACGTCAACAAAAATGTTGGTGAGTTATATGTTTAACCTATATATCAAATTGTAATAATAGACCACAAGATTTCATCTTTCAATAACATGCAATCTGCATAAAAATCATTCATATGGTTGAACACCTGGTAACCGACATTAACAAATGCATCTAGAATATCCCCATATATAAATATCGAAGTACTAAAGCAGTTCAAATTCTCTGACTGGGGCGTGTCACAGCCCATAGATCTATCTTTAGGATTCGCGTCAATTGGTGGCAGTTATAATAAACACCAATTCTTAGGCTACCAAGTTCAACAAGGGCGATATCCGGTATAACGATTCAACATAGAATGTAGTTTCAATACTTATGTCTATTTTGTAAATAATTTTCAAAACTGCATGTATTCTCATCCCAAAAATATTAGATAGTAAAAATGGGACTATAACTCACTTTCACAGATTTTCACTACGTCGGAAAATAAGACTTGGCCACGGGTCGATTCACGAACCTATAACAAATATGTACATATATATCAAAGTATGATCAAAATACATTCACAACATTTTTATTACGTTTTAACGATTTAAGTTTATTAAGTCAGCAGTCCTCGTTAGTAACCTACAACTAGTTGTCCACAGTTAGATGTACAGAAATAAATCAATATATATATTATCTCGAATCAATCCACGACCCAGTGTCTACAAGTCTTAGGCTCGATCACAACTCAAAGTATATATATTATTTTGGAATCAACCTCAACCCTGTATAGCTAACTCAAACATTACTGCATATAGAGTGTCTATGGTTGTTTCAAATAATATATATAGATGGGTCGATATGATATGTCAAAATATTGTATACGTGTCTATGGTATCCCAAGATTACATAATATATGTTAGAATACATGTATAATACAATAAAAGTTGGTTAAGTTATGATTTATATAGATTTGTTACAAATTTCACGTAGCTACAACAAGCAAAATTATCCAATCTTGTTTTACCCATAACTTCTTCGTTTTAAATCCGTTTTGAGTGATTCAAGTTGCTATGGTTTCATATTGAACTTAAGTTTATGAATCTAAACAGAAAAAATATAAGTTTATAGTCGGAAATACAGGTTACAAGTCATTTTTGTAAAGGTAGTCATTTTAGTCGAAAGAACGACGTCTAGATGACCATTTTGGAAAACATAATTCCACTTTGAGTTTAACCATAATTTTTGGATATAGTTTCATGTTCATAATAAAAATCATTTTCCCAGAAGAATAGCTTTTAAATCAAAGTTTATCATAGTTTTTAATTATCCAAACCAAAACAGCCCCCGGTTTTACTACGACGGCGTATATACGGTTTTACGGTGTTCTTCGTGTTTTCAGGTTTTAAATCATTAAGTTAGCATATCATATAGATATAGAACATGTGTTTAGTTGATTTTAAAAGTTAAGTTAGAAGGATTAACTTTGTTTGCGAACAAGTTTAGAATATACTAAACTATGTTCTAGTGATTACAAGTTTAAATCTTCGAATAAGATAGTTATATATATATGAATCGAATGATGTTATAAACATCATTACTACCTCAAGTTTAGTAGGTAAACCTACTGGAAGTGACAAGAAATGATCTAGCTTCAAAGGATTTTGGATGGCTTGAAAGTTCTTGAAGTAGGATCATGACACAAAAACAAGTTCAAGTAATATTTTTACTCGAATTAAGATAGTTTATAGTTATAGAAATAGAATCAAAGTTTGAATATGAATATTACCTTGAATAAGAAAGATAACCTACTGTAAATAACAAAGGTTTCTAGATCTTAGATGATTACTTGGAATGGATTAGAAAGCTTGAAAGTAAACTAGTAACTTGAAAGGATTTTTGAAGTGTTCTTCCTATGATGATTATAGCTTGATTCTTGAAGTAATTTTTGATGAAGACGATGATTAGTTTACTGGAAAAATTCGTTCATAAGTGTGTGTAGGTGTTGAGAGAGAATTAGAAAGAGAATTGGAAGTGAAATAGATTGATTGGTGAGTGGTGAATGATGAGTGGTGAGTGGGGTTAAAAGAAGTTCTAGTTAGTTGACTAGTTCATGGTAGAAGTTAAATTTGATTAATCATGCATGACATAATCAAGAGTGGAATCCCATGCTAGTTCCTATTAGTATATACTCATAGTAAGTACGTCTAGAAGCTGTGTATAATACGGATACAAATACTGAATGACTACAAGTAGAATTGTTGATGAAAATGAATGGAAATGTAATTGTAAGCATTTTTGCTAAGTAGAATTACTTTGATATGTGTCTTGAAGTCTTTCAAAAGTGTACTAATACATCTTAATACACTACATGTATTTTCATTTTAACTGAGTCGTTAAGTCATCGTTAGTCGTTACATGTAAGTGTTGTTTTTGAAAGCTTTAAGTTAACGATCTCATTTAATGTTGTTGAAGCTTTAAATCAAATTTTAACACATTTTTAATAAAGCGATATTAACCCAAACAAAAAAATTTCCGAGCTGACATGGCAGCTCGATCCCAGCCAGGGGCTCTGCCCCTTGGACCCCGCCAGGGGTTGCCACCCCTTGGACCCCGCTATCAGCGGCGCTGACCCCGAACCCCCGTCATAATCAAGATAAGTTCAAACAAGTGTGCACTCCACACTTTCCCAAACTTGTTCGATATTTATCAAGGTTATTTTGGTTAACAAATTAATCCCATTACACTTAAATCATATTGGTGACACAAATCACCAACAATGAATATATCATAATATGATACATATGTATTTAGTAAGGCGTTGCTATAACGATAATCATTATATATATCGTTTTGAGTTTCATAATTCAATAGTCTCATTTTATGTATATAACTCATTGTTAATATACCTAGTGAGATACTTACTTTTCATAATATCATGTTAGCTATATACATATCCATATATATATATATATATATATATATATATATATATATATATATATATATATATATATATATATATATATATATATATATCATCATCATATAGTTTTTACAAGTTTTAACGTTCGTGAATTGCCGGTCAACTTGGGTGGTCAATTGTCTACATGAAACCTATTTCAATTAATCAAGTCTTAACAAATTTGATTGCTTAACATGTTGAAAACAGTTAATCATGTAAATATCAACTTCATTTAATATATAGAAACATGGAAAAGTTCGGGTCACTACAGTTACTACCCGTTAAATAAATTTCGTCCCGAAATTTTTAAGCAGTTGGAGGTGTTGACGCATCTTTTGGAAATAGGTGCGGGTATTTCAGCTTCATTTGATCTTCACGATCCTTGGTGAACTCGGGTCCTCTACGAGCATTCCATCGAACCTTAATGTTTGGTATTTTGTTTTGCTTAAGTCCTTTAACTTCACGATCCATTATCTCGATTGGTTCTTCAATGAATTGAAGTTTTTCATTGATTTGGATTTCGTCTAAAGAAATAGTCAGATCTTCTTTGGCTAAGCATTTCTTCAAATTCGATACGTGAAAAGTATCATGTACACCGGTGAGTTGTTGAGGTAATTCAAGTCGGTAGGCTACTGGTCCGACACGATCTATAATCTTGAATGGTCCAATGTACCTTGGATTTAGTTTCTCCCGTTTACCAAATCGAACAACGCCTTTCTAAGGTGAAACCTTAAGCATGACCATGTCACCAATTTCAAATTCTATATCTTTTCTTTTACTATCTGTGTAGCTCTTTTGTCAACTTTGGGCGGTTTTCAATCGTTGTTGAATTTGAATGATTTTCTCGGTAGTTTCTTGGATTATCTCCGGACCCGTAATTTGTCTATCTCCAACTTCACTCCAACAAATCGGAGACCTGCACTTTCTACCATAAAGTGCTTCAAACGGCGCCATCTCAATACTCGAATGGTAACTGTTGTTGTAGAAAAATTCTGCTAACGGTAGATGTCAATCCCAACTATTTCCGAAATCAATAACACATGCTCGTAGCATGTCTTCAAGGGTCTGTATCGTCCTTTCACTTTTCCCATCAGTTTGTGGATGATAGGCAGTACTCATGTCTAGACGAGCTCCCAATGCTTGCTGTAATGTCTGCCAAAATCTTGAAACAAATCTGCCATCCCTATCAGAGATAATAGAGACTAGTATTCCATGTCTGAAGACAACTTCATTCAAGTATAAACGTGCCAATTGTTCCATTTTATCATCTTCTCTCATTGGCAGAAAGTGTGCTGACTTGGTGAGACGATCGACTATTACCCAAATAGTATCATAACCACTTGCAGTCCTTGGCAATTTAGTAATGAAATCCATGGTAATATTTTCCCATTTCCATTCCGGGATTTCGGGTTGTTGAAGTAGACCTGATGGTTTCTGATGTTCAGTTTTGACCTTAGAACACGTCAAACATTCTCCTACGTATCTAGCAATATCGGCTTTCATACCCGGCTACCAAAAGTGTTTCTTGAGATCTTTGAACATCTTTCCCGCTCCGGGATGTATTGAGTATCTGGTTTTATGTGCTTCCCTAAGTACCATTTCTCTTACATCTCCAAACTTTGGTACCCAAATTCTTTTATCCCTATACAGGGTTCCATCTTCCCGAATATTAAGATGCTTCTCCGATCCTTTAGGTATTTCATTCTTCAAATTTCCTTCTTTTAAAACTCCATGTTGCGCATCCTTTATTTGAGTAGTAAGGTTAGTACGAATAATTATATTCATAGCTTTTAGCCGTATAGGTTCTCTGTCCTTTCTACTCAAAGCGTCGGCTACCACATTCGCCTTCCCCGGGTGGTAACGAATCTCAAAATCGTAATCATTCAATAACTCAATCCACCTACGCTGCCTCATGTTCAGTTGTTTCTGATTAAATATGTGTTGGAGACTTTTGTGGTCGGTATATATAATACTTTTGACCCCATATAAGTAGTGCCTCCAAGTCTTTAATGCAAAAACAACAGCGCCCAATTCTAAATCGTGTGTCGTATAATTATGCTCGTGAATCTTCAATTGTCTAGACGCATAAGAAATTACATTCTTTCGTTGCATTAATACACAACTGAGGCCTTGCTTTGAGGCGTCACAATATATCACAAAATCATCGTTCCCTTCAGGCAATGACAATATAGGTGCCGTAGTTAACTTTTTCTTCAACAATTGAAACGCTTTCTCCTGCTCATCCTTCCATTCAAATTTCTTCCCTTTATGCGTTAATGCAGTCAAGGGTTTTGCTATTTTGGAAAAATCTTGGATGAACCTTCTGTGGTAACCAGCCAGTCCTAAAAATTGGAGTATATGCTTCGGAGTTTTCGGGGTTTCCCACTTTTCAACGGTTTCAATCTTTGTCGGATCTACTTGAATACCTTCTTTGTTCACTATGTGACCAAGGAATTGAACTTCTTCCAACCAAAATGCACACTTTGAAAATTTTGCGTACAGTTGTTCCTTCCTCAATAATTCTAGCACTTTTCTCAAATATTCTTCGTGCTCTTGATCATTCTTTGAGTAAATGAGTATGTCATCGATGAAAACAATGACAAATTTGTCAAGATATGGCCCACACACTCGGTTCATGATGTCCATGAACACAGCTGGTGCGTTAGTCAATCCAAACGGCATAACCATAAACTCGTAATGACCGTAACGCGTTCTGAAAGGAGTCTTTGGAATATCATTCTCCTTCACCCGCATTTGATGATACCCGGAACGTAAATCGATCTTCGAATAAACCGACAAGCCTTGTAGTTGATCAAATAAATCGTCGATTCTCGGTAGTGGATAACGGTTCTTGATGGTAAGTTTGTTCAACTCTCGGTAGTCGATACATAATCTGAATGTACCATCCTTCTTTTTGACAAACAAAACAGGAGCTCCCCACGGTGATGTGCTTGGTCGTATAAAACCACGCTCTAAAAGTTCTTGTAATTAACTTTGGAGTTTCTTCATTTCGCTGGGTACGAGTCTGTATGGAGCACGAGCTATTGGTGCAGCTCCTGGTACGAGATCTATTTGAAATTCAACAGATCGGTGTGGAGGTAGTCCCGGTAATTCTTTCGGAAATACATCGGGAAATTCTTTTGCTACGGGAACATCACTGATGTTCTTTTCTTCAGGTTTGACTTCTTCGATGTGTGCTAGAATGACATAGCAACCTTTTCTTATTAGTTTTCTCCTTCAAACTACTAATAAGATTTAACTTCGCGTTTTTCTTTTCTCCGTACACCATTAAAGGTTTTCCTTTTTCGCGCATAATGCGAATCGCATTTTTATAACAAACGACCTATGCTCTCACCTTTTTCAACCAGTCCATGCCAACTATTACGTCAAAACTCCCTAACTCGACTGGTATTAAGTCAATCTTAAACGTTTCGTCAACCAGTTTAATTTCTCTATCCCGACATACTTTATCTGCTGTAATTAGTTTACCGTTTGCTAATTCGAGTAAAAATTTATTATCCAAAGGCATTAATGGACAATTTAATTTGGCACAAAAATCTCTACTCATATAGCTTCTATCCGCACCCGAATCAAATAAAACATAAGCAGATTTATCGTTAATAAGAACCGTACGCGTAACAAGCTCCGGGTCTTCCTGCGCTTCTGCCGAATTAATGTTGAAGACTCGTCCACGGCCTTGCCCATTATTATTCCCTTGATTAGGGCATGCTTTGCTGAAATGGCCCGGCTTTCCGCATCCGTAACAAATAATGGAATTATTTGTTCTGTTATTTTTATATGCCTTTGGTCCATAGACATCACACTTCGTTACACTTTGTCCGGTTCTGTTACACTTGGTGCACACTACTACACAGAACTTATCTGGATGATACCCTCCACACCTTAGACATTTATTGTTCTGATTGTTGTTGCCATTGTTGTTATTGATTTGGTTGTTGTTGCGATTGTTATTGTGGTTAGGACGGTTATTGTGGTTGTTGTTGTTGTTAGGATAGTTGTTGTTGCGTTTGTTTTTGCGAAAAATGGGGCGATTGTAGTTGTGATTGCTGTGTTGGTTGTTGAAGCGATAGTTACTGTTGTTTTGTTGGTGACTCTTGTCACTGTTTTCTTCCCACTTCCTCTTGACTTGTTTCGTGTTGGCTTCTTCGGCCGCCTGCTCTTTAATTCTTCCCTCAATCTGATTTAAGAGTTTATGAGCCATTCGACTTGCTTGTTGTATGGAGGCGGGCACGTGTGAACTCACATCTTCTTAAATCCTTTCTGGTAACCCTTTTACAAATGCGTCGATTTTCTCTTCTTCATCTTCGAACGCTCCCGGACACAATAGGCACAACTCTGTGAATCGTCGTTCGTACATGGTAATATCAAATCCTTGTGTTTGTAACCCTCTAAGCTCTACCTTGAGCTTATTGACCTCGTTTCTGGGACGGTACTGCTCGTTCATCAAATGCTTGAATGCTGACCACGGTAGTGCGTAAGCAACATCTTGTCCCACCTGCTCGAGGTAGGTGTTCCACCATGTTAACGCAATACCTGTGAAGGTATGCGTAGCGTACTTTACTTTGTCTTCTTCAGTACATTTACTTATGGCAAACACCAATTCAACCTTTTCAGTCCACCGTTTTAATCCGATTGGACCCTCAGTTCCATAGAATTCCAAAGGTTTGCAGGCAATGAATTCTTTGTAGGAGTATCCTACACGATTTCTTGTGGAATTAGTTCCACTGCTAGAACCAGAGTTATTGTTGTTCTTTTGCATTGCAGCCGCACCTGCACTGCGGCTATGTTCGCAGCAAGGAAAACACGGAAGTCTTCCTCGCTCATGTTCAAGTTCTGACAAGTAGTCGGTGCTATTTCCTTCAAAAATAGCCAAAAGAATTAAGTTAATCATATAGAATATTAAGAGTAGTCAATAGTATTTGGTAGCATAATATGAACTTATTTATAAAAGCTTTTTCTTCATATTAGCGTTTTATAATTTTCCATTCGGGTAGTACCTACCTGTTAAGTTCATACTTAGTAGCTAATATACAATTCAACTACTACAATTCTATATGAAAAACTGATTACAATAATATTTCGCATTCAAACTTATATACAATATTTTACAAATTTACAATACCGCTATTTTACATATAGCATAAAATATAGCACACAATATCTTTGATATAAGGCAATTGTGAAGACAATTCTAGTTAATACGCAAGTCGTTCAGCAAAAGCAATAAAGACACGTAATTCATAAGTCCATAAACAAGTCATGCATTCTGGTTTTATTAATACAATCTCCCATCCTTGATCTTGTGGAACGTAACCGTTGTGGCCGTTGACAAGACAGCATGTAGTAATGTTTTCAAAAGGACGGGGGTTACGTAATGCCCAACAGCCCCGTAGTAATCTAAAAACCCTGTTTCTCACCCCAACTACTGAATCCGTCACTTGTGGGAAGGTTTTATTTAAAAGTTGTAATCCGATGTTCTTTTTCTCACTTTGGTGAGAAGCGAACATCACTAACCCGTAAGCATAACATGCTTCTTTATGTTGCATGTTAGAAGCTCTTTCTAAAGCACGAAGTCCTATGTCGGGATATGTTGAGTCAAAATAGGTTCTTAACCCGTAGCATAAAATTGCACTTTGGTTTCCCGCATTTAATGCCTTAAAGAAAACACGGCGTAACTTAAAGTCTCCCCAATGTGATATACCCCATCTTTCAAAAGAAAGCCTTTTATAAACTAAGGCATGCTTGGAACGTATTTCAAATGTTCGACAAACTAATTTCGCCGTAAATAATTGTGCCGATGAATTCTGACCGACTCTAGACAAGATTTTATCAATCATTTCCCCGGGTAGGTCTTCTAAAATATTCGGTTGTCTATCCTTATCGTCCATTATGTGTTTTATACTGTAAAATAGACAAGGATTAGATTTGTAAAAAATAGTTAACAAACATTACAAGCAATTTTTACATATATCATCAAAGTACAAGCACACTACAATACATATATTACACAACATGATTACTCCTCTTCATTCCGACTCACTTGTTTCTTCCTCTTCAGACTTGGTTTGTTTCGCTAATTTCCTAGGGATATATGTTATTCCTCTAATACGAGCCGTTGTTTTCACAAATGGTTTAGAAAAACCTGGTGGCTTAGATGTCCCCGGGTTATAGTTAAAACTTAAGAAATACGGGTGTTGACGGTATTTCCCATCGGGATATTTCATGTTAACATAAAGTTCATTGGGGTTGGAATTAGATTTCTCTATTTTGATACCTTTTCCCTTATTGTTTTCTTTTACTTTTTCAATTTGGGTCGGGGTAATTTCTATAACATTATCGGAATCCTCATCGGGATCCGATTCATCAGAAAATTGATAATTTTCCCAATATTTTTCCTCCTCCTTGGAGACACCTCAAACCATTTTTAACTTTGGACCATTTGTTGATGATTTTATTTTATTTAATCGTTTTTCTGTAGTTATTATTATTTCTTCCTCCGGAACCTCTTCTTCTTCCGGTTCCTCTTCTTCGTTCCTATTCTTCCGGTTCTTCTTCGGGAATTTGTGAATCTTCCCAAAGTATATTCGACTCTTCATTGTTATTAATTGAGTCAATGGGATTGGTACTGGAAGTAAATATCTATTACACATTAACTAACACATTAGTAATATACCACATAATATTTACATGTAAAAATATATAGTTTCCAACAAAAATATTAAGCAATCGTTTTTAAAGTAAACACGGTCGAAGTCCAGACTCACTAATGCATCCTAACAAACTCGGTTAGACACACTAATGCAAATTTTTGGATCTCTAAGACCAACGCTCGGATACCAACTGAAATGTCCCGTTCATATCGATTATAAACATTACATATTAATTGATTTCGTTGCGAGGTTTTGACCTCTATATGAGACGTTTTTCAAAGACTGCATTCGATTTTTAAAACAAACCATAACCTTTAAAATATTATGAAGATTATCAAATAATGATAATCTAAAATATAGCGTTTTCACACGACCATTACATAATGGTTTACAATAATATTACACAACAATATATATGTCTTCGAATGCAGATTTTAAACAATATTATACAAGCATGCTGACTCCGACTCTTGTCCATAAATTAGCATGCAACAGCGGAAGCTCTTAATAATCACCTGAGAATAAACATGCTTTAAACGTCAACAAAAATGTTGGTGAGTTATAGGTTTAACCTATATATCAAATTGTAATAATAGACCACAAGATTTCATCTTTCAATAACATGCAATCTGCATAAAAATCATTCATATGGTTGAACACCTGGTAACCGACATTAACAAATGCATCTATAATATCCCCATATATAAATATCGAAGTACTAAAGCATTTCAAATTCTCTGACTGGGGCGTGTCAAAGCCCATAAATCTATCTTTAGGATTCGCGTCAATTGGTGGCAATTATAATAAACACCAATTCTTAGGCTACCAAGTTCAACAAGGGCGATATCCGGTATAACGATTCAACATAGAATGTAGTTTCAATACTTGTGTCTATTTTGTAAATAATTTTCAAAACTGCATGTATTCTCATCCCAAAAATATTAGATAGTAAAAATGGGACTATAACTCACTTTCACAGATTTTCACTTCGTCGAAAAATAAGACTTGGTCACGGGTCGATTCACGAACCTATAACAAATATGTACATATATATCAAAGTATGATCAAAATACATTCACAACATTTTTATTACGTTTTAACGATTTAAGTTTATTAAGTCTGCAATCCTCGTTAGTAACCTACAACTAGTTGTCCACAGTTAGATGTACAGAAATAAATGAATATATATATTATCTCGAATCAATCCAAGACCCAGTGTCTACAAGTCTCAGACTCGATCACAACTCAAAGTATATATATTATTTTGGAATCAACCTCAACCCTGTATAGCTAACTCAAACATTACTGCATATAGAGTGTCTATGGTTGTTCCAAATAATATATATAGATGGGTCGATATGATATGTAAAAACATTGTACACGTGTCTATGGTATCCCAAGATTATATAATATATGTTAGAATACATGTATAATACAATATAAGTTGTTTAAGTTATGATTTATATAGATTTGTTACAAATTTCACGTAGCTACAACAAGCAAAATTATCCAATCTTGTTTTACCCATAACTTCTTCGTTTTAAATCCGTTTTGAGTGATTCAAGTTGCTATGGTTTCATATTGAATTAAGTTTATGAATCAAAACAGAAAAAGTATAAGTTTATTGTCAAAAATACAGGTTACAAGTCGTTTTTGTAAAGGTAGTCATTTCAGTCGAAATAACGACGTCTAGATGACCACTTTGGAAAACATACTTCCACTTTGAGTTTAACCATGATTTTTGGATATAGTTTCATGTTCATAATAAAAATAATTTTCCCAGAAGAATAACTTTTAAATCAAATTTTATCATAGTTTTTAATTATCCAAACCAAAACAGCCCCCGGTTTTACTACGACGGCGTATATACGGTTTTACGGTGTTCTTCGTGTTCCCAGGTTTTAAATCATTAAGGTAGCATATCATATAGATATAGAACATGTGTTTAGTTGATTTTAAAAGTTAAGTTAGAAGGATTAACTTTATTTGCGAACAAGTTTAGAATATACTAAACTATGTTCTAAGGATTACAAGTTTAAATCTTCGAATAAGATAGTTATATATATATATATATATATATATATATATATATATATATATATATATATATGAATCGAATGATGTTATGAACATCATTACTACCTCAAGTTTAGTAGTTAAACCTACTAGAAGTGACAAGAAATGATCTAGCTTCAAAGGATTTTGGATGGCTTGAAAGTTCTTGAAGTAGGATCATGACACAAAAACAAGTTCAAGTAAGATTTTTACTCGAATTAAGATAGTTTATAGTTATAGAAATCGAATCAAAGTTTGAATATGAATATTACCTTGAATAAGAAAGATAATCTACTGTAAATAACAAAGGTTTCTTGATCTTAGATGATTACTTGGAATGGGTTAGAAAGCTTGAAAGTAAACTAGTAAACTTGAAAGGATTTTTGAAGTGTTCTTGAAGTGTTCTTCCTATGATGATTATAGCTTGATTCTTGAAGTAATTTTTGATAAAGATGATGATTAGTTTACTGGAAAAATTCGTTCATAAGTGTGTGTAGGTGTTGAGAGAGAATTAGAAAGAGAATTGGAAGTGAAATGGATTGATTGGTGAGTGGTGAATGGTGAGCGGTGGGTGGGGTTAAAAGGAGTTCTAGTTAGTTGACTAGTTCATGGTAGAAGTTAAATTTGATTAGTCATGCATGACATAATCAAGAGTGAAATCCCATGCTAGTTCCTATTGGTATATACTCATAGTAAGTACGTCTAGAAGCTGTGTATAATACGGATACGAATACTGAATGAATACAAGTAGAATTGTTGATGAAAATGAATGGAAATGTAATTGTAAACATTTTTGCTAAGTAGAATTACTTTGATATGTGTCTTGAAGTCTTTCAAAAGCGTACTAATACATCTTAATACACTACATGTATATTCATTTTAACTAAGTCGTTAAGTCATCGTTAGTCGTTACATGTAAGTGTTGTTTTTGAAAGCTTTAAGTTAACGATCTCATTTAATGTTATTGAAAGCTTTAAATCAAATTTTAACACATTTTTAATAAAGCGATATTAACCTAAACAAAAAAAATTTCGAGCTGACCGGCAGCTCGATCCCAGCCAGGGGCTCTGCCCCTTGGACCCCGTCAGGGGTTGCCACCCCTTGGACCCCGCTATCAGCGGCGCTGCCCCCGAACCCCCGTCATAATCAAGATAAGTTCAAACAAGTGTGCACTCCACACTTTCCCAAACTTGTTCGATATTTATCAAGGTTATTTTGGTTAACAAATTAATCCCATTACACTTAAATCATATTGGTGACACAAATCACCAACAATGAATATATCATAATATGATACATATGTATTTAGTAAGGCGTTGCTATAACGATAATCATTATATATATCGTTTCGAGTTTCATAATTCAATAGTCTCATTTTATATATATAACTCATTGTTAATATACCTAGTGAGATACTTACTTTTCATAATATCATGTTAGCTATATACATATCCATATATATATATATATATATATATATATATATATATATATATATATATATATATATATATATATATATATATATATATATATATATATATATATATATATATATATCATCATATAGTTTTTACAAGTTTTAACGTCCGTGAATCGCCGGTCAACTTGGGTGGTCAATTGTCTACATGAAACCTATTTCAATTAATCAAGTCTTAACAAGTTTGATTGCTTAACATGTTGGAAACATTTAATCATGTAAATATCAACTTCATTTAATATATATAAACATGGAAAAGTTCGGGTCACTACAGAACACATATCTCACGTATTGGAACATCACTTCACTTTTGAACCAATTAAATATTTGTTAAATTCTTCTTCACACTTTACTCCAACAATCTCCCACTTGAAGGAGTATTTAAACAAACCTCATACAGATCTTCAACAGAAAATCCAAACCACCTCAATTGTGTTTATACACCCACAGAAACACCCGATTAACCGATTACCAACTCCTTTTAATACAGCCGGATAAATTATCCGAATCACGCCGCATTTCACTCGTTAACCCACGAGCAAATGAAGTCTTTCGACACCAAAAAATCACCGCTGAGTGATAATCTAATCTCTTAGTTACTAGCTTGGGCCATCTCGGTTTCTACGCCACCTTCTTCTAACACGAAGATCATCTTCTTACACTAGAAGACCAATTGAAGTCTGCGACTCTTCAATTATAGGATTCTTCCATGAGACAACAACGCCTCACACATCGATCTAGACACGTCCAATCCCGAATCCACATGTCAACGATCACCCTCGTACAGGATTTCACAGTCTATCTATGATTTTCCTTCCCAGCAATCAGAAAATCCAACAGACGCCCTCGTAGACTCTTCATCAAGGCTCCAGTGAGAACGCAGTCACAACCTCGAAGTCTACTACCTTTTTAACTTTTCGCTTTTTCGCTGGTACACTGACCTCCTCATAGCTATGAATTTCACAAACCCATCTTCTCATTCCAAGCACGCTCCCACTGTACGAATAAGAAATAAAACCGCGGCTACTCGAGAAGAAACTTGGTTCGTACCACCAGTCAGTCACAAATTACTTTGCCATCGGAGAGTAAAACAAGTACTCGAAGCCCTAGTGTTACCGGAATCATCACACTAATCTTAAGAACATTGGAGAACAACGTCGCATAATTATCTCCACCACTCTACTAGTTGACTAACTCCCACTAGCTCGATAACTTCCGTCGGTTACCAAACTCACACCGAGTTCCCGACACCCTCAACGATCCTAAAAAGCTCAAGTTCCGGGACTTACAAGATTATCCGCCCTTCTTCCATCACCTAAAGACTCCTAATTGATCTCCCTCGAAGAAAACCGCTCCTTTTGTTGAAACATCAACCAAACCCGGGCAACCGTCGAACACATTCTATCCGACACTCTTCGACAATCAATTTCCCTTAGTGATTAGGAACTCTAATCCGCCCGCATATTCCATAAACCCTGGAATATTGACCAAACACCATTGGTCATCCTGTTTCCAAACCCCGCAAGCACCAAACTTCCCCGATAACTCCCACTATCGACTTTCAACCCGATGCATCTTGTTCGTTACAACAACCGCTCTAAACTGAGATAAGAACACCCTCCTGAGCTTCCATAACAAACCCACATCTCCGAAAACATAGCTCGTATCGCTCAAAGTTTCCGAGACAAAACCATCTCACGCTCGCGCCATCAAACCCGAAAAACTTCATCCTGAAAACTGTCCAGATTCGAAAACTCATATCTCGAGATCCAACGGTCAGATCAGCTTCAAATTTTTACCATGTGTAGATCAGTAAGTCTACTATCAACACACAGAAAATCAATTCGATCCAACGGTTAACGAATTCTATAAGAATTTTCTACTACAACAGCTCCTGGAACTCCGAATTTGAAAGTTCAATCATTCTTTCGCACGGGATCACGAAGAACGTGAACTCAGATCCGACACCCGGATCTCCCGAAAAAAATCTCTCCGCAACGAACCCATCGACCCGACCTCATACTCCGTAACCCTTCGCGAACCATCACTATCATAATACAATTCGTCAACTAATTGCATCAGAAAAGCAAAGATCAGACTAACCTTGGTGTGATTAATCTTCATGGATACATAAACATACCCCAAGATTACCGCGAACAACTAAATCACTTGGTCTCGATACATGTTGCAGGAAAAATTCCTTAAGCCCGTCGTTTAGCAACCCCGATGAAAAAAAAAACTGATTCATCAACCATTATCGAAAAAAAAAACTTGCTTTCAATTCGCCATCGTGCCCGAACTCGTAACCATGAAGCTCTTGATACCACTTGTTAGGAATTTGAGACCCAACAAGACAGGTGATTTAAACCAATCACCAAACCCACGAACGATAAACGAATAAATAAAGCATAAGAACGATAAATTAATGCATAAAACAACATAAGGATTTAACGTGGTTATATCCCAACTCCAAAACACGGAGAAGGGTTTACTCCACGGGCGCAAACAGTGATCTTTCTTCATTATATTTGTGCACACATTGTACATGTTACATGGGTTATATTTATAGGAGAAGATTTATTTAGGGAACAATCCAACTCGAAGTCCAAACTATAGTAATAATTCGACGTCCAAATTATAGAAGAATTCATGTACGTGAACAAGCTTCACGTTTGCTGAGGATATTGTCACCACTAGTGACTTCCTTGTTATAACTAAATTCTATCCTTCGAACACATATCTCACGTATTGAAACATCACTTCACTTTTGAACCAATTAAATATTTGTTAAATTCTTCTTCACACTTTACTCCAACATATAATACATTCAATTTTATTGGGTTGTATATAGGTTTAGTCTTTTAGGTTAGGTACTATAAGATGGCCTCTTAAAAGCCTTCACATATGCTATTGACTTAACCTCAAACACTCATAATTAGTTTATCACCTACTTGATTACTTGCCTTTACCAATATATGAAGATAAGTTAGGTGGTTACCACTCAATATCATGAAAAATGAATCTTATGCTTGATTATTTCAATCACTTGGCTTATAAAGTGGCTATGGATTTTGTAGTGTACATGAGAATTTTAATGCCCGAATCAGGTATGGAGGAAGTAGTTATTGTTGTTTTATATAAAAGAGAAAGCCATGAACGAATCCCTTCTCGAAAAAGATTGGATAATAAACCGCCACCTGTTGCATTCAACTCCTTGCATTCTTAACGAACAAGTATGATATTCTTATTAGTAGCATATCACTTGGATTTTGTAACCCAATCAAAGCAAAATCTTTTCATGTTTTGTATTGGTAACAAATTAGAATTACAATTACTTTCTCAGGTTTGAATTTTGAAAAAAGTTATATATATCTTATCTATGATTGCATATATATGAATTTTGACTAAGCAAAATCAATTTGCAGGTAAAGATAATGACTTTTTGGGAGAGATGAAGGAGAATGAGGGATGCTCCCAGTGATGGAAATCTTACTCTGCTGGTGGTGCCGCTTTTATTTTTCATCATATTTATATTTTTTTCGTTTGCCATTCATTCTAATACATTTCTAATACTTTTTAAAATATGTTTCATAATCTTTTATTTTAAAAACCCGCGAAATCGCGGGTTATAAACTAGTTTTAAAGAGAATTAAAGTAACAAAGTTAGAAAAAACCAAAATCACCTACGTGGCCACCACCACTCCACCTCTCCTTCTTGGTCATCTTCTTCACCGAAATTAAAACTCCATTAAAACAAATTTAAGATTTAAATATTTTAGCTTGTATAGTAGTTTGATATTTACCAAAAGGGAACACACTTCATATTTACAAATCCACCATTTTTTCATGTCATTTCCAATATACCCTTATCATAATTATTTAATACTCCGTATAAATTATTTAATTATTTTATTTATTTTGTTTTGCTCCCTTCGTCCAAAATCTATTTTCACCAAACAAAAAACACACAATTTAAGAAAAAATTGCTTGACACATATACTTTTCCGTTAACTTTTTAGTTTTACCACTTACTTTTTACTTATCATTTTGTCTTACATGTATATTGTATTATTTTTTTTCTATTTATGAAAGTAAACAATTAATTCGTGATATTGAAAAAAGAAATAATAATGGACGATATATACGGGAAGGAATGAGTAAATCCTTTAATGTGAGGTTTTACATTTCTTTCCAATTATAATTGCATTTTTTTTCCTCATCTCCGTGCATTTCTTCCTTATCTGTAAACCCAACACATGCAGCACTTAATTTTATAATATAACTAACGTATAAACCCTAAAAAAGAGTATTTATTAACAGTATCACACTCTCACCCTTGTACAACATTTTTTGTAAGTACTAGATTTATGTCTCAATAAGATTATTGTTTTTTATCTTTTTCTTTTTTGCCTCTTACGATGATGCCTGTGACTCCGATGCACACATTCGTTAAACTTCACCGTTTATTTTTTTTTTCCCAGCCGCAATATTCTTTTATCCTTTAGCACGTCACATACGTGTAAGCTACTAGTATAATCTTGTAATCCAAGAATCTCAAACTTGCCACCTAGCGTTTCTATTTGATAATTCTTTTTTTTTAAGCTACGAAACACACAAAAAATAAAAATCAAAAGTGTGTTATTTTTATTGTTATGTTGACTTCCGAAAAAAAGCCATCCGCCGATTCTCTTTTTATGTTTTAGTTTTTATTAGGAAATATCTAATGTGTACTCTAAGGGCACATTATAACACCGTTATTACATATGAAATTTATATTCAGATAATGATTCCTATTGATTCGGGATGCTGTTTTTCATCATTTTTCAAATTTGTCCCTAAATTTAACATATTAAAAGTGATAAGATTGAGGATAAATAATCGGCATGGAGATGGGCCGATGTTATTTTTTATTATCCTTTTGCAATAATCGGTGTGGAGATGAGCCGCCTAGCTTGACTAGGTTTCAAACCCCGAAAACAAAAAGAAAATATAGTAAAAAAAAAAAAACTCTTGTTTTGCAGCGTTGAAGAAGATTGTATCGGCGATAAAAGTTCTAAGCCCAAGTCCTGCTCAATCCTTAGGCTATGCAAAGCAAGCCACGATGTCAAAAAAATAAACCTTACAGAAAAGGAAAACATAGTCAAGCAATGCAACCAACGATTATCAGTCAATTATGCAACAAATACGAGAAAAAAAATGTCAATTTTATATATTTGTTAGTTTATTTTTTTTTTAACTACGGTCCGAACTTTCACGATTTCGCCATTCGGACTGCGGGAAGTATTAGATAATAGGTTAGACCCAAGTCCAATATATGGCTTGGGTCCGTTAGGGTTTATAGGTTATTAGGGTTTATGTATTCTATAAATACCGGATGAATAAAGCATAACAAGGTTTACATTGTCTTACAATATAGATTACCGTCACTGATAGCGAGATTAAATCTTTTCAATTTCAGAACCTTGTTTGTGTTCCCAAATCTGACTTATCACGTTCGCTACATATTTTTCTGCCACATTTTTTCCCTCCAAGGTGGGTAGTGTAGAGATAAGATTGAAACTTTTTATTCAAGAAAGAAAAGAAAGATTCAAGGTTCTTGTTATCTATTTATTTACTGTATTTATTTTTATGAATGAAGTGATAGTGATGAAGAGGGAAGAATTATTATAGATAACGGCTCAGTTGAAAGAATTAAAAGAAAGCACACAATAATTTAGAACCCGTTTAAAAATTTTAATTATTGTATGACAAAAAGGTACATTTGGAAATGACATAAAAATGGTGGATTTATAAATTTAAAGTGTGAAAATATCATTTCCATTATCTAAAACATAAGGTTTTTTGTAAGGCAGTGATATGGTGGAAATGGACGGTTCATTTTAGTGTGGTGTTGTCAAGTCGCTGACCGTCTATTAAGGTTTAGTAGAAGGAGGTGATGGTTTTAAAATTATAATAACGGAGCTTAAATCTACAACTCCTTTTTACGGGTGAGTAAGCTAAGTATGACATACGGTCGTTCGTTTAAGAAGACAACAAAATCGAATCTTCGTAATAGCAAACTAAGGCACTTAGTAGACTAGCTATGCTAAGGAGTAGTTTGGGATAGTTTTGGGTTTTCTATTTTCTAAGGCAAACAGATAAATAAATAAAGTGATAAAGATAAAAATTTATATTTTAGATAAGGTTAAAGCAAGTGTATGTCATGACTTCATCAGTTACGTTGTCGAGGTGATGATCTTAGACTCATTATGTTGTACCTAGATGCCCTGTCAGATGACTGGCATGTCACTAAGTAATTACACTAGATTTGGTTATTCTGAATAGACAACAATGCCCCCAACCACCGACTTCCATCAATCATTACTACATAAAGGTATGGGTGGTTCTTCAATTGGAGCGTTCGAAAGAGGCAGCATATTAACATTCCACAAGGTCTAAACTTTTCTCATGCATAAAGAAGGATCATAAGATATCCCAGATTCTAGAGACGTGATGTGTTTCAATGCTTTCATTAATGATTGGTAAATGATCCGTTAGGCCCTTAATTGAAAGAGTTCAACCATTAAAGAACACCTTGTCTAAGTTACGATGTAACCTCTTGGAACACGTTCGGTTGTCCTAACAGTCAATCTTTTATGTGTTTAAACAAACAGTTCCAAAATTGACTAAAGAATCTCTCAGCTTAGTGCAATGCTGAGACCATGTTATGTTGTAGTGTACTTAGTCTACCCTAGAGACTGTTTCCATGGCTATACATAGCAGGGATACAACTTATAACAACCGTTGTGCTTCAGCATGTGCTTACTATGTTTATATGCTAGCGACCACACCTGCATAGCTCAAGGACAACCTTATACTCCTAGTGTCTAGCCATAGTTTTCATTACAAAAACGTCATCTGCCGGAATCCGTAGCGTAGGTTGACATACTACAACCTTTGTGTCTCTGTCAAGCACACTATGTATCCGACATAGTTTTCTTACCAAGGGGTGACACAGATAGTGTACTCTGAATCGGGGTTCGCGATTTCCTAATAACAGAGCCTATAACCACATTTTATTAGTTGGAAAAGCGGTTGAGTTTAAAACATAATCGAAAATCATTTCGCCAACATCTCATTATATTAGCATCGTAACTGACTACGTCGTAACATACACTTAAAGATAACTAATCGCTAATCATGGCAATAATATCAACTATCATAATAATAATTGAAAACATTATAAAAGATAGATTAAAGAAAAGAAGTACCGGTAGATTAATCGAGTTCTGAAATTACAAAAGTGACAACTTTAGATGAACCTCCAATAGTTTACAGACTCCACTTACCGCCTACTCTAACCCTAGATAGAGAAACTAGTGAGAGAAGTGATATTTAGAGTTAATTATGTGTTAGAGTATGTCGAAAATGGTTGACAAATGGACCATATTTATAGCAATTCTGACCCTGGCAGGCCGTGTACATAGCCTGTGTAGATTGGGCAGGTCGAGTACACGACCCGTATCCTGACGTGTAGGGATGGCTGCCCGGGTGTTCCGGTCGTGTACATAGGGCATGGAAGCCTGTGTGGTAGCCCGTGTGACTCTAAGTGGCAGCCCGGGTAGAGAGCCCGTGTGGCTCTAATTCCATATCAATTTGTTGTTTCCGGGATCGTAGCTTGATTTTCATTGTTTTGACTCTAGATTCTTCGTTTTAAGTCTGTTTTCTTCAATTCTTCTTGCATCATCTTCATAATCACTGGATCTACAAAATATAGTGTAGAGACCCGTCCTAATCCATCTGGACAAATACATTACATTTGGTTACATCGCGAGGTACTTGACCTCTATATGATACATTTTACAAACATTGCATTCGTTTTTAAAAGACAAACTTGCTTTACATCGAAAGTTGATGGCATGCATATCATTTCATAATATATCCAACTATAATTGACTTAGTAATAATCTTGATGAACTCGACGACTCGAATGCAACGTCTTTTGAAATATGTCATGAATGACTCCAAGTAATATCTCTAATACGAGCAAATGCACAGCGGAAGATTTCTTTCATACCTGAGAATAAACATGCTTTAAAGTGTCAACCAAAAGGTTGGTGAGTTCATTAGTTTAACATAAATAATCATTTCCATCATTTTAATAGACCACAAGATTTTCATTTCTCATAAATATACGTCCCATGCATAGAGACAAAAATAATCATTCATATGGATTGAACACCTGGTAACCGACATTAACAAGATGCATATAAGAATATCCCCTATCATTCCGGGAAATCCTTCGGACATGATAAAAACAACATCGAAGTACTAAAGCATCCGGTACTTTGGATGGGGTTCGTTAGGCCCAATAGATCTATCTTTAGGATTCGCGTCAATTAGTAGACTGGTTTACTAATTCTTAGGCTACCAAGTAAAAGGGGCATATTCGGCTTCGATCATTCAACCATATAATGTAGTTTCGATTACTTGTGTCTATTTCGTAAAACATTTATAAAAATTACGCATGTATTCTCAGTCCCAAAAATATATATTGCAAAAGCATTTAAAAAGGGAGTAATGAAACTCACAATACTGTATTTTGTAGTAAAAATACATATGAAGATACTGAACAATGCAAGATTGGCCTCGGATTCACGAACCTATATAAAGTATATATATTAACACAAAATGGTAATCGAAGAAGTTTATATATAATATTATTAATAATATACTTTTTATATTATATGTTATATAGGGAAATTTATACTTAATCTATATATTTTATATACCTAATACTTATCACATTAAATTTTTAATATAGTAATTACTCATGAAAATATTATTTAATATGTAATATCGATATTAATGTAGTTAAGTCTTATGTCATAAATATATTTTTATATAGAAAATCTTTATTTGATATATTAATAATACTAATACTAATAACTATAAAATAATGATTTTACTAATAATAATAATGATACTAATATTTGTACTACTAACTATAATAATAATAATACTACTAATAATAATACTAATTCTTATGATAATAATAATAATGATAAAAATAATAATGATAATAATAATAATAATAATAACCAAAATGTTAGTTTAATAATAATAATAATAATAATACTAATATAATAATATTATTAATAATAATAAAATAATAATAGGAATCACATATATTTATACTTAATTATATTCAATTCATAAACATAACTTAATTTTAATCATTCTCTTAATAGTATTTGTATTTATGATTTTTATTTTTATAATCCTAACCTCATTAAATCTTAGCATTTATAAACATAATAACAACAACAACAACAACAACAACAACAATAATAATAATAATAATAATAATAATAATAATAATAATATTAATAATAATAAAAGGAAACTACCTTCCAAACAAGTCTAAAAATAATAAATGCCATAGCCCGGGCTCGAACCCGAGACCTCTCGTTTAACCAACACAAACACCAACCATCAAGCTACCAATTACTTTTCTGTTATCATTAATACCCGAAATTAATTTAACCTAAACATTCCAGCTTTTTCTTCGTGATGGTCATAACATCATCATCAATTCTTGCGTATCAACCTTGTTTGTTTTATAGAAAACGTACAATATAAATGGCCCAAACATAGGCACTGGTACCCTACGGCCCAACAGGCCCAACAAGATGTAATCTCGGCCCAATCACCATTCCTTGGCCCATGTTAACTTAACAACCTTTAAATTGTTGTTGGTTCGGTCCAGGAGGAAGAATAAAGAAACAACCCATCGTTCAAGTTACAAATTGGGTAGGCCATAACTTTTCCATTTATTCCACATGCAATCAAATAGAAATGTGCTGTAAAGTAATGATAATGATATCCCATTTGACCAAACCTTTAAACTGTATAAATAATCGACCCATATGAAAGCTTTAATTTATTCGACCTCATCTGCAATCATTTATATTAAATGTTATTGTTCAACACTTTTTCCTCATAAGCAACAGTAACCGAACTCACACACATCATTAGCATTTTGGAAGAGGAATAGCAGCAACGGCCTTCAATCGAATAGCCGTAGTAACATCAAAGGGTGTTTGATTAAGAAGGACAGAAGAACAGAAGAACAACAAAAGTTTTGTAGTTGTTTCGATAGTAGCAAAATAATATTAAACAGCAAAGATCGTACCAGAATAGATATTACGCAGCAGTCATAAGTTTAAACTGGGGTTATCTGCGTAGGATTTGATGTACTCGTTGATCACCAACACGAAAAGTTCAAGCAGCAGTCGTCAAATATTAATAACAGACGAGTGCAAGGTTTGGTTCACCATCATCTTGAATCATATGCGATTAGAATAAGGACACGTCCAGAATGTTTGGTCATGAAGTTATGAATTGTCCAAGAATAAATGAATCCTTTTTTTTAATACTTTATCTTGCTTGACCCACATTCCCAATCCCACTAGTGAAAAAGTTGGCAAGTGGTGTATTTTTTCTTAAAAAGTTGTCGACCAAAACAAGAATAATATACATAAAAGTAGTGCTTTAATCGCATGCTTTTGATCATGGAATAGAATCAATATCAATTGTTATATTTGTTGATTGTTGTAGGGTGGCGGTGTAGTGGTGTAGATTGTGGTGACGATTGCCGGATGTCTAAAAGTGAAGGAGGGTGAAGATGTTTTAGGATTTCTCCAATCATTATATATGTATTATATAGATATATGTAAATAAGATAAGATGCAGTGGAGGAAGGTTTGATCGAGCTTGCATATATGTAGAATGGGTAGTAGCAAAGAGAACAAAAATATGGGATGTAGCTCTGACGAGTATAGCAACATAAATATCTATATCAATTTTATCATCACATGCGTAAACAGTTTTTGACCCCCACCATTCTTTGTTGTTTCTCATGTGGCTAGTACAAAACAAACAAAAAAAAATTATCACCCGTGACCAAATATCAATCAAGTGGAAATTAGAAAGAAAATAGATAGTGGGTTTGTTAGTTGTCTAGAATAGAAATAGGTAATAGAGTTTAATATTAGCAAGTGGTGTATTATGTTATATTCATATGTATATATAGATTAGATATGAAATTGATAGATAAAGATATATAAAGATGGATAATGATAGATAATAGAAAGGGGATAGAGATGTTGGGTGACCATGTGATTGTATATCTATATGTATATGTATGTTTGTAATACAAAGATAATTGAAGAAAGAAGGGAAACAAGTGGTAGTGGGCATCATATTATATAACATGTTTCCGTGAATGTAAATTCTCAAAATTTAATATTCATAATATATTATTAAATATAATATAATTTAAAATATAAACGTCAGATTAAATTAGCCATCGTCTTTCACAGACTGGGTTTCGTACTCCGTTATTGATCAGTGGCGGACAGAAAGTTCTCAGAACAATTCCCAAATTTTGAGATTAAATTCCTTTACTTATTTCAGTCATTAGATGTGAAACTCATGCTCAAAAGGCTCGTCTAATATTTATTTTAATGCACTCACAAGCTCGCATTTTACTTGTTTAAAAAACAATCGAAATGACAAATGGTTATTACAACCATTCAATATTTATTTTTAATATACTTTAATTATATATATATATATATATATATATATATATATTTTAAATAATAATTATTATGATATCTTATTTTTATTTTATTAATTTTTTTATAATAACAACATATAATACTTCAAATTATATTTTAAATTATTATTTATATATACATACACACATATTTATTTACAATTAATTGTTCGTGAATCGTCGAGAGCAGTCGAAGGTCAAATGAATATATGAAACAGTTCAAACTTTTTCGAGACTCAATATTACAGACTTTGCTTAACGTGTCGAAATCATATAAAGATTAAGTTTAAATTTGGTCAGAAATTTCCGGGTCGTCACAGTACCTACCCGTTAAAGAAATTTCGTCCCGAAATTTGAGTGGGGTCGTCATGACTAACAATAAGAATGTTTTCATGATGAATATTAATTGATAAATAGAGTTTTATCATTATTGAATAATATAGATAAAACAATTCAATTATTCGAAGAGTACGAATGAAGCTATCACAAAAGATCGAGATAGAGATTTAACTTTTGACGTAGTCATGGTTGATTTCCGGAATTCAAGGGATATAAAGAAAATCTTTGAAATCTAAAAGATTTGATCCTTCGGTGAATAAGGAAATTAATATCTTTATAATTAAATACGGTGATCTACCTCGATTACTCTGTCTGCTATTTCCATTATAAATTAAACTTTTTCCGTTCCATAACTTTTACCACTCCTATACTCAATTCTCAAATTCAAAAGATTGTGAAAATGCTTAATCCAGTTCTGATCCTTGTTCTTATCCTGACTGTCGTAACAATCATTCTCCTTTTCCAACTTCCACAGGATAAATCTATTTATTTCTACTATGCTCTAGGGATTATTGTATTTATAATCCTCCCGTGTCTTTATATTGCTATACGCACTGATATCCACGGTTTGTAATTTCGGTGTTGTTGTTGGGCTTTATATTCTCCCTTATATTTCAAAGTCCCTGCTTCTATCGTCAATAATCATTGTTATCCATAGTTAATACTCTCTCCTATTTACTGCGATTTATACCCCTCGTTTCTATTTTGGAGATTCATTCTTTTGTTTTTCTTTTCCCGACTTTAAACCAGGCGAATAATGGTCCAGAATTCGTAGATATGAATTTCGGAATGAATATAGTTAATGTTCTAAGAAAGAAACGGTAATAGCACAATCTGACTTGTCAAATTACTCGAATTCAAGAGAAAGATATAACTATCAAGAAAATATGTTCTTGATATGTTTACAGATTAGACAGAATGTAAGATTCGTGTAACATAGCACATGATGACGTTATGATCTGTGAATCATCACATTCCATTTAGAAACTCAGCATGACTTACTGTAATATAATCACGTTGATCAAGTGTCATTATATTATACTAACTCATGCATCAATTTCCAACACTACTTCAAAATCATTCATAATTCAAACTCGAATTTTTAAAGAAATTTAGAAACTAAAGTAGTTTCCTTTATGATGTAATATGGATAACACGAAGAGATAAATAATTTCGGACGAGAATATTTTGGAAAATATCCTCAGAAATATCGAAGATATTTATGATGATATTTTGGAATTTCCAAGTTCGAAGGTTGATGAAGAAAAATTTTTCGCAAGATTTTAACATGACTTTGGAGCAAGATATTCTCTAAAGATTTCAACGGATCCAGAATTACCTGGATTCTTCGAATATAGGGTATGGTCCTTGTATTTGTCCTTGGTCTCCTTCGTGGTTAGCTCAATCCATTTTCCAGTTCCAACTTTTCTGAGCTTTTCCAACATACTATTCTTTATAACCAAACTTCCGACGATTAAGGTCATTTACGGTTGCCTATAGTTTCTGCTGCTTCATTCAGCTTTTTCAAAGTTCAATGTATTGATTCGTAGGCTGGGTGCTTTTCAAAATTTCAGAATTGATGATCGTAATTCTAGGAGATAATTGTTATATGTATACATATAACTATTGATGTAGAAATGCTACGAGATTCGAAATACTGATTGCTGATTCTCGGTAATTGGTATGGCAATTATTGTTACAGGGTATAGATGAATACATGATAGGATTTCAATGAATATAATGATTTTTTGGAAAGTCCAGATTCATTGAAGTTGCTGGTAAGTTTACTGCTAATGTGGTGGAATATAAACGGTTCCCCGGTAACGATGACGACATGCAAACTTATATATCGAGGGTATAATAAGGTTAATTCGAATGGAAGTCAAAGTTGATTTGCTGAAGCTGTGACAAAATTGACTAATTTGAAAAAGAGTTGCAATGTTATTTTCGGTAATAACAATGCCAAAGGAGCTAGCACAGACAAGTGTTAAATGTTTACTTAGGTTCCGAGTGTTTTCAGGTGCATAACTATATGCATCAATCTCTTCTTCCATAGATGAATTGCGGTTGGTTCATCCTATCGATTGAAGTGTTTTCAAGAATCATGAAAGGTTTGAACGCAGATTGTAATCGTCGAGATACAAATGAGGTTTAAGGCGAAATCAAGTGGCAAACTTGAAGAATTGTTTAGTTTCATATGTTACAATCAATATTTTAATTCATTTTAATTGTCCAATGTCGGCAGTCCACAGTTGATAATCCACAGTTAACAGTCCAATAATTCATATATAGCTTAATATATAATATTCGAATTAATTAATACGTATCGTGACCCGTGTATATGTCTCAGACTCGATCACAACTCAAAGTATATATATTATTTGAGAATCAACCTCAACCCTGTATAGCGAACTCTAGCATTACAGCATATAGAGTGTCTATGGTGATTCCAAATAATATATATAGATGCGTCGATATGATATGTCAAAACCTTGTATACATGTCCCGATATTTAAAGTGCGTAAAATAAATAACAGAAATTAAATGACGATAAATAAAATTGCGAGAATATAAAGTGCGATAAATAAACTGCGATAAATAAATTGCGATAATTAAATTGCGATAAATAAATTGCGATAAGATAAAATGTAATACGGAATTAACAGTTAGTTAGGAACAGTTAGCTAGGATCTTGTTAGCATGGTTTCTTAACAAAATTTCATATTGTTAATTAGTCTATTTCTAATCAATTTTTATTGTGTCCATTATTTCTTCATTATGCCTGATAATGCTAAAAACGAACATATATTTCATAGCATTATTCCTCAAGAAAGACAAGCTTTTAGTTGCAATTGTTCTATTTACAAGTGATATTCGTTTAAATAATAAAATGTGAAGACAAAAGACAGATTCGACGAATTGAAGACGCAAACGACCAAAAAGCTCAAAAGTACAAAAGACAATCAAAGAGGTTCCAATTATTGATAAGAAACGTCTCGAAATTACAAGAGTACAAGATTCAAAACGCAAAGTACAAGATATTAAATTGTACGCAAGGACGTTCGAAAATCCAGAACCGGGACCAGAGTCAACTCTCAACGCTCGATGCAACGGACTAAAAATTACAAGTCAACTATGCACATAAATATAATATAATATTTAAATAATTCTTATAATTATTTAATATATTATATTTATATTTAAAACCGTCGGCAAGAAAGACTCCAAAAGGGACTGAGCTGTAATTTCAATCTCCACGACTCGCGGAGTTTGAAGGCCAAAAATGCCGTGAGTCGCGGAGCCCCAAAAGTTGAAAATCCCTATAAAAGCAAACGAATTCTGATCGAAAAAAATCACCAAAAATCCATCAATCTCTCTATCTATATCGTAATATTTATATTTATTTATATTTTAATTTTAATTTTAATTATAATTCTAATAATAAGGGTATGTTAGCGAATGTTGTAAGGGTGTAAGTCGAAACTCTGTCCGTGTAACGCTACGCTATTTTTAATCATTGTAAGTTATGTTCAACCTTTTTATATTAATGTCTCGTAGCTAAGTTATTATTATGCTTATTTAATCCGAAGTAATCATGATGTTGGGCTAATTACTAAAATTGGGTAATTGGGCTTTGTACCATAATTGGGGTTTGGATAAAAGAACGACACTTGTGGAAATTAGACTATGGGCTATTAATGGGTTTTATATTAACTAAACAATACCTTGTTAATTTAATATACAAACTTATAATTCGACGTATTTATATATAACCACATACGCTTGACTGGGTACGGTGGGCGGGATATCTATAAATACCAATAATTATTCATTTTACCGGATACGGAACTGGATTAATAGTTAATAGACTTGTTGAAACAGGGGTGAATTACATTCAAGGGTAATTGGTGTAATTGTTAACAAAGTAGTAAAACCTTGGTTTACACACAGTCGATAACCTGGTGTATTCATTAAACAAAGTATTAAAACCTTGTTACAATTCGAATCCCCAATTAGTTGGAATATTTGACTTCGGGAATAAGAATAATTTGACGAAGGCTTTCGCTCTTTATATTTATGACTGATGGACTATTATGGACAAATCCGTATGGACATATTAAATAATCCAGGACAAAGGACAATTAACCCATGGGCAATAAAACTAAAATCAACACGTCAAACATCATGATTACGGAAGTTTAAATAAGCATAATTCTTTTATTTCATATTTAATTTCCTTTATTTTATATTTAATTGCACTTCTAATTATCGCATTTTTATTGTTATTATATTTTAATTGCATTTTTAATTATTGTACTTTTTAATTATCGCAAGATTATTTTATCGCACTTTTATTATTCGCAATTTCATTATCGTTATTTACTTTATGCTTTAATTTAAGTCTTGTATTTATTTTTAATATTTTACATTTGGTTTTAACTGCGACTAAAGTTTTAAAATCGACAAACCGGTCATTAAACGGTAAAAACCCCCCTTTATAATAATAATATTACTTATATATATATATTTGTATTTTTATAAAAGTAAACTAATATAGCGTTAAGCTTTGTTTAAAAAGATTCCCTGTGGAACGAACCGGACTTACTAAAAACTACACTACTGTACGATTAGGTACACTGCCTATAAGTGTTGTAGCAAGGTTTAAGTATATCCATTCTCTAAATAAATAAATATCTTGTGTAAAATTGTATCGTATTTAATAGTATTTTCCTGCTAAAATTAATAGTATTTTATATACACCTCGCGAAACATCAAGTTATTTTTGGCGCCGCTGCCGGGGAACTCTTAAACGCCGGAAGCGCAACGCTAATATATAAAAAAAAAAGATTTTTATTTTTAGTTTACTTTTATTAAAATTCGTTTTTATAAAAATACGTTTTTAATTATTCAAAAATATAAAAAGAAAAACAAAAATATAAGTATTTTTAAGATTTTGTTAAATATTTAAGTTCTATAAAAGTTTCTTTATCTTTAGTTTGTAAAAATATAAGTTTTATTTAATTTATTTTATAAATATATTTTATAAATATAAAAAAAAAACGCGTCAGTTTTAAACTGTTCCAGTTTTGAATTTTGAAACCCCGCGACTCGCGGGGTTTGCTGCTTTAAATACCGCGACTCGCGGAGAGGACCTGACACGCTGACAGAACCCTAATTCAGCATTAATTACGGGTAATTATTAATTATTATTATTATTTAACCCTAATTATTATTATTATTATAATTAGTTTTATTATTACTTTTACTTTTTATTTAATTTATGTATTTAGTATTAATTAGTTTAATTAATTTATAAAATTAGTAGTTTTAATAAATAAATAATATAAAAATAATATTTTTATAAAAATTGTACTTTTTACAACTTTTTGTAAATTTTTATATTTTGTCCCTTTTTAATCGTTTTAGCGTAATATTTGTATTTTTAGCTAGTATTTAGTTTTAAACTTAGTTTTTGCCATAGTTATTTTTACTTCTAGATTTTTAGGCTTTGCCGTAGAATCCCTTAAGTGCTTTTTCTTTAGAATAAGATTTAGATGCTTTAGAATTTTGCGACGCCTTTTTAAGTTTTAGTTTCTTTTTAAGTTATTTCCATTTGGGATTTAGTTTTCCTGTAAGCTTTAATATTTTTAGACGACTTTTACCTATGTATCAATTATCATTCCAATTAGTAATCTCAATTTGCGATTATAATTTTAAGTTAGTTGTAGTAATAAGGTTAGGTTAGTCAAGTATTTTTAAGTTTTATAAGTTTCTTTAATTTTTCCGTCAGCTTTTATTTTTCAACCATTTTTCTTTTTCAATTTTTTTTTTCTGACGAACTCTTTTTCTTTCTTATTTCTCGCTTTTCTAGTTTTAGGACATAGATTTTTATTCCACTTCTTATCTAATTTTCTTAAAATTACGAAAATTTATTTTAAGTGGTTAAATTGATAGACATCAAAATTTTCTGGTTCGTAGTAATAGTTGAATTTGTACGTGGACCGGGTTATTGGAGCCAAACAGTCCTCAATTATATTGAGACCAAACGAATCCTGCCCCTCTGCTGCATCTTTTGGCTATTCGAAACGTGGGCAAAATCAGAAAAGTCTATTGATTGGATAACTTATTATAATTTTTCTTTTCTTTTAAAAACTAATAGGATATTCAGTGAATGCACCGAGCAAGATGTTCACCACCTTTTGTACGTTCACCACCTATAACTAGATCAAGACATTTAGCAAATATTACTGCCGTTGATTTTTCTTTAGAATCGTCATCCAGTCGACCAAGTACTTCAGTTCAAATTTCCGATAATCCATTTTTTGAACCCGATCTCACAATTGAGAATCCGGAGAATATTCAGGAACGGTTCGTAGATCCTGAACCACTAAACTTTCCTCCGGAACCACCAATCATTCAAACAGAGATTGTTGAGGAACGAACCATTAAATCAGAATCCTCTAGTGATTCCGATTCAACAAATTCAATTATGGAGAATCTGGAACCTTTAAGTATGGAAGACCGAATGAGAGCTAAACGCACTGGCCATGGTCACGCAATTACTCATCCAGACATTAATGCGCCAGATTATGAAATCAAAGGACAAATTCTACACATGGTGACTAATCAATGCCAATTTAGTGGTGCGCCGAAGGAAGATCCAAATGAACATCTACGTACCTTTAATAGGATCTGCACACTATTTAAAATCCGAGAAGTGGAGGATGAACAGATATATCTCATGTTATTTCCCTGGACTTTAAAGGGAGAAGCCAAAGATTGGTTGGAATCGTTACCTGAAGGGGCGATTGATACATGGGATGTTTTAGTTGAAAAATTTCTTAAACAATTCTTTCCTGCATCTAAAGCCGTAAGACTTCAACAGAAATTGTTACGTTCACACAGAAACCGAATGAAACTCTATATGAGGCATGGACAAGATATGGAAAGTTGTTAAGAGGATGTCCGCAACATGGTTTAGACACATGTCAAATAGTACAAATATTCTACCAAGGATGCGACATCACTACAAGGAAAGACATAGATATAGCAGCTGGTGGTTCTATTATGAAGAAAACCGAAACTGATGCTCACAAAATTATTGATAACACTGCTTCCCACTCACATGAGTGGCACCAAAAAAAAGATATCGTTAGATCATCTAAAGCAGCTAGAGCCGATTCTAGCCATGACTTAGATTCCATTTCTGCAAAGATAGATGCTGTCGAGAGACGAATGGAAAAGATGACTAAAGATATTCACTCAATACGAATTAGTTGTGAGCAGTGTGGAGGACCACATTTGACAAAAGATTGTCTCAGTATTGAATTAACAATGGAACAAAGAGAGAATATTTCATACATAAACCAAAGGCCTGGAAATAATTATCAGAATAATTATCAACCGCCAAGACCTATTTACAATCAAAACCAGAATTATAACCGAAATATTCCATACAACAACCAACAAGGTCCTAGCAATCAACAAGTATCCAATAATACTTACAATCAGCAAAGACCTAATTTTCAAAACAAACCACCACAACAAACCGATGATAAAAAGCCGAATTTAGAAGATATGATGACGAAGCTAGTTGAAACTCAAACGCAGTTTTTCACATCTCAGAAACAAACCAATGAACAAAATGCTCAAGCATTTAGAAATCAACAAGCTTCTATTCAAAATCTGGAACAAGAAGTAAGTAACCTAGCAAGGTTAATAGGTGAAAGAAAACCGGGAAGTCTACCTAGTGATACAAATGCTAACCCCCGGAATGAAACAGCTAAAGCCATTACCACAAGAAGTGGTACAACACTTAAACCACCTGAAATACCTGTAACTTCTGATGAAGCTATTCCTACTCCACAAGAATCACAACCTAATCAAGATAAGGAAAATGAACCGGTAGTTGAAAAGGTTAATGAAGATAACACAGTTAAGGATAAACCTTATGTTAAACCATACCAACCACCACTTCCTTATCCGAGTAAAATGAAGAAAGAGAAACTTGAAGTCGAGCAATCCAAATTCTTGGATATGTTTAAACAGATAAATGTAAATCTTCCTTTCATTGATGTGATTTCAGGAATGCCTAGATATGCTAAATTCTTGAAAGATCTAATCTCAAATAGAAAGAAAATGGAAGAACTCTCGGCTGTTACTATGAATGCTAATTGTTCAGCAGTGTTGTTGAATAAGATACCAGAAAAACTATCTGATCCAGAAAGTTTCACAATTCCATGTTTTCTGGGTAGTCTTAGTTCAATAGAAGCATTAGCAGATTTAGGTGCTAGTATAAATCTAATGCCGTATTCACTATACGCTAAACTAGACCTTGGAGAATTGAAACCAACCAGAATAAGCATACAACTAGCCGATAGATCAATAAAATATCCTAGAGGGATAATGGAGAACATGCTAGTTAAAGTTGGTACTTTAGTATTTCCAGTAGATTTTGTTGTTTTGGACATGGAAGAAGATTCTCAAGTTCCTCTCATATTAGGAAGACCATTCTTAAACACGGCTAAAGCAATGATAGACGTGTTCGGTAAGAAATTGACCCTAAGTATAGAGGATGAGAGTGTTACCTTTTCAGTTGATAGAGCAATGCAACAACCACAATCTGCAGATGATACATGTTATTATATTCAAACTATAGATGCACATGCAGAATTGTTAGAAGAATTTCCAGAATTACAAGGAACAGGAGAATGTTCTTTAGGAGAAGGTAATGAACCAATTGATGAAGCTGAAATGTTAGCTACACTTATAGCTAATGGATATGAACCAACAACAGAAGAAATTTAAATGCTAAAAGAAGAAGACAGATATCGATATAAATCATCGATAGAAGAACCTCCAAAATTAGAGTTAAAGCCACTTCCAAACCATTTGGAATACGCTTATTTACATGGTGAATCTGAATTACCTGTAATAATATCGTCTTCTCTTACTGAAAATGAGAAATCACAACTCATTTCTGTGTTGAAAGCTCATAAACCAGCCATTGCATGGAAGATTCATGATATTAAAGGAATAAGTCCTTCGTATTGCACACATAAAATCCTTATGGAAGAAGGTCATAAAACGTATGTGCAACGCCAACAAAGACAAAATCCTAATATGCAAGATGTAGTTAAGAAAGAGATTATTAAACTGCTAGACGCAGGTCTAATTTATCCAATCTCTGATAGTCCATGGGTAAGCCCAGTTCAATGCGTGCCTAAGAAGGGTGGCATGACTGTCATTACAAATGAGAAAAATGAGCTTATTCCTACTAGGACTGTAACAGGATGGCGTGTGTGTATTGATTATAGAAAATTAAATGACGCCACCAGAAAAGATCACTTTCCCTTACCTTTCATTGATCAAATGTTGGAAAGATTAGCCGGAAATAGTTACTATTGTTTTCTAGATGGATTTTCCGGATATTTTCAAATTCCAATAGCACCCGAAGATCAAGAGAAAACCACATTCACGTGCCCTTATGGTACTTTTGCTTACAAACGCATGCCATTTGGACTTTGTAATGCCCCTGCAACCTTTCAAAGGTGTATGATGGCGATTTTTCATGAAATGATAGAAGAATGCATGGAAGTATTCATGGATGACTTTTCAGTCTTCGGTGATACATTTGAATCATGTCTAGTTAATCTGGAACGAATGCTTATTAGATGCGAACAATCAAATCTAGTACTTAATTGGGAGAAATGCCATTTCATGGTTAAAGAAGGCATCGTTCTTGGACATAAAATTTCAAACGAAGGAATTGAAGTGGATAGAGCTAAAGTAGATGTAATTGCTAAACTTCCACATCCCACCAATGTTAGAGGAGTTAGGAGTTTTCTAGGGCATGCCGGTTTTTACCGACGTTTCATAAAAGATTTTTCTAAAATTGCCACTCCTATGAATAAACTCCTAGAAAAGGATGCTCCATTCATCTTTTCAGATGAGTGTATCAAATCTTTTAATATTCTTAAAGAGAAACTCACTAATGCGCCGATCATGATAACACCAAATTGGAATCTACCATTTGAACTAATGTGCGATGCAAGTGATTTTGCAATGGGAGCCGTTTTAGGACAAAGGATTGAAAAACGATTTCAACCTATATATTATGCTAGTAAGACGTTACAAGGAGCACAAACGAACTATACAACTACTAAAAAAGAACTCCTTGCTATTGTCTTTACTTTTAACAAATTTCGATCATATCTCGTTCTAGCAAAAACGGTGGTCTATACCGACCATTCTGCTCTTAGATACCTATTTTCAAAACAAGATGTTAAACCAAGATTAATCCGTTGGATCTTACTCTTACAAGAGTTTGATATTGAAATCCGAGATAAAAGAGGAGCAGAAAATCTCGCCGCTGATCATCTTTCTCGTCTTGAAAATCCCGAATTAGAAGTTCTAAATGAATCGGCCATACAAGATAACTTTCCTGATGAATATCTATTGAAGATAGATTATAATGAAATCCCATGGTTTGCAGACTATGCAAACTACTTAGTTTGTGGATTCCTTGAAAAAGGATTATCGTACCAAAAACGAAAGAAATTCTTCAGTGATATAAAACACTATTTTTGGGAAGATCCACATCTGTTTAAAAGTTGTCTCGATGGAATAATATGCCGATGTGTATTTGGAGATGAAGCTAGTAAAATATTAAACCATTGTCACACTGGACCAACAGGAGGGCATTATGGGCCTCAACTAACAGCAAGAAAAGTTTATGATGCTGGATTCTATTGGCCTACAATTTACAAAGACGCACACCTTCTTTGCAAATCCTGTGATGCTTGTCAAAGGGCCGGAAAAATAAGTCAACGTGATGAAATGCCACAAAATGTCATCCAAGTATGTGAAGTATTTGACATTTGGGGTATTGACTTTATGGGTCCATTTCCAAAATCTCATAATAATCTATATATACTCGTAGCCATTGATTATGTATCTAAATGGGCGGAAGCATAAGCTCTCCCAACTAACGATGCACGAGTTGTAGTCAATTTTTTAAAACATCTTTTTGCAAGGTTTGGAACACCGAAAGCTTTAATAAGTGATCGGGGTACTCATTTCTGTAATAATCAACTTGAGAAAGTTCTTAAAAGATATGGAGTAACTCATAAAATCTCCACCGCATATCATCCACAAACAAGTGGACAAGTTGAAAATATCAACCGTGCTTTAAAACGTATTCTAGAGAAAACCGTAGGATCAAATCCGAAGGAATGGTCCATTAAATTGGATGATGCACTCTGGGCTTTTAGAACAGCCTACAAAACTCCAATTGGAACCACACCTTTTAGACTTGTATATGAAAAAGCATGTCATCTTCCAGTAGAAATTGAACACAAAGCATTTTGGGCTTTGAAGACATGTAATCTTGATTTACATGAAGCTGGACGTCTACGATTAAGTCAACTAAACGAATTAGAAGAATTAAGGCATGAAGCATATGAAAATTCGTTAATCTATAAAGAAAGAACGAAGAAATGGCATGATAAAAGAATCAGAAGTTCAAAAGAATTTAAAGAAGGAGACAAAGTTCTTCTTTTCAATTCACGATTCAAGCTATTTCCTGGAAAATTGAAATCAAGATGGTCTGGACCATTCATAGTCAAAAGAGTTTTCCCATACGGAACGATAGAATTAATAAATTCAAATGGGATTGAATTTAAAGTTAATGGTCACAGAGTTAAACATTACATACATGGTCCGATGGAAGTTGACAACGAAGTTAACCACAATTTCGACACCACAACTAACTAAGTGTGGGGAGAATCAAGTCTTTAAAGGTTTATGTATTTCTGTTAGAGTTAGATTGTCTGTTTTCGTGTAGTTCTCGAAAATGGAACCCGAATGGTCTTTCCCTAGCAGACCCTAAAGAACTAGTCTTCTCCCCCCATTCTGAATTTTTATTTTTTTTTAGGAAATGAAGACTGCCTGTGAACTAAACCATGGTCTAATGCTACACGCTTTGATCACTAAACGTAATAATGACACACTTCCGAGTGAAATAGTATCAGTAATCAGAGAAAGAATGGACGGAGTTAGAAAAGAATCCAGATGCGAAGATAATAAGTTACAATTTGGTAAAGGAAAATCAAAATCCGCAGCGAAAAGAAGAGCACGACACCTAGAAAGATGTCACAAATGCGGAAAATGGTCACATGGAGGTAAATGTTCAAATAATCAAACCTATTCAAACACCGAATTTGTTACTTTATGCAGAGACGGACCGTTCGTATGTTTAGAAGAAAAAACACTGAATGCTCGAGGTTACGCCTATGTAGCCATGGAAAACCAATTAAACCGACTATCTTATGAATGGGATAGATCATATAACTAAGAAATCTATTTCACAGGTATGTTTGTACAGTTTTTATTTTTTTTTATTTTTAACCTTTTGATAATAAACGCTAATTTGTTCGCTATAAAGTATTAAATTGGTATTGAATAAAATTAGGTTTGGCGACCGAAATTATTGATATCATTCAAAAATTTATTACATCACTGCGAAATTTAACGTTTATTCTTAAGGTATAAATATCTTTAAACAATCAACCCAAAATATTTCAAAAATTCGTCATGAGTTAAATTAGGTCTTGGAACCGAAATTACTTTACCGAAAAGAGGGGCGCATATTTTTGATAATATTTGATTGATTAAAGTGGGATAAAAAGCCAAAAAGATTTTTAATTTTATTTTTACCATGTTTTTAAAATTAATATTTAAATCTTAAATTAATATTGTAAACTTTGTAAAAACAATATATTTAAAATTGTAAATATTTGAAAAATTAATGTAAGTTTGGTTTGAATTTATAATATGAATTTTTAAATTAAGTTTGGTGTGAATTTTTAATTTTTAAAATATGAATTTTTAATTTTATGCATTTCAACTTTTAAGTTTGGTGTGAATTTTTAATATTAATTTTGAATTTTATATTTAAATTGTGTGAATTTAAAAACAAAAATTTACTTTATCTCATTAAGTTAAAAATATGATTTTTAAAATTCGTCGTAAGTTGAAGACTAGGTCGTTGAACCGAAATTGCTTTACCCGAGGGAGGGACAAGAACTTTTATTATCATTATTTTTAATCTTATTGAATTAAAGTATGCCAAAAACATTAAAAACCCAAAAATCTTAGCTTTTAAAACAATCACTACAAAAAGACAAATTTTAAAATTCTGTCAAAGGACGGACTAGGACATCGATCCGAAACGACCTCGTCCTAAATAACAAGGGAAACAAAATTTTAAAATTAATTAATTGTTTTAATTAGTATAAGTTATAAAAAAAAAAAAATACCAAACTCCGCGACTCGCGGAGTTTGAAGGGTCCAAACACCGCGAGTCACGGGAGGACCAATTTATAGAAAAAAAATATAGCTGAACGAACAGCTCAAACCAACCCACAAAAACAGAAAACACTGCGAAATAACAGCGAAAAACCCCGAAAAATACACCCCAAATTCACAATTTTTGACCGTTAATCACCAAATCTTTTACTAAAATCATGTTGAGAAGGATGCTATCTAGGAATTACTCAAGAAAAATGGTAAATTTCTACACCTAAACACCATTTAATCCGAAATTTGTGTTCTTGAGCAATTTTTTTCCCCAATTTGATTTTGATGTTTTTTAGTGTATTTAGGCTTAAATTGTTTATGTATTATGCTTGTATAACCTAGATTGATGCTAATTAACATGATTAGAAGCCTTAAACTTCAAATTTTGAGTAATCTAGGGTTTGTGTTCTTGAGCAATTTGGGGCTTTTTGATATAAACAGGTTATGGCCGATTTTTGTCATGAATTGTTGCTAAATTAAGTAGTGTAACATGTCTAGGTAGTTAAATGATCCAAACTTTGAGCCTAAACATGATTTTGAAAATTAAAGTGGACTTTTTCAAGTCTAAAATTCATGAACTTGATTTTTGAGAGATAATGCCAACTGAAACTTGTTTAATTACTAGTAATGATTATTTTGACATGTTATTTGAGTTAAATGCTTATGAACTTGGCGAACATTTTCGTATATGCTTATTTGAAAAAGTGTAGATTTGATAAAAATGTGAAAATAAGCTTAAGTTTGATATAAATTGATCATGTCATTGTAATTATTTTGATTGATGATTTTGCTGACACTAATGCATATTTGGATGCACAAAAATTGTGTTTGATGTGTTTTGCAGACTGAAAGGGGTGAATCTTCATCCCAAGCTCGCAATGCTCCTGCTGAGAATGCGGAACAACAGGAGGTGGATAACTACTACAAGCAGGATATACCTCATCCAGTCATGACCTTTTCTGATATGCACTTGGAAGAGTTGCACCCGAACCTGAGATTTGACAGACTTTGGATAGATTATCCAAAATACCAAAGGGGTTTGCATACTCTTCATTCTAAGGTTGTTGAGGTACCGATGGTCATAGAATGGGGACCCTTAGAAGCTGTAGAATTGGCCGGGCCAATTAGGGAATTACTTGTACAGAGGTATGGTAATTCTACTTTTAATGACTGGGTACGTTTATTCACCATGCGTAGACCTGTATATAAAGTATGGTGTGAAGAATTATTATGTAGTATAGAATTAAATGATCGGGTAGCTAGTTTAACCGATCGATCTTTTATTAGATTTTTGTTAGGAGGTTCGATGCGCCACATGTCTTTACTAGACATGGCTCAGGCTTTACGTATATATACGCCTGAGGAGTTAGCATCTGCTGATTGTAGAGGGTTGATACTAAACGGTAGAAAGATAGATGAAAATTTTGATACACACGGTGTATGGAGTCAAATGACAAGCCATCACCGATTCAAAGGGGGAAATTACTCTTATTTGGATATAGATAGAGCCGAATTAAGAGTGATTCATAGGTTTTTAGCTAATTCGATTACACAAAGAGGTAAGAACAAGGAAAAGGTAAATGAACAGGATTTGTTTTACCATATGTGTATTCGAGACCCACAAAGCGCTGTAAGTATACCGTATTGTGTGGGTTATTATTTATCAGCTATGGTTAGGGGGATGAGACCGCATAGCATAATAGGAGGTGGTATTTTTATTACTTTGATTGCTGAATATCTCGGTGTGGATATAAGTCTGGGGGGATTATTAGTCGAAGAACCAGAACCCAGCGATACTATAGGTTTAAATGTATACCATGGTGCGAAAGTTTTGAAGAGGCGAAATAACGCCGCAGTACAATACCATGGTAGACATCCACAGGTTGAGAGAAACCAACAGCAAGGTAATGTAGGAGGGGGAAATGAGATGCAAGAAATGCAAAGGTTTATAGCTTCACAGGAGTACGAAAATGCTAGACAGAGAGCATTTGAAGATTGGCAAGTTCATCAGAACCAAATCATAGCTCATTGCCAACATATAGGTAGGAACTATATTCCTACACCAAAACCCATATTCCCTCCCTGGTCTATAGAGATGCAACCACCGTATCCTACGTCTGACCCTGCCGAAGCATTCTATAGCACCTATGGTTATGCCTGGAACCCCTATTGGTACCAGTATCATCCCTAGTCTACTTAGTTTTATTTATTTTGTAATTTGTAATGTTGATATGTTTAATACTTATGTTAATATTGTAATAGTTTTTATAATTTTCTAACTTTTATTCTTAGATTTTAATAATTTTTGAATGTGGGGTAATATACCAAACTTCAAAAATATGTATATATGTTTGCAGTTTATCTTATGTACACAACAGAGTAAAACAACGCATTTTCAAAGACTGGCATTAAGTTCAGCAAAAGCAACTAATTTTGACGACAAGATGCAAAATATATGTGAAATAACAACGAGACGGAATGAACAAATGATGTGCACCATTTATCATTCAGCAAACAAACGCCAATATGTTTGGAAACTTTGGTAAAATTTAATCATTTTTGTGACGCCCCGTACTAAATCATCATGTACGGACCATCATCAACAGGATCATTACAAGGTTAAGTACTATATGCGTTTTAAAAACAGAGTTTGCATTCATTAATAAAAGTGACGTCATAACATACGTCAATTGTTTTACAAATCAAAAGTATGCTTCACTATGTAGAAGCATTAAATAAGTGTACGTGACCATAATGCTCGTTACATAACATAAGTTCATAAGTAAAAAGTTTGAATGCAACATAAGTAGTCATGCGATAACAACTCTAGGCAGCGGGTTCTACAGCACGACTAGTAAGATAGCGGAAGCGACTTCAAGCACCTGAGAAAATACATGCTTAAAAAGGTCAACACAAAGGTTGGTGAGCTATAGTTTAAGTATAACAGTAATGTAAGTAGGCCACGAGATTTCAGTGCTACAACGAGCGTTTCAAAAGTATGTAAAAGTATATGCTTAACCGTGGGCACCCGGTAACTAACTTAACGTTTAATGTACCCCCTTAAAGTGCACTTGGCAAGTGCGTATAACCTTGAAGTATTAAACACTCGTTAAATGCTAGCGCTACTAGCCCGAGTGGGGATGTCAAACCCTATGGATCCATATCTAAGATTCGCGTTCACGGTTCAAAAACCAATGATTAAACGTTACCGAGCTAAAGGGAATGTTTCTGCCGTTATATAACCCACACATATATAGAGTTTAAGTACTCGTGCCTAGTATGTAAAACATAAAATCCGCATGCATTCTCAGTTCCCAAAATAAGTTAAAGTAAAAAGGGAATGCTATAACTCACAATGATTAGTAGTAATGGTAAGGTAGTAGTCGGAAAGTGGTGTGCAAGTAACGGTCCAAACGTCCTCAACCTAAGTCAAATAGCACTAAGTCAATAAGTCGTCTCAAAAGGTTTACAAGTACGTAATTAAGGTCATAAGGGTCATCATCAATCATCATTAAACAAAAGGTAACAAGTAAGACTCGTTTATGAAAGTCGTTTAAAACAAAGGCTGACTTCGGTCAGTCACCACAGCCTCTACCCTTACTGAATTAAGGTGAGACCAGTGGTCATGGCTCCGTCTATGAGTCCCTTAAGTGTGGTAAAACTTACAGAAGCAAACTCGTCTTGGTTTGACCGTGGCGACGGTCTGAGTGCGAGTAGGTCAGAAATTTCTGCACAACGTTAAAGGACATGGTAACGATCGGAGGGCCATAAATCCTAAACCGTAACTCGGATTAAGACGAGTCCTATATGAAAAGTTATCTACTCGAAAAGTTATATCTAAAAATAAAGGTTAGAACAGCCCAGGTCTACTGGTCTGTTCCAGAAGCATCAGGTCAGTAGGTTTTGGACAGAACAGTGGGTTTTGGAGAGTTCCGGTTGTCTCGGTGCTTGATGTTCATCACGGTTCTCATTCTTGATGCGTATAGCTTCAAGTGTACAACTCGTTGATGTGTTAACATCATTTTGACCAAGGTTTGTCCATCATAACTCAAGTGCAAGTGTTGTAAGTGTTTGATGAACCAAGGTTACATCAAGGCTTAGTTTCAACACTTACATGAACTTTAGAAGTAAAAACAAGTTATAAACTTAAATCAACAACTAGTAAAGTGTATGTAAGCTTTATAGCTTTTGTTTATGACAATTTAAGAAGACCATAAGCTAGATAACTTAGATCTTTTAAAGGTATTTGAAGTTGTAACTTGTAAGTTACACTTCTATGTTCTTGAAACTCATAAGTTAACTTTTAAGTTCAAGAAGATTATGAGATCAAGTCTAACTTGTAGTTCTTGACCAAATAAACTAACAACATGTAAATAAGGTGCAAAAAAATGAAGTAAATAGCTAAGTAAACAAGTAATTATGTTCATGAGTTGCATACTTTAAAGATTCAAGCCTAAGCTTGATCTTTAAGGAAAGTAAACTTTAAAGTTTATTTCATGAATCACAAGTATGTCTTTAACACATGAACTTACAAACTTTGCAACAAAAGAAGTAGAAAACTAAATAAACAAGAAAATGATTCATAGTTGCTCATACTTTTAAAGATTCAACCCAAGTTGATCTTTAAGTGAAGTAACTTCAAAGTTACTTCAAGAACTACAAGTAATGAGTTTATACAACTATGAACTTCAATTCTTTGAAACAAAATATGTAGAACATAACTAGATAGATTATGTTCTTGAATGTTCTTGTTGTAACAAGAAAAAGATGAAGAAATCAAACTAGTAAGTTTGTTCTTGTAACATGAAAGTAAGTAAGTAAACAACTTAGTAACTTACAAGTAATTAACTTTAAACAAGAACAAGTAACAAAAGCTTTAACAACAAAGATTGATGATGATTAAAGGGGGACTAGGCCACGGTTTTGGTTGGAGAAAAAGAAGAGAAAATGTTTCAAGTTACTTACAAAGAAGATAGAAAACCTTGAGAGAAAATGAGAGAAAGTTGTAAGTGTTTTGTGTGTGTTTTGAAATGAGAGAAAACAAGTGATGAAATGATAAGGTAAAATGAAACAAAAATGACCCATAAGCCTCCTAAGGCCGACGGTCAAGATGCTTGGGAGGGGGAAGAGAGTTGCTTGTTGGTCACTAGCTTGTAAAGATGATTAAAGTTGGATAATAAGGTGGTGTTCATGGGGATTATGGCAACTAGATTCCATTTCCAAGCTAACCATCTAGTTTAAGTTCAAGTATCATACTTACATGTAAACATGGGCTAGATTAATCCATAATATAAGTAGGGTGGGCTTACACTAGTCCATTAACACTTAAAAGGCCCAAGTTGCAAGTAGTTAGCAAGTAATCCAATAAAAGTCCATCTTAAGCCCAAGTAACTAACTAAAAGCCTTAGTTAATTAAAATGATTAATAAAATTAATCATGAATGTAAATAATATCTTAAAATATTATTCGTGCAAGTTCCGGGTGTCACAAAGACGTTTCGGGCATTTAAAGTTCAAGTACGGGCAATCAAAGCAACATGTAAATGTAATAACATACATTCGATTAATCACACGTATTAATAATAATAATTATTAATAAATAACGTTGGAAAAACCAGGGTCGTTACATTACCCACCTGTTAAAGAAAATTTCGTCCCGAAATTTTAAGCTGAATCTGAAGGTGATGGAGGAGGTGGGAAAAGGTGAGGATACTTCTGTCTCATGCGGTCCTCTCGTTCCCAAGTAAACTCAGGTCCTCGTTTGGAATTCCATCGAACTCGGACGATCGGAATCCTATTGTGTTTCAACTCCTTGACTTCTTTTTCCATGATTTCAACGGGCTCTTCCACAAAGTGGAGTTTGTCATCGATAGTAAGTTCCTCCAATGGTATGATAAGTTCAGGTGGAGCAAGACACTTCTTCAAGTTTGATACATGGAAGGTAGGATGAACTGAGCTCAATTGTGCTGGAAGATCAAGACGATAAGCAACGGGTCCAACACGTTCCAAAATTTCAAATGGACCAATGTACCGCGGGTTTAACTTTCCGCGTTTCCCAAAACGAATCACACCCTTCCAAGGTGCAACCTTCAACATAACACGATCACCAACGTTGAATTCAAAGTCTTTACGTTTAAGATCAACATAACTCTTTTGGCGATCACGGGCTACCTTGAGTCTGTTTTGAATCTGAGCAATCTTTTCCGAGGTTTCATGGACTATCTCGGGCCCGGTGAGTTGCACTTCACCTAGCTCGGCCCAACAAAGAGGAGAACGGCACTTGCGGCCATACAACGCTTCAAAAGGTGCAGCTTTAATGCTCGAGTGATAACTGTTGTTGTACGAGAATTCGGCGAGTGGCAAATGCCTTTCCCAGGCCTTTCCAAAATCAATAACACATGCACGTAGCATGTCCTCCAAGGTTTGAATTGTTCGTTCACTTTGCCCGTCAGTCTGAGGGTGATATGCAGTGCTCATGTCGAGACGAGTTCCCATGGCTTCTTGTAGAGAACGCCAAAATCTAGAAGCAAAACGAGGGTCGCGATCGGAGATGATTGATATAGGTATACCGTGTCGTGATACGACCTCCTTGATATAAAGTTGAGCAAGCCTCTCCATTGTATCGGTCTCTTTCATTGCTAAGAAATGTGCAGTCTTGGTAAGACGGTCAACAATAACCCAAATGGTATCATATCCGCCCACCGTCTTTGGCAGCTTGGTGATAAAGTCCATAGTTATCATCTCCCACTTCCATTGTGGGATTTTCGGCTGTTGAAGTAACCCAGAAGGTTTTTGATGCTCGGCCTTAACTTTTGAGCAAGTCAAACACTTACTAACATAAGATGCAACATCTTTCTTGAGATTGGGCCACCAATACTGTTCTTTAATGTCATGATACATCTTGCCCGCTCTGGGATGAATCGAATATCTAGACTTATGAGCTTCATCAAGTATGAGACTCCGTAGATCTCCATAACGTGGTACCCAAATTCTTCCGGCATAACATCGGAGTCCGGATTCCCTAACTTCGAATTTGGAGACGAGGATGTTCAAATACTCATACCGCAAGTGCTTCTCTATGAGAGCCTGTTCTTGGGCTGCTCGGATTTGGTTCTGGAGATTGGAATGAATCGTGATGTTCAATGCTCGAACACGAAGGGGTGCCGATCTCTCCTTTCGGCTTAATGCGTCAGCAACAACGTTGGCTTTACCCGGATGGTAGCGAAGTTCACACTTGTAATCATTTAGTGTCTCAATCCATCTTCGTTGTCTCATATTCAAATGTTTCTGATCGAATATATGCTGGAGACTCTTGTGATCGGTGAAGATAGTGCATTTAGTCTCATACAGATAGTGCCTCCACAATTTGAGTGCGAAGACAACGGCTCCAAGTTCAAGATCGTGTATGGTATAGTTTCGTTCGTGGATCTTAAGTTGACGAGAAGCATAGGCGATGACCTTCATGCGTTGCATAAGTACACAACCATAACCAGTTTTCAAGGCGTCGCAGTAAACAACAAAATCGTCATTACCCTCAGGAAGTGATAAGATAGGTGCGGTGGTTAACTTCTGTTTCAAGAATTGAAATGCCTTCTCTTGTTCATCTCCCCAAACAAATTTCTTTCCTTTGTGAGTGAGTGCGGTTAACGGACGTGAAATCAGAGAGAAACCTTTGATAAACCTTCGGTAGTAACCGGCAAGACCCAAAAATTGGCGGATGTGAGTCGGAGTAGTGGGGGTCTCCCACTTGCTGATCGCTTCTATCTTGGCGGGATCAACTTTAATGCCCTGGTCACTCACAACATGACCCAAAAACTGAACTTCCTTCAACCAGAATTCACACTTAGAAAACTTCGCGTAGAGTTGCTCTCGTCTCAAGAGCTCAAGTACTAATCGGAGATGATGCTCGTGTTCTTCCTCGCTCTTAGAGTAGATGAGGATATCATCAATGAAGACTATAACAAACTTGTCCAAGTACGGCTTGCAAACACGGTTCATAAGGTCCATAAATACAGCAGGTGCATTGGTTAGACCGAATGGCATTACAAGAAACTCATAATGACCATAGCGGGTTCTAAATGCAGTTTTCATCACGTCGTTTTCTTTCACCCTCAACTGGTGATAGCCCGATCGCAAATCGATCTTTGAGTAAACACACGATCCTTGCAGTTGGTCAAAAAGATCGTCAATCCGTGGAAGAGGATACCGATTCTTGATTGTTAATTTGTTAAGCTCACGGTAGTCGATACACATTCGGAAGGATCCATCCTTCTTCTTCACAAACAATACAGGTGCGCCCCACGGCGAAGAACTTGGTTGAATAAACCCTCGATCAAGTAACTCTTGTAGTTGGCTTTACAATTCTTGCATCTCGGAAGGTGCAAGTCTATAGGGTGCGCGAGCTACAGGTGCAGCTCCTGGCACTAAGTCAATCTGAAACTCTACTGCCCTCGGTGGCGGTAATCCAGGCAGTTCTTCGGGAAAGACATCGGAAAACTCGTTCACAATACGCACATCTTCCACTTTCTTCTCCTCGGTTCCTACGGTTTTCACATGAGCTAGGACAGCAAGGCGTCCCTTCTTCATTATCTTTTGCGCTTTCACGCAACTAATGAGGTTCAGTTGTGAGGTACATCTCTCGCCATAAATGGTTAGTGGCTCACCGTCTCCTTGGGGTATACGAAGAGCTTTGTCTCCACAAATAATCTCGGCTCTAATCTTAGTCAACCAATCCATACCAATAATAACATCAAAACTTCCCAACTTAATGGGAATCAAGTCTATCTCAAAGTCTACACCGGCTATGTTGATAATAGCCCCTCGGCCAATTTGGTCCACTTTTTCAAGTTTTCCGTTGGCTACCTCGACAAGCATACTTTCCTTTAAGGGAACTAACGACCAATCTAACTTATCACAAAAATGTCTACACACATAGCTCCTATCGGCACCAGTATCAAACAAGACAGAAGCTAAAAGATTGTTGATTGTGAATATACCTGTCACCAAGTCGGGGTTATCGCGTGCATCTCTTGCATTAACATTGAAGGCTCTAGCACGTGGTGGTCCGCCATCCTTACGCTTGTTAGGACACTCGTTTCTGAAATGGCCCGTCTTTCCACATTCATAACACTTCTTAGGCCCATTGTTGTTGTGGTTTGGCTTCACATTCAAAGTGGTAACCTTGCAATCCTTGCCAACATGTCCAGATCGTTGGCACTTCTCACAGATAACATTGCAATACCCAGTGTGGTGCTTGTAGCACCTATTGCATTGTGGTAAGGTTCCTTTGTAGTTCGGATTGGTGCGGTTGTTGTTGTTGGGGTTGGTGTTGTTGTTGTGTATGTTGTTGTTTTGCCTGAACCCTTCATGTCGTTTTGCCGGGTTTTGATCATAGTTCCTACCCCTGTTGTTGTTGTGGTTGTTGTCCCATTTCCTCTTTTCACCACCAACAGTTTCAAACTTAGCCTTCTCCGGCTCGTCAAGGATGATTTGATTCAAGAGAGTATGCGCCATGCGCATTGCTTCGGGAACACTTGGTGGCTTGGATGAGGTAACATTACCCTTGATGGACTTAGGAAGTCCCGAGAAGTATTTCTCCAAACGCTTAAATTCGGGGGTGACCATGGTTGGACACATAAGAGCCAATTCCAAAAACCTACGGTTGTAGCTGTTAAGGTCGTTCCCTACGGTTTTCAATTGCATAAATTCGATTTCCATCTTTTGAATCTCGGTTCTCGGACAGTATTCCTCGATCATAGCACATTTAAATTCTTCCCAAGGCGTAGCATACGCCTCGTCAATTCCTTACGCTTGGGCCATGGTATTCCACCATGTGAGCGCGCCATCAGACAGCGTGCAAGATGCAAATTTCGTTTTGTTAGCCTCAGAACAATTGCTAACCCTGAATACCGATTCCAACTTTTCGAACCATCTGGTGAGACCGACGGGTCCCTCAGTGCCACTGAAGTAGTGTGGCTTGCAGCTTTGAAATTCCTTGTAAGTACACCCATCTCGGATGACAGGTGGATTGACAGGCGGTGGTGGTGGAGCTTGGGGTTGTCTTTCAGCTAGTGCAGCAGCGACTCGCTCGTTAATCATTTCCTCAATTTGTGCCGCGGTGGGGATAGATCTCCCGTTGGCCATGATGTTCTATACAAACATTTTGACTCAAGTCAAAATCCATTATGCAAATAATAATAGTACATTATATAACAACCAACATGAAAACAACACAACACATGTTGATTAAATAACGCAAGCAGATATAAGTACCACAAAACCATGAGATGATAACGTAAATAGAACACTTGCGCAAGAAGTAAGCAACACAAATTCCATTCATTAATGATAATAAGTTCATACATTACAATAAGTTCTTACATTACATAAGTGAAATATGAAATTACAAAAGAGATTACAATACAGAATCTAGTACAAAGTTCTACGGCGATGGTGGGTACAAGATGTCCAAAACATGAGCCAACTGCTCCTCGAGCTCAGTAACTCGAGTCTGGAGAATCTCAATCTCCCGTCTCATTTCCTCATTAGAGGAAGATGGTGGGGCAGGTGGTGCTGGCGGTGCAGGTGGAGCCGGTGGTGCTGAAGTGGATGGTCCGGCTCTGGGTGGAGACGGTAATATCTGTGGGTCGGCGGGGTACGGCACCAGCCGTTTACGAGCAGTGATCCTACGACGCCGACCATAAGCGTCAGTGACAGTACGACCAGGAATTATGCCAGCGAAGCGATACCGCTTCTTCGGCGGGGTAGAAGGTGCCTGAATCGGTCGGTCAGCGGGATCCTCCTCATCACTGGAGTCGTCAGATGAGGTGTCGTCTGAAGAAGCATCGGTGGAAGAACCGTTGTCTGAATCATGCGGTGGTGGCGCGGGTGGCTCAACATATCCGAAAGCGGCCAACATCTGTCGGTGTCGGCCTGGCGTAATCACGGCTAAGCGGCCGTCGGCAGTGCGTCGGCAAGGTGTGCGCCAGTGATTACGGAAGGGACCTTCCCCGAACTCCGCGGGGATCTCCATGCCACCAATGCGAGCCAGTTGCCTCGGGGGTCTGGAAGAAGACGCCGGGATAGGCACACTAGAGCTAGCTCCAGAACTAGAGGCGCCGGGGTCGCCAGTGGGTGTCGGGGCCGGAATTTCGGCAGCAGCAGCAGCAACAGGTGCAGCAGTGGGTGGAACAACGGGGCCTGAGCCGCTCGGGATGTCAGTAGGTGGAACGTCCGACATCTGAACAAGGAAAAATAAATTTTCCATGTCAGTATGTCATAAAGCAAGCAAATAATAGGCCAACAGTTTAAATCATGTATAACAATAAGTAGCATGGCAATATCAGAAATCGTACGAAACTAGCATGCAATCGAAAGCAAGTAATAGCATGCAGTAGTGAAATCACGTAGTAGCATACGGCATATAGCAGTAACAGTAAGCAACAGCATGCAGTAAGTTCAGCGGAAACAAGTAAACTAACAAGTTGTAGATTAGCCCTATTAGTGAATCCTACTCGGGTCGGTCTTAGACTCACTAATGCATCCTAATTCCCTACAACCAATGCTCTGATACCAAATGTGACGCCCCGTACTAAATCATCATGTACGGACCATCATCAACAGGATCATTACAAGGTTAAGTACTATATGCGTTTTAAAAACAGAGTTTGCATTCATTAATAAAAGTGACGTCATAACATACGTCAATTGTTTTACAAATCAAAAGTATGCTTCACTATGTAGAAGCATTAAATAAGTGTACGTGACCATAATGCTCGTTACATAACATAAGTTCATAAGTAAAAAGTTTGAATGCAACATAAGTAGTCATGCGATAACAACTCTAGGCAGCGGGTTCTACAGCACGACTAGTAAGATAGCGGAAGCGACTTCAAGCACCTGAGAAAATACATGCTTAAAAAGGTCAACACAAAGGTTGGTGAGCTATAGTTTAAGTATAACAGTAATGTAAGTAGGCCACGAGATTTCAGTGCTACAACGAGCGTTTCAAAAGTATGTAAAAGTATATGCTTAACCGTGGGCACCCGGTAACTAACTTAACGTTTAATGTACCCCCTTAAAGTGCACTTGGCAAGTGCGTATAACCTCGAAGTATTAAACACTCGTTAAATGCTAGCGCTACTAGCCCGAGTGGGGATGTCAAACCCTATGGATCCATATCTAAGATTCGCGTTCACGGTTCAAAAACCAATGATTAAACGTTACCGAGCTAAAGGGAATGTTTCTGCCGTTATATAACCCACACATATATAGAGTTTAAGTACTCGTGCCTAGTATGTAAAACATAAAATCCGCATGCATTCTCAGTTCCCAAAATAAGTTAAAGTAAAAAGGGAATGCTATAACTCACAATGATTAGTAGTAATGGTAAGGTAGTAGTCGGAAAGTGGTGTGCAAGTAACGGTCCAAACGTCCTCAACCTAAGTCAAATAGCACTAAGTCAATAAGTCGTCTCAAAAGGTTTACAAGTACGTAATTAAGGTCATAAGGGTCATCATCAATCATCATTAAACAAAAGGTAACAAGTAAGACTCGTTTATGAAAGTCGTTTAAAACAAAGGCTGACTTCGGTCAGTCACCACAGCCTCTACCCTTACTGAATTAAGGTGAGACCAGTGGTCATGGCTCCGTCTATGAGTCCCTTAAGTGTGGTAAAACTTACAGAAGCAAACTCGTCTTGGTTTGACCGTGGCGACGGTCTGAGTGCGAGTAGGTCAGAAATTTCTGCACAACGTTAAAGGACATGGTAACGATCGGAGGGCCATAAATCCTAAACCGTAACTCGGATTAAGACGAGTCCTATATGAAAAGTTATCTACTCGAAAAGTTCTATCTAAAAATAAAGGTTAGAACAGCCCAGGTCTACTGGTCTGTTCCAGAAGCATCAGGTCAGTAGGTTTTGGACAGAACAGTGGGTTTTGGAGAGTTCCGGTTGTCTCGGTGCTTGATGTTCATCACGGTTCTCATTCTTGATGCGTATAGCTTCAAGTGTACAACTCGTTGATGTGTTAACATCATTTTGACCAAGGTTTGTCCATCATAACTCAAGTGCAAGTGTTGTAAGTGTTTGATGAACCAAGGTTACATCAAGGCTTAGTTTCAACACTTACATGAACTTTAGAAGTAAAAACAAGTTATAAACTTAAATCAACAACTAGTAAAGTGTATGTAAGCTTTATAGCTTTTGTTTATGACAATTTAAGAAGACCATAAGCTAGATAACTTAGATCTTTTAAAGGTATTTGAAGTTGTAACTTGTAAGTTACACTTCTATGTTCTTGAAACTCATAAGTTAACTTTTAAGTTCAAGAAGATTATGAGATCAAGTCTAACTTGTAGTTCTTGACCAAATAAACTAATAACATGTAAATAAGGTGCAAAAAAATGAAGTAAATAGCTAAGTAAACAAGTAATTATGTTCATGAGTTGCATACTTTAAAGATTCAAGCCTAAGCTTGATCTTTAAGGAAAGTAAACTTTAAAGTTTATTTCATGAATCACAAGTATGTCTTTAACACATGAACTTACAAACTTTGCAACAAAAGAAGTAGAAAACTAAATAAACAAGAAAATGATTCATAGTTGCTCATACTTTTAAAGATTCAACCCAAGTTGATCTTTAAGTGAAGTAACTTCAAAGTTACTTCAAGAACTACAAGTAATGAGTTTATACAACTATGAACTTCAATTCTTTGAAACAAAATATGTAGAACATAACTAGATAGATTATGTTCTTGAATGTTCTTGTTGTAACAAGAAAAAGATGAAGAAATCAAACTAGTAAGTTTGTTCTTGTAACATGAAAGTAAGTAAGTAAACAACTTAGTAACTTACAAGTAATTAACTTTAAACAAGAACAAGTAACAAAAGCTTTAACAACAAAGATTGATGATGATTAAAGGGGGACTAGGCCACGGTTTTGGTTGGAGAAAAAGAAGAGAAAATGTTTCAAGTTACTTACAAAGAAGATAGAAAACCTTGAGAGAAAATGAGAGAAAGTTGTAAGTGTTTTGTGTGTGTTTTGAAATGAGAGAAAACAAGTGATGAAATGATAAGGTAAAATGAAACAAAAATGACCCATAAGCCTCCTAAGGCCGACGGTCAAGATGCTTGGGAGGGGGAAGAGAGTTGCTTGTTGGTCACTAGCTTGTAAAGATGATTAAAGTTGGATAATAAGGTGGTGTTCATGGGGATTATGGCAACTAGATTCCATTTCCAAGCTAACCATCTAGTTTAAGTTCAAGTATCATACTTACATGTAAACATGGGCTAGATTAATCCATAATATAAGTAGGGTGGGCTTACACTAGTCCATTAACACTTAAAAGGCCCAAGTTGCAAGTAGTTAGCAAGTAATCCAATAAAAGTCCATCTTAAGCCCAAGTAACTAACTAAAAGCCTTAATTAATTAAAATGATTAATAAAATTAATCATGAATGTAAATAATATCTTAAAATATTATTCGTGCAAGTTCCGGGTGTCACAAAGACGTTTCGGGCATTTAAAGTTCAAGTACGGGCAATCAAAGCAACATGTAAATGTAATAACATACATTCGATTAATCACACGTATTACTAATAATAATTATTAATAAATAACGTTGGAAAAACCAGGGTCGTTACAATTTTCACACAAATCACCCTCAATAATTTAAATTGTTACTGATTTCTTGCAAATGAGGGCATTGCAAGATCTTAAGTGTGGGAAGGGGTTAAATTCTTTCGGATTTTAAAATTTTTATCTTAAACACTTGGTTACCATTAAAAATACTAGTAAAGCAGTAGTTGTATTAGAATCTAGTGCTCTTTGATAATAAAGAACAACCCTAGTCTTATATACTGACTACCCAATTCTAGTAAAATTTTTAAAAATTTTCAATTAAATGAACTCAAAATCATGTTTATACATATTTATGAAAGATAAAACTAGGTTTTAACACCGAAATTATTGTTACCTCGGAAAGGACATAAATTGAGAAACAAACCAAAATGTTAAAATTCATTTAAAATGGAATAGAGGACGATAAAAAGGAAAATAAAAGCCAAGTGTGGGAAAATTTACCAAGTTATTCAAAACATATATCACATATTTTTGTACAAATAACTGAAAATACTTTTGCTTTGGACTAAACTAAAAAGTTTTATCTGGTTTACTGTAAGAAAGATGGATCTACACGATGAATCAATTCCATCATCAAAAGGAAGTAAAGTCTTCCGAAAAAAGAAACGCGCTTCTTGATTTAGGTCAAGAAGTTGTCGTCCAGACCAGCTGTAGGTTGACGAAAAATCTAGAAAAGTCATCACTAAAATCAGCAGGAAATCCACGGACCTCAGCATTAAACAGGGTCGCCAAGTGGTCAGATTTATCCTAACCATGAGAAGGATTTATCTCGTACAATGGGGGGCACCATGCAAATTAGCTGGATAAGACTAATGAATCAGATCCCCAGAAAGGATAATCTCCTTAAAAGATCAAAAATCAGCTTTTAAGACTGATATTACTCAATCCTTGAGATTGACCTTAAAGATTGAGAATTACAAACTCATGGAATTCAATGATATCTAAACTCAAGCTTGAACGAGAAAATATTTTGATCAAAATTACAAACCGATTTGTTTTCTGAAAACCCTATTTTCAATGCTTTCATTACCATTGAACGTGAAATCCTAGGAATTCACCTGGAATTCATTAGGTCACCTGAACTAAATCGGGTGTCAACCGTAAGAACGGTGGTTGCATAGTGGTCAAAGACAGGACCTTGTGCCAGACCAAAAAATTATAAGGGTGAGCTTTACTATTGCTCCTACCAAGGATAGTAATTGCGTCCGACACGTTATAGACCATAATTAAAAGCATGTCAGGGGACATTGCCTTAACAGTTGCTTGTTCAACGCTTTCCTTTACAACCGGACGGTAGTTTACCGAAAGGTAATATACGGGACAAGTAAACTGGACGTGTTGCTTTCCAAATACAAGGTTAGCAAGTGGGTGACACAAAACCATAAGTTTTGAGCTAAAATTTTCAAATCTGAAACCCACCAAACCCACAAAAATATTTTGCAAACACCGGTAAAGGGTTATTCCGGAAAACTTATCTAGGGTAAAAACTAGATTTAATTTTCAAAAGATCAAATGTTTTCATAAAGATCCAATTTCCTTAATGGATCTAAATTTTTATAGTCATGAGGGACTGTAAACCATATCGTTACTACCATTGTTTATACCGCCATATAGAAATCACTGATGTACAAAGTGTGAAGAATAAAGAAGTGATTCTTGTATTTCAAGACGATATTGCTTGAGGACAAGCAACGCTCAAGTGTGGGAATATTTGATAATGCTAAAAACGAACATATATTTCATAGCATTATTCCTCAAGAAAGACAAGCTTTTAGTTGCAATTGTTCTATTTACAAGTGATATTCGTTTAAATAATAAAAGGTGAAGACAAAAGACAGATTTGACGAATTGAAGACGCAAACGACCAAAAAGATCAAAAGTACAAAAGACAATCAAAGAGGTTCCAATTATTGATAAGAAACGTCTCGAAATTACAAGAGTACAAGATTCAAAACGCAAAGTACAAGATATTAAATTGTACGCAAGGACGTTCGAAAATCCGGAACCGGGACCAGAGTCAACTCTCAACGCTCGACGCAACGGACTAAAAATTACAAGTCAACTATGCACATAAATATAATATAATATTTAAATAATTCTTATAATTATTTAATATATTATATTTATATTTAAAACCGTCTGCAAGAAAGACTCCAAAAGGGACTGAGATGTAATTTCAATCTCCGTGACTCGCGGAGTTTGAAGGCCAAAAATGCCGCGAGTCGCGGAGCCCCAAAAGTTGAAAATCCCTATAAAAGCAAACGAATTCTGATCGAAAAAAATCACCAAAAATCCATCCATCTCTCTATCTATATCGTAATATTTATATTTATTTATATTTTAATTTTAATTTTAATTATAATTCTAACAATAAGGGTATGTTAGCGAATGTTGTAAGGGTGTAAGTCGAAACTCTGTCCGTGTAACGCTACGCTATTTTTAATCATTGTAAGTTATGTTCAACCTTTTTATATTAATGTCTCGTAGCTAAGTTATTATTATGCTTATTTAATCCGAAGTAATCATGATGTTGGGCTAATTACTAAAATTGGGTAATTGGGCTTTGTACCATAATTGGGGTTTGGATAAAAGAACGACACTTGTGGAAATTAGACTATGTGCTATTAATGGATTTTATATTAACTAAACAATACCTTGTTAATTTAATATACAAACTTATAATTCGACGTATTTATATATAACCACATACGCTTGACTGGGTACGGTGGGCGGGATATCTATAAATACCAATAATTATTCATTTTACCGGATACGGAACTGGATTAATAGTTAATAGACTTGTTGAAACAGGGGTGAATTACATTCAAGGGTAATTGGTGTAATTGTTAACAAAGTAGTAAAACCTTGGTTTACACGCAGTCGATAACCTGGTGTATTCATTAAACAAAGTATTAAAACCATGTTACAATTCGAATCCCCAATTAGTTGGAATATTTGACTTCGGGAATAAGAATAATTTGACGAAGGCTTTCTTATATTTATGACTGATGGACTATTATGGACAAATCCGTATGGACATATTAAATAATCCAGGACAAAGGACAATTAACCCATGGGCAATAAAACTAAAATCAACACGTCAAACATCATGATTACGGAAGTTTAAATAAGCATAATTCTTTTATTTCATATTTAATTTCCTTTATTTTATATTTAATTGCACTTCTAATTATCGCATTTTTATTGTTATTATATTTTAATTGCATTTTTAATTATTGTACTTTTTAATTATCGCAAGATTTTTTTATCGCACTTTTATTATTCGCAATTTCATTATCGTTATTTACTTTATGCTTTAATTTAAGTCTTATATTTATTTTTAATATTTTACATTTGGTTTTAACTGCGACTAAAGTTTTAAAATCGACAAACCGGTCATTAAACGGTAAAAACTCCCCTTTATAATAATAATATTACTTATATATATATTTGTATTTTTATAAAAGTAAACTAATATAGCGTTAAGATTTGTTTAAAAAGATTCCCTGTGGAACGAACCGGACTTACTAAAAACTACACTATTGTACGATTAGGTACACTGCCTATAAGTGTTGTAGCAAGGTTTAAGTATATCCATTCTCTAAATAAATAAATATCTTGTGTAAAATTGTATCGTATTTAATAGTATTTTCCTGCTAAAATTAATAGTATTTTATATACACCTCGCGAAACATCAATGCCACTTGTTGGATTCTGATAGGTCAAAATCCAAATATGAAATTGAATTTGAATGAAAATAGTTATTCTTTGGTGAACGGATACATATATCGGTGGTTGTAAATAGGATAGTAAATGACTGTTGAATCAGATTCGAAGAATGTACAGTATAACTCATTAAAGTGAAATCTAAATATTCCTCGGGTATTACCTTGTTAAAATATTTTCACCATTAACAGTTTGTACAAAAGAATTTTTAATTACAGTCTTTATGAAAAAAATATATATACATATATATTTTCTTCAGATGTAATCATGGATTTAATGAGTCAATATGATATTAAACTCATTTGATTTACTGTTAGAACAGGAATATATAATATCTAAAACATTAGAGATTACATAATCGCCATGTTAAATGAAGATAAATGATATAGAACGATTCGTAGAACGAAAATTAATCGATGTAGAACAAGGTGTAAAATGAAGATTATGCTCGAGGTACAGAATGAGATGTTGAGGCATGGATTGTTGATGGTACTGGTGTTGTTACTGATGGTACTGTTGGTGTCGGTGATGTTGCTGAAGCTGGTAACTTTTGCACCATATTTTCTAAATTGATTACTCGAGCGCGAAGTTTGTTGACTTCTTCTATTAATTCGGGATGATTGTCGGTCGTAACAAGCGGATGAATAAGGTTGGGGATTTTGGATATCATATAATCATTGCGAGATATCCTGAAAATGAGGGTAAATATGGTGTTTCAGACTGGTTCGCTGATAAGTGCTTCAGGTTCATCGCCAAGAGGTGAATTCGGTTGGTGGAAGAAATCGCCTTCTTCGCGTTTTCATTGATTAAGTAACTACGAACCCATCAGATGAATTGGGGATGGTTGATTAGTTGATTCATTCTGGTAACACTGCTTTCGAAGCTTAGGTGAAACTCCATATCGGAATAGCTGTCGGAATTCGAGGAATTCGAACTGGTTGAGGGATTCATCTCGTACGATCAGATGAAGGATTTTCGATAAGAATTAGATTATAGGATGTAGATTAGTACCCTGCAATACATGATTTACATATGCATATATAATACTAAAATCCCATAAGTTACGGAGGAATTTACGGAATATGTCAGGCAAGGTTTACAGTAACAGATACGCTAAGATATAATTTAGCAGGTACGATAAGATATGAATTTAGTCTATACACTATTCATGCAATCATTCAGTATGATGTGTCTAGACTAAGAATGATAAGCAAGTGATTCCCTAAGAATGATAAGCATGTAATTTTCGACACAAAATGATAAGCAAAACTTCTTACATGCAGACACGGTCGAAGTCCAGACTCACTAATGCATCTAAACAACTATTAGTTAGACACACTAATGCAAGACCTGATTCGCTAATACCACCGCTCTGATACCAACTATAGAGACCCGTCCTAATCCATCTGGACGAATACATTACATTTGGTTATATCGTGAGGTACTTGACCTCTATATGATATATTTTACAAACATTGCATTCGTTTTTAAAACACAAACTTGCTTTACATCGAAAGTTGACGGCATGCATATCATTTCATAATATATCCAACTATAATTGACTTAGTAATAATCTTGATGAACTCGACGACTCGAATGCAAAGTCTTTTGAAATATGTCATGAATGACTCCAAGTAATATCTCTAATACGAGCAAATGTACAGCGGAAGATTTCTTTCATACCTGAGAATAAACATGCTTTAAAGTGTCAACCAAAAGGTTGGTGAGTTCATTAGTTTAACATAAATAATCATTTCCATCATTTTAATAGACCACAAGATTTTCATTTCTCATAAATATACGTCCCACGCATAGAGACAAAAATAATCATTCATATGGATTGAACACCTGGTAACCGACATTAACAAAATGCATATAAGAATATCCCCTATCATTCCGGGAAATCCTTCGGACATGATAAAAACAACATCGAAGTACTAAAGCATCCGGTACTTTGGATGGGGTTCGTTAGGCCCAATATATCTATCTTTAGGATTCGCGTCAATTAGTAGACTGGTTTACTAATTCTTAGGCTACCAAGTAAAAGGGGCATATTCGGCTTCGATCATTCAACCATATAATGTAGTTTCGATTACTTGTGTCTATTTCGTAAAACATTTATAAAAATTGCGCATGTATTCTCAGTCCCAAAAATATATATTGCAAAATCATTTAAAAAGGGAGTAATGAAACTCACAATACTGTATTTTGTAGTAAAAATACATATGACGATATTGAACAATGCAAGATTGGCCTCGGATTCACGAACCTATATCAAGTATATATATATATATATATATATATATATATATATATATATATATATATACATATATATATATATATATATATATATATAAACACAAAATAGTAATCGAAGAAGTTTATATATAATATTATTAATAATATACTTGTTATATTATATGTTATATAGGGAAATTTATACTTAATCTATATATTTTATATACCTAATACTTATCACATTAAATTTTTAATATAGTAATTACTCATGAAAATATTATTTAATATGTAATATCGATATTAATGTAGTTAAGTCTTATGTCATAAATATATTTTTATATAGAAAATCTTTATTTGATATATTAATAATACTAATACTAATAACTATAAAATAATGATTTTACTAATAATAATAATGATACTAATATTTGTACTACTAACTATAATAATAATAATAATACTAATAATAATACTAATTCTTATGATAATAATAATAATGATAAAAATAATAATGATAATAATAATAATAATAACCAAAATGTTAGTTTAATAATAATAATAATACTAATATAATAATAATATTAATAATAATAAAAGAATAATAGGAATCACATATATTTATACTTAATTATATTCAATTCATAAACATAACTTAATTTTAATCATTCTCTTAATAGTATTTGTATTTATGATTTTTATTTTTATAATCCTAACCTCATTAAATCTTAGCATTTATAAACATAATAACAATAATAATAATAATAATAATAATAATAATAATAATAATAATAATAATAATAATAATAATAATAATAATAATAATAATAATAATAATAATAATAATAATAATAATAATAATAATAATAATAATAATAATAAAAGGAAACTACCTTCCAAACAATTCTAAAAATAATAAATGCCATAGCCCGGGCTCGAACCCGAGACCTCTCGTTTAACCAACACAAACACCAACCATCAAGCTACCAATTACTTTTCTGTTATCATTAATACCCGAAATTAATTTAACCTAAACATTTCAGCTTTTTCTTCGTGATGGTCATAACATCATCATCAATTCTTGCATATCAACCTTGTTTGTTTTATAGAAAACGTACAATATAAATGACCCAATCATAGGCACTGGTACCCTGCGGCCCAACAGGCCCAACAAGAAGTAATCTCGGCCCAATCACCATTCCTTGGCCCATTTTAATTTAACAACCTTTAAATTGTTGTTGGTTCGGTCCAGGAGGAAGAATAAAGAAACAACCCATCGTTCAAGTTACAAATTGGGTAGGCCATAACTTTTCCATTTATTCCACATGCAATCAAATAGAAATGTGCTGTAAAGTAATGATAATGATATCCCATTTGACCAACCCTTTAAACTGTATAAATAATCGACCCATATGAAAGCTTTAATTTATTCGACCTCATCTACAATCATTTATATTAAATGTTATTGTTCATCACTTTTTCCTCATAAGCAACAGTAACCGAACTCACACACATCGTTAGTGTTTTGGAAGAGGAATAGCAGCAACGGCCTTCAATCGAATAGCCGTAGCAACATCAAAGGGTGTTTGATTAAGAAGGACAGAAGAACAACAAAAGTTTTGTAGTTGTTTCGATAGTAGCAAAATAATATTAAACAGCAATGATCGTACCAGCATAGATATTATGCAGCAGTCATAAGTTTAAACTGGGGTTATCTGCGTAGGATTTGATGTACTCGTTGATCACCAACACGAAAAGTTCAAGCAGCAGCCGTCAAATATTAATAACAGACGAGTGCAAGGTTTGGTTCACCATCATCTTGAATCATATGTGACGACCCGACAATTTTTGACCAAATTTAAACTTATTCTTAATATGATTTCGACACGATAAGCAAAGTCTGGTAGGTTGAGTCTCAAAAATTTTGAACTGTGATCATATATTAAATTACCCTGTGACTATTTCCGATGATTCACGAACCTTTAATCATAAACAGAAATGTATATATAGATAACTATACCTGTAACTAATTATATATTATAAATCAATTATAGTAATGAACTACTATGTGATTTAGTTATTATAAAAGGAAAACTTAACCTGGTTAATTAAAACCATTTATTTAAATATAGAGAGTAGATTTGTCATCAATAACAAGGTATTAAATGTTATACTCTGAGATTAATTGTTTCAATATATATATAATTAAAATATTTATCTACCTGTTAATTAAAATATAGTTTTATATATATACACATATATATGATATACATATATAATTATTAATTGTATGTATATTGTAATATATTAAAATGAATAAATATTATATATTCGATATGTGTTATTATAATATATATTACAAAATTAATCATATGAAAGGTTAATATATTAAATTACAATTTAAAATATACTTGCTATAGTAATATTATTAATACTTTTAATAATCAATACTAGTAGTATTAATAATAATATTATTATTGTTATAATTATAGTTTTAAGGTTATCAAAATAATGATTCTAAATATAAATATTATTATAAAAATGACTAAATTTATAATAATATAAATATTATTTATCATTATTATTAAAAATTTGCATTTTTAACATGATTAATAAAAATAAACAATTTTATTTAAAAATTACCTTTTCCGTTATCACTTTTATCATTTTATTATTATTACTAGTATTATCTCAATTATTATTATTATTATTATTATTATATTCTATTAATAATATTATTTATATTATTATTAACAATAATATTATTTTTAATATATTTATTTATCATTAATATTAATTATAAAAGATAACAGCAAATAATTATATAATCAGAATAATTCCAATCCGTTATAAATCATGATCGTACTAAATTTTGTTCTCTTTCTCTTGTTGTAATCCATTATCAGGAATCAAACAAATAAGGGATTGAATTTGTTAACTGTCCCTATCTATTTTATTTTTAATATATTTCTGTTTTTGTAAAAACCTGTCACTGAATTCATCGATATAAATCTAAAACTTCAGTTGTTAAATGAAAGCAATCAACCTCACAATATCCTAGTAAATCACAGCTACTAATATATGTTGTTAATGGAGAAATCAAAACAGAAAAACTCAGGAACGACATCTCTAACTTTGTTCTTCATACTTTTTGGCCAAAATTCGAATTCATGTTTTATTTCAAAATCTAGAAATGCAGATGTATTAGGAACCCTTTAATCAATCTATCTACAAAGCCTAAACTTCCAATTTTTTGAAACAAGATCAAATTTTGAAGTCAAAGATTTGTTTTCAAAAAGTCAACAATCGTTAATCCATCAAATTCGAGTTCTGTGATTTGTTTTTGGATAAATTAAGAATTCCTAAAGATTAAAGGATGTATTTAGAACATAATTCATGTAGAAACTTGGAGCTATAACGTTTTTAAAATCAAGATTGAAGATTGGATTTTTTTTTACCTCAGCGATATACAGCAGGTCTTTTTATTTATTTATTTCATTTTCTAATAATACAATCATTAAATATTGATGAATCTAATTATTTTGAAGAACCTATAAACCGTTTTGTAATTTGTTGTTTTGATGGATAATTGTTCTGGTCGATCAGTTATAAAGAAGAAGATGTAGATGTATAAACAGAAGATATAAGGGTTAAATATTATATGGGGTAATTATAAACAGAAAAACAAACATAGCTGGATGGTTAAGCAGTGGGCTAGGTGAACGAGAGGTCTCGGGTTCGAGTCCCGGCTTAGGCGGTTTGCTATCTTTTTGAGCCTTTAAGGTAGTAACCATTTTTATTATTATTATTATTATTATTATTATTATTATTATTATTATTATTATTATTATTATTATTATTATTATTATTATTATTATTATTATTATTATTATTATTACTAGCTATTATTATGATAATAATTGTTATTATGATTATTATTGTTATTGTTCTTATTAATATTATAATTATTATTATAAGTAGCAAAATTGTTGTTATTATTATTATCATAACTATAATTATTATTAAAATCAGTAATATTAACATTAAGGCTGCTATTATTTTTACTACTAATATTATTGTAAGTATTATTATTATCAATTAGGATTAGTATTAGTACCACTATCGAAATTATTATTATTATTATTATTATTATTATTATTATTATTATTATTATTATTATTATTATTATTATTATTATTATTATTATTATTATTATTATTATTATTGTTAATTTATTATTTTAGTATTATTATCATTTTTATGATTATGATTATTGATATTATAATTATTATGAAAATAATATAATTTATTATTGTTTTCATAAATATTAACCATAGTATCATTTTAGTACCATTATTGTTATTAGTAGTAACATAAGTATTATTATAATTATGATCATTATTATTACCAATATGACTATTGTATTATTATTGTATTTATTAAAAAATGTTTTCATTATTATCATTTGTGTTAAAATTATTATTTTACTCTTATTAAAACTAACCTTATTATTATTATCAATATTATCTTTATTTTTATTAATAAAATAATTATGATTACTAAAATAAAAGTTTTAACGACGTTATTAAGATTATAAGTATAAAAATAAAGATCTTATATATATAAATATACTTAGTACACCTAACTTAACTATATTAACATTTATATATATATAATGAAAATATAAATAAATAATGAAACTTATAAATTAGTATATATATATATATATATATATATATATATATATATATATATATATATATATATATATATATATATATATATATATAACATCACTAATAATAATATATCTAAATATTTATCCGAATACAAGAATAAGTTTTAATACATATATGAATGATATAGGTTCGTGAATCCGAGACCAACCCTGCATTGTTCAGTATTGTCATATGTATTTTTACTACAAAATACAGTATTGTGAGTTCATTTGCTCCCTTTTACTCTTTACATTTTTGGGACTTAGAATACATGCCCTGTTTTTACAACTGCTTTATTAAATGCTTTTTGAAATATATTTTTAAATTTTTAAATTGCGATTGCATGAAATGTTTTTATAAATGTTTGACGAGATAGACACAAGCAAAACATTCCTCGAATGAATTATTATGCAGACTGAAGTTCTGTGGATTATTATTGAATTATGTAGACTTGATAATTGCCACTAATTGTTGTGAATATTTTTCCCCTGATTATTATTGCTTGGTAACCTAAGAATTAGAATCGGGTATGGCCCTAATTCACGCGAATCCTAAAGGTAGCTACCGGGTTTAACACCGCCACCCAGAATGTTCACTAGACGGAAGGGCTAGTGGGTGTGGTGTTTAGTACTTAGAAGTTATTATGATTATTATACAGACGAGATGTTCTATTTTGGGGATATTATTATGCGCATTATATGTTAAGGTCGGTTACCAAGCCAAGCAATGAAAGTAAAGTGAATGTTTTGTATCGAGAGAATGATTTTATACACAGGTTATGTGTATGTTATTTGTGTGCACGAGATATGTGTACGGTTACTAAGATTTATGAAAGATGATTTCGTATACGAAAAAGGTGTACTGTATATAAAAGATATCGCATGTACATTACAGGTGGGTATAGGATTCGGGCCCATTTGTACCATGCAGCATTTAAATTTTGTGGTCTATCAAAATGATAAATTTTATTGTTTTATGATAAACCTATGAACTCACCAACCTTTTGGTTGACACTTGAAAGCATGTTTATTCTCAGGTATGAAAGAAATCTTCCGCTGTGCACTTGTTCATTTTAGAGATATTACTTGGAGTCATTCATGACATATTTCAAAAGATGTTGCATTCGAGTCGTTGAGTTCATCAAGATTATTATTAAGTAAATTATAGTTGGACATATTATGAAATGGTATGCATGTCGTCAACTTTCGATGTAATGAAAGATTGTCTTTTCAAAAACGAATGCAATGTTTGTAAAATGTATCATATAGAGGTCAAGTACCTCGCGATGTAACCAACTATTGTGAATCGTTTATAATCAATATGGACTTCATCCAGATAGATTAGGATGGGTCGTTATAGGTGGAATCAGAGCGGTGATCTTAGCAAACCAGGTCTTGCATTAGTGTGTCTAACTGATAGTTGTTTAGATGCATTAGTAAGTCTGGACTTCGACCGTGTCTGCATGTCAAAAGTTTTGCTTATTATTTCGTGTCAAAAATTACTTACTTATCATCCTTAAAGTCTAGACACATCTTACTGCCTCTATTGCCTAGATAGTGTATAGACAAAACTCATATCTTAGCGTATCTGCTAATTCATATCTTAGCATATCTGTTACTGTAGACTTTGCCTGACAGCTTCCGTAGATTACTCCGTAACTTATGGGATTTTAGTATTATATACGCATATGTAAATTATGTATTGCAGGGTACTAATCTACATCCTATAATTTATTTCTTATCGAAAATCCTTTATCTGATCGTACGAGATGAATCCCTCAATCAGTTCGAATTCGTTGGATTTCAACAGCTATTCCGATATGGAGTTTCACCTAAGCTCCGAAAGCAGTGCTACCAGAATGAATCAATCAATCATCCATCCCCAATTCATCTGATGGGTTCGTAGTTACTTAATCAATGAAGACGCGAAGAAGGCGATCCCTTCCACCAACCGAATTCACCTCTTGGTGAAGAACCTGAAGCCCTTACCGGCGAACCTGTTCGTAATACCATTTTTTCTCTCATTTTCAGAGTAGCTCGTCACGATTAAATTCTATCTACAATTCTAAACCTTATTCATCCACTTATTCCGACCGACAATTATCCTGGAGTAATGGAAGAAGTCAACAAGCTTCGCGCTCGAGTAATAAATTTGAGAAATATGGTGCAAAACGTACCAGCTTCAGCAACATCACCAGCATCAACACCAGTACCACCAACAACCCAAGTTTCAACAAAAAACACCTCAACATCTCATTATGTACCTCGAGTACAATCATCGTTCTACGTATCGTTCTACATCAATTATCTTCGTTCTTCAGGGCGATTATGTAATCTCTAATGTTTTAGAGATTATGTACTTTAGTTATAACGGTAAATCAAACGAGATTAATATTATATTAACTCACTGAATCTATGATTACATCTGAATAAAATATATATGTAAGTATATTTTCATAAAGATTGTAATTGAAAATTCTTTTGTACAAACTGTTAGTGATGAAAATACTTTAACGGGTAGGTAATACCCGAGGAATATTTAGATTTCACATTAATAAGTTACACTGTACATTCTTCGAATCTGATTCAATAGTCATTTAATATCCTACTTACATCCCCAGATATACGAATCCGTTCACCACAGAATAACCATTTTCATCCAATTTCATATTTGGATTTTGATTTATCAGAATCCAACAAGTGGCATAATGAAGAAAACATTGGACAAAATAAAATTTGTTAGAAACAAACAAATTAACTATGAGAAATTTTGTTAAGAATCCACGCTAACTGTTCCTAGCTAACTATTCCTAGCTAACTGTTAATTCCGTATTACCTTTTATTTATCGCAATTTATTTATCGCAATTTTAATTCACGCAATTTTATTTATCGTCATTTAATTTCTGTTATTTATGTAACGCACTTTAAATATCGGGACACGTATACAAGGTTTTGACATATCATATCGACACATTTATATATATTATTTGGAATAACCATAGACACTCTAACCTGAGTAATGCTGGAGTTAGCTATATAGGGTTGAGGTTGATTCTACAATAATATATATAGTTTGAGTTATGATTGAGTCTGAGACATGTACACGGGTCACGATACGTACTAATTAATTCAAATATTATATATATTAAACTATATATGAATTATTGGACTGTTAACTGTGGACTATCGACTGTGGACTATCAATGTTGGACAATTAAAATGAATTAAAATATTGATTATAACATATGAAACTAAACAATTCTTCAAGTTTGCCACTTGATTTCATCTTAAACCTCATTTGTATCTTGACGATTACAATCTGCGTTCAAATCTTTCATGATTCTTGAAAACACCTCAATTGAGAGGATGAACCAGCCGCACTTCATCTATGGAAGAAGAGATTGATGCATATAGTTATGCACCTGAAAACACTAGAAAACTGTGAAAACGTTTAACACATATCTGTGCTAGCTCCTTTGGCATTGTTATTACCGAAAATAACTTTGCAATCCCTTTCCAAAGTAGTCAATTTTGTCACAGCTCCAGCAAGTCAACTTCGACTTTTCGTTCGAAACAACCTTATTATAACCTTGATATATATACGCGCTCTTTTATTGTTACCAGAAAACATTTTATATTCCACCATATTACCAGCAGATGTACCAGTAACCTCGTCACTCCTTGGTTTAAATCTCTCCGACAAATCACTATATTTATCTATTGAAGTCTCATCATGTACTCGTTCGCATCTTGTAACAAGAATTGCCATACCAATTACCGAGAATCAGCAAATCTGTATTGTGAGCCTCGCAACGTTCCCACATCAACAGTTATATGTATCCATATAACATTTATCTCTTAGAACTATGATCTTCCATTCTGAAATTCTGAAAAACACCCAGTCTGCAAATTTATACTCTGAATTTTGAAAAGTTGAATTAAAAAAAAAAAACTGTAAACGACCTCAACAGCCAAAAGTTGATAATAAAGAATTGTATGTTGGCAAAGCTCAGAAAAAGTTTGAAACTGAAAAACTAATTGAGCAAACTACGAAGGAGTCTCTGAACAAATCACAAGGACTAAACTTGTACATTAAGAATCCTGATGATTCTGTTTCTGATGAAATCTTTAGTGAATACCTTGCTTCTGACTCCAAACTCTTACGGATAAATTTTCTTCACCATCCTTCGATATTAGAAATTTCAAGATATCATTCGTATCTTTCATTATAAATATCCTCCATATTTCTGAAAATATTTTTATAACTATTCTTATCTGAAATCATTAATCTCTTCGTGATATCAGTGTTACATCATATAGAAACTGTTAGTTTCTATATTCTGTAAACTTTCAAGCTTAAAATATGAATGTTATTGAAGTAATGTTGGGAACTGATGCATGAGTTAGTATAATATAATGACACTTGATCAACGTGATTATATTACAGTAAGTCATGCTAAGTTTCTAATGGAACGTCATGATTCACAGATCATAACGTCATCATGTGCCATGTTACATAACTCTTTCATTCTGCTTAACTTCTGAACATATCAAGAAAATATATTCTTGATAGTTCTATTCTCAGTAATTATGGTAATTTGACAAATCAAATCGTGCTATTACGTTCTTTCATGTTTAAGAACATTAAATTCATTCGAAACTCCATACTTACGAATTCTGGACCATTACTCGCTTTACTAGAGATCGATAAGATAATAAAAAGGCAAATAGCTCCAAAATATAAGAGAAAATATAAAGCCCAATAACAACACGGGGATTACAAACCGTGGATATTAATACGAATAGCAATATAAAGACACAGTATAATTAAGAATAGTATCACCCCAAGATAATAGTAGAAGTAAACAGATTCTTCTGGAGGAAGATTGAAAAAAAGGATGACAGAAATGATAATTAGGAAAATATCAAGGATTAGCACGGGATTAAGCATTTTCATAATCTGTTGGATGTATGAACTAAGAAAGAAGGTATAGGAATGGTGAAAATAATGGAACAGAAAAGTTTAATTTATAATGGAAATATCAGACAGAGTAATCAAGGCAGATCATCGTATTTAATTATGGAGATCTTAATTTCCTTATTCGCCGACGAATCAAATCTTTTAGATTTCGAAGATTTTCATTAAATCCCTTGAATTCCGGAATTCAACCAAGACAACGTCAAAAGTTAAGTCGCACCTTATTTTCTAAAATCAACCGTGACTACGTCACCGGTTAAGATGAACCTGCATTTACTCATTTCATTCTTTTGTGATAGCTTCACTTGTACTCTTCAAGTAATCGAATTATCTTATCCATATTACTCAACAATAATAAAACTCTATTTATCAGCTCATATTCGTCAGGAAAACATTCTTATTGTTAGCCATGACGACCTCACTCAAATTTCGGGACGAAATTTCTTTAACGGGTAGGTACTGTGACGACCCGGCAATTTCCGACCAAATTTAAACTTATTCTTAATATGATTTCGACACGATAAGCAAAGTCCGATAGGTTGAGTCTCAAAAATTTTGAACTGTGATCATATATTAAATTACCGTGTGACTATTTCCGATGATTCACGAACCTTTAATCGTAAACAGAAATGTATATATAGATAACTATACCTGTAACTAATTATATATTATAAATCAATTATAGTAATGAACTACTATGTGATTTAGTTATTATAAAAGGAAAACTTAACCTGGTTAATTAAAATCGTTTATTTAAATATAGAGAGTAGATTTGTCATCGATAACAAGGTATTAAATGTTATACTCTGAGATTAATTGTTTCAATATATATATAATTATAATATTTATCTACCTGTTAATTAAAATATAGTTTTATATATATATATACATATATATGATATACATATATAATTATTAATTGTATGTACATTGTAATATATTAAAATAAATAAATATTATATATTCGATATGTGTTATTATAATATATATTACAAAATTAATCATATGAAAGGTTAATATATTAAATTACAATTTAAAATATACTTGCTATAGTAATATTATTAATACTTTTAATAATCAATACTAGTAGTATTAATAATAATATTATTATTGTTATAATTATAGTTTTAAGGTTATCAAAATAATGATTCTAAATATAAATATTATTATAAAATGACTAAATTTATAATAATATAAATATTATTTATCATTATTATTAAAAATTTGCATTTTTAACATGATTAATAAAAATAAACAATTTTATTTAAAAATTACCTTTTCCATTATCACTTTTATCATTTTATTATTATTACTAGTATTATCTCTATTTTTATTATTATTATTATTTTCTATTAATAATATTATTTATATTATTGTTAACAATAATATTATTTTAAATATATTTATTTATTATTAATATTAATTATAAAAGATAAAAGCAAATAATTATATAATCAGAATAATTCCAATCCGTTATAAATCACGATCGTACTAAATTTTGTTCTCTTTCTCTTGTTGTAATCCATTATCAGGAATCAAACAAACAAGGGATTGAATTTGTTAACTGTCCCTATCTATTTTATTTTTAATATATTTCTGTTTTTGTAAAAACCTGTCACTGAATTCATCGATATAAATCTAAAACTTCAGTTGTAAAATGAAAGCAATCAACCTCACAATATCCTAGTAAATCACAGCTACTAATATCTGTTGTTAATTGAGAAATCAAAACAGAAAAACTCAGGAACGACATCTCTAACTCTGTTCTTCATACTTTTTGGCCAAAATTCGAATTCATGTTTTATTTCAAAATCTAGAAATGCAGATGTATTAGGAACCCTTTAATCAATCTACCTGCAAAGCCTAAACTTCCAATTTTTCGAAACAAGATCAAATTTTGAAGTCAAAGATTTGTTTTCAAAAAGTCAACAATCGTTAATCCATCAAATTCTAGTTCTGTGATTTGTTTTTGGATAAATTAAGAATTCCTAAAGATTAAAGGATGTATTTAGAACATAATTCATGTAGAAACTTGGAGCTATAACGTTTTTAAAATCAAGATTGAAGATTGGATTTTTTTTACCTCAGCGATATACAGCAGGTCTTTTTTTATTTTTTTATTTATTTCGTTTTCTAATAATACAATCATTAATTATTGATGAATCTAATTAGTTTAAAGAACCTATAAACCGTTTTGTAATTTGTTGTTTTGATGGATAATTGTTCTGGTCGATCAGTTATGAAGAAGAAGATGTAGATGTATAAACAGAAGATATAAGGGTTAAATATTATATGGGGTAATTATAAACAGAAAAACAAACATAGTTGGATGGTTAGGCAGTGGGCTAGGTGAACGAGAGGTCTCGGGTTCGAGTCCCGGCTTAGGCGGTTTGCTATCTTTTTGAGCCTTTAAGGTAGTAACCATTTTTAGTAGTAGTAGTATTATTATTATTATTATTATTATTATTATTATTATTATTATTATTATTATTATTATTATTATTATTATTATTATTATTATTATTATTACTAGTTATTATTATGATAATAATTTTTATTATGATTATTATTGTTATTGTTCTTATTAATATTATAATTATTATTATAAGTAGCAAAATTGTTGTTATTATTATTATCATAACTATAATTATTATTAAATTCAGTAATATTAACATTAAGGCTGCTATTATTTTTACTACTAATATTATTGTAAGTATTATTATTATCATTTAGGATTAATATTAGTACCACTATCAAAATTATTATTATTATTATTATTATTATTATTATTATTATTATTATTATTATTATTATTATTATTATTATTATTATTATTATTATTATTAATTTATCATTTTAGTATTATTATCATTTTTATGATTATGATTATTGATATTATAATTATTATGAAAATAATATAATTTATTATTGTTTTCATAAATATTAACCATATTATCATTTTAGTACCATTATTGTTATTAGTAGTAACATAAGTATTATTATAATTATGATCATTATTATTACCAATATGACTATTGTATTAATATTGTATTTATTAAAAAATGTTTTCATTATTATCATTTGTGTTAAAATTATTATTTTACTCTTATTAAAACTAACCTTATTATTATTATCAATATTATCTTTATTTTTATTAATAAAATAATTATGATTACTAAAATAAAAGTTTTAACGACGTTATTAAGATTATAAGTATAAAAATAAAGATCTTATATATATAAATATACTTAGTACACCTAACTTAACTATATTAACATTTATATATATAAAATGAAAATATAAATAAATAATGAAACTTATAAATTAGTATATATATATATATATATATATATATATATATATATATATATATATATATATATATATATATATATATATATATATATATATATATATATATATATATATATATATATATATATATAACATCACTAATAATAATATATATATAAATATTTATCCGAATACAAGAATAAGTTTTAATACATATATGAATGATATAGGTTCGTGAATCCGAGGCCAACCCTGCATTGTTCAGTATCGTCATATGTATTTTTACTACAAAATACAGTATTGTGAGTTCATTTGCTCCCTTTTACTCTTTACATTTTTGGGACTGAAAATACATGCGCTATTTTTACAACTGCTTTATTAAATGCTTTTTGAAATATATTTTTAAATTTTTAAATTGCGAATACATGAAATATTTTTATAAATGTTTGACGAGATAGACACAAGCAAAACATTCCTCGAATGAATTATTATGCAGACAGAAGTTCTGTGGATTATTATTGAATTATGTGGACTTGATAATTGCCACTAATTGTTGTGAATATTTTTCCCCTGATTATTATTGCTTGGTAACCTAAGAATTAGAATCGGGTATGGCCCTAATTTACGCGAATCCTAAAGGTAGCTACCGGGTTTAACACCCCCACCCAGAATGTTCACTAGACGGAAGGGCTAGTGGGCGTGGTGTTTAGTACTTCGAAGTTATTATGATTATTGTTTAGACGAGATGTTCTGTTTTGGGGATATTATTATGCGCATTATATGTTAAGGTCGGTTACCAAACCAAGCAATGAAAGTAAAGTGAATGTTATGTATCGAGAGAATGATTTATACACAGGTTATGTGTATGTTATTTTTGTGCACGAAATATGTGTACGGTTACTAAGATTTATGAAAGATAATTTTGTATACGAAAAAGGTGTACTGTATTTAAAAGATATCGCATGTACATTACAGGTGGGTATAGGATTCGGGCCCATTTGTACCATGCGGCATTTAAATTTTGTGGTCTATCAAAATGATGAATTTTATTATTTTATGATAAACCTATGAACTCACCAACCTTTTGGTTGACACTTGAAAGCATGTTTATTCTCAGGTATGAAAGAAATCTTCTGCTGTGCACTTGCTCATTTTAGAGATATTACTTGGAGTCATTCATGACATATTTCAAAAGACGTTGCATTCAAGTCGTTGAGTTCATCAAGATTATTATTAAGTAAATTATAGTTGGACATATTATGAAATTGTATGCATGTCGTCAACTTTCGATGTAATGAAAGATTGTCTTTTCAAAAACGAATGCAATGCTTGTAAAATGTATCATATAGAGGTCAAGTACCTCGTGATGTAACCAACTATTGTGAATCGTTTATAATCCATATGGACTTCATCCGGATGGATTAGGACGGGTCGTTATATCATATGCGATTAGAATAAGGACACGTCCAGAATGTTTGGTCATGAAGTTATGAATTATCCAAGAATAAACGAATCCTTTTTTTTAATACTTTATCTTGCTTGTCCCACATTCCCAATCCCACTAGTGAAAAAGTTGGCAAGTGGTGTATTTTTTCTTAAAAAGTTGTCGACCAAAACAAGAATAATATACATAAAAGTAGTGCTTTAATCGCATGCTTTTGATCATGGAATAAAATCAATATCAATTGTTATATTTGATGATTGTTGTAGGGTGGCGGTGTAGTGGTGTAGATTGTGGTGACGATTGCCGGATGTCTAAAAGTGAAGGAGGGTGAAGTTGTTTTGGGATTTCTCCAATCATTATATATGTATTATATAGATATATGTAAATAAGATAAGATGCAGTGGAGGAAGGTTTGATCGAGCTTGCATATATGTAGAATGGGTCGTAGCAAAGAGAACAAAAATATGGGATGTAGCTCTGACGAGTATAGCAACATAAATATCTATATCAATTTTATCATCACATGCGTAAACCGTTTTTGACCCCCACCATTCTTTATTGTTTCTCATGTGGCTAGTACAAAACAAAACAAAAAAAAAATTATCACCCGTGACCAAATATCAATCAAGTGGAAATTAGAAAGAAAATAGATAGTGGGTTTGTTAGTTGTCTAGAATAGAAATAGGTAATACAGTTTAATATTAGCAAGTGGTGTGTTATGTTATATTCATATGTATATATAGATTAGATATGAAATTGATAGATAAAGATATATAAAGATGGATAATGATAGATAATAGAAAGGGGATAGAGATGTTGGGTAACCATGTGATTGTATATCAATATGTATATGTATGTTTGTAATGCAAAGATAATTGAAGAAAGAAGGGAAACAAGTGGTAGTGGGCATCATATTATATAACATGTTTCCGTGAATGTAAATTCTCAAAATTTAATATTCATAATATATTATTAAATATAATATAATTTAAAATATAAACGTCTGATTAAATTATTAGCCGTCGTCTTTCACAGACTGGGTTTCGTACTCCGTTGTTGATCAGTGGCGGACAGAAAGTTCTCAGAACAATTCCCAAATTTTGAGATTAAATTCCTTTACTTATTTCAGTCATTAGATGTGAAACTCATGCTCAAAAGGCTCGTCTAATATTTATTTTAATGCACTCACAAGCTCGCATTTTACTTGTTTAAAAAACAATCGAAATGATAAATGGTTATTACAACCATTCAATATTTATTTTTAATATACTTTAATTACATATATATATATATATATATATTTTAAATAATAATTATTATGATATCCTATTTTTATTTTATTAATTTTTTTATAATAACAACATATAATACTTCAAATTATATTTTGAATTATTATTTATATATACATACACACATATTTATTTACAATTAATTGTTCGTGAATCGTCGAGAGCAGTCGAAGGTCAAATGAATATATGAAACAGTTCAAACTTTTTCGAGACTCAATATTACAGACTTTGCTTAACGTGTCGAAATCATATAAAGATTAAGTTTAAATTTGGTCGGAAATTCCCGGCTCGTCACATATAGCAAATAAACGCTTAATTATTCGATAATGTTAATTAATTTATTGTTTTAGGGCTTAATATTGGGAGTAAAAATGTGACTTTTTGACCGATATCAAATATCTCATACTTTCACTTTGCTTGTCCTCAAGCAAACTTCTAGTTTTTAACTTCAAGAAATTTTTTGAAATTTCCTTTCTATATTCCTAAGCAGTTTGTTTTTTATTATAAGAGCGAAAATAAGGCAAGTCTTTCTGTGTTAAGGTTGAAACTATCTCTGCAACCATGGAAGAATGTTACATAACTTTGGCTATCTCTCACGGGTCACTCAAATCACCCAAGTGTTTGGGTTCCCTACAGATCTAAGAAATGAAATCGCTCATAGCCTATCATGTTGCACCCATCGTCATAGGCTTGATCAAGACTCAAATCCTTGTTACTAATGTGAAGTCGGTGATAACCATATGTTCTAGGTCATTTGTCAAGGTGAAAAGGTGGATAATGAGTCTGTTTTTGGAGTGGTGAATAGTGTCAAAGTTTTGGTTTCGGTTTATGGGCGAAAAAGGGTAATATAGTCTTTTTTAAGACTTTGTTGAGATTCAAAAGGGATAGATAGGAGTGCTCTTGTTTTTGCGAGGTACTTTAGAGTTCTTTAAACTCTTTTTTTTTAAGAATGTGTCTTTCGCAAGCATCCTTTGATATGAGTTCTTTATCTACCAGTGGTCTTCATTTTTGATTTTATAAGTTCAGCTCTTTTACTCATAACTTTAAATATATATATATATATATATATATATATATATATATATATATATATATATATATATATATATATATATATATATATATATATATATATATTGTTTTTATATTATTTTTTTGATAAACATCTCTTGAGTCTTTCGCGGGTAGGCTTTTGCAATATTTTTGCCGTGATGCTTGAAAAGTGACAAACACTAGAAATTTTCTTTTTCAAGGTGATCTCATTTTCTGAATTTTTCTCTGTGGTAAAAAGGAAATGGTGGATGGTACGGGTGGTAAAAGGATAATGTTGATGATGTTCATAAGGGGAATGAATGGATGATAGTGGTGATAAGGATGGTAGTGTAGGGAGGTGTAAGGTTTCTATGTCAAATGTCTAGCTCTTCAGGTCATACCTATGTCACATTTCGCTACTCGAAAATGCAGATCTAGAGCAAGTTCTGATTTTGAGCGCAGACATCGGCGCACTCAACTAAAAAAAAGTAAAGCATTAAAAATGAATGCTTTTCAGGGCCTTATTTAGGTGCCTCACAATAATTATAATCAGTTGAATTTGCCTAATTGTGCAATGCTCTATTAGAGAATCGGTTTTTCCTAACAAGATTTCTGTCTTAAATAAGCCTTACTTTTCATTACAAGACTTTTTAGGTTTTCAAAAGTACTTATTCGCAAAGGCTTTCTTTTTTAAATTTTTCGAAATTTGGCTTATACGACAAGGAATCTGTGTAACAGGCTTATTACGGTATGACATTAAAGGTATTTATACCGTCATCCCACACTTAGTCGAACATTGGCCCTAATGTTCCTACTGTGGTATCCCACACTTAGGGTTTCTAGTAAGAATTTGAGAATATTTGTCTAATATTTTTGGGCTAGAATCTCACACTTAGTGATTAGCTAGTGTAGTGACCCGAACTTTTCCATGTTTATATATATTAATTGAAATTGATATTTACATGATTAAATGTTTCCAACATGTTAAGCAATCAAACTTGTTAAGACTTGATTAATTGAAATAGGTTTCATATAGACAATTGACCACCCAAGTTGACCGGTGATTCACGAACGTTAAAACTTGTAAAAAAAAAAAAAAAAAAAACTATATGATGACATATATATGGTTATATATATAGTTAACATGATATTATGATAAGTAAACATACCATTAATTATATTAACAATGAACTACATATGTAAAAACAAGACTACTAACTTAATGATTTTGAAACGAGACATATATGTAACGTTTATCGTTGTAACGACATTTAATGTATATATATCATATTAAGAGATATTCGTACATCATAATATCATGATAATATAATAATTTAAAATCTCTTTTGATATTATAAACATTGGGTTAACAACATTTAACAAGATCGTTAACCTAAAGGTTTCAAAACAACACTTACATGTAACGACTAACGATGACTTAACGACTCAGTTAAAATGTATATACATGTAGTGTTTTAATATGTATTTATACACTTTTGAAAGACTTCAATACACTTATCAAAATACTTCTACTTAACAAAAATGCTTACAATTACATTCTCGTTCAGTTTCATCAACAATTCTACTCGTATGCACCCGTATTCGTACTCGTACAATACACAGCTTTTAGATGTATGTACTATTGGTATATACACTCCAATGATCAGCTCTTAGCAGCCCATGTGAGTCACCTAACACATGTGGGAACCATCATTTGGCAACTAGCATGAAATATCTCATAAGATTACAAAAATATGAGTAATCATTCATGACTTATTTACATGAAAACAAAATTACATATCCTTTATATCTAATCCATACACCAACGACCAAAAACACCTACAAACACTTTCATTCTTCAATTTTCTTCATCTAATTGAACTCTCTCAAGTTCTATCTTCAAGTTCTAAGTGTTCTTCATAAATTCCAAAAGTTCTAGTTTCATAAAATCAAGAATACTTTCAAGTTTGCTAGCTCACTTCCAATCTTGTAAGGTGATCATCCAACCTCAAGAAATCTTTGTTTCTTACAGTAGGTTATCATTCTAATACAAGGTAATAATCATATTCAAACTTTGGTTCAATTTCTATAACTATAACAATCTTATTTCAAGTGATGATCTTACTTGAACTTGTTTTCGTGTCATGATTTTGCTTCAAGAACTTTGAGCCATCCAAGGATCCATTGAAGCTAGATCCATTTTTCTCTTTTCCAGTAGGTTCATCCAAGGAACTTAAGGTAGTAATGATGTTCATAACATCATTCGATTCATACATATAAAGCTATCTTATTCGAAGGTTTAAACTTGTAATCACTAGAACATAGTTTAGTTAATTCTAAACTTGTTCACAAACAAAAGTTAATCCTTCTAACTTGACTTTTAAAATCAACTAAACACATGTTCTATATCTATATGATATGCTAACTTAATGATTTAAAACCTGGAAATACGAAAAACACCGTAAAACCGGATTTACGCCGTCGTAGTAACACCGCGGGCTGTTTTGGGTTAGTTAATTAAAAACTATGATAAACTTTGATTTAAAAGTTGTTATTCTGAGAAAATGATTTTTATTATGAACATGAAACTATATCCAAAAATTATGGTTAAACTCAAAGTGGAAGTATGTTTTCTAAAATGGTCATCTAGACGTCGTTCTTTCGACTGAAATGACTACCTTTACAAAAACGACTTGTAACTTATTTTTCCAACTAGAAACCTATACTTTTTTGGTTTAGATTCATAAAATAGAGTTCAATATGAAACCATAGCAATTTGATTCACTCAAAACGGATTTAAAATGAAGAAGTTATGGGTAAAACAAGATTGGATAATTTTTCTCATTTTAGCTACGTGAAAATTGGTAACAAATCTATTCCAACCATAACTTAATCAACTTGTATTGTATATTATGTAATCTTGAGATACCATAGACACGTATACAATGTTTCGACCTATCATGTCGACACATCTATATATATATTTCGGAACAACCATAGACACTCTATATGTGAATGTTGGAGTTAGCTATACAGGGTTGAGGTTGATTCCAAAATATATATAGTTTGAGTTGTGATCAATACTGAGATACGTATACACTGGGTCGTGGATTGATTCAAGATAATATTTATCGATTTATTTCTGTACATCTAACTGTGGACAACTAGTTATAGGTTACTAACGAGGACAGCTGACTTAATAAACTTAAAACATCAAAATATATTAAAAGTGTTGTAAATATATTTTGAACATACTTTAATATATATGTATATATTGTTATAGGTTCGTGAATCAACAGTGGCCAAGTCTTACTTCCCGACGAAGTAAAAATCTGTGAAAGTGAGTTATAGTCCCACTTTTAAAATCTAATATTTTTGGGATGAGAATACATGCAGGTTTTATAAATGATTTACAAAATAGACACAAGTACGTGAAACTACATTCTATGGTTGAATTATCGAAATCGAATATGCCCCTTTTTATTAAGTCTGGTAATCTAAGAATTAGGGAACAGACACCCTAATTGACGCGAATCCTAAAGATAGATCTATTGGGCCTAACAAACCCCATCCAAAGTACCGGATGCTTTAGTACTTCGAAATTTATATCATATCCGAAGGGTGTCCCGGAATGATGGGGATATTCTTATATATGCATCTTGTTATTGTCGGTTACCAGGTGTTCACCATATGAATGATTTTTATCTCTATGTATGGGATGTGTATTGAAATATGAAATCTTGTGGTCTATTGTTACGATTTAATATATATAGGTTAAACCTATAACTCACCAACATTTTTGTTGACGTTTTAAGCATGTTTATTCTCAGGTGATTATTAAGAGCTTCCGCTGTCGCATACTTAAATAAGGACAAGATTTGGAGTCCATGCTTGTATGATATTATGTAAAAACTGCATTCAAGAAACTTATTTTGTTGTAACATATTTGTATTGTAAACCATTATGTAATGGTCGTGTGTAAACAGGATATTTTAGATTATCATTATTTGATAATCTACATAAAGCTTTTTAAACCTTTATTGATGAAATAAAGGTTATGGTTTGTTTAAAAATGAATGCAGTCTTTGAAAAACGTCTCATATAGAGGTCAAAACCTCGCAACGAAATCAATTAATATGGAACGTTTTTAATCAATAAGAACGGGACATTTCAGTTGGTATCAGAGCGTTGGTCTTAGAGAACCAGAAAATTTGCATTAGTGTGTCTTATCGAGTTTGTTAGGATGCATTAGTGAGTCTGGACTTCGACCGTGTTTTCTTTAAAAATGATTGCTTAACATTTTTGTTGGAAACTATATATTTTTAACATATGAATATTATGTGATATATTAATCTCTTAACGTGTTTGATATTATGTGATAGATGTCTACCTCTAGAACAAGTCCCATTGACTCACCTAATAATAATGAAGAGTCAAATGTAAATTGGAATGATTTGTGGACTGATTCACAAGTTCCCGAAGAGGAACCGGAAGAAGAGTCGGAACCGGAAGAAGAATCGGAACCGGAAGAAGAATCGGAACCGGATGAAGAAATAGAACCGGTGGGGGAAATAATAAAACGGTTAAGTAAAATAAAATCCTCAACCAACCGACCAAAGTTAATTATGGTCAATGGTGTTTCCGCCAAGGAAGCAAAATATTGGGAGGATTACCAATTCTCCGATGAATCGGATTCCGACGAGAATTCCGATGATGTTATAGAAATTACCCCAACTGAATTTAAAAAGGCAAAAGAAAATAATAAGGGAAAGGGCATAAAAATAGAGAAATCTAATTCCAACCCCGATGAACTTTATATGTATCGTCAACCCCCGAAGTCCTTAAGTTGTAACAATGACCCGGGAACCTCTAAACCACCAGGTTTTTCTAAACCAATGTGGACAACGACGGCTCGTATTAGGGGAACATCATATATCCCTAGAAACTTGGCAAAACGAACCAAAACCGAAGAAGAAGAAACGAGCGAGTCGGAATAAGATAGTTGTATTCGTGTGGTGTAATATATGGAATATAGTGTTCTTATGCTTTAAGATATATGTAAAAATTGCTTGTATTAATAAGTATTTTTTTTATGAATCTAACTCTTGTCTATTTTACAGTTTAAAAACACAAAATGGATAGACAACCCAATATTTTAAGAGACCTACCCGGAGACATGATTGATGAAATCTTGTCTAGAGTCGGCCAGAATTCTTCGGCACAACTATTTAAGGCGAGATCAGTTTGTAAGACATTCGAAGAACGTTCCAAGAATGTCTTGGTTTATAAGAGACTTTCGTTTGAAAGATGGGGGATATCACATTGGGAAACCCATAAGTTACGATGTGTTTACTTTGACGCATATATTGCGGGGAACCCAAATGCTATTTTACGCAACGGGTTAAGAAATTATTTTGACTCAATATATCCGAATATTGGACTTCGTGATTTAGAAAAAGCGGCTAACATGCAACATAAAGAAGCATGTTATGCTTACGGATTAGTAATGTTCGCTTCTCACCAAAGTGAGAACAAGAACATCGGGCTACAACTATTAAACAAAACGTTTCCACAAGTGACGGAGTCGGTAATTGGGGTAAGAAATGAGGTTTTTAGATTATTACGGGACTGTTGGACATTACGTAACCCTCGTCCCTTTGACGATGTTACAACACGCTGTCTTATCAACGGCCATAACGGTTATGTTGCACAAGACCAAGGATGGGAAGTAGTCCTAGTAAAACCAGAATGCATGACTTGTTTCTGGACGTATGAATTACGTGTCTTTATTGCCTTTGCTGAACGACTTGTGTATTAGCTAGAATTATCTTCACAACTATCTTGTATCAAAGTTATTGTGTGCTATATTTCATGCTTTATGTAAAATAAGCGGTATTGTAAGTTTGTAAAATATTGTATAAAAGTTTGAACGCGAAATATTATTATAATCAGTTTTTCATATAGAATTGTAGTAGTTGAATTGTATATTAGCTTCTAAGTATGAACTTAACGGGTAGGTACTACCCGAATTTAAACTTATAAAACGCTAATATGAAGAAAAAGCTTTTATAAATGAGTTCATATTATGCTACGAAATACTATTAACTACTCTTAATATTCTGTATGATTAACTTGTTCCATTTAACTATTTTGAAGGAAATGGCACCGACTACTCGACACACCGTGAATATGAATGAAGAGGAATTCCGTACTTTTCTAGCTTCAAACATAGCCGCAGTACAGGCTGCGCTACATACCAACAATAACCTTGGATCTAGCAGTACAGGAAATCGTGTAGGATGCACCTACAAAGAATTCACTGCCTGCAAACCTTTGGAATTTGATGGAACTGAAGGACCGATCGGATTGAAACGGTGGACCGAGAAGGTTGAATCGGTGTTTGCCATAAGTAAGTGTACTGAAGAGGACAATGTAAAGTACGCTACGCATACCTTCACAGGTTCTGCGTTAACATGGTGGAATACCTATCTAGAGCAAGTGGGACAAGATGATGCGTACGCACTACCGTGGTCAGCATTCAAGCACTTGATGAACGAGAAGTACCGTCCCAGAACCGAGGTCAATAAGCTCAAGACAGAACTTAGAGGGTTACGAACCCAAGTATTTGACATTACCACGTACGAAAGACGATTCACAGAATTGTGCCTATTGTGTCCGGGAGCATTCGAAGATGAGGAAGAGAAGATCGACGCGTTTGTGAAAGGATTACCGGAAAGAATCCAAGAAGATATAAGTTCACACGAGCCCGCCTCCATACAACAGGCATGTAGAATGGCTCACAAACTAGTGAACCAGATTGAAGAAAGAATTAAAGAACAGACTGCTGAAGAGGCCAATGTGAAGCAAGTCAAAAGAAAGTGGGAGGAAAACGGTGATAAGAATCACCAATACAACAACAACAGTAATTACAACAATAATCGCAACAATTATCCCAACAATCGCAACATCAATCGCAACTACAACAAACGGCCCAACAACAACAAAAACAGCAACTACAACAATCATCCCAACAACAATAATAACCGCAACAACAACAACAATCAGAAGCAACTATGCCAAAGGTGTGAAAAGAATCACTCGGGGTTCTGCACCAAATTTTGCAACAAGTGTAAAAGAAATGGTCATAGCGCGGCGAAGTGTGAGGTCTACGGACCAGGGGTTAATAGAACGAAAGGAACAAATGGTGTCGGAACGAGTAATGGCGGAGCAAGTAGTGTCGGAGCAAGTTATGCCAATGTAGTTTGTTATAAATGTGGAAAACCAGGCCACATTATTAGAAATTGCCCGAACCAGGAGAACACGAATGGACAAGGCCGTGGAAGAGTTTTCAATATTAATGCGGTAGAGGCACAGGAAGACCCGGAGCTTGTTACGGGTACGTTTCTTATTGACAATAAATCTGCTTACGTTTTATTTGATTCGGGTGCGGATAGAAGCTATATGAGTAGAGATTTTTGTGCTAAATTAAGTTGTCCATTGACGCCTTTGGATAGTAAATTTTTACTCGAATTAGCAAATGGTAAATTAATTTCAGCAGATAATATATGTCGGAATCGAGAAATTAAACTGGTTAGCGAAACATTTAAGATTGATTTGATACCAGTAGAGTTAGGGAGTTTTGATGTGATAATCGGTATGGACTGGTTGAAAGAAGTGAAAGCGGAGATCGTTTGTTACAAAAATGCAATTCGTATTATACGAGAAAAAGGAAAACCCTTAATGGTGTACGGAGAAAAGGGCAACACGAAGCTACATCTTATTAGTAATTTGAAGGCACAAAAACTAATAAGAAAAGGTTGCTATGCTGTTCTAGCACACGTCGAGAAAGTACAAACTGAAGAAAAGAGCATCAATGATGTTCCCATTGCAAAAGAATTTCCCGATGTATTTCCGAAAGAATTACCGGGATTACCCCCACATCGATCCGTTGAATTTCAAATAGATCTTGTACCAGGAGCTGCACCAATAGCTCGTGCTCCTTACAGACTCGCACCCAGCGAGATGAAAGAACTGCAAAGCCAATTACAAGAACTTTTAGAGCGTGGTTTCATTCGACCAAGCACATCACCGTGGGGAGCTCCTGTTTTGTTTGTCAAGAAGAAAGATGGTACATTCAGGTTGTGTATCGACTACCGAGAGTTGAACAAACTTACCATCAAGAACCGCTACCCACTACCGAGAATCGACGACTTATTTGATCAACTACAAGGCTCGTCTGTTTATTCAAAGATTGACTTACGTTCCGGGTATCATCAAATGCGGGTGAAAGAAGATGATATTCCAAAGACTGCTTTCAGAACACGTTACGGTCATTACGAGTTTATGGTCATGCCGTTTGGTTTAACTAATGCACCAGCTGTGTTCATGGACCTTATGAACCGAGTGTGTGGACCATACCTTGACAAGTTTGTCATTGTTTTCATTGATGACATACTTATTTACTCAAAGAATGACCAAGAACACGGTGAACATTTGAGAAAGGTGTTAGAAGTATTGAGGAAGGAAGAATTGTACGCTAAGTTTTCAAAGTGTGCATTTTGGTTGGAAGAAGTTCAATTCCTCGGTCACATAGTGAACAAAGAAGGTATTAAGGTGGATCCGGCAAAGATAGAAACTGTTGAAAAGTGGGAAACCCCGAAAACTCCGAAACACATACGCCAGTTTTTAGGACTAGCTGGTTACTACAGAAGGTTCATCCAAGACTTTTCCAGAATAGCAAAACCCTTGACTGCATTAACGCATAAAGGGAAGAAATTTGAATGGAATGATGAACAAGAGAAAGCGTTTCAGTTATTGAAGAAAAAGCTAACTACGGCACCTATATTGTCATTGCCTGAAGGGAATGATGATTTTGTGATTTATTGTGACGCATCAAAGCAAGGTCTCGGTTGTGTATTAATGCAACGAACGAAGGTGATTGCTTATGCGTCTAGACAATTGAAGATTCACGAACAAAATTATACGACGCATGATTTGGAATTAGGCGCGGTTGTTTTTGCATTAAAGACTTGGAGGCACTACTTATATGGGGTCAAAAGTATTATATATACCGACCACAAAAGTCTTCAACACATATTTAATCAGAAACAACTGAATATGAGGCAGCGTAGGTGGATTGAATTATTGAATGATTACGATTTTCAGATTCGTTACCACCCTGGGAAGGCAAATGTGGTAGCCGATGCCTTGAGCAGGAAGGATAGAGAACCCATTCGAGTAAAATCTATGAATATAATGATTCATAATAACATTACTACTCAAATAAAGGAGGCGCAACAAGGAGTTTTAAAAGAGGGAAATTTAAAGGATGAAATACCCAAAGGATCGGAGAAGCATCTTAATATTCGGGAAGACGGAACCCGGTATAGGGCTGAAAGGATTTGGGTACCAAAATTTGGAGATATGAGAGAAATGGTACTTAGAGAAGCTCATAAAACCAGATACTCAATACATCCTGGAACGGGGAAGATGTACAAGGATCTCAAGAAACATTTTTGGTGGCCGGGTATGAAAGCCGATGTTGCTAAATACGTAGGAGAATGTTTGACGTGTTCTAAGGTCAAAGCTGAGCATCAGAAACCATCAGGTCTACTTCAACAACCCGAAATCCCGGAATGGAAATGAGAAAACATTACCATGGATTTCATCACTAAATTGCCAAGGACTGCAAGTGGTTTTGATACTATTTGGGTAATAGTTGATCGTCTCACCAAATCAGCACACTTCCTACCAATAAGAGAAGATGACAAGATGGAGAAGTTAGCACGACTGTATTTGAAGGAAGTCGTCTCCAGACATGGAATACCAATCTCTATTATCTCTGATAGGGATGGCAGATTTATTTCAAGATTCTGGCAGACATTACAGCAAGCATTAGGAACTCGTCTAGACATGAGTACTGCCTATCATCCACAAACTGATGGGCAGAGCGAAAGGACGATACAAACGCTTGAAGACATGCTACGAGCATGTGTTATTGATTTCGGAAACAGTTGGGATCGACATCTACCGTTAGCAGAATTTTCCTACAACAACAGCTACCATTCAAGCATTGAGATGGCGCCGTTTGAAGCACTTTATGGTAGAAAGTGCAGGTCTCCGATTTGTTGGAGTGAGGTGGGGGATAGACAGATTACGGGTCCGGAGATTATACAAGAAACTACCGAGAAGATCATCCAAATTCAACAACGGTTGAAAACCGCCCAAAGTCGACAAAAGGGCTACGCTGACATTAAAAGAAAAGATATAGAATTTGAAATTGGAGAGATGGTCATGCTTAAAGTTTCACCTTGGAAAGGCGTTGTTCGATTTGGTAAACGAGGGAAATTAAATCCAAGGTATATTGGACCATTCAAGATTATTGATCGTGTCGGACCAGTAGCTTACCGACTTGAGTTACCTCAACAACTCGCGGCTGTACATAACACTTTCCACGTCTCGAATTTGAAGAAATGTTTTGCTAAAGAAGATCTCACTATTCCGTTAGATGAAATCCAAATCAACGAAAAACTCCAATTCATCGAAGAACCCGTCGAAATAATGGATCGTGAGGTTAAAAGACTTAAGCAAAACAAGATACCAATTGTTAAGGTTCGATGGAATGCTCATAGAGGACCCGAGTTCACCTGGGAGCGTGAAGATCAGATGAAGAAGAAATACCCGCATCTATTTCCAGAAGATTCGTCAACACCTTCAACAGCTTAAAATTTCGGGACGAAATTTATTTAACGGGTAGGTACTGTAGTGACCCAAACTTTTCCATGTTTATATATATTAATTGAGATTGATATTTACATGATTAAATGTTTCCAACATGTTAAGCAATCAAACTTGTTAAGACTTGATTAATTGAAATAGGTTTCATATAGACAATTGACCACCCAAGTTGACCGGTGATTCACGAACGTTAAAACTTGTAAAAAAAAAAAAAAAAAACTATATGATGACATATATATGGTTATATATATAGTTAACATGATATTATGATAAGTAAACATACCATTAATTATATTAACAATGAACTACATATGTAAAAACAAGACTACTAACTTAATGATTTTGAAACGAGACATATATGTAACGTTTATCGTTGTAACGACATTTAATGTATATATATCATATTAAGAGATATTCGTACATCATAATATCATGATAATATAATAATTTAAAATCTCTTTTGATATTATAAACATTGGGTTAACAACATTTAACAAGATCGTTAACCTAAAGGTTTCAAAACAACACTTACATGTAACGACTAACGATGACTTAACGACTCAGTTAAAATGTATATACATGTAGTGTTTTAATATGTATTTGTACACTTTTGAAAGACTTCAATACACTTATCAAAATACTTCTACTTAACAAAAATGCTTACAATTACATTCTCGTTCAGTTTCATCAACAATTCTACTCGTATGCACCCGTATTCGTACTCGTACAATACACAGCTTTTAGATGTATGTACTATTGGTATATACACTCCAATGATCAGCTCTTAGCAGCCCATGTGAGTCACCTAACACATGTGGGAACCATCATTTGGCAACTAGCATGAAATATCTCATAAGATTACAAAAATATGAGTAATCATTCATGACTTATTTACATGAAAACAAAATTACATATCCTTTATATCTAATCCATACACCAACGACCAAAAACACCTACAAACACTTTCATTCTTCAATTTTCTTCATCTAATTGAACTCTCTCAAGTTCTATCTTCAAGTTCTAAGTGTTCTTCATAAATTCCAAAAGTTCTAGTTTCATAAAATCAAGAATACTTTCAAGTTTGCTAGCTCACTTCCAATCTTGTAAGGTGATCATCCAACCTCAAGAAATCTTTGTTTCTTACAGTAGGTTATCATTCTAATACAAGGTAATAATCATATTCAAACTTTGGTTCAATTTCTATAACTATAACAATCTTATTTCAAGTGATGATCTTACTTGAACTTGTTTTCGTGTCATGATTTTGCTTCAAGAACTTTGAGCCATCCAAGGATCCATTGAAGCTAGATCCATTTTTCTCTTTTCCAGTAGGTTCATCCAAGGAACTTAAGGTAGTAATGATGTTCATAACATCATTCGATTCATACATATAAAGCTATCTTATTCGAAGGTTTAAACTTGTAATCACTAGAACATAGTTTAGTTAATTCTAAACTTGTTCACAAACAAAAGTTAATCCTTCTAACTTGACTTTTAAAATCAACTAAACACATGTTCTATATCTATATGATATGCTAACTTAATGATTTAAAACCTGGAAATACGAAAAACACCGTAAAACCGGATTTACGCCGTCGTAGTAACACCGCGGGCTGTTTTGGGTTAGTTAATTAAAAACTATGATAAACTTTGATTTAAAAGTTGTTATTCTGAGAAAATGATTTTTATTATGAACATGAAACTATATCCAAAAATTATGGTTAAACTCAAAGTGGAAGTATGTTTTCTAAAATGGTCATCTAGACGTCGTTCTTTCGACTGAAATGACTACCTTTACAAAAACGACTTGTAACTTATTTTTCCGACTAGAAACCTATACTTTTTTGGTTTAGATTCATAAAATAGAGTTCAATATGAAACCATAGCAATTTGATTCACTCAAAACGGATTTAAAATGAAGAAGTTATGGGTAAAACAAGATTGGATAATTTTTCTCATTTTAGCTACGTGAAAATTGGTAACAAATCTATTCCAACCATAACTTAATCAACTTGTATTGTATATTATGTAATCTTGAGATACCATAGACACGTATACAATGTTTCGACCTATCATGTCGACACATCTATATATATTTCGGAACAACCATAGACACTCTATATGTGAATGTTGGAGTTAGCTATACAGGGTTGAGGTTGATTCCAAAATATATATAGTTTGAGTTGTGATCAATACTGAGATACGTATACACTGGGTCGTGGATTGATTCAAGATAATATTTATCGATTTATTTCTGTACATCTAACTGTGGACAACTAGTTATAGGTTACTAACGAGGACAGCTGACTTAATAAACTTAAAACATCAAAATATATTAAAAGTGTTGTAAATATATTTTGAACATACTTTAATATATATATATATATTGTTATAGGTTCGTGAATCAACAGTGGCCAAGTCTTACTTCCCGACGAAGTAAAAATCTGTGAAAGTGAGTTATAGTCCCACTTTTAAAATCTAATATTTTTGGGATGAGAATACATGCAGGTTTTATAAATGATTTACAAAATAGACACAAGTACGTGAAACTACATTCTATGGTTGAATTATCGAAATCGAATATGCCCCTTTTTATTAAGTCTGGTAATCTAAGAATTAGGGAACAGACACCCTAATTGACGCGAATCCTAAAGATAGATCTATTGGGCCTAACAAACCCCATCCAAAGTACCGGATGCTTTAGTACTTCGAAATTTATATCATATCCGAAGGGTGTCCCGGAATGATGGGGATATTCTTATATATGCATCTTGTTATTGTCGGTTACCAGGTGTTCACCATATGAATGATTTTTATCTCTATGTATGGGATGTGTATTGAAATATGAAATCTTGTGGTCTATTGTTACGATTTAATATATATAGGTTAAACCTATAACTCACCAACATTTTTGTTGACGTTTTAAGCATGTTTATTCTCAGGTGATTATTAAGAGCTTCCGCTGTCGCATACTTAAATAAGGACAAGATTTGGAGTCCATGCTTGTATGATATTATGTAAAAACTGCATTCAAGAAACTTATTTTGTTGTAACATATTTGTATTATAAACCATTATGTAATGGTCGTGTGTAAACAGGATATTTTAGATTATCATTATTTGATAATCTACATAAAGCTTTTTAAACCTTTATTGATGAAATAAAGGTTATGGTTTGTTTAAAAATGAATGCAGTCTTTGAAAAACGTCTCATATAGAGGTCAAAACCTCGCAACGAAATCAATTAATATGGAACGTTTTTAATCAATAAGAACGGGACATTTCAGCTAGGATGCGGCTTATTAATGCATTGAATTTAGATCTAAAAACGAGTAAAGAAAAACGAGTACTTCCCTACGGACTGGCGACGATGCGATTTGAAGAAACGTACTGACTGGAAAGACTGAAAGTTTCGGCATGCTCGTTGGCTTCTTATTCATAAGTTACTTATTCTCCTCTATTCTACTTTATTGCACGGGTTTCCTCTCGTGACTAGTATTCGCTCATTGCGTGTCTAGCTTGCTTTGTAATTATCGTGTAGTTTAGTGTATAATAAAATATTTTGCCTTTCCAAAAAAAAGTTAGTTGAACTTATTACATTATACTACTAAGTACTCCGTATAATAATAACGATATTTTTTAGGTTGTTAAGTTTCATTATGCAACAGTAAATGAACTTTGCAATTTACGATTGTGCAACTAATTAGAGGATATTGAAAAAAAGAGCAAGGTTCCATTTATGTTTAAGTTACTATATATTTATCTATAGACTTCGTGTATGGCTGATGTTATGCGAGGTGTATATAAAATAGCTTATAAATTTTACAAGGAAAAACTATTAAATACGATACAATTTTACACAAGATATGTATTTATTTATAGAATGGATATACTTAAACCTTGCTACAACACTTATAGGCAGTGTACCTAATCGTACAGTAGTGTAGTTTTTAGTAAGTCCGGTTCGTTCCACAGGGAATCTTTTAAACAAAGCTTAACGCTATATTAGTTTTAATTTATAAAAATACAAATATATATATATATATATATATATATATATATATATATATATATATATATATATATATATATATATATATATATATATATATATATATATATAAGTAATATTATTATTATAAAGTAGGGTTTTTACCATTTAATGACCGGTTTGTCGATTTTAAAAACTTAGTCGCAGTTAAAACCTAATGTAAAATATTAAATAAATAAAAGACTTAATTTAAAGCGTAAAGTAAATAACGATAATGAAATTGCGATAAATAAAAGTGCGATAAAATAAAATTGCGATAATTAAAAAGTACGATAATTAAAAGTGCAATTAAATACAATAACAATAATTAAAAGTACGATAATTAGAAGTGCAATTAAATATAAAAATAAAGGAATTATGCTTATTTAAACTTCCGTAATCATGATGTTTGACGTGTTGATTTTAGTTTATTCTCATGGGTTAATTGTTCTTTGTCCTGGATTATTTAATATGTCCATACGGATTTGTCCATAATAGTCCATCAGTCATAAATATAAAGACCGAAAGCCTTCGTCAAATTATTCTTATTCCCGAAGTCAAATATTTCAACTAATTGGGGATTCGAATTGTAACAAGGTTTTAATACTTTGTTTAATGAATACACCAGGTTATCGACTGCATGTAAACCAAGGTTTTACTACTTTGTTAACAATTACACCAATTACCCTTGAATGTAATTCACCCCTGTTTCAACAAGTTTATTAACTATTAATCCAGTTCCGTGTCCGGTAAAATGAATAATTATTGGTATTTATAGATATCCCGCCCACCGTACCCAGTTAAGCGTATGTGGTTATATATAAATACGTCAAATTATAAGTTTGTATATTAAATTAACAAGGTATTGTTTAGTTAATATAAAACCCATTAATAGCCCATAGTCTAATTTCCACAAGTGTCATTCTTTTATCCAAATCCCAATTATGGTACAAAGCCCAATTACCCAATTTTAGTAATTAGCCCAACATCATGATTACTTCGTCTTAAATAAGCATAATAATAACTTAGCTACGAGACATTAATGAAAATAATATAAACATAACTTACAATGATTAAAAATAGCGTAGCGTCACACGGACAGAATTTCGACTTACACCCTTACAACATTCGCTAACATACCCTTATTATTAGGATTTAAAATTAAAATTAAAATTAAAATTAAAATATAAATTATATATATATATATATATATATATATATATATATATATATATATATATATATTTACGTATATAGATAGAGAGATTGATTTTTTGAATATTTTTAGGATCAGAATGCACGAGCTTTTATAGGCAGTTTCATATTTTGGGGCTCCACGAGTCGCGGCCCATTTCTTCTTCAAACTCCGCGAGTCGCGGAGTTTGTTTTTACAGCTCACCCAGCTTTGGCTCCTAGCTTGCCGACGGTTTATAATATATTATATAATATATAAATAATTATAAGAATTATTTAAATATTATATTATATTTATGTGCATAGTTGACTTGTAATTTTTAGTCCGTTGCGTCGAGCGTTGAGAGTTGACTCTGGTCCCGGTTCCGGATTTTCGAACGTCCTTGCGTACAATTTAATATCTTGTACTTTGCGTTTTGAATATTGTACTCTTGTAATTTTGAGACGTTTCTTATCAATAATTGGAACCTCTTTGATTGTATTTTGTACTTTTGAGCTTTTTGGTCGTTTGCGTCTTCAATTCGTCGAATCTATCTTTTGTCTTCACCTTTTATTATTTAAACGAATATCACTTGTAAATAGAACAATTGCAACTAAAAGCTTGTCTTTCTTGAGGAATAATGCTATGAAATATATGTTCGTTTTTAGCATTATCAAATATTCCCACACTTGAGCGTTGCTTGTCCTCAAGCAATATAGTCTTGAAATACTAGAATCACTTCTTTATTCTTCACACTTTGTACATCAGTGATTTATATATGGCGGTATAAATAATGGTAGTAACGATATGGTTTACAGTCCCACATGACTATAAAAATTTAGATCCATTAAGGAAATTGGATCTATATGAAAACATTTGATCTTTTGAAAATTAAATCTAGTTTTTACCCTAGATAAGTTTTCCGGAATAACCTTTCACCGGTATTTGCAAATTCTTTTTGTGGGCTTGGTGGGTTTCAGATTTGAAAATTTTAGCTCAAAACTTGTGGTTTTGTGTCACCCACTTGCTAACCTTGTATTAGGAAAGCAACACGTCCAGTATACTTGCTCCGTATATTACCTTTCGATAAACTACCGTCCGGTTGTAAAGGAAAGCGTTGAACAAGCAACTGTTAAGGCAATGTCCCCTGACATGCTTTTAATTATGGTCTATAACGTGTCGGACGCAATTACTATCCTTTGTAGGAGCAATAGTAAAGCTCACCCTTATAATTTTTTTGCTCTGGCACAAGGTCCTGTCTTTGACCATGCTATGCAACCACCGTTCTTACGGTTGACACCCGATTTAGTTCAGGTGACCTAATGAATTCCAGGTGAATTCCTAGGATTTTACGTTCAAAGGTAATGAATGCATTGAAAATAGGTTTTCAGAAAACAAATCGGTTTGTAATTTTGATCAAAATATTTTCTCGTTCAAGCTCGAGTTTAGATATCATTGAATTCCATGAGTTTGTAATTCTCAATATTTAAGGTCAATCTCAAGGATTGAGTAATATCAGGCTTAAAAGCTGATTTTTGATCTTTAAGGAGATTATCCTTTCTGGGGATCTGATTCATTAGTCTTATCAAGCTAATTTGCACGGTGCTCCCCCATTGTACGAGATAAATCCTTCTCATGGTTAAGATAAATCTGACCACTTGGCGACCCTCTTTTATGCTGAGGTCCGTGGATTTCCTGCTAATTTTAGTGATGACTTTTCTAGATTTTTCGTCAACCTACAGCTGGTCTGAACGACAACTTCATGACCTAAATCAAGAAGCGCGTTTCTTTTTCGGAAGACTTTACTTTCTTTTAATGATGGAATTGATTCATCGTGTAGATCCATCTTTCTTACAGTAAATCGGGTAAAACTGATTAGATTAGTCCAAAACAAAAGTATCTTCAATTATTTGTTACAGAAATATGTGACATATGTTTAAAATTACTTGGTGAATTTTTCCACACTTGGCTTTTATTTTTCCTTTTTGTTCTCCTCTATTCCATTTTAAATGAATTCTAACATTTTGGTTTGTTTCTCAATTTATGTCCTTTCCGAGGTAACAATAATTTTGATGTTAACACCTAGTTTTATCGTTCATAAATATCTATAAACATGATTTTGAGTTCATTTAATTGAAAATTTTGAAATTTTTTTTTACTAGAATTGGGTAGTCAGTATATAATACTAGGGCTGTTCTTTATTATCAGAGAGCACTAGATTCTAATACAACTACTGCTTTACTAGTATTTCTAATGGTAACCAAGTGTATAAAGTAAAAATTTTAAAATCCGAAAGAATTTAACCCCTTTTCACACTTAAGATCTTGCAATGCCCTCATTTGCAAGAAATCAGTAACAATTTAAATTATTGAGGGTGATTAGCGTAGAAAAATGATTAAATTTTACCAAAGTTTCTAAACATATTGGCGTTTGTTTGCTGAATGATAAATGGTGCATATCATTTGTTCATTCCGTCTTGTTGTTATTTCACATATATTTTGCATCTTGTCGTCAAAATTAGTTGCTTTTGCTGAACTTAATGTCAGTCTTTGAAAATGCGTTGTTTTACCCTGTTGTGTACATAAGATAAACTGCAAACATATATACATATTTTTGAAGTTTGGTATATTACCCCACATTCAAAAATTATTAAAATCTAATAATAAAAGTTAGAAAATTATAAAAACTATTACAATATCAACATAAGTTCTAAATGTAGTAACATTACAAAAATAAAATAAATAAAACTAAATAAACTAGGGTTGATACTGATACCAGTAGGGGTTCCATACATAACTGTATGTGTTATAAAATGCTTCAGCTGGGTTATAAGTAGGATACGGTGGTTGCATCTCTATAGACCAGGGAGGAAATACGGGCGTTGGAGTAGGAATATAGTTTCTACCTATATGTTGGCAATGAGCTATGATTTGGTTTTCATGAACTTGCCAATCTTCAAATGCTCGATGTCTAGCATTTTCATACTCTTGTGAAGCTATAAACCTTTGAATTTCTGTCATTTCATTTCCCCCTCCCACATTACCTGGCTATTGATTTCTCTCAACCTGTGGATGTCTTCCATTATATCTTACTGCGGCGTTATTTTGCCTCTTCAAAACCTTAGCACCATGATATACATTTAAACCAATTGTATCGTAGGGTTCTGGTTCTTCGATTAATAATCCCCCCCGACTTATATCCACATTGAGATACTCAGCAATTAATGTAATAAATATACCACCTCCTATTATACTGTGCGGTCTCATCCCCCTAAACATAGCTGATAAATAATAACCCACACAATAAGGTATACTTACAGCGCTTTGTAGGTCTCGAATACACATGTGGTAAAACAAATCCTGTTCATTTACCTTTTCCTTATTTTTACCTTGCTGTGTAATCGAGTTCGCTAGAAACCTGTGAATTACTCTTAACTCAGCTCTATCTATATCCAAATAAGAGTAATTTCCCCTTTAAATCGGTGATGGCTAGTCATTTGACTCCATACACCATGCGTATCAAAACTTTCGTCTATCCTCCTACTATTTAATATCAACCCTCGACAATCGGCAGATGCTAGCTCCTCAGCCGTATATATACGTAAGGCCTGAGCCATGTCTAGTAGAGGCATGTGGCGCATCGAACCTCCTAACAAAAATCTAATAAAAGTTCGATCGGTTAAACTAGCTACCCGATCATTTATTTCTATACTACACAATAATTCTTCACACCATACTTTATATACAGGTCTACGCATGTTGAATAATCGTACCCAATCATTAAAAGTAGAATTACCATACCTCTGTGTAAGTAATTCCCTAATTGGCTCGGCCAATTCTACGACTTCTAACGGTTCCCATTCTATTATCCTAGGTACTTCAACAGCTTTAGAATGAAGAGTGTGCAAGTCCCTTTGGTATTTTGGATAATCTATCCAACGTCTGTCTAATCTCAAGTTCGGGTGCAAATTTTCCACGTGCATATCTGAAAATGTCATAACTGGATGAGGTATATCTTGTTTGTAATAGTTATCAACATCCTGTTGTTCCGCATTCTCAGGAGGAGTAATGCGAGCTTGGGATGAAGATTCACCCCTTTCAGTCTGCAAAACACATTAAACACAATTTTTGTGCATCCAAATATGCATTAGTGTCAACAAAATCATCAAGTAAAATAATTACAATGATATGTTCAATTTATATCAAACTTATGCTCATTTTCATATTTTTATCAAATCTACACTTTTTCAAATAAGCAGATACGAAAATGTTCGCCAAGTTCATAAGCATTCAACTCAAATAACATGTCAAAATAATCATTATTAGCAATTAAACAAGTTTCAAATAGCATTATCTCTCAAAAATCAAGTTCATGAATTTTAGACTTGAAAAAGTCCACTTTAATTCTCAAAAATCATGTTTAGGCTCAAAGTTTGGATCATTTAACTACCTAAACATGTTACACTACTTAATTTAGCAATAATTCATGACAAAAATCGGCCATAACCTGTTTATATCAAAAAGCCCCAAATTGCTCAAGAACACAAACCCTAGATTACTCAAAATTTGAAGTTTAAGACTTCTAATCATGTTAAATAGCATCAATCTAGATTATACAAGCATAATACATAAGCAATTTAAGCATAATTACACTAAAAAGTATCAAAATAGAATTGGGTATAAAATTGCTCAAGAACACTAATTTTTGGATTAAATGGTGTTTAGGTGTAAAAATTTACCGTTTTCCTTGAGTAATTCCTTGATAGCATCCTTCTCAACATGATTTTAGTAAAAAATGTGATGATTTTTGGTGAAAAAATTCGATTTTGAGAGTGTTTTTTCGGTATTTTTCGCAGAAAAATGGGTTGTGTGTGAGGGACTGATCTGTTTGGCCCTTTTTATTTTTTTCTGTAATTTTGGTCCTCCGCGACTTGCGGTACTTAACTCTTTCAAACTCCGCGAGTCGCGACCATTTTTTTTTTTTTTAACAATCTTTAACTTAAAAAACAATTAAGTAATTAATTTTAAAATTTTGTTTCCCTTGTTATTTAGGACGAGGTCGTTTCGGATCGATGTCCTAGTCCGTCCCTCGACAAAATTTTAAAATTTGTCTTTTTTGTAGCGATTGTTTTAAAAGCTAAGATTTTTGGGTTTTTTTTTAACGTTTTTGGCATACTTTAATTCAATAAGATTAAAAATAATGATAAATAAAAGTTCTCGTCCCTCCCTCGGGTAAAGCAATTTCGGTTCAACGACCTAGTCTTCAACTCACGACGAATTTTAAAAATCATATTTTTAACTTAGCGAAATAAAGTAAATTTTTGTTTTTAAATTCACACCAAACTTAAATTTAAAATGCATAAAATTAAAAATTCATATTTTAAAAATTAAAAATTCACACCAAACTTATATTATATTTTTGTTTTTATACATACAAACTTATATTAAAAATATTAATTTTTCAAATATTTACAATTTTAAATATATTAATTTTAAAAAATTGCACAATATTAATTTAATATTTATATATTAATTTTAAAAACATGGTAAAAATAAAAATAAAAATCGTTTTGGCTTTTATCCCACTTTAATCAATCAAATATTATCAAAAATATACGCCCCTCTTTTCGGTAAAGTAATTTCGGTTCCATGACCTAATTTAACTCATGACGAATTTTTGAAATATTTTGAGTTGATTGATTAAAGATATTTATACCTTAAGAATAAACGGTAAATTTCGCAGTGATGTAATAAATTTTTGAATGATATCAATAATTTCGGTCGCAAGACCTAATTTCATCGAATACCAATTTAATACTTTATAGCGAACAAATTAGCGTTTATTATCAAAAGGTTAAAAATAAAAATAAAAATAAAAACTGTACAAACTTACCTGTGAAAGAGATTTCTTAGTGATATGCTCTAGCCCACTCATAAGATAGTCGGACTAATTGATTTTCCATGGCTACATAGGCGTAACCTCGAGCATTTAATGTTTTTCTTCTAAACATATGAACGGTCCGTCTCTGCATAAAGTAACAAATTCGGTATTTGAATAGGTTTGATTATTTGAACATTTACCTTCGTGTGACCATTTTCCGCATTTGTGACATTTTTCAAGGTGTCGTGCTCTTCTTTTCGCTGCGGATTTTGATTTTCCTTTACCAAATTGTAACTTATTATCTTCGCATCTGGATTCTTTTCATACTCCGTCCAATTTACCTCTGATTAATGATACTATTTCACTTGGAAGTGTGTCATTATTACGTTTAGTGATCAAAGCGTGTAGCATTAGACCATGGTTTAGTTCACAGGAAGTCTTCATTTCGTAAAAACCTAAAAAAAATAAAAATTCAGAATGGGGGGAGAAGACTAGTTCTTTAGGGTCTGCTAGGGAAAGACCATTCGGGTTCCATTTTCGAGAACTACACGAAAACAGAAAATCTAACTCTAACAGAAATACATATTATCCTTTAAAGACTTGATTCTCCCCACACTTAGTTAGCTGTGGTATCGAAATTGTGATTAACTTCGTTGTCAACTTCCATCGGACCATGTATGTAATGTTTAACTCTGTGACCATTAACCTTAAATTCAATCCCATTTGAATTTATTAATTCTACTGTTCCGTATGGGAAAACTCTTTTGACTATGAATGGTCCAGACCATCTTGATTTCAATTTTCCAGGAAATAGCTTGAATCGTGAATTGAAAAGAAGAACTCTGTCTCCTTCTTTGAATTCTTTTGTACTTCTGATTCTTTTATCATGTCATTTCTTCGTTCTTTCCTTATAGATTAAGGAATTTTCATATGCTTCATGTCTTAATTCTTCTAATTCGTTTAATTGACTTAACCGTAGACGTCCAGCTTCATGTAAATCAAGATTACATGTCTTCAAAGCCCAAAATGCTGTGTGTTCAATTTCTACTGGAAGATGACATGCTTTTCCGTAAATGAGTTTAAAAGGTGTGGTTCCAATTGGAGTTTTGTAGGCTGTTCTAAAAGCCCAGAGTGCATCCTCCAATTTTATGGACCATTCCTTCGGATTTGATCCTACGGTTTTTTCTAGAATACGTTTTAAAGCTCGGTTGGTATTTTCAACTTGTCCACTTGTTTGTGGATGATATGCGGTGGAGATTTTATGAGTTACTCCATATCTTTTGAGAACTTTCTCAAGTTGATTATTACAAAAATGAGTACCCCGATCACTTATTAAAGCTTTCGGTGTTCCAAACCTTGCAAAAAGACGTTTTAAAAAGTTGACTACAACTCGTGCATCGTTAGTTGGGAGAGCTTGTGCTTCCGTCCATTTAGATACATAATCAATGGCTACGAGAATATAGAGATTATTATGAGATTTTGGAAATGGACCCATAAAGTCAATACCCCAAATGTCAAATACTTCACATACTTGAATGACATTTTGTGGCATTTCATCAAGTTGACTTATTTTTCCAGCCCTTTGACATGCATCACAGGATTTGCAAAGAAGGTGTGCGTCTTTGTAAATTGTAGGCCAATAAAATCCAGCATCATAAACTTTTCTTGCTGTAAGTTGAGGCCCATAATGCCCTCCTGTTGGTCCTGTGTGACAATGGTTTAATATTTTACTAGCTTCATCTCCGAATACACATCGGCTTATTATTCCATCTGGACAACTTTTAAACAGATGTGGATCTTCTCAGAAATAGTGTTTTATATCACTAAAGAATTTCTTCCGTTTTTGGTATGACAATCCTTTTTCAAGGAATCCACATACTAAGTAGTTTGCATAGTCTGCAAACCATGGAATTTCATTATAATCTATCTTAAATAGATATTCATCAGGAAAGTTGTCTTGTATGGCCGATTCATTAGAACTTCTAATTCGAGATTTTCAAGACGAGAAAGATGATCAGCGGCGAGATTTTCTGCTCCTCTTTTATCTCGGATTTCAATATCGAACTCTTGTAAGAGTAAGATCCAACGGATTAATCGTGGTTTAGCATCTTGTTTCGAAAATAGGTATCTAAGAGCAGAATGGTCGGTATAGACCACCGTTTTAGCTAGAACGAGATATGAACGAAATTTGTCAAAAGCAAAGACAATAGCAAGGAGTTCTTTTTCAGTAGTTGTGTAGTTCGTTTGTGCTCCTTGTAACGTCTTACTAGCATAATATATAGGTTGAAATCGTTTTTCAATCCTTTGTCCTAAAACGGCTCCCATTGCAAAATCACTTGCATCGCACATTAGTTCAAACGGTAGATTCTAATTTGGTGTTATCATGATCGGCGCATTAGTGAGTTATTATTTAAGAATATTAAAAGATTTGATGCATTCATCTGAAAAGATGAATGGAGCATCCTTTTCTCGGAGTTTATTCATAGGAGTGGCAATTTTAGAAAAATCTTTTATAAAACGTCGATAAAAACCGGCATGCCCTAGAAAACTCCTAACTCCTCTAACATTGGTGGGATGTGGAAGTTTAGCAATTACATCTACTTTAGCTCTATCCACTTCAATTCCTTCCTTTGAAATTTTATGTCCAAGAACGATGCCTTCTTTAACCATGAAATGGCATTTCTCCCAATTAAGAACTAGATTTGATTGTTTGCATCTAATAAGCATTCGTTCCAGATTAACTAGACATGTTTCAAATGTATCAACGAAGACTGAAAAGTCATCCATGAAAACTTCCATGCATTCTTCTATCATGTCGTGAAAAATCGCCATCATGCACCTTTGAAAGGTTGCAGGGGCGTTGCAAAGTCCAAATGGCATGCGTTTGTAAGCAAAAGTACCATAAGGGCACGTGAACGTGGTTTTCTCTTGATCCTCGGGTGCTATTGGAATTTGAAAATATCCGAAAAATCCATCAAGAAAACAATAGTAACTATTTCCGGCTAATCTTTCCAACATTTGATCAATAAAAGGTAAGGGAAAGTGATCTTTTCTGGTGGCGTCATTTAATTTTCTATAATCAATACATACACGCCATCCTGTTACAGTCCTAGTAGGAATAAGCTCATTTTTCTCATTTGTAATGACAGTCATGCCACCCTTCTTAGGCACGCATTGAACTGGACTTACCCATGGACTATCAGAGATTGGATAAATTAAACCTGCATCTAGCAGTTTAATAATTTCTTTCTTAACTACATCTTGCATATTAGGATTTAGTCTTCGTTGGCGTTGCACATACGTTTTATGACCTTCTTCCATAAGGATTTTATGTGTGCAATACGAAGGACTTATTCCTTTAATATCATGAATCTTCCATGCAATAGCTGGTTTATGAGCTTTTAACACAGAAATGAGTTGTGATTTCTCATTTTCAGTAAGAGAAGACGATATTATTACAGGTAATTCAGATTCACCATGTAAATAAGCGTATTCCAAATGGTTTGGAAGTGGCTTTAACTCTAGTGTCGGTGGTTCTTCTATCGATGATTTATATCGATATCTGTCTTCTTCTTTTAGCATTTGAATTTCTTCTATTGTTGGTTCATATCCATCAGCTATTAGTGTAGCTAACATTTCAGTTTCATCAATTGGTTCAGTTCCTTCTCCTAAAGAACATTCTCCCGTTCCTTGTAATTCTGAAAATTCTTCTAACAATTCTGCATGTAAATCTATAGTTTGAATATAATAACATGTATCATCTGCAGATTGCGGTTGTTACATTGCTCTATCAACTGAAAAGGTAACACTCTCATCCTCTATACTTAGGGTCAGTTTCTTACCAAACACGTCTATCATTGCTTTAGCCGTGTTTAAGAATGGTCTTCCTAATATGAGAGGAACTTGAGAATCTTCTTCCATGTCCAGAACAACAAAATCTACTGGAAATACTAAAGTACCAACTTTAACTAGCATGTTCTCCATTATCCCTCTAGGATATTTTATTGATCAATCGGCTAGTTGTATGCTTATTCTTATTGGTTTCAATTCTCCAAGGTCTAGTTTAGCGTATAGTGAATACGGCATTAAATTTATACTAGCACCTAAGTCTGCCAATGCTTCTATTGAACTAAGACTACCCAGAAAACATGGAATTGTGAAACTTCCTGGATCTGATAATTTTTCTGGTATCTTATTCAACAGCACTACTGAACAATTAGCATTCATAGTAACGGCCGAGAGTTCTTCTATTTTCTTTCTATTTGAGATTAGATCTTTCAGAAATTTAGCATATCTAGGCATTCCTGAAATCACATCAATGAAAGGAAGATTTACATTTATCTGTTTAAACATATCTAAGAATTTGGATTGCTCGGCTTTAAGTTTCTCTTTTTTCATTTTACTCGGGTAAGGAAGTGGTGGTTGGTATGGTTTAACATAAGGTTTAGCCTTAACTGTGTTATCTTTATTAACCTTTTCAACTACCGGTTCTATTTCCTTATCTTGATCAGGTTGTGGTTCTTGTGGAGTAGGAATAGCTTCCTCGGAAATTACAGGTATTTCAGGTGGTTTAAGTGTTGTACCACTTCTTGTGGTAATGGCTTTAGCTGTTTCATTCCGGGGGTTAGCATTTGTATCACTAGGTAAACTTTCTGGTTTTCTTTCACCTATTAACCTTGCTAGGTTACTTACTTCTTGTTCCAAATTTTGAATAGAAGCTTGTTGATTTCTAAATGCTTGAGCATTTTGTTCATTGGTTTGTTTTTGAGATGTGAAAAACTGCGTTTGAGTTTCAACTAGCTTCGTCATCATATCTTCTAAATTTGGCTTTTTATCATCGGTTTGTGGTGGTTTGTTTTGAAAATTAGGTCTTTGCTGGTTGTAAGTATTGTTGGATACTTGTTGATTATTAGGACCTTGTTGGTTGTTGTATGGAACATTTCGGTTATAATTCTGGTTTTGATTGTAAATCGGTCTTGGCGGTTGATAATTATTCTGATAATTATTTCCAGGCCTTTAGTTTATGTATGAAATATTCTCTCTTTGTTCCATTGTTAGCTCAATACTGAGACAATCTTTTGTTAAATGTGGTCCTCCACACTGCTCACAACTAATTCGTATTGAGTGTATATCTTTAGTCATCTTTTCCATTCGTCTCTCGACAGCATCTATCTTTGCTGAAATGGAATCTAAGTCATGGCTAGAATCGGCTCTAGCTGCTTTAGATGATCTAACGATATCTTTTTCTTGGTGCCACTCATGTGAGTGGGAAGCAGTGTTATCAATAATTTTGTAAGCATCAGTTTCTGTTTTCTTCATAATAGAACCACCAGCTGCTATATCGATGTCTTTCCTTGTAGTGATGTCGCATCCTTGGTAGAATATTTGTACTATTTGACAAGTGTCTAAACCATGTTGCAGACATCCTCTTAATAACTTTCTAAATCTAGTCCACGCCTCATATAGAGTTTCATTCGGTTTCTGTGTAAACGTAACAATTTCTCCTTGAAGTCTCACGGCTTTAGATGCTGGAAAGAATTGTTTAAGAAATTTTTCAACTAAAACATCCCATGTATCAATCGCCCCTTCAGGTAACGATTCCAACCAATCTTTGGCTTCTCCCTTTAAAGTCCAGGGAAATAACATGAGATATATCTGTTCATCCTCAACTTCTCGGATTTTAAATAGTGTGCAGATCCTATTAAAGGTACGAAGATGTTCGTTTGGATCTTCCTTCGGCGCACCACTAAATTGGCATTGATTAGTCACCATATGTAGAATTTGTCCTTTGATTTCATAATCTGGCGCATTAATGTCAGGATGAGTAATTGTGTGACCTTGGCCAGTGCGTTTAGCTCTCATTCGGTCTTCCATACTTAAAGGTTCCAGATTCTCCATAATTGAATTTGTTGAATCTGTATCACTAGAGGATTCTGATTTAATGGTTCGTTCCTCAACAATCTCTGTTTGAATGATTGGTGGTTCCGGAGGAAAAATTAATGGTTCAGGATCTATGAATTGTCCCTGAATATTCTCCGGATTCTCAATTGTGAGGTCGGGTTCAAAAAATGGATTATCGGAAATTTGAATTGGAGTACTTGGTCGACTGGATGACGATTCTAAAGAAAAATCAACGGCGGTAATATTTGCTAAATGTCTTGATCGAGTTACAGGTGGTGAACGTAGAAAAGGTGGTGAACGTCTTGCTCGGTGCATTCACTGAATATCCTATTAGTTTTTAAAAGGAAAGAAAAATTATATAAGTTATCCAATTAATAGACTTTTCTGATTTTACCCACGTTTCGAATAGCCAAAAGATGCAGCAGAGGGGCAGGATTCGTTTGGTCTCAATATAATTGAGTACTGTTTGGCTCCAATAACCCGGTCCACGTACAAATCCAACTATTACTACGAACCAGAAAATTTTGATGTCTATCAATTTAACCACTTAAAATAAATTTTCGTAATTTAAAGAAATTTAGATAAGAAGTAGAATAAAAATATAAGTCCTAAAACTAGAATGACGAGAAATAAGAAAGAAAAAGAGCGCGTCGAAAAAGGTCGAAAAAGAAAAGGATTGAAAAATAAAAGGCGTCGAAAAATAAGAAAGAAAAAGAGTGACTATGAAACTTTAAAATACTCTACTAACCCAACCTTATTACTATCACTAACTTAAAATTAAAATTGCAAATTGAGATTACTAATTGGAGTGATAATTGATACATAGGTAAAAGGCGTCGAAAAATAAAAATAAGAAAGTAGCGCATTAAAACTTAAAAAGGAACTAAAAACTAAAAAAAATTAAAGTTGCGTCTAAAAATATTAAAGCTTACAAGTAAAACTATATCCCAAATGGCAATAGCTTAAAAAGGTACTAAAACTTAAAAAGGCGTCGCAAAATTCTAAAGCACCTAAATCTTAGTCTAAAGAAAAAGCACTTAAAGAATTTTACGGCAAAGCCTAAAAATCTAGAAGTAAAAATAACTATGGCAAAAACCATATCTTAAAAGTAAATATGATTAAAAAATACAAAAATTACGCTAAAACAAATAAAAAGGGACAAAATATAAAAATATACTAAAAGTTGTGAAAAGTACAATTTTTATAAAAATATTATTTTTATATTATTTATTTTATAAAACTATTAATTTTATAAACTAATTAAAATTTAAAATACAAATTAAAAATAAAAACTAAATTATATAATAAAAATACCCTAATTAGGGTTTAATTTAAATAATAATAATAATAACCCGTAATTAATGCAGATTATGGCTTCTGTGTGGCCCGTGTCAGACGGCTCCGCGAGTTGCGGTACTCCTGGCAACAAACTCCGCGAGTCACGGAGTTCGAAATTTCAGATTAGGTGAATTCGTTTGACAGGTTTCGGTTTTTAATATTTATATTTTTTTTATTTTTTTGTTTTTAATTTAATTAAAATATAAATAAAACTTATATTTTAAAAACTAAAATAAAAATAAAGATACTTATAATTTTATAAATAAAAATCTTAAAAATAAATTTATAAATATTTTTTTTTTTGGTTTATTTTTTTTAAATAAACACAAAATATTTAAATAAAACTTATATTTTTATAAAATAAAAATAAAGAAACTTTATAAAACTTAAATATTTAACAAACTCTTAAAAATATTTATATTTTTGTTTTTCTTTTTATATTTTCGAATATTTAAAACGTATTTTTACAAAAACGTATTTTTATACAAGTAAACTAAAAATAAAAATCTTTTTTTTTAATATTAGCGTTGCGCTTCCGGCTTTTAAGCTAGATTTTGATTCCCCGGTAGCGACGCCAAAAATACTTGATGTTATGCGAGGTGTATATAAAATAGCTTATAAATTTTACAGGAAAAACTATTAAATACGATACAATTTTACACAAGATATGTATTTATTTATAGAATGGATATACTTAAACCTTGCTACAACACTTATAGGCAGTGTACCTAATCGTACAGTAGTGTAGTTTTTAGTAAGTCCGGTTCGTTCCACAGGGAATCTTTTAAACAAAGCTTAACGCTATATTAGTTTTAATTTATAAAAATACAAATATATATATATATATAAGTAATATTATTATTATAAATGGGGGTTTTTACCGTTTAATGACCGGTTTGTCGATTTTAAAAACTTAGCCGCAGTTAAAACCTAATGTAAAATATTAAATAAATAAAAGACTTAATTTAAAGCGTAAAGTAAATAACGCTAATGAAATTGCGATAAATAAAAGTGCGATAAAATAAAATTGCGATAATTAAAAAGTACGATAATTAAAAGTGCAATTAAATACAATAACAATAATTAAAAGTACGATAATTAGAAGTGCAATTAAATATAAAAATAAAGGAATTATGCTTATTTAAACTTCCGTAATCATGATGTTTGACGTGTTGATTTTAGTTTATTCCCATGGGTTAATTGTTCTTTGTCCTGGATTATTTAATATGTCCATATGGATTTGTCCATAATAGTCCATCAGTCATAAATATAAAGAGCGAAAGCCTTCGTCAAATTTTTCTTATTCCCGAAGTCAAATATTCCAACTAATTGGGGATTCGAATTGTAACAAGGTTTTAATACTCTGTTTAATGAATACACCAGGTTATCGACTGCATGTAAACCAAGGTTTTACTACTTTGTTAACAATTACACCAATTACCCTTGAATGTAATTCACCCCTGTTTCAACAAGTCTATTAACTATTAATCCAGTTCCGTATCCGGTAAAATGAATAATTATTGGTATTTATAGATATCCCGCCCACCGTACCCAGTCAAGCGTATGTGGTTATATATAAATACGTCAAATTATAAGTTTGTATATTAAATTAACAAGGTATTGTTTAGTTAATATAAAACCCATTAATAGGCCATAGTCTAATTTCCACAAGTGTCGTTCTTTTATCCAAACCCCAATTATGGTACAAAGCCCAATTACCCAATTTTAGTAATTAGCCCAACATCATGATTACTTCGTCTTAAATAAGCATAATAATAACTTAGCTACGAGATATTAATGAAAATAATATAAACATAACTTACAATGATTAAAAATAGCGTAGCGTTACACGGACAGAATTTCGACTTACACCCTTACAACATTCGCTAACATACCCTTATTATTAGGATTTAAAATTAAAATATAAATTATATATATATATTTACGTATATAGATAGAGAGATTATTTTTTGGATATTTTTACGATCAGAATGCACGAGCTTTTATAGGCAGTTTCATATTTTGGGGCTCCGCGAGTCGCGGTCAATTTCTTCTTCAAACTCCGCGAGTCGCGGAGTTTGTTTTTACAGCTCACCCAGCCTTGGCTCCTAGCTTGCCGACGGTTTATAATATATTATATAATATATAAATAATTATAAGAATTATTTAAATATTATATTATATTTATGTGCATAGTTGACTTGTAATTTTTAGTCCGTTGCGTCGAGCGTTGAGAGTTGACTCTGGTCCCGGTTCCGGATTTTCGAACGTCCTTGCGTACAATTTAATATCTTGTACTTTGCGTTTTGAATCTTGTACTCTTGTAATTTTGAGACGTTTCTTATCAATAATTGGAACCTCTTTGATTGTATTTTGTACTTTTGAGCTTTTGGTCGTTTGCGTCTTCAATTCGTCGAATCTATCTTTTGTCTTCACCTTTTATTATTTAAACGAATATCACTTGTAAATAGAACAATTGCAACTAAAAGCTTGTCTTTCTTGAGGAATAATGCTATGAAATATATGTTCGTTTTTAGCATTATCAAATATTCCCACACTTGAGCGTTGCTTGTCCTCAAGCAATATAGTCTTGAAATACTAGAATCACTTCTTTATTCTTCACACTTTGTACATCAGTGATTTATATACGGCGGTATAAACAATGGTAGTAACGATATGGTTTACAGTCCCACATGACTATAAAAATTTAGATCCATTAAGGAAATTGGATCTTTATGAAAACATTTGATCTTTTGAAAATTAAATCTAGTTTTTACCCTAGATAAGTTTTCCGGAATAACCTTTCACCGGTATTTGCAAATTCTTTTTGTGGGTTTGGTGGGTTTCAGATTTGAAAATTTTAGCTCAAAACTTGTGGTTTTGTGTCACCCACTTGCTAAGCTTGTATTAGGAAAGCAACACGTCCAGTATACTTGCTCCGTATATTACCTTTCGATAAACTACCGTCCGGTTGTAAAGGAAAGCGTTGAACAAGCAACTGCTAAGGCAATGTCCCCTGACATGCTTTTAATTATGGTCTATAACATGTCGGACGCAATTACTATCCTTTGTAGGAGCAATAGTAAAGCTCACCCTTATAATTTTTCGGTCTGGCACAAGGTCCTGTCTTTGACCATGCTATGCAACCACCGTTCTTACGATTGACACCCGATTTAGTTCAGGTGACCTAATGAATTCCAGGTGAATTCCTAGGATTTTACGTTCAATGGTAATGAACGCATTGAAAATAGGTTTTCAGAAAACAAATAGGTTTGTAATTTTGATCAAAATATTTTCTCGTTCAAGCTCGAGTTTAGATATCATTGAATTCCATGAGTTTGTAATTCTCAATCTTTAAGGTCAATCTCAAAGATTGAGTAATATCAGGCTTAAAAGCTGATTTTTGATCTTTAAGGAGATTATCCTTTCTGGGGATCTGATTCATTAGTCTTATCAAGCTAATTTGCACGGTGCCCCCCCATTGTACGAGATAAATCCTTCTCATGGTTAGGATAAATCTGACCACTTGGCGACCCTTTTTTATGCTGAGGTCTGTGGATTTCCTGCTGATTTTAGTGATGACTTTTCTAGATTTTTCGTCAACCTACAGCTGGTCTGAACGACAACTTCATGACCTAAATCAAGAAGCGCGTTTCTTTTTCGGAAGACTTTACTTTCTTTTAATGATGGAATTGATTCATCGTGTAGATCCATCTTTCTTACAGTAAATCGGGTAAAACTGATTAGATTAGTCCAAAACAAAAGTATCTTCAATTATTTGTTACAGAAATATGTGACATATGTTTAAAATTACTTGGTGAATTTTCTCACACTTGGCTTTTATTTTTCCTTTTTGTTCTCCTCTATTCCATTTTAAATGAATTCTAACATTTTGGTTTGTTTCTCAATTTATATCCTTTCCGAGGTAACAATAATTTCGGTGTTAACACCTAGTTTTATCGTTCATAAATATGTATAAACATGATTTTGAGTTCATTTAATTGAAAATTTTGAATTTTTTTTTACTAGAATTGGGTAGTCAGTATATAATACTAGGGCTGTTCTTTATTATCAGAGAGCACTAGATTCTAATACAACTACTGCTTTACTAGTATTTCTAATGGTAACCAAGTGTATAAAGTAAAAATTTTAAAATCCGAAAGAATTTAACCCCTTCCCACACTTAAGATCCTGCAATGCCCTCATTTGCAAGAAATCGTTAACAATTTAAATTATTGAGGGTGATTAGCGTAGAAAAATGATTAAATTTTACCAAAGTTTCCAAACATATTGGCGTTTGTTTGCTGAATGATAAATGGTGCATATCATTTGTTCATTCCGTCTTGTTGTTATTTCACATATATTTTGCATCTTGTCGTCAAAATTAGATGCTTTTGCTGAACTTAATGCCAGTCTTTGAAAATGCGTTGTTTTACCCTGTTATGTACATAAGATAAACTGCAAACATATATACATATTTTTGAAGTTTGGTATATTACCCCACATTCAAAAAATTAATAAAATCTAATAATAAAAGTTAGAAAATTATAAAAACTATTACAATATCAACATAAGTTCTAAATGTAGTAACATTACAAAAATAAGATAAATAAAACTAAATAAACTAGGGTTGATACTGATACCAGTAGGGGTTCCATGCATAACTGTATGTGTTATAAAATGCTTCAGCTGGGTTATAAGTAGGATACGGTGGTTGCATCTCTATAGACCAGGGAGGAAATACGGGCGTTGGAGTAGGAATATAGTTTCTACCTATATGTTGGCAATGAGCTATGATTTGGTTTTGATGAACTTGCCAATCTTCAAATGCTCGATGTCTAGCATTTTCATACTCTTGTGAAGCTATAAACCTTTGCATTTCTGTCATTTCGTTTCCCCCTCCCACATTACCTGGCTGTTGATTTCTCTCAACCTGTGGATGTCTTCCATTATATCTTACTGCGGCGTTATTTCGCCTCTTCAAAACCTTAGCACCATGATATACATTTAAACCAATTGTATTGTGGGGTTCTGGTTCTTCGATTAATAATCCCCCCCGACTTATATCCACATTGAGATACTCAGCAATTAATGTAATAGATATACCACCTCCTATTATACTGTGCGGTCTCATCCCCCTAAACATAGCTGATAAATAATAACCCACACCATAAGGTATACTTACAGTGCTTTGTGGGTCTCGAATACACATGTGGTAAAACAAATCCTGTTCATTTACCTTTTCCTTATTTTTACCTCGCTGTGTAATCGAGTTCGCTAGAAACCTGTGAATTACTCTTAACTCAGCTCTATCTATATCCAAATAAGAGTAATTTCCCCCTTTAAATCGGTAATGGCTAGTCATTTGACTCTATACACCATGCGTATCAAAACTTTCGTCTATCCTCCTACCATTTAATATCAACCCTCGACAATCGGCAGATGCTAGCTCTTCAGGCGTATATATACGTAAGGCCTGAGCCATGTCTAGTAGAGACATGTGGCGCATCGAACCTCCTAACAAAAATCTAATAAAAGTTCGATCGGTTAAACTAGCTACCCGATCATTTATTTCTATACTACACAATAATTCTTCACACCATACTTTATATACAGGTCTACGCATGTTGAATAATCGTACCCAATCGTTAAAAGTAGAATTACCATACCTCTGTGTAAGTAATTCCCTAATTGGCTCGGCCAATTCTACGGCTTCTAACGGTTCTCATTCTATTATCCTAGGTACTTCAACAGCTTTAGAATGAAGAGTGTGCAAGCCCCTTTGGTATTTTGGATAATCTATCCAACGTCTGTCTAATCTCAAGTTAGGGTGCAAATTTTCCACGTGCATATCTGAAAATGTCATAACTGGATGAGGTATATCTTGTTTGTAATAGTTATCAACATCCTGTTGTTCCGCATTCTCAGGAGGAGCAATGCGAGCTTGGGATGAAGATTCACCCCTTTCAGTCTGCAAAACACATTAAACACAATTTTTGTGCATTCAAATATGCATTAGTGTCAGCAAAATCATCAAGTAAAATAATTACAATGATATGTTCAATTTATATCAAACTTATGCTCATTTTCATATTTTTATCAAATCTACACTTTTTCAAATAAGCAGATACGAAAATGTTCGCCAAGTTCATAAGCATTCAACTCAAATAACATGTCAAAATAATCATTATTAGCAATTAAACAAGTTTCAAATAGCATTATCTCTCAAAAATCAAGTTCATGAATTTTAGACTTGAAAAAGTCCACTTTAATTCTCAAAAATCATGTTTAGGCTCAAAGTTTGGATCATTTAACTACCTAAACATGTTACACTACTTAATTTAGCAATAATTCATGACAAAAATCGGCCATAACCTGTTTATATCAAAAAGCCCCAAATTACTCAAGAACACAAACCCTAGATTACTAAAAATTTGAAGTTTAAGGCTTCTAATCATGTTAAATAGCATCAATCTAGGTTATACAAGCATAATACATAAGCAATTTAAGCATAATTACACTAAAAAGCATCAAAATCGAATTGGGTATAAAATTGCTCAAGAACACTAATTTTCAGATTAAATGGTGTTTAGGTGTAGAAATTTACCGTTTTCCTTGAGTAATTCCTTGATAGCATCCTTCTCAACATGATTTTAGTAAAAAATGTGATGATTTTTGGTGAAAAAATTCGATTTTGAGAGTGTTTTTTCGGTATTTTTCGCAGAAAAATGGGTTGTGTGTGAGGGACTGATCTGTTCGGCCCTTTTTATTTTTTTCTGTAATTTTGGTCCTCCGCGACTTGCGGTACTTAACTCTTTCAAACTCCACGAGTCGCGGCCATTTTTTTTTATAACAATCTTTAACTTAAAAAACAATTAAGTAATTAATTTTAAAATTTTGTTTCCCTTGTTATTTAGGACGAGGTCGTTTCGGACCGATGTCCTAATCCGTCCCTCGAAAAATTTTAAAATTTGTCTTTTTGTAGCGATTGTTTTAAAAGCTAAGATTTTTGGGTTTTTTAATGTTTTTGGCATACTTTAATTCAATGAGATTAAAAATAATGATAAATAAAAGTTCTCGTCCCTCCCTCGGGTAAAGCAATTTCGGTTCAACGACCTAGTCTTCAACTCACGACGAATTTTAAAAATCATATTTTTAACTTAGCGAAATAAAGTAAATTTTTGTTTTTAAATTCACACCAAACTTAAATTTAAAATGCATAAAATTAAAAATTCATATTTTAAAAATTAAAAATTCACACCAAACTTATATTATATTTTTGTTTTTATACATACAAACTTATATTAAAAATATTAATTTTTCAAATATTTACAATTTTAAATATATTAATTTTAAAAAATTGCACAATATTAATTTAATATTTATATATTAATTTTAAAAACATGGTAAAAATAAAATTAAAAATCTTTTTGGCTTTTATCCCACTTTAATCAATCAAATATTATCAAAAATATACGCCCCTCTTTTCGGTAAAGTAATTTCGGTTCCATGACCTAATTTAACTCATGATGAATTTTTGAAATATTTTGAGTTGATTGATTAAAGATATTTATACCTTAAGAATAAACGGTAAATTTCGCAGTGATGTAATAAATTTTTGAATGATATCAATAATTTCGGTTGCAAGACCTAATTTCATCGAATATCAATTTAATACTTTATAGCGAACAAATTAGCGTTTATTATCAAAAGGTTAAAAATAAAAATAAAAATAAAAACTGTACAAACTTACATGTGAAAGAGATTTCTTAGTGATATGCTCTAGCCCACTCATAAGATAGTCGGACTAATTGATTTTTCATGGCTACATAGGCGTAACCTCGAGCATTTAATATTTTTTCTTCTAAACATATGAACGGTCCATCTCTGCATAAAGTAACAAATTCGGTATTTGAATAGGTTTGATTATTTGAACATTTACCTTCGTGTGACCATTTTCCGCATTTGTGACATTTTTCAAGGTGTCGTGCTCTTCTTTTCGCTGCGGATTTTGATTTTCCTTTACCAAATTGTAACTTATTATCTTCGCATCTGGATTCTTTTCATACTCCGTCCAATTTACCTCTGATTAATGATACTATTTCACTTGGAAGTGTGTCATTATTACGTTTAGTGATCAAAGCGTGTAGCATTAGACCATGGTTTAGTTCACAGGAAGTCTTCATTTCGTAAAAACCTAAAAAAAATAAAAATTCAGAATGGGGGGAGAAGACTAGTTCTTTAGGGTCTGCTAGGGAAAGACCATTCGGGTTCCATTTTCGAGAACTACACGAAAACAAAAAATCTAACTCTAACAGAAATACATATTATCCTTTAAAGACTTGATTCTCCCCACACTTAGTTAGCTGTGGTATCGAAATTGTGATTAACTTCGTTGTCAACTTCCATCGGACCATGTATGTAATGTTTAACTCTGTGACCATTAACCTTAAATTCAATCCATTTGAATTTATTAATTCTACTGTTCCGTATGGGAAAACTCTTTTGACTATGAATGGTCCAGACCATCTTGATTTCAATTTTCCAGGAAATAGCTTGAATCGTGAATTGAAAAGAAGAACTCTGTCTCCTTCTTTGAATTCTTTTGTACTTCTGATTCTTTTATCATGCCATTTCTTCGTTCTTTCCTTATAGATTAAGGAATTTTCATATGCTTCATGTCTTAATTCTTCTAATTCGTTTAATTGACTTAACCGTAGGCGTCCAGCTTCATGTAAATCAAGATTACATGTCTTCAAATCCCAAAATGCTTTGTGTTCAATTTCTACTGGAAGATGACATGCTTTTTCGTAAATGAGTTTAAAAGGTGTGGTTCCAATTGGAGTTTTGTAGGCTGTTCTAAAAGCCCAGAGTGCATCCTCCAATTTTATGGACCATTCCTTCGGATTTGATCCTACGGTTTTTTCTAGAATACGTTTTAAAGCTCGGTTGGTATTTTCAACTTGTCCACTTGTTTGTGGATGATATGCGGTGGAGATTTTATGAGTTACTCCATATCTTTTGAGAACTTTCTCAAGTTGATTATTACAGAAATGAGTACCCCGATCACTTATTAAAGCTTTCGGTGTTCCAAACCTTGCAAAAAGACGTTTTAAAAAGTTGACTACAACTCGTGCATCGTTAGTTGGGAGAGCTTGTGCTTCTGCCCATTTAGATACATAATCAATGGCTACTAGAATATAGAGATTATTATGAGATTTTGGAAATGGACCCATAAAGTCAATACCCCAAATGTCAAATACTTCACATACTTGAATGACATTTTGTGGCATTTCATCACGTTGACTTATTTTTCTGGCCCTTTGACATGCATCACAGGATTTGCAAAGAAGGTGTGCGTCTTTGTAAATTGTAGGCCAATAAAATCCAGCATCATAAACTTTTCTTGCTGTAAGTTGAGGCCCATAATGCCCTCCTGTTGGTCCTGTGTGACAATGGTTTAATATTTTACTAGCTTCATCTCCGAATACACATCGGCGTATTATTCCATCTGGACAACTTTTAAACAGATGTGGATCTTCTCAGAAATAGTATTTTATATCACTAAAGAATTTCTTCCGTTTTTGGTATGACAATCCTTTTTCAAGGAATCCACATACTAAGTAGTTTGCATAGTGTGCAAACCATGGAATTTCATTATAATCTATCTTCAATAGATATTCATCAGAAAAGTTGTCTTGTATGGCCGATTCATTTAGAACTTCTAATTCGGGATTTTCAAGACGAGAAAGATTATCAGCGGCGAGATTTTCTGCTCCTCTTTTATCTCGAATTTCAATATCGAACTCTTGTAAGAGTAAGATCTAACGGATTAATCGTGGTTTAGCATCTTGTTTCGAAAATAGGTATCTAAGAGCAGAATGGTCGGTATAGACCACCGTTTTAGCTAGAACGAGATATGAACGAAATTTGTCAAAAGCAAAGACAATAGCAAGGAGTTCTTTTTTAGTAGTTGTGTAGTTCGTTTGTGCTCCTTGTAACGTCTTACTAGCATAATATATAGGTTGAAATCGTTTTTCAATCCTTTGTCCTAAAACGGCTCCCATTGCAAAATCACTTGCATCGCACATTAGTTCAAACGGTAGATTCCAATTTGGTGTTATCATGATCGGCGCATTAGTGAGTTTTTCTTTAAGAATATTAAAAGATTTGATGCATTCATCTGAAAAGATGAATGGAGCATCATTTTCTAGGTGTTTATTCATAGGAGTGGCAATTTTAGAAAAATCTTTTATAAAACGTCGGTAAAAACCGGCATGCCCTAGAAAACTCCTAACTCCTCTAACATTGGTGGGATGTGGAAGTTTAGCAATTACATCTACTTTAGCTCTATCCACTTCAATTCCTTCCTTTAAAATTTTATGTCCAAGAACGATGCCTTCTTTAACCATGAAATGGCATTTCTCCCAATTAAGAACTAGATTTGATTGTTCGCATCTAATAAGCATTCGTTCCAGATTAACTAGACATGTTTCAAATGTATCACCGAAGACTGAAAAGTCATCCATGAAAACTTCCATGCATTCTTCTATCATGTCGTGAAAAATCGCCATCATGCACCTTTGAAAGGTTGCAGGGGCGTTGCAAAGTCCAAATGGCATGCGTTTGTAAGTAAAAGTACCATAAGGGCACGTGAACGTGGTTTTCTCTTGATCCTCGGGTGCTATTGGAATTTAAAAATATCCGGAAAATCCATCAAGAAAACAATAGTAACTATTTCCGGCTAATCTTTCCAACATTTGATCAATAAAAGGTAAGGGAAAGTGATCTTTTCTGGTGGCGTCATTCAATTTTCTATAATCAATACATACACGCCATCCTGTTACAGTCCTAGTAGGAATAATCTCATTTTTCTCATTTGTAATGACAGTCATGCCACCCTTCTTAGGCACGCATTGAACTGGGCTTACCCATGGACTATCAGAGATTGGATAAATTAAACCTGCATCTAGCAGTTTAATAATTTCTTTCTTAACTACATCTTGCATATTAGGATTTAGTCTTCATTGGCGTTGCACGTACGTTTTATGACCTTCTTCCATAAGGATTTTATGTGTGCAATACGAAGGACTTATTCCTTTAATATCATGAATCTTCCATGCAATAGCTGGTTTATGAGCTTTTAACACAGAAATGAGTTGTGATTTCTCATTTTCAGTAAGAGAAGATGATATTATTACAGGTAATTCAGATTCACCATGTAAATAAGCGTATTCCAAATGGTTTGGAAGTGGCTTTAACTCTAGTGTCGGTGGTTCTTCTATCGATGATTTATATCGATATCTGTCTTCTTCTTTTAGCATTTGAATTTCTTCTATTATTGGTTCATATCCATTAGCTATTAGTGTAGCTAACATTTCAGTTTCATCAATTGGTTCAGTTCCTTCTCCTAAAGAACATTCTCCTGTTCCTTGTAATTCTGGAAATTCTTCTAACAATTCTGCATGTAAATCTATAGTTTGAATATAATAACATGTATCATCTGCAGATTGCGGTTGTTGCATTGCTCTATCAACTGAAAAGGTAACACTCTCATCCTCTATACTCAGGGTCAGTTTCTTACCAAACACGTCTATCATTGCTTTAGCCGTGTTTAAGAATGGTCTTCCTAATATGAGAGGAACTTGAGAATCTTCTTCCATGTCCAGAACAACAAAATCTACTGGAAATACTAAAGTACCAACTTTAACTAGCATGTTCTCCATTATCCCTCTAGGATATTTTATTGATCGATCGGCTAGTTGTATGCTTATTCTTGTTGGTTTCAATTCTCCAAGGTCTAGTTTAGCGTATAGTGAATACGGCATTAAATTTATACTAGCACCTAAGTCTGCCAATGCTTCTATTGAACTAAGACTACCCAGAAAACATGGAATTGTGAAACTTCCTGGATCTGGTAATTTTTCTGGTATCTTATTCAACAGCACTGCTGAACAATTAACATTCATAGTAACGGCCGAGAGTTCTTCCATTTTCTTTCTATTTGAGATTAGATCTTTCAGAAATTTAGCATATCTAGGCATTCCTGAAATCACATCAATGAAAGGAAGATTTACATTTATCTGTTTAAACATATCCAAGAATTTGGATTGCTCGGCTTCAAGTTTCTCTTTTTTCATTTTACTCGGGTAAGGAAGTGGTGGTTGGTATGGTTTAACATAAGGTTTAGCCTTAACTGTATTATCTTCATTAACCTTTTCAACTACCGGTTCTGTTTCCTTATCTTGATCAGGTTGTGGTTCTTGTGGAGTAGGAATAGCTTCCTCAGAAATTACAGGTATTTCAGGTGGTTTAAGTGTTGTACCACTTCTTGTGGTAATGGCTTTAGCTGTTTCATTCCGGGGGTTAGCATTTGTATCACTAAGTAAACTTTCTGGTTTTCTTTCACCTATTAACCTTGCTAGGTTACTTACTTCTTGTTCCAAATTTTGAATAGAAGCTTGTTGATTTCTAAATGCTTGAGCATTTTGTTCATTGGTTTGTTTTTGAGATGTGAAAAACTGCGTTTGAGTTTCAAATATCTTCGTCATCATATCTTCTAAATTTGGCTTTTTATCATCGGTTTGTGGTGGTTTGTTTTGAAAATTAGGTCTTTGCTGGTTGTAAGTATTGTTGGATACTTGTTGATTATTAGGACCTTGTTGGTGGTTGTATGGAACATTTCGGTTATAATTCTAGTTTTGATTGTAAATCGGTCTTGGCGGTTGATAATTATTCTGATAATTATTTTCAGTCCTTTGGTTTATGTATGAAATATTCTCTCTTTGTTCCATTGTTAGCTCAATACTGAGACAATCTTTTGTTAAATGTGGTCCTCCACACTGCTCACAACTAATTCATATTGAGTGTATATCTTTAGTCATCTTTTCCATTCGTCTCTCGACAGCATCTATCTTTGCTGAAATGGAATCTAAGTCATGGCTAGAATCGGCTCTAGCTGCTTTAGATGATCTAACGATATCTTTTTCTTGGTGCCACTCATGTGAGTGGGAAGCAGTGTTATCAATAATTTTGTAAGCATCAGTTTCTGTTTTCTTCATAATAGAACCACCAGCTGCTATATCGATGTCTTTCCTTGTAGTGATGTCGCATCCTTGGTAGAATATTTGTACTATTTAACAAGTGTCTAAACCATGTTGCGGACATCCTCTTAATAACTTTCTAAATCTAGTCCACGCCTCATATAGAGTTTCATTCAGTTTCTGTGTAAACGTAACAATTTCTCCTTGAAGTCTCATGGCTTTAGATGCTGGAAAGAATTGTTTAAGAAAATTTTCAACTAAAACATCCCATGTATCAATCGCCCCTTCAGGTAACGATTCCAACCAATCTTTGGCTTCTCCCTTTAAAGTCCAGGGAAATAACATGAGATATATCTGTTCATCCTCAACTTCTCGGATTTTAAATAGTGTGCAGATTCTATTAAAGGTACGAAGATGTTCGTTTGGATCTTCTTTCGGCGCACCACTAAATTGGCATTGATTAGTCACCATATGTAGAATTTGTCCTTTGATTTCATAATCTGGTGCATTAATGTCAGGATGATTAATTGCGTGACCTTGGCCAGTGCGTTTAGCTCTCATTTGGTCTTCCATACTTAAAGGTTCCAGATTCTCCATAATTGAATTTGTTGAATCTGTATCACTAGAGGATTCTGATTTAATGGTTCGTTCCTCAACAATCTCTGTTTGAATGATTGGTGGTTCCGGAGGAAAAATTAATGGTTCAGGATCTATGAATTGTCCCTGAATATTCTCCGGATTCTCAATTGTGAGGTCGGGTTCAAAAAATGGATTATCGGAAATTTGAATTGGAGTACTTGGTCGACTGGATGACGATTCTAAAGAAAAATCAACGGCGGTAATATTTGCTAAATGTCTTGATCGAGTTACAGGTGGTGAACGTACAAAAGGTGGTGAACGTCTTGCTCGGTGCATTCACTGAATATCCTATTAGTTTTTAAAAGGAAAGAATAATTATATAAGTTATCCAATTAATAGACTTTTCTGATTTTGCTCACGTTTCGAATAGCCAAAAGATGCAGCAGAGGGGCAGGATTCGTTTGGTCTCAATATAATTGAGTACTGTTTGGCTCCAATAACCCGGTCCACGTACAAATCCAACTATTACTACGAACCAGAAAATTTTGATGTCTATCAATTTAACCACTTAAAATAAATTTTCGTAATTTAAAGAAATTTAGATAAGAAGTAGAATAAAAATCTAAGTCCTAAAACTAGAATGACGAGAAATAAAAAAGAAAAAGAGCGCGTCGGAAAAGGTCGAAAAAGAAAAGGATTGAAAAATAAAAGGCGTCGAAAAATAAGAAAGAAAAAGAGTGACTATGAAACTTTAAAATACTCGACTAACCCAACCTTATTACTATCACTAACTTAAAATTAAAATTGCAAATTGAGATTACTAATTGGAGTGATAATTGATACATAGGTAAAAGGCGTCGAAAAATAAAAATAAGAAAGTAGCGCGTTAAAACTTAAAAAGGAACTAAAAACTAAAAAAAAAAAATAAAAGTTGCGTCTAAAAATATTAAAGCTTACAAGTAAAACTATATCCCAAATGGCAATAACTTAAAAAGGTACTAAAACTTAAAAAGGCGTCGCAAAATTCTAAAGCACCTAAATCTAAGTCTAAAGAAAAAGCACTTAAAGGATTTTACGGCAAATCCTAAAAATCTAGAAGTAAAAATAACTATGGCAAAAACTATATCTTAAAAGTAAATATGAGCGAAAAATACAAAAATTACGCTAAAACAAATAAAAAGGGACAAAATATAAAAATATACTAAAAGTTGTGAAAAGTACAATTTTTATAAAAATATTATTTTTATATTATTTATTTTATAAAACTATTAATTTTATAAATTAATTAAAATTTAAAAGACAAATTAAAAATAAAAACTAAATTATATAATAAAAATACCCTAATTAGGGTTTAATTTAAATAATAATAATAAAAACCCGTAATTAATGCAGATTAGGGCTTCTGTGTGGCCCGTGTCAGACGGCTCCGCGAGTTGCGGTACTCCTGGCAACAAACTCCGCGAGTCGCGGAGTTCGAAATTTCAGATTAGGTGAATTCGTTTGACAGGTTTCGGTTTTTAATATTTATATTTTTTTATTTTTCTGTTTTTAATTTAATTAAAATATAAATAAAACTTATATTTTAAAAACTAAAATAAAAATAAAGATACTTATAATTTTATAAATAAAAATCTTAAAAATAAATTTATAAATATATTTTTTTTTCGGTTTATTTTTTTTTAAATAAACATAAAATATTTAAATAAAATTTATATTTTTATAAAATAAAAATAAAGAAACTTTATAAAACTTAAATATTTAACAAACTCTTAAAAATATTTATATTTTTGTTTTTATTTTTATATTTTCGAATATTTAAAACGTATTTTTACAAAAACGTATTTTTATACAAGTAAACTAAAAATAAAAATCTTTTTTTTTTATATTAGCGTTGCGCTTCCGGCTTTTAAGCTAGATTTTGATTCCCCGGCAGCGGCGCCAAAAATACTTGATGTTATGCGAGGTGTATATAAAATAGCTTATAAATTTTACAAGGAAAAACTATTAAATACGATACAATTTTACACAAGATATGTATTTATTTATAGAATGGATATACTTAAACCTTGCTACAACACTTATAGGCAGTGTACCTAATCGTACAGTAGTGTAGTTTTTAGTAAGTCCGGTTCGTTCCACAGGGAATCTTTTAAACAAAGCTTAACGCTATATTAGTTTTAATTTATTAAAATACAAATATATATATATAAGTAATATTATTATTATAAAGGGGGGTTTTTACCGTTTAATGACCGGTTTGTCGATTTTAAAAACTTAGTCGCAGTTAAAACCTAATGTAAAATATTAAATAAATAAAAGACTTAATTTAAAGCGTAAAGTAAATAACGATAATGAAATTGCGATAAATAAAAGTGCGATAAAATAAAATTGCGATAATTAAAGAGTACGATAATTAAAAGTGAAATTAAATACAATAACAATAATTAAAAGTACGATAATTAGAAGTGCAATTAAATATAAAAATAAAGGAATTATGCTTATTTAAACTTCCGTAATCATGATGTTTGACGTGTTGATTTTAGTTTATTCCCATGAGTTAATTGTTCTTTGTCCTGGATTATTTAATATGTCCATACGGATTTGCCCATAATAGTCCATCAGTCATAAATATAAAGAGCGAAAGCCTTCGTCAAATTATTCTTATTCCCGAAGTCAAATATTCTAACTAATTGGGGATTCGAATTGTAACAAGGTTTTAATACTTTATTTAATGAATACACCAGGTTATCGACTGCATGTAAACCAAGATTTTACTACTTTGTTAACAATTACACCAATTACCCTTGAATGTAATTCACCCCTGTTTCAATAAGTCTATTAACTATTAATCCAGTTCCGTGTCAGGTAAAATGAATAATTATTGGTATTTATAGATATCCCGCTCACTGTACCCAGTCAAGCGTATGTGGTTATATATAAATACGTCAAATTATAAGTTTGTATATTAAATTAACAAGGTATTGTTTAGTTCATATAAAACCCATTAATAACCCATAGTCTAATTTCCACAAGTGTCGTTCCCAAATTATGGTACAAAGTCCAATTACCCAATTTTAGTAATTAGCCCAACATCATGATTATTTCGTCTTAAATAAGCATAATAATAACTTAGCTACGAGACATTAATGAAAATAATATAAACATAACTTACAATGATTAAAAATAGCGTAGCGTTACACAGACAGAATTTCGACTTACACCCTTACAACATTCGCTAACATACCCTTATTATTAGGATTTAAAATTAAAATTAAAATTAAAATATAAATTATATATATATATATATATATATATATATATATATATATATATATATATATATATATATATATATATATATTACGTATATAGATAGAGAGATTGATTTTTTGGATATTTTTACGATCAGAATGCACGAGCTTTTATAGGCAGTTTCATATTTTGGGGCTCCGCGAGTCGCGGCCAATTTCTTCTTCAAACTCCGCGAGTCGCAGAGTTTGTTTTTACAGCTCACCCAGCCTTGGCTCCTAGCTTGCCGACGGTTTATAATATATTATATAATATATAAATAATTATAAGAATTATTTAAATATTATATTATATTTATGTGCATAGTTGACTTGTAATTTTTAGTCCATTGCGTCGAGCGTTGATAGTTGACTCTGGTCCCGGTTCCGGATTTTCGAACGTCCTTGCGTACAATTTAATATCTTGTACTTTGCGTTTTGAATCTTCTACTCTTGTAATTTTGAGGCGTTTCTTATCAATAATTGGAACCTCTTTGATTGTATTTTGTACTTTTGAGCTTTTTGGTCATTTGCGTCTTCAATTCGTCGAATCTATCTTTTGTCTTCACCTTTTATTATTTAAACGAATATCACTTGTAAATAGAACAATTGCAACTAAAAGCTTGTCTTTCTTGAGGAATAATGCTATGAAATATATGTTCGTTTTTAGCATTATCAATGGCAACGGTTTCATTTTAACTAAATCTGCTGCCTGGGAACTTCGTAACCTTTGGTAATAGCCAGAGACGAGATCGCAGACAGTTTTCAGCAGCGAAGCGCGACCCTATCTATATTATTTAATCCAATACGGAGTATAATACTAACAATTACCATAACAATACAAATAATACTATACATAAATACTACAGTAGTCTCTTTTATGTAGATAGATAGTTGGTTGTCTTGTTGCGCCTCAAGGCGTTCTTGAGGCGATTGTCCTTCATTGTAATGTTTGTTATTATCAATAATATTTGCCGGGATCATCCCATTACCAAAAAAAATAAAAAATACTACAGTAGTAATACTAAATTAATAAATTAATAAAAATATACTAAGACTTGTTATAATTCAGTAGGCTTATAACTACCTTTAGTGGTTTGGCTCGTGTTATAATTCAGTAGGCTTATAACTACCTTTAGTGGCTGGCTTTTGGCTATGAACTATTAATGATTATTAAAGAGAGAAGAGGGAATATATCTTTATGTATATATGTAAAAATTGGAGCACCTACTGATTACAATCGATCACATATTTATAGTACACTAATTCACTGTGCAGTTAGGTGAATTATTAATATCTCCATGAATTTGATCAATCAAATTTTGACTTTAACATAATATGTCGGCCACCATGACTTATAACACTCCCCCTTGGACGACAATTTTGTTTAAAAAAAAATCAACTACATGTTACTGCCTCGTTAAAAACCTTGCTAAAGAAAACCCAGTGGGAAAAAACTTTAGCTAAGGGAAAAAGAGTGCAGCATAGAGTTGACTCCCCCTCAAGTAGACATCACTGATCTGTTACATCTTTTGAAAATGCCTCATGCCAATATTGTGAACATGTGTTCTGAAAATAGTAGTTGGGAGTGCTTTGGTGAAAAGATCAGCAAAGTTTTTGCTGGATTGAACATATCTCATTTCAATCTGGTTGTCCTTAATGAGATTTTGAGTGTATAAGAAGAATCTAGGAGGTATGTGTTTTGTTCGGTCACTTTTGATATACCCTTCTTTCATCTGTGCTATGCAAGCTGTATTATCTTCATAGATAGTTGTTGGACTTTTATCGCGTTCTGGTCCACAAGAATCAGTAATGAGTTGTGTCATTGATCTCAACCAAAAACATTCCCGAGTAGCTTCATGTAATGCAATCACTTCGGCATGATTTGATGATGTTGCAACAAGTGTTTATTTTTGAGAACGCCATGATATTGCAGTACCTCCATTTAGGAATACATATCCAGTTTGAGATTTAGCTTTATGTGGATCAGATAAATAACCTGCATCTGCATAACCAACCAAATCTTTTTTTAATTCATTAGAATAAAATAATCCTAAGTCTGTAGTTCCTCGAAGGTATCGAAATATATGTTTGATCCCATTTCAGTGTCTTTTGGTAGGAGCTGAGCTGAATCTTGCCAACAAATTAACTGCAAAAGAAATGTCAGGTCTTGTACAATTTGTAAGATACATAAGAGCTCCAATTGCACTAAGATATGGTACTTCTGGTCCCAGGATATCTTCATGATCTTCACAGGGACAAAATGGATCAGTGTCAACATTAAGTGATCTAACAACCATAGGAGTACTTAATGGTTTTGCATTGTCCATATTGAAATGTTTTAAAATCTTTTCTGTATAAGTTGTTTGATGTACAAGTAAACCATTAGGCATATGCTCAATCTGCAAACCAATGCAATACTTGGTTTTTTCGAGATCTTTCATTTCAAATTCTTTCTTTAGAAGTTGAATGGCTTCATGGATCTCTTTATTTGTACCTATGATGTTAAGATCATCTACATAAACGGCTATGATCACATATCCGGATGTTGTTTTCTTAATGAATACACATGGGCAAATAAGATTATTGGTATACCCTTTGCTTATCAAATAATCACTTAATCGTTTATACCACATGCGACCCGATTGTTTCAATCCATATAAAGACCTTTGTAACTTGATTGAGTACATTTCTTTGGGTTTTGCATTGGTTGTTTCTGATACCTTAAATCCTTCAGGCATCTTCATATTTATATCACTATCAAGTGATCCATATAGATAAGCAGTCACAACATCCATGAGATGCATTTCTAAATTTTTAGAAACTGCCAGGCTGATTAAGTATCTAAAAGTAATTGCATCCATAACAGGAGAATAAGTTTTCTCATAATCAATTCATGGTCTTTGAGAAAAACCTTGAGCTACAAGTCTAGCTTTATACCTTGTAACTTCATTTTTCTCATTTCTTTTTCGCACAAAAACCCATCTATATCCCACAGGTTTCACATCTTTAGGTGTGAGAATGATAGATCCGAAAACTTTTCTTTTATTGAGCGATTCAAATTCAGCTCGTATTGCTCCTTTTCAATGATTCCAATCATGTCTATTTTGACATTCCATGACAGATTTTGGTTCTGGATCATCATCATCATTCATGATGTCATATGCAACATTATATGAAAATATCTCATCAAGATTCTTCATTTCATTTCGGTTCCATAATATTTTTGAATGTGCATAATTGATTGAAAATTCTGTATTGACATCATCAATCTCCTCTGCAGAAGAAGTATTGACTTGTGGTTCTTCTTGAACACTTTCTTTTACCTCATTATCAACTGATTTTCTTTTTCGAGGATTTTTATCTTTGGAACCAATTGGTCTCCCACGTTTCTGGCGTGGCAAAGACTTAAGAGTGACATTATTGCCAGCTTTTGGAATTTCAATTCGAGCTGAAGCATTTGCTGCTGGTATATATGATTTAGTCACTCTTTTTGTATCTGTAAATGCATCAGGCAATTTATTCGCAAGTTCTTGCATATGCATTATTTTTTGAACTTCGGTCTCGCATTCTTTTGTGCGAGGATCAAGATACATTAATTGTGGTTCACACCATGAAACATCATTTTCTTTATTTTTTATTTCTCCCCTTAATCTAGGAAACAATGTTTCATTAAAGTGACAATCAGCAAAACGTGCTGTAAAAACATCACCCGTCATGGGTTCAATATATCTTATGATTGAAGATGTTTCATATCCAACATATATTCTCATCCTTCTTTGAGGACCCATTTTAGTTCATTGTGGTGGTGCGATAGGAACATAAACCGCACAACCAAATGTTCTAAGGTGGAAAATATTTGTCTGATGGCCAAAAGCAAGTTGCAAGGGAGAATATGTATGACTTGCACTTGGTCTAATGCGAATCAATGATGCAGCATGCAAAATTGCATGGCCCCATACAGATACTGGGAGTTTTGTTCTCATTATCAATGGTCTAGCTATTAGCTGCAATCGTTTAATTAATGATTCAGCTAAACCATTTTGTGTATGCACATGGGCAACGGGTTGTTAACAATAATCCCAATAGACATGCAAAAGTTATTAAATGCTTGAGACGTAAACTCACCGGCATTATCTAGTCTCACCCTTTTAATAGTATAATCAGGGAAATGTGCTCTCAATTTAATAATTTGAGCAAAAAATTTTGCAAATGCCACATTTCGACTTGATAATAGACAAACATGAGACCATCTACTAGATGCGTCTATTAGAACCATAAAATATCTAAATGGTCCACATGGTGGATGAATTCGTCCACATATATCACCTTGAATTCTTTCAAGAAACATTGGTGATTCTTTTTCAACCTTAAGAGGTGATGGTCTTATTATCAACTTTCCAAGTGAGCATGATGTACATGGGATAAGTGCATCATGAGGGATCCTTTGATCCGCCAATGAATGTCCATGTGTATTTTGTATTATTCTTTTCATCATTGTTGATCCTGAGTGGCCTAATCTCTCATGCCACAAACTAATCATTACAGGATCACATGACTTTTCTTTAACTACCACATTTACTTCAGGTACATTTATATGTGTATAATGTAAATCAGAATGAAGTCTTGGTAATTTTTTAATTACACGATTCTTATCAGTGATACTTAAATATTTTTCATTTTCTGTTGTCACTGACTGATAATCATATCTATTTTGGTATATGTCAGAGAAACTTAATAAATTTCTCTTTGACATGGGAGAAAATAAGGCATTATTTATTAGAAAATTCGTACTATTCGGTAACATGAATTTTGCCTTTCTCATTCTTTTTATTAAGTCCACAGGACCTGATATAGTATGTATAGTTCCTTCGGTTGCTTTCAAGTCTGTGAAATATTTTTTAGATTTGAGTATGGTGTGAGTGGCACCAGTGTCTGCAATACAAATATCTCCACCATTTGACTGATTTTTCACTCCAGCAGTATACATGATGAACTTCAAAAAAAAATTAAAAAAAAATATGAGAAACAAATAATGAGTACATAGTTCATCAATATATTATATTCAAAATATGTTACAAACGATAGCACATAATAAGGAAATATGTAGTAAGCTAGATATGGTGTAGATTGAAAGTCTACAACCATTTATTTAACGCGAACATATATATATATATATATATATATATATATATATATATATATATATATATATATATATATATATATATATATATATATATATATATATTAGAAATTTATTCATTAAAGTAGTCACAAGTGGCTCGGTGATTTTTGTATCAAGGTCATCCACAAGGTTAGCTTCGTTTCCTTTTCCCTTTAGGGATTCTTGATACTGATTAACAGTATGCTGATTTGTTCGGCAGTTTTTAGACCAGTGGTCAATTTTACCACATCGGTAACAAGAATTTTCAACATTCTTTGAAGAGCATTCTTCAACATTGTGATTTGTGGGATTGTATGGCGTTTGGATTTTATAATTTTGTGAATTATTATTTCTTTGTCCACGATCGTGACCACCACGACCACCACCACGACCATTACCAAAAGGGTGATTTCGAACATAGTTATGATTTTTATTATTGTTATGGTAATTTCCATGATGATGGTTTTGGCCAATATGACCACGACCTTGTCCACGTCCTCATCCTCGTCCATGTGCATTTCTTCTTTTATTATTATTATTATTATTATTATTGTTAATAGCATTAGCTTCAGGAAATGTTAGCGCACCGGTAGGACGAGATTCTTGATTTTTCATCAGTAATTCTTTATTCACTTCTGCAACTAAGAGATAAGTTTGAAGTTTGGAAAAAGTTTTGTAATTCTGCAATCTTAAATTTTCTTGCACAGTTATGTTTGCAGAATGCATTGTGGAGAAAGTTTTCTCCATCATATCAGCATCACTTATTTCTTGACCACAGAATTGAAGCTTTGAACGGATCTTGAACATGGCCGAGCTGTATTCACTTACCTTTTTGAAATCTTGGAACCTTAGATTTCTCCATTTTTCCCTCGCAGCTGGGAGTAATATTTCCTTTTAATTATCGAAACTACTCTTGATACTTTCCCATAAAACATGTGGATCTTTGATAGTGAGAAACATATGTTTTAAGGTGGTATCAATATGTTTGCGAATACAAGCAATTGATTTTAATTTACCTTGATCGGAACAAGTATTGTTTTCTTTTAAAGTTTCTAGAATACCCAATGATCTAAGATTTATTTCTACATCCATAACCCATGATGTGTAGTTTGTTCCCGATACGTCTAAGGCATCAAACTCAAGCTTTGATAAGTTTGACATTTTCTATTTTCAGAAAGATGAACAACATAAATCATAATCATAATCATAATCAATTTTTTTTATAGACAAATAACAACATGAAATTAGAATTAGTTTAGATTCATAAGTAGCAAACAACAGAATAATGGTATGATTACAAATAATAAAACCATAAGGGAAGGATAGAATATAGGTTCATCTAGTGGTGTACAAGCAACAAGGATGATAGCTATTATCACCAATACAGTAGGAAAAATCATCCTTGAGTTAATCATCTTTTTTATAAAAAAAAATTGAGAGTAGTAATTTGAGAAAATGAAGATTGATTTGTGAAAATGTGAAAATGGAGATGTTTAATTTATATTTGAAAAATATAGTCGTTGTAACGTCGTCAATCGATGTTAATAACCGTTATGTATATATATGACCGTTGTATCGTTGTTAATTAATATTAACGACCGTTATGTTGCCGTTGTATTAAAATAATTTTAATAAAAGAATTTAATTAGTATAAATTCGGAGATAAAAAATAAAAGTATTATGTATAACTAATAGTTTTAAGAATAAACATTAGTATGCAATAAATAAATGTAAGTAACCAGAAATAAATGTTAGATAACATAAATGTAAATGTTGGTATTCAGAAATAAATGTTATATAACATAAATGTAAATGTTAGTATTCAGAAATAAATGTTAGATAACATAAATGTAAATGTTAGTATTCAGAAATAAATGTTAGATAACATAAATGTAAATTAGGCGACAGTGTCGACCATATATTATTTAGGCGGTATTATCGACAATATATTATTTAGGTGGCAGAGCCAACCATATTATAAATGTTGAGATAATCGTGCGGATAACGTGTTATAATTCAGTAGGCTTATAACTATCTTTAGTGGTTTGGCTCGTGTTATAATTCAGTAGGCTTATAACTACCTTTAGTGGCTGGCTTTTGGCTATGAACTATTAATGATTATTAAAGAGAGAAGAGGGAACATATCTTTATGTATATAGGTAAAAATTGGTGCACCTACTAATCACATATTTATAGTACAATAATTTACTGTCCAGTTAAGTAAATTATTAATATCTCCATGAATTTGATCAATCAAATTTTAACTTTAACATAATATATCGGCCACCAAGACTTATAACAGACTAAATTAATAAATACTCCGTAAACGAAAATAAAATAGAGTGCATGTCCACCACTAAAATTTACTAGCAAAGCAAAAAATATGCTTTCAAATGTTTAAAATGCGTGTTTGACTTTATATTTTATTCTTTTTATACACAAAATTAGTGACAACGAAGAAAAGTTCCATTGCCCTTATCTCCACTACCACCGCGAACCACCATGGAAGTCATCTCAACCTCCGTTCCTCCGTCCATCAACCTCCCCAAAACCCATCACTTACACCATCTCAAACCACCCTTTCTTCACCACCAAAACCACCACATCTCCACCACAAAACACCACACTTCAATCACATCAACCAACCCCACTCTCTCTTCACACCACAAATTCACCCCATTTCCATCCACATCTCCACCACCACCACCACCAAAAACCGCCCACACCCACCGTAACGCCGCCACCGGATACGCAGCGGCGCTGGTGGACGCCGCCATATGTAGCAACTCTTTTGATGGGGTTTATAAAGATGTGAAAAAGTTGTTGGAGTGGTTGACGAATAATGAAATGTTGAAGGATGTGATGAGTGATGTGTTGGTGGATGATGGTGTTAAAGGGAGAGTGATGAAAGAGGTGGTGGTGAATGGTAAGTTGCGACGGCAAGTGGTGGCGATGGTCAAGATGTTAGTGGCTAAGAATAAAATTGCGATGGTTGAACAGGTTATGGTGGAGTTTGAAAAGATTTATTTTGACTTAAATTGTGTTACAATTACTAGTAGTTTAAAAATGGTTGGTTAATTTTATGTTTGTGGTTTGGAAATATTGATATTGTTTCATGTTGTGTGTATTGTGATTTGGTGATTGGCTTTTCATTGATACACTTTCTTGATCAAATGTGATAATAATTCCACTTAATTTGTATGAAAATTCACTTACGGTGACTCAAAGAAGTAGTACTAGCTAAAAGTCTGTTAATGATCTGCCGCTTTTAATTCAGTGGGTAAAGGTATGTTTCTTCTATCACTTACTAAGTCATTTAATCTGACAAATAGTCCGTATGAAACATAGAATTAGAAACTTCTTTTTAAACATATATGAAAAACAAGACTTATTACAAAATAAAAGTCTTCCATGACCATGAGAAAGAGCAACTTTGTTTCTGAATCATCTATATCCTATGATGTGTCTATCATAAAGAGAAAATGGACATTGTGGTACTAAGACCATTCTTTACTCTAACAACATATATTGAAACTTTAGTTATTAACGTTACGAAAGTTTGCTGGCAAGTTTCAAATGTGCTCGGTAAGGTCGTCTCGTAGTTTGTCGTGCACTCTCCGATCTCGTATCTCTCTATTAATCGTATCCCGATGTCTTGATCTACTTCTGATATTCTTTCTTGGACGATTATTTGGATCAGCAAGCATTGCTTCTTCGATTGAGCTAATTTGAAAACCGTTATCCTCTTGAATCGTCATATTGTGCAACAAAATACAAGTATTTATGTATTCTCTTAATTTATTGAATCTTATTGATCGGGCCGGGGATTTCAAAATAGCAGATCTATCTTGAAGAATGATATGTGAAATCGTACATTAAAATAACTAGCTAAAAACTTAACAATTATCACACACTTACATGCAACTATAACCCGATCGTGTAGTAATCTATAAGTAATTGACCAGTTAGTTCCACAGAGAGCAGTTTAATCGAGATCTTAACACTAATAATTATCCTAGAATTCAGTTTAAAAGATTTGGTTTGTATTTCAATTCACGCAATCAACGCGAAGTAAAACGAAATAAATTTACAATAAAGATAAAACAGTGTCCACTTGAATGATTCACTACTCGTATGGATTGTCCTTGCAATTATTACCGATTATTATGTTTTGAATATAGTTGTATGACTTTTCACAAAGTACTAATCAATCAAAGCTGGTAAACTCACATAAACTCACTTCAATAGATTAAACTATATTTGATAGTAACTAATGAGACTTGATTTGGACTAAATTCACATAAAGTCCTAATTATCACAATCACTTGTAACAATTTCACTATCATGCAATTCACTAGTCTTTCAATTACCAATTAAATCAATGACACAATCTCTTGAAATCACCTCTTTAATTGTCTAGATCACCTAAGTGTTGAAGCATAGATTGCATCTCAAATCTAACTCACATTAAATGATTAACAACCTATGTAATTGAATTAAGAACTAAGAACTAAGAACATGCATAAGAATGGATCTTTAACCAAACACAATCAATATCAATCATCAAAACATTAAATTCATAAGATAGAACAATCCAATACTTGTAGTTTCACATTCAAGCAAACACTAAACTAATATAGCCTAGCATATTAAAGTAACAAAGAATATTCAAACAATGAAAAGCAATAGTATTCATGATTACAAGATAAACTGATGATAAAAACGAGTACCAATTGTAATGATTAACTGAATAGAAGTAAAGAAATAGCAAGGCTTCAATGGTAGGGTTTAGAACTTCAAAGAGACCTTCAATTCGTAGCTGGAAAAACTGCAGCCCCTTTTAGGGTTAAAAACCTCGAATATTTATAGTAGAACAAAAAGCCACCAGTTCGAGCCCGCATCGCGACCGCGATGGCCTTATCGCGACCGGGATTCATCATCAGCATCGCGACCGCGATGCTTCTATCGCGACCGTGATCAACCATTTTCGAAATCTGTCAATCCCTGCCAACTTATTACGACCGGGATGCCTCCTATCACGGCCACTCCAGACTCAGTAAAACTTCATTTTCTTGCATCCAAACGTACATTAAGCTCAAATATCATCAAAACTTAGAAAGAAATCCCCAAAACACTAACCCGAAGACCTCTGGAGCTATATTTATCATTTTAGCTCAATAAATAACAAAAGTCTTCACATTTCTTCGAATAAACACAAATAAAGAACCGATATCGCGATAATAAATATGTATAATTTGAGCGATATCAAATCCCCCACACTTGAACCTTGCTTGTCCTCAAGCAAGTCTATCTTCAAATAAAATCAACTAATATAGGAATAAACACACTTGGACAAGTCTTCAAGAATTAAAAAATCAAGACATACCGATATCAATTTTTAGAAGCAATAATTCTATACCGTGTAGTCTTTAATATAGCAAGCACAAGGATCAAGTCTTCAACAAACCATCAAATTAACTACAATTCAAGCCTAAATCTACCCATCACAACCATTCCCCCGGTCAAAGTCAACTCCTTCTTCGCCAAGGTCATCAAAAACATCAATCATTAAATATAAAATATCATAAACTCAACCTTTTAACCTCCTTGACTTTGACCAATTACGTAGGATTCACGGGATAGCCATCAACTCACCAAAATCAACGCAAAATATTAACAAGATATATATCATAAGCTCCAATCACCATGAAATCATAATGTAAAATCCCAACAATAAACAAGAGTCATAAATATCATAAAAATTACCGTTCACTAAGGAATCTATCGTGCATAAGGTATACGTCTTCAAAAAGTATGTTCCTCTCATCAACCCCTGTATGGCTATCCCTCTTTCACCTCCATGCCTCCGAAACACCAATTAATTCGTCAATTCCATATATAAACCGTCAATTCCAAAATTTGGATTAAGGTGGGTGTGCCAAAGCGTAGGGGACTGGTTACCTCTATCTTTATGGTCAATCCGGGCACAGGATGACCGGCACTCATCCAGCTTTCTATCACAACTCTATGGTTTCTCTCATAGTAGGGCGAAAGCACTGACGGAGGTTCGTGGAATTAGTGCCCCACGTGGCTAATTAAGAGGTCCATCAATTCCATGATTTGGCTCAAAAGCCGGTGTGCATACAAGCCTTCCCGATTATGGGACAGCCGCACGGGTAGTTGCACTTAAGCGACCTACCGTGGGTGTAAATTTTTTGGAGGGTCTATTGCACGAAACCTGAAAGACTTTACTTTCAAGCAATGGTCTTTTGAAACTCAAATTAACTTGTAAGACTTTACTTACAAGTTCGAAAGACTTTACTTCCTAAGAACAACATGGGAGGACTCGATTCTCCCAGAAGTGTTTAAACACTTTTAATTTATTTAAGGTCCTTGGACCCCACTTCTCACCGCATCTAGCTTTTATGCTAGTTTTAAGAAAATGTAGGAAGCAGATACTACATTCCCGTATTTTAAAGGTTACCATGGCTTTTGGCCATGGCGTGCGTTGTCTAAGCAAACGCTAGCACGAAGCCATTGCTCTTCCTAAAGAAGACAGCACTTTGTGAAGCTCAAGGCTCCTCTTCCCACTGTACCATACATCGGTGTAATACATCGTGAAATGAAGTATTAACCAATGTCAGTATGAAATGATGTAGATTAGGATGTCTCCTACACCAAGTAAGACGGGCATTCGGAAGACTTAACTTCCTTTATGGATAGACTTGAATCATCCTACAATATGGATTTTTTAAATCCTGTGAGACTTTGCTTCCTAATTTTGTTGTTTTTTTTATAACAAAAACTTAATCAAAAAGTCCATAAAATTTTCAAATTGGCGAAAAATGTCCACGAGGATTTATCTCCCCCCACACTTAAGATCATGTACTGTCTTCATTTACATGAAATCAGATAATCAAAGATAAATTCGAGAGGACAATAGTGAAAAGGGAAAAGAAAAATAAAAACCCAGATTTTTAGATCCGAAGATCATGGAGAGACGGTGCATGATGGCGCTGAACTCACTGCCAGCATAAGAACATCGGCATCCACTCGAGCATCAACCATACAATTATCATCAAATGCAATAAATTGCTGAACTTAATGCCAGTCTTTGAAATTTAAACAGCATGTGAAACATCATAACCTGCAAATAAAATAAACCATGCATGCAAGGATGGGGTGGTACCACCACGGTATCAAAACGCCCCATCAAAATAACCAAGTACATAGCTTAAAAATATCAAAAACTGTTATCCAAAATAGAAACAGACAGAAATTAAAAATTGTCTTAACAACCACACATGCGCACATACGCGCCCTCGCCATTAACATAAAAGCTTCTCAAAAGAACCCCAGAAGGACCCACTTGGCCCGGGATTTTGCTGATCCTGGTGTTGCTGCTGAGACTTGCAAGCTGGTGGGCGGCTTGAGCCTGAGCAAGAGCTGAATCATGGATGTAAGAAGAGCGAGGTGAGCCTGAGCCTCCCCAGTCAGTCCAACCGGGAGCAATTGGTTGAATGAAGTTCTGCGGGTCACGGAGGTAAAGATCAAAGGAATGTTGACTCCACTGCATATTAGCACGAATACCCGCTTGGTTATACCAAGTCTGCTTAAAAAACCCTGATCAACATGCTGACGAAGTAATCGGTTCTGCTCGTCATAATACTCCCGATCAACCCTACTACGATCATCAACATACTCTCGCATACCCGTAAACTGCTCCTCAGTATGCAATCTCATACCACTAAACTGGTTTGTAATAAAATCACAAGTCAAACTAGCACCGCTCGAACTACCAGAATCGGTCATCTCTACATCAGCAGTCGCAGGCACATCCTCCTCCTCATCTGGATTTGTCAAATCATCTTCAGACTGAGCATGCATACCTGTATACTTACAAATCTTTTTCTTCTTTCTCACCAAAACCTTACAACCTTCATAAACCTGGGCACCAAGCGCTCTTGTACCCTCATTCTCAATCCTAGCCGGTTGAATACGCCTAACATGCAGAGGCGTTAACGAAAGACCAAGAAACTCAACAATTAAAGTAACATAAACACCACCACTTAATGGACTGTTGGGCTTCAGATTATGACCCTACCCGCAAAAAGATTTAGCGACCCCATAAGGAATGTTAACCGCTTCCTCATCCCGCAAATGACTAAGATAAAACAAATCAGCAATGCTGACTTTCTCTGTATTTTGTCATCTCTGATTAATGGTATTTGCAATAAATCGCTGGATGATACGAAGATGATTATCTTTTATCAATGTGTAGGAGCTGCTACTTGGTTTGTAACTGTGCTTATGAGTCATGTTGTACCAAGCTACCTCATGCTGAAACGAATTAGTGAATCGCTTACACTTAGTAAGATAATAACCCAAAGTATCAACATCCACCTCGTCATCTTCATAAATCGTGAGTGCATTAGCCATGCCCATAATAGTCATGGCGCACATATGACCACCTAACTGAGAACTTAATAACACATCATCATAACGTATGGCAGTTAGGACAAACTTAGCAGTTGAGAAAAACTCTAAACACCACACTTTATAGATCGGACTATCAAGGTGAAAGAACTCATACCAATCACTAAAACCAATATGTTCCCCAGGACCTATCCTATACTGTTGAACCAACATTTTGCGTACCTCATCAGCTAAACCAACTTCCTCAAGAGGTTCCCAATCTGGATAACGCGTAGATATAAACTTACGTTCCTCTATTTCAGTTAACACATCCATCCATTCTGTATAATTTTCATTAGTACGCTCCTAAACCAAGTAAGGATGCAAATCCTTAGGGAGCTTACGAGCCCTTGGATGAACGGGTGCCATTGGCACATTTTGTGAAGAACTAGGTCTTTTCGTTCCCTACAAAAACAAGCACAAACACAAGAAACAAAATGGGAGAAGGAAAATGTTAGCGTTAGTTTAAAACCAAATAATAACTCATCTTCCACAATTTCTTGCATGTTTAACAAATAACCTCCATATTCAAAAACTCAATTAACAAAAACCTACATTATCATATAAATGCATAAAAATCATCCTCACATAATGCCAATATCATCTTTCATGCAATAATAGATAAAATCAATTTAACGAATAACACATGAATTAGGCATAGTACATTATCACAATTCAATCTCAAATCAAAGGTCAAACTGAGTCAAACTGAGTCAACTAGTTCAAAATAACCCAAATTGACATGAACCCTAATTTTAAAAAAAAATCAAGTAATCACATGATTCATGACAATTAATAACCAACAAACTTGCTAACTGTAACATCCCGTTTTTCATCATACATGTCGGAGGTACGTGATTTATCTTTAGAATGTTCATACTTAGTTATATAATAGTATAAAGATGATTGTACGATGAATGTATGAAGTGTACAAAGCGTGTACTTGTTGCTTGTTCGAATGTCGAAGAAAACTGGACGTTGTTTGAGTTACAAGGTGTGTACGTACCTTTTTGACCCCAAATAAAGTTTGAGTTGATATTTCAAAACCTTACCATTAGAAAGGAAATATTATTACATTTCCAACGATATTTGATTAATCAAAAACGGAGTTACGGTCAAAAAGTTATGGCTAAAACAAGTTGTTGAAGTTCGGATGAAATAGGCCATTGTCACGGCGTGACAATTGCCTATTTTGAGGGTCAGAAAGCTTGAAAATGTGATCTAAAATCACCCTTTGGGCCACTGTACGGAGGGTTTACTCCGCGGCGCGACAATAGGCACGATCTGATGCTTTTCAGCCTTTTAATGAGTTAAATGAGGGGTATAATTGTCTTTTCACTTGGGGACGGATTTGTAGCCATAATATCAGTTTGAGATCCAGTTTTGGATCATTTTCACATCCACACAACTCTCTCATTTTGATGTGTGAAATCTAGTATATAATTTATCTCTGGAAAATTCCGGTTTAAAGATTACTACACACTAACGGGCAGTGTACCCGATCGTGCAGTAGTATATAATTAGTAATTCTGAAATCGTTCCAAGGACAGTTTAAACGTGAGACCTAAGATTGCAACTAATAAAAATAAACTAAGTTAATCTAATGAAAATTAAAAGTACGAGATAATTTGTTTTGTGGCTATTTAACGATTAGCCAAATCAAGGATAGATTAAAAGTAAAAGACAATGTTTTTGTGTTTTTAAATTTATGAAAGATAAATGCAGACTCAACGAAAAGTAAAGATATTTGAATTCAATAGATAAAAGAATGTTCGCCTAGATCTCCTATTCGCAGTGTCAGATGATTTGTTATTAAGCACTAGTTCAATTTATCAATACATGCAACTACAGAGTTGGTTTACCCAAAGTTCTCTTTTAGCAAACACGTCAAACTAGGATTTATTGGCTTAGGGTTCCCTTTCACCAAAGACCTCTTTTGCTTGTGACTTAGTAATTAGATAATTATAAGATTAAGATTTAATTGGTTACGCATTCGCTCCACACAATTCACCCCTATTTTGTTCAATCTATGTTACCCGGTTTACCCCCTTGGTCCAGTAAGCACCCAATTGGTTAAGACAAAGCAATTGGAAACTAATGCACTAAATTGAAACAGGGTTTCCTTTTGTTCAAACAAGTACACTAATCAACCTAGTAACAATAATCAACACCCACAAGAATGGTTCTTAATCAAAACTCATAATTATCATGCATTAATCAAATTAAACATTAAAGTATCATTCAAACACATACGAACATTCAATCTAGACAAACATTAAAGAACTTAGCCAATAACCATGGCTAAAACCAAAATAACAAATAAATAATTAAGAGTATTCATTATGATGATAAGAATTAAACCTAATGAAAATTGTGTTCTTGAATGATAAACGGATCGAGACGCGTTTCCGGAATGATTAAGGTGTTAGAATGATCTTGGGATTCCCCAAAAATCGCCCTTTTTCGTCAAAAAGCTGCTGGAATTCGTCTGGATGCAAGAATGAATAATTAGGGTAAAAATTCGGGCTTTAAATAGGTAAATTCTGAACCCGGCTGAAGATGGAGCGGTGCTCCATATATTGAGCGGCGCTCCGTTTGCTGTAAACCTGATCTGTGGACTTCAAAAAAATCGTCGAACTCATTTTCATGCCTACTGGAGCGGCGCTCCATGCTTTCGAGCGGCGATCCAGGCCCTTTTTGCTGAATCCGAAGCTAAAAACTCATTAAATCCAATCAAACTCGAATCGAACCAATCTCTTTCACTCGTTTCCATAGAAAATCACTAAAACCATCAAATAACTTCAAATTTCAACTTCTTGGTCTTAGAACTTGAACTTTCATAACACTTATCGAAATAACACCAAATCGTATCCAAAAGGACCAAAATGTGATCGATATTGCTAAGAAAAACGTGTATTAAATATGCGATATCAAACAACCCCACACTAGAGTTTTGCTTGTCCTCAAGCAATTGAACTCGATAATGATCTTCTACCATATAAAAACTTCTTCAACATGTATGTAGAACTAAACGAACAACCAACAAACCATCATCTAGCATGGGCACGATTTGGAGTAAATACCAACCATACCTCCCACTTGCATTCCCCCGAAATTAACTTCTCACACCTCAAGCAATTGATATGAACATAATAGATAAATATAGTCTCGAATAGCATACCAAATAAAATGAGGCAAAGAATCTCGAAAAATAATGTAAGTCTTCAAAGGAACCGGGAATCAAGTGGGGGCCAAACACCAAAGATATGATAATCGGACGCATGTGCCAAAAAGAATGCACAGGCTACCCCGCAATTGGTCAAGCCAATGCCTCCCACAGTGTAACATCCCGCCTTTTTCCATTTACTTTTCCGTTTAACTATTTAAGTTCCGTTATATGTTTATAACACATCTCGTTAATACGCGTTTGAATTATCTCGTTTAGGTAATTCCCGTACCCGTTTCCTAAGTTGAGGGACTAAAGTTGCCAAATGGAGAAAGAGATGACTAGGTCAACTAGTCAACTCTTTCCCCTCCATTCATTTTATCACCTCCCAAATAATACTTCACCTTTTTCTCTCAAAACCCTCAAACCTTCAATCATCATCCAAATTCGTTCAAGAAGGATTCGATCAAAACAAATTGCATATTTGAACTCCTCGTGATCTCCTCTTCGTTTCCATACCAATTTCATCAATTTTGGGTAACTTTCTAAAATCACTAATTCTTGTGTTCTTGAGATTTTTAAGTTATAAGGTTGTTAATTAGTGTCTATGGCTCGAGTCTAGTTTGTTTATGTGATTTGTATGCTCGTTTTTGATATTTTGATGTAACTAGTTCATATTGAAAGAATGCTTGCTTAATCTTGAGTTTTAGGTGTCCATATGTTGTTGAATGATGAAAGTTCATGTTTTAATTGTGTTCCTAACATCACTAGCTTCAAATTGGTATGTAGGTTGACATGGATTAGTTTCATATGCAAGATTGTTGAATTTGTGATTTTTGGATTAGGGTTTGATGAGCTTTACATGAACTTTTGATGCGTCAAATGCTATGAGATATTGTTGATAAGTGTTTTGTTGCAATGTGTATTTGATTACCTTCGAAACGGCATAACATACATGTAAATTGGTTGCCCGAATCATAAAATGCGTTTTTGGAACTTAAACTTTGATTATGAATGTTTAATTACGGTTTTTGGTTGTTGTAAGTGGGAGTTTGATTGATGAAATGTACTTAGTTGTATTCCTCGTCAAAATACCTTTCCAACGATATATAATAGGCATTATAAGTGTTTGCGGGTCAAGAGTTGGGTTGGAAAAGGTTTTGGCTCGTGCATACTTGGGAAAAACAGAAACAGACCTGCACAGAGGGTGGCGCGGCGCGCCCCTACCCCGCGCGGCGCGCCAAATGGCCTGGCCAGAATTCTGTCCAACTTGGTCAATTTTTGAATAATGTTTGGCATGCTACGCACCTCCGATTAACATGTAACTTGGCCAACATGCTCATATATGATTTCTAAGATTAGAAAAATAGTTCGGAACCCGACCCGAACGTGTTGACTTTCGTTGACTTTGACCGACCAAAGTTTGACTTTTTGTCAAACTTAACCAAATGATTATGCAACCTTCCTAACTTATTTATATACTTGTATCTTGCATGAAACTTGGCAATTTGATTTCACATGCTAAATAATCGAGTCGTAACGAGCCATAGGACTAATTGAACATCTTTGACCTATCGTGTTTACCGTTATTGATACAACCTATTGTTTAGGTCAAGACTAGCATTGTTCTTTGCACACGTTTACTTGTTGAAGTACTTTACTACTCGTGCACTCAAGGTGAGATCATAGTCCCACTTTTACTCTTTTTGAACTTATATTTGGGATGAGAAAACATAAACGATTCTTTTGAACTAAGTGAACACAAGTACAGGAAAACAAACATTCTACATACGAGTTTAGAACAAAATCCTCAATTCGATTATCATTAGTTACACTTGCCGGGTGTAAGCGAGAACTTATGTTGTATGGATCCATATGGGTTTGACAAACCCTCATTCAAACGGTTCGCTACCGTTTACGAATGAAATATATTTTCGAGAAACAGTGTATGTTCTAGCACTAAGTGATGGGGTTCAAAGGAAGGAAACGTTAAGCATTGATAATTGGGTGCTCGTGAAACAAACTTTTGGAATGTATTACTATTATTTCATTGATGCAAATCTTGTGGTTCACTTGTACTTATTTACTTAAACCTACGATTTCACCAACGTTTTCGTTGACAGATTTCTATGTTTTTCTCAGGTCCTTGAACGATACATGATACATGCTTCCGCTCATTATTTTGATACTTGCATTGGATGTCGAGTATACATGCATACATGGAGCGTCTTTTGGATACTTTTAAATTGTGTCGCATAAGTTTCATTTGTACTTAAACTTGGTATCGTAACTTGTGGTGGAACTATTCTTGTAAAACTTGAACAACCTTTACATTTGAAATGAATGCGACATATCTTTTGGTCAACGTTGTTTTAAAGACTTATGACCACGTAACGGGACCTAAGTAGACGGCGCCGTCAATGACGATTTGGTCGGGTCGCTACAGATGGTATCAGAGCGTTGGTTGTAGGGATTTAGAGTTCATTAGTGTCAACCCCGAGTCATAGGGTACATTGGTGAGTCTAGACTACAACCGGCATATAGACTTGAAGTAGGAATTACTTGACTACTTGTGCATTTATACTCGAACGTTTCTACTCATATCTACTCTTAGTTCATCTTAATCTCACGTTGTTTAATTTGATTGACACGCCACCTTGACTATATGAAATGATGTCGAATGCACATATGAATTAGGGTAATATAATTTCCGGGATTATATTACGGTGACTCGTATGAACGTTCCGACATTATGACATAAAGAATTTAAGGCGAGTCGAAAAAAAAAAAAAAAAAAAAAAAAAAAAAAAAAAAAAAAAAAAAAAAACTTCTCTTTATCTTTATTCTATATCACGGTTAGTATTATTGAGAATACTAATCAATGATATTCTTGTGTCTTGAAGGAACAATGGCTCCTCGTCGTGTACGCCGCAATGAAACTCCCGAACAAGCTCTCGAACGGATGATAGCTACCGCCGTAGATGCGGCCATGGCCGGTCACTCATCCAACAACAATAATAATAACAACCACAACAACAACAACAACAACAACAACAACAATGGAGCCGGAAACTCAAACGAGGGATGCTCCTATAAAGCTTTCATGGGGTGCAAACCTCACACTTTTGATGGAACCGGGGGACCGGTCGTGCTCACCCGATGGTTTGAGCAAACGGAAGCCGTCTTTAGCATAAGCGGTTGTTGGGACCAAGACAAGGTCAAATACTCCACTCACACTTTCTCCGGAATTGCTCTAACATGGTGGAACACCTATGTTCAATCGGTGGGTACCGATGAAGCTCATGCCCTCTCTTGGGCCGATCTAAAGGAAAAGATGATTGTTGAATATTTTCCGCGCGAAGAAACCCGAAAGCTTGAGGAAGAACTAAGAGCTTTGAAAGCGGTCGGAAACGACCTTAAAGCTTATAATCAACGCTTCGCCGAACTATCCTTGATGTGTCCTAATCTTGTTAACCCCGAATCTCAAAGGATTGAGCTCTACATGCTCGGTCTTCCAAAAAGCATCAAACAAGGGGTGATGTCATCCAAACCCACTACTCATCAAGCCGCTATGAACATGGCTCGCCAACTAATCGAAACGGTTGACGAAATCGTAGTTCTGGCACCTAAAGCCGAGGATAAATCGAGCGGCAACAAAAGAAAGTGGGAACCCTCCCAATCAAGCAACAACAACTTTGCTAAGAAGCCTTACACCTCCGACGGCAAGAAAGGTTATGCCGGGAACCTACCTCTTTGCAACAAATGCAACAAACATCACTTTGGCGAATGTAGTAAGATAATTTGCCACCGGTGCCAAGGAGTTGGTCATAAGGCCAACGATTGTAAAAGTGCCACTCCCGTTGCTCGAAAGTGGCCCAATGCACCAAAGACGGGCACTTGTTACGAATGTGGTCAAACGGGTCATTATAGAAATGCATGCCCGAAAAGGAAAGATAATACCAATACGCGCGGCCGAGCTTTCAACATCAACACCGAGGAAGCCCGGGATGACACTGAACTAGTCACGGGTACGTTTCTTCTCAACAATTCTTATGTCTTCTGTTTATTCGATTCGGGTGCCGATAAATGCTTTGTATCCAAGACTTTGACTCATTCTTTTAGCACTCCACCTCTTCCATTAGATACCACTTATACCATTGAAGTGGCTAACGGGAAACTATTAAGTGCCAACACATATTACCGGGGGTGTACGTTAAACATTTTGGGTAAGGAATTTGAAATTGACTTGATACCCATGGAACTAGGAAGCTTTGATGTAATAATCGGTATGAATTGGTTAGTCAAAACGAAATCTCACACTCTTTGTGATCTTAACGCAATCCGAATTCCTATCGAGAATGGTGAACCTTTGATCGTCTATGGCGATAAGAGTTGCACCGGACTCAACCTCGTTTCGTGTGTTAAAGTTAGAAAACTACTCCGTAAGGGTTGTTTTGCGATCCTTGCTCACGTTAAGAAAGTCGAGCCCGATGAGAAGCATATCGATGATGTGCCAATTGTTAGTGACTTTTCCGATGTATTTCCCGACGAATTGCCGGGTCTTCCACCTCATCGACCGGTTGAATTCCAAATCGATCTTATTCCGGGAGCCGCACCCGTAGCACGTGCACCATATAGACTCGCTCCATCCGAAATGCAAGAATTGCAAAGTCAAATCCAAGAACTACTTGATCGTGGTTTTATCCAACCTAGCCATTCACCTTGGGGCGCTCCGATTTTATTTGTTAAAAAGAAAGACGGATCCCTACGAATGTGCATTGATTACCGTGAACTAAATAAATTGACGATTAAGAACCGATATCCTCTTCCTCGCATCGATGACCTCTTTGATCAACTACAAGGGTCTTGTGTATATTCGAAAATCGATCTCCGCTCGGGTTATCATCAATTGAGGGTTAAGGGGGAAGATGTCTCCAAAACCGCTTTCCGAACTCGTTATGGTAGTTATGAATTCCTTGTCATGCCATTTGGTCTCACTAACGCACCGGCGGTGTTCATGGATCTTATGAACCGCGTGTGCAAACCATATCTCGATAAATTCGTTATTGTGTTCATCGATGACATATTGATCTATTCTAAAAATGAAGAAGAGCACGAACAACATCTCCGACTTGTGCTTGAACTTTTAAGACAAGAACAACTCTATGCCAAATTCTCCAAGTGTGAATTTTGGTTAAAGGAAGTTCAATTTCTTGGTCATGTTGTAAGTGACCAAGGTATTAAAGTCGATCCATCGAAAATCGAAGCCATTAGCAAATGGGAGACTCCTACTACTCCTACTCACATTCGTCAATTTTTGGGTCTCGCCGGGTACTATCGTAGATTCATCGAAAATTTCTCTTTGGTTGCACGTCCTCTAACCGCCTTGACTCACAAGGGAAAGAAATTCATTTGGGCGACCGAACATGAATCCGCATTCCGAATCTTGAAAACGAAGCTAACCACCGCTCCTATCTTGTCACTTCCCGAAGGCAATGATGACTTTGTTGTATATTGCGATGCCTCAAAACATGGTTTTGGGTGTGTATTGATGCAACGAACGAAAGTCATTGCTTATGCTTCTCGACAACTTAAAATTCATGAACGAAACTATACGACACATGATCTCGAACTCGGAGCCGTTGTCTTTGCACTTAAAATGTGGAGACACTATCTTTATGGAACCAAGAGTACTATCTTTACCGACCACAAAAGTCTCCAACACATTTTCGATCAAAAGCAACTAAACATGAGACAACGACGGTGGATTGAAACTTTGAACGATTACGATTGCGAGCTTCGTTACCATCCCGGGAAGGCAAATGTAGTAGCCAATGCCTTAAGTCGAAAAGAAAGAGTGGTGCCTCTCCGTGTCCGAGCTTTAAACATCACCATTCACACCAACCTTAATAGCCAAATTCGGGTAGCCCAAGATGAGGCTCTTAAGGATGAAAACATCTCTCTCGAACACTTGAACGTCCTCACCTCTCGATTCGAAGTTAAAGAAACCGGACTCCGATATTTCGCCGGAAGAATTTGGGTGCCTAGTTATGGGGACCTACGAAGCCTTATTTTAGATGAAGCCCATAAGTCACGATACTCGATTCACCCCGGTGCCAATAAGATGTACCACGACCTTAAACAACTATATTGGTGGCCGAACATCAAAAGGGACGTAGCTACTTATGTTTCCAAGTGTTTGACATGTTCCAAGGTCAAAGCCGAACACCAAAGACCGTCCGGACTACTTCAACAACCCGAAATCCCGCAATGGAAGTGGGAAAGGATAACGATGGATTTTATCACAAAACTACCAAAAACGACGGGCGGTTATGATACCATTTGGGTTATTGTTGACCGTCTCACCAAATCCGCACACTTCCTTGCCATGAAAGAAACGGACAAAATGGAGAAACTTGCACAACTTTACATTAAGGAGATCGTAGCCCGACACGGTGTACCTTTATCGATTATCTCCGACCGAGATGGCCGTTTCGTTTCTAGATTTTGGCGTACATTGCAAGAAGCGTTGGGAACGCGTTTAGACATGAGCACCGCATATCATCCTCAAACCGATGGACAAAGCGAACGTACAATTCAAACCTTAGAGGACATGTTACGAGCTTGCGTGGTTGACTTCGGAAAAGCTTGGGACAAGCACTTACCTCTCGCCGAGTTCTCTTACAACAATAGTTATCACGCGAGTATTAAAGCCGCACCTTTTGAAGCGCTATATGGCCGCAAATGTCGTTCACCTCTTTGTTGGGCCGAGGTAGGCGACGTGCAAATCACCGGACCCGAACTCATTCACGAAACCACCGAGAAAATCGTTCAAATCCGAGATAGGCTTAGGACGGCCCGAAGTCGTCAAAAGAGCTATACCGATAAACGACGCAACGATCTTGAATTTCAAGTCGGTGACCGAGTAATGTTAAAAGTCGCACCTTGGAAGGGTGTAATCCGTTTTGGGAAACGCGGGAAGCTAAATCCGCGGTATATTGGTCCTTTCGAAATCTTGGAGCGTATTGGAACCGTTGCTTATCGTTTGGATCTTCCGCCTCAATTGAGCTCCGTTCATCCTACTTTCCATGTATCTAACTTGAAAAAGTGTCTTGCCGAACCCGATATCGTCATTCCTCTCGAGGAGCTTACCATTGATGACAAACTTCATTTTGTGGAGGAACCGGTTGAAATTGTGGACACCTCCGTCAAGACATTGAAACAAAGCCGAATCCCGATTGTTAAAGTCCGTTGGAACGCCAAAAGGGGACCCGAGTTTACTTGGGAAAGACAAGATCAAATGCAAAGGAAGTATCCTCATCTATTCGTGAATTCGGAAACGCAAGATCTCGAGGAAGAAACAACGACTACTACGCCTACTTAAATTTCGGGACGAAATTTCATTTAAGGTGTAGGTAATGTAACATCCCGCCTTTTTCCATTTACTTTTCCGTTTAACTATTTAAGTTCCGTTATATGTTTATAACACATCTCGTTAATACGCGTTTGAATTATCTCGTTTAGGTAATTCCCGTACCCGTTTCCTAAGTTGAGGGACTAAAGTTGCCAAATGGAGAAAGAGATGACTAGGTCAACTAGTCAACTCTTTCCCCTCCATTCATTTTATCACCTCCCAAATAATACTTCACCTTTTTCTCTCAAAACCCTCAAACCTTCAATCATCATCCAAATTCGTTCAAGAAGGATTCGATCAAAACAAATTGCATATTTGAACTCCTCGTGATCTCCTCTTCGTTTCCATACCAATTTCATCAATTTTGGGTAACTTTCTAAAATCACTAATTCTTGTGTTCTTGAGATTTTTAAGTTATAAGGTTGTTAATTAGTGTCTATGGCTCGAGTCTAGTTTGTTTATGTGATTTGTATGCTCGTTTTTGATATTTTGATGTAACTAGTTCATATTGAAAGAATGCTTGCTTAATCTTGAGTTTTAGGTGTCCATATGTTGTTGAATGATGAAAGTTCATGTTTTAATTGTGTTCCTAACATCACTAGCTTCAAATTGGTATGTAGGTTGACATGGATTAGTTTCATATGCAAGATTGTTGAATTTGTGATTTTTGGATTAGGGTTTGATGAGCTTTACATGAACTTTTGATGCGTCAAATGCTATGAGATATTGTTGATAAGTGTTTTGTTGCAATGTGTATTTGATTACCTTCGAAACGGCATAACATACATGTAAATTGGTTGCCCGAATCATAAAATGCGTTTTTGGAACTTAAACTTTGATTATGAATGTTTAATTACGGTTTTTGGTTGTTGTAAGTGGGAGTTTGATTGATGAAATGTACTTAGTTGTATTCCTCGTCAAAATACCTTTCCAACGATATATAATAGGCATTATAAGTGTTTGCGGGTCAAGAGTTGGGTTGGAAAAGGTTTTGGCTCGTGCATACTTGGGAAAAACAGAAACAGACCTGCACAGAGGGTGGCGCGGCGCGCCCCTACCCCGCGCGGCGCGCCAAATGGCCTGGCCAGAATTCTGTCCAACTTGGTCAATTTTTGAATAATGTTTGGCATGCTACGCACCTCCGATTAACATGTAACTTGGCCAACATGCTCATATATGATTTCTAAGATTAGAAAAATAGTTCGGAACCCGACCCGAACGTGTTGACTTTCGTTGACTTTGACCGACCAAAGTTTGACTTTTTGTCAAACTTAACCAAATGATTATGCAACCTTCCTAACTTATTTATATACTTGTATCTTGCATGAAACTTGGCAATTTGATTTCACATGCTAAATAATCGAGTCGTAACGAGCCATAGGACTAATTGAACATCTTTGACCTATCGTGTTTACCGTTATTGATACAACCTATTGTTTAGGTCAAGACTAGCATTGTTCTTTGCACACGTTTACTTGTTGAAGTACTTTACTACTCGTGCACTCAAGGTGAGATCATAGTCCCACTTTTACTCTTTTTGAACTTATATTTGGGATGAGAAAACATAAACGATTCTTTTGAACTAAGTGAACACAAGTACAGGAAAACAAACATTCTACATACGAGTTTAGAACAAAATCCTCAATTCGATTATCATTAGTTACACTTGCCGGGTGTAAGCGAGAACTTATGTTGTATGGATCCATATGGGTTTGACAAACCCTCATTCAAACGGTTCGCTACCGTTTACGAATGAAATATATTTTCGAGAAACAGTGTATGTTCTAGCACTAAGTGATGGGGTTCAAAGGAAGGAAACGTTAAGCATTGATAATTGGGTGCTCGTGAAACAAACTTTTGGAATGTATTACTATTATTTCATTGATGCAAATCTTGTGGTTCACTTGTACTTATTTACTTAAACCTACGATTTCACCAACGTTTTCGTTGACAGATTTCTATGTTTTTCTCAGGTCCTTGAACGATACATGATACATGCTTCCGCTCATTATTTTGATACTTGCATTGGATGTCGAGTATACATGCATACATGGAGCGTCTTTTGGATACTTTTAAATTGTGTCGCATAAGTTTCATTTGTACTTAAACTTGGTATCGTAACTTGTGGTGGAACTATTCTTGTAAAACTTGAACAACCTTTACATTTGAAATGAATGCGACATATCTTTTGGTCAACGTTGTTTTAAAGACTTATGACCACGTAACGGGACCTAAGTAGACGGCGCCGTCAATGACGATTTGGTCGGGTCGCTACACACAGTACCTAACATCGTGAGATGTCGGTAAGAAAATAATGTGCTTAGGAGGATACACATTACGTCCATATATCATCGATAATCATGAGGTAATCATATAATCCGTTAAGTCAATCATAAAGATTGAAGTTCATCAGTCTTAAAAGCTGATATCTTACCTTTCCGGAGGTTATCCACTGGGGATCTGATCAATCACAAATTTGTGTATCATGGTGTGCCCCCATTTGACGAGACAGATCTCCCTCATCGAGATAAGTCTGACTACCAATTTCCCTGTTTTATGTTGAGGCCTTGTAGATTTCCAGTCGATTTTAGCAATGACTTTTCAAGACTTTTCGTCACCCTACAACTGGTCTGGACTACAACTTCTGAAATAAATCAGCAAGTGTGTTGATTTGGAGACTTTACTCCTCGGGTTATATAAAGTGGTCGGGTGCAACATTGTTCTTGTTAGGAGAAACAATGATGATCGCCCTATTAAAGTTTTTGATCTAGCGCATGGCCCGGTTTTGATCAAACGATACAATCACCGTTCATACGGTTGACACCCGCCTTGGTGCAAGTGACCTACGATTGAATTCTTAAAGAATTCATAGGATTTCACATTCAATGGTAATGAACGTGGTTGGAATTAATTCCAAGTTGCCTACTTCCCACATGACAAGATTTTCTGCTTGTTTTAAGAAAGGTAGGAAGTAGATACTACCCTTCTGATAAATCCCAAAAACCTTTGGGTGCCATAGCTTTTGGCTATGGGTTGTGTTGTCTAAGAAAACACAAGCACGTAGCTATTGTTCCTAAAAAGGACAACACTGGTGAAGCTCAAGGCTCCTTTTCCCACAGTATCACATCATTAGATGATGTAATAATAAAATGGTATAGTTTCGGAAGTCTACTATACCAAGTAACCAAAAGTTTTTGATCTGGCACGTGATTCGGTCACAATCACGCTATGCAATCACCGCTCTCTCACGGTTTACACCCGTTTTGGTACAGGTGACCTACTATTGAGTTCCCCTAACTCGTAGGATTTCATGTCCAAGAAAATGAACATGTGGAACAATTTTGGCTTCTTTGAAATCACGAAATACGCCATAAAATACCAAGCCAAATCAAAACCAATTTTCATAACAAAGGTTTTGGCCGAATTTTCAATTGTTTTTCTATTTTTTTATATATTTTTAAACTAACTTTTCTATTTTTTTATATTTTTCCTAATTTTTCAAATTTTTTTTACGACCAAAACCCGTGAAACGTCAAGTCTTTTTAGATTAAAACTACTATGATGATGATTCCATTAACAACCAACCCGAGAGATTTTACATCTCCACCCTACACTTGAGATCAAGTAATGTCCCCATCACTTAAGATCAAAAATAGATAAAAATCGAAAGGGTTATGTGAGAAAGAAAATATAAAAACTTATCGAGCTTAACCACGGATCGCGGAATGCCAGTGACAGATGGCGCTGAACTGACTGCCAACATAAGAACATCGTCCATTCCCGATCATCACACCAATATCATCAATCATGTAGTTTTGCTGAACTTAATGCCAGACTTGAAAAATCGTTTCACCAACAAACTTAAGAAAAGAAAAACAAAAGAACTACATAACAGGACAAGGTGGCACCACCCGATTCCTAAACGCCTTGCCCCAAAAATAAGTTTTCAAAGTACATAAGCAGAATACATAATTATCCAAATACAGACCAAAGGAAAGAAAATAGTTTTAAACAAATTACAACAATAACATGCGCAACGACCCATCATTCCCTCGGCCACAAATCTCTGAAGGGGTCCCAATCCACACCATAAGTGTCCTGGCAAGCCTAGTAGGGGTCATACGATGGATCCGGCCTCGGGGGAGTAACTGCTGTATAATCAGGAATGGTAGTCCGCGTCGAAATGTAAGCTTCCGGAATCTGACGCATCTGTCTCTGAATTTGCCTCTGATGCATCTCCCACTGATTGTGAGCCCGAATCCCCCTCACATCATACTCGACCCTATCAACTCGCTCACCCAAACGACCAACCTCCGTTCCGAACTGCCCCAACGCTGTGTTAATCGCACCATAACTATTCTGGTGCCAAACCCTCATATCCTCATTATGCCTGCGTTGCTCCTCCAGCATCCTCTGATTATGCTCAACCTGAGCATTATACGCTGACCGACTATCCCGATACTCCAAATGCATCCCATCTACACTGTTAACCAGAGAATCCCAACTCTCTTCACTAAGTGCCCACGTATCCGGTACGTTTGCACTCGAACTGCCTGCTTCATAAGTGGATCGACTACCACCACGCCCGCGACCACGTCCAGCACAGTCACCTGGTTGTTGTTGTTCATCCTCCCATAAAACTCAACCTGCTGGACCTCTTCCGATAAATTCGACTTTTGAGAAAAATAGAATATTGGTGGGCATCGCCTCAACCCCCAACATATTACACCTATTAGTCGGGACTGAAAATGCACGAGCAAACCTAGTCACCAAATGCCCACCTAACAACGGGCGTTCTGTGCGTTTATCCGTTCCAATCTCTTGTAACCACACTCCTAACATGCAAGGCACATCAATTCGCTCTCTCAATTTAATCTGCTGTAGAATCCAAAGATCCCTTCACTGAACCTTATTCGCATTTCCTCTAGCCATGAACATATGAGCAATCATCTTGAATATCAATCGGTCCTCCGAAAGTCGAAACATTGAATGAACACTTCTACTTGAACTAAAAGCACCCGCGGTTTCTTTCACCACAGTCGGCTAATAATCACTCTCACTAAAGGCTTCTTGCCCAAACACCTTACACTGTATCAAGAACCACTTTAAATCATTGTCATTCAACTCGGGATACAAATCCAACACCCGAGCTAACCCGATCTTACTCATGCTACGCTCTAACCCGCCTAACCGAAATGTCAAGAAATTCTCCTCGATCGGAGAGGCTCGGGTCGACAATTAACCGTCGAAAAGAACTCGATAGTCAATTGCTCAAAAATATCTTCACGAATTTCAAATAACCTTTCGTATGGCCTCAACTCTTGACCCGCATATGTTACCCACAAATACTCACGCAACGTTCTAACAATATTATTACCCAACGATGTAAGTTGCGTCCAATCCAAATGAAATGTTCGTTCGATCGGACGGGCACTAACTATCGTAAATTGTTCCTCTAATTCCTCATCATTGGCAATCTGTGACAACCAAAGTTCCGGGTTGTTTGGTGGTTGTCGTGGTTGTTCCGGGTTTCCTCTCGATCTCTACACACATGAAACAAATAAAGAAAACAAAACACCAAACTCAAAAGTTAGTGTTAGTCAAAATAATAAGCACCAAATATCCATCACAACCAAACCATGTTGCATGTTAATCCACCTTAAAGACAATCACCAAATTAACCAAGTAACATTATCTCAAAACTAACGCATATCGCATTATCTCTAAACACCTAGCAACATATCAACCATACGCACATAACAACACAACCAAAACATGAAAAACATGATTACATATCACTCTTTTAAATTCCACAAATCTAATAAAATCCATCATGTTTGCTAACTTTCACCAATTCAAATTACCACTAACAAAATACTCGTCACATCACAAAACACATGTTATGTTCCCTCTAGCATGTCATCATAAATAAATAAACCAAATATAGCACAAGTCATTCAAACCAATATGACCCGCCCATATGAACACAACCCCACACTAGCTCAAAAGCATATCAACAATTCAAGAACAAGAACAATTTCAAGCAAGTACTCTTCTATCACTTACAAATTCGGATTCTCAAACACACAAACCCTAGGTTCAAGTGTAACTTCTAACAACACCAAATTAATCATGAAATCAAAGCATACAATCATAATCTAACAAAACCCATCACTAATTAGAACACAAAACCCCAATTAAACAAACCCCACACTATTTCATCATGTAAATCAAAGAATAAGCAAGTAATTACACATAATTAGATGAAATTAGCAAGATAGAAAACAAATTCGGACCTTAGGGGGAGCCATTCTTGCAAGACTTTGAAGTAATTAAACAAGAAATTGAAGTATTGGAAATAAGGGTTTTTAGATCTAGGTGTTTGTATGTGAAGAAAAGATAGATAGAATGAAATAGAATGAAAGGGTTTGGTGTAAAAAGGCTGGAATCCGTCTCCTATTTTGTGTGGTTGTGAGTAGTGGTTATTTTTATATTAAAAAAAACAAAATCGGACAGCCTGCCAGCAATCGGAGCGGCGCTCCAGAGAGTCGCGCGGCGCTCCAAATCAGCGTGCGGCGCTCCATTAGGCGTGAAATTCATGTCGAGGAGTTTCAACAATCTGGCACATCAGGTACGTACATACTGAGTGGCGCTCAAAGGTGTGGAGCGACGCTCCAAGTACTGATAACCCAGAATTTCGCAGTTTTAAGCCATTTTAACCCAATTCCTCAACCTAAAAACCAACAAACACCCCAAACATAAAGCCGAGCACGATCACATTGCACATATCATCAAACAAGCACAAAAACATACAAACTCTACAACAATGTGAAGTTTATTACCGAGTCATTCACAAGACTCGTTACCAACTTCAAGTGACATTAGGATCGGGTTCAACTGAACCCCGTCATCAATCTCCAACGGACCATCAAAATATTTCTTCACTCGATGTCCGTTAACTTTAAAGGTAGTACCACTCGCATTTTTCAACTCAATTGCACCGTATGGGTACACCTTAACAACCTCAAATGGTCCCGTCCACCGGGACTTAAGTTTTCCGGGTAAAAGCTTCAATCTAGAGTTAAACAAAAGCACTCGATCGCCCTCATTAAACTCTTTCGGACCCTTTAACCTTCTATCATGTCATTGATTGGTTTTCTCCTTATAAATCAACAAATTTTCATACGCATCAAGGCATAATTCACCAAGCTCATTCAATTGCCCCGCCCTTAGGCGTCCGGCTTCCTTTAAATCCAAATTGCACTTTTTAAGTGCCCACATCGCCTTATGCTCAATCTCCAATGGGAGATGGCGCGCTTTTTCATAAACCAACCTATAAGGAGTAGTACCAATCGGTGTTTTGTAGGCGGTTCGAAACGCCCACAAAGCTTCATCGAGCTTATTCGCCCACTCCTTCGGATTCGACCCCACAGTTTTCTCAAGAATTCCTTTAAGAGCTCGATTGGTATTCTCAACTTATCCGCTCGTTTGGGGATGGTATGAAGTAGAAACTTTATGCAGAACTCCATATCGCTTCAATACCTTCTCCATTTGGGCGATACAAAAATGAGTACCTCTATCGCTAATTAATGCTTTAGGAGTTCCAAATCGAGAGAATAAACACTGAAGGAAGGAAATCACAACTCGTGCATCGTTTGTGGCTGAAGCTTGCGCTTCGGCCCATTTAGACACGTAGTCAATGGCAACGAGTATGTAACTATAATTATGAGATTTCAGAAATGGCCCCATAAAGTCAATTCCCCAAACATCGAATACCTCGCATACTTGGATGCTTTGTTGAGGCATCTCATCCCGTTTGGTGACTTTATCGGCTCTTTGACAAGAATCGCATGATTTACATGTCATACCCCGTCCTAATCCATCTGGACGAAGTCATCAACATTTGGTCCCATTGCGATGATCGACTGCAAGTAATATCTTTAAAATGAGTAAATGCAAAACGGAAGATTTCTTTCATACTTGAGAATAAACATGCTTAAAAGTGTCAACCAAAAGGTTGGTGAGTTCATAGGTTTATCATAACAATCATTTCAATATCTTAATAGACCACAAGATTTCATATTTTTAATTGTACACGTAACCCGAGTACAAAATAGTACGCATAACCTGCGAATTAAAAATCATTCATTTGGTGAACACCTGGTAACCGACATTAACAAATGCATCTAGAATATCCCCAAATATACAGGTACACTCATCTGTATATAAAATCGAAGTACTAAAGCATCCATAACCTGGATAGGGTTTGTTAGGCCCATATATCTATCTTCAGGTTCACGTCAATTAGGAGGTCTGTTCCCTAATTCTTAGGCTACCAAGCTAAAAGGGTGATATCCGGTATAATAATTCAATCATAGAATTCTATTTCGTAAAACAGTTATAAAAGCCGCGCATGTATTCTCAGTCACAAAAATATATATTGTAAAAGTATTTAAAAAGGGAGCAAATGAAACTCACGATATGATATTTTGTAGTAAAAATATGCATACGACGGAACTGAACAATGCAAGGTTGGCCTCGGATTCACGAACCTATATCATTTATATACCAAATAATATTATAAACATATAATTGGCAATACATCGAGTATTATATAATATATCTATATATATTAATAATTTTAGTTATAAAATAGTTATAGAAATCTTATACTTGATATATATATATTTATTAATGTTATTTATTAAATTTTAAAAGTAGATTTTAATATTAATACTTATCAATGGATTTTAACTATTATATTTTATAATTTATCATTTACTATATATTAAAATTTTAGTTATTATATATTAATGTTTGTCGTAATATATATTAAAAATATAATAATATTTATTTTTAAAGAAATTATGATATATGTAGTATCTACATTTCTTTATATAAATATTATATGATCTAGTAATTTTAATTATAATAACCATAAAAATGATAATTTTAATAATAATCTAAATGATAATATTAGAATCAATGATAATAATAATAATAATAATACTTAATAATCCATTTTAATCATTATCTTAATTATAATTTTATTCATTTTCATTTTAATATTTCTATTTATAATTTTTATTTTAATAATCATAACCTGATTAAAATCTTAATATTCGTAATAAAAAAAAAATATTAATATTGATAAAAATTATAATAATAATGATACTTAATAATAATAATAATGATAAAAAAATAATAAAAATGTTAATAATAATAATAATAATAATAATAATAATAATAATAATAATAATAATAATAATAATAATAATAATATTATTATTTGATAATAAAAAGTAGATCTGCTTTTGTTGGCTCAAACAGATCGAGAAAAACAGATCAAGAAAAGAAAAGAAAACCAATACGCAGGGGGGAAAGATATAACGGTTCAAGCTTTCTTCGATTCATAATTCAAACAATCGATTGAGCAGCAATCATCAAGGTTTAGTAAGTTACCGATTCATCATTGACAGTCTTCATTATCGTCGGTAATCATCATCAAGCAATCAAGTATTCGATCCATCAATTTAATCAATTAGGTAAACGATTCAATTATATTTTCTTAATTTCATTAATCCTCTTTATAATTTCGGTATACAGATGTTCTTTAAATTATCGTGGTCCCTCTGATTCACTCTCAGTTCTCATTCTTTCTCCACCGAATGCACAAGAATTATTATTGTTTAATTGAGAATTAGGTATGTTATTTTGATTGTTAAATTAGTTTCCACAAATTGTAAAGGTTAATCTGCTTTCGTAAATTAATTTATTCTTTTGCTGTTTGAAGATGTTTCTTACGGTATATACTTTCTTAAGGTTGTTTTAACGATTCAGGATAGATGAAAAGAAAAATAAATAAATAAATAAATAAAATTTCAATCGTTGATTATGTCATATATACAATGAAAGTCTTTTGCTAATTTACTTGTATAGAGTTTATCAATTTTTACCATTATTTTGTTCCTTCATTCTCCACTATGTATCATAGCGTTCGTTCTTGTTAAGGTGCGTTTTGATGGTCTCCTAATGTCTGTGAGGTGTAGGACTTTTGTCTACAATAATTCGAGGTGGTGTCTGGTTATCGTGATGTTGGACCAACCAAACCGTAGCAGGCAGCAGCCTGATCGAGTAGTAGCAGCTAGAAACGAGCAGCAAGTTTTATGGTTTTTGTGTTTGAGTATTCGAATGGCAGAAACGATCAGTTCACTATGATGTTATTATGATAATTATGTGGGTTGGTTGTAACATAAACTGAATATTTACAGCCACAGTTATGATCATAGTTTGATGATGGTTTGTTGATCCTCCTTCTTTGCTATTCGTATAGCTAAATACATATACATATATGTATGATTGTAAAGATTAAGAGAGGTTTTGGGGGTTGATTCCGAACAGCAAATGAAACAGAAACAATAACGTTCATAGGCGTTGATTAGTGGAGGTTGTTTCATAGCGGTCAATAGTAGCACAAATGGGTTGCAAGGGTGGTGATCTCGTGGCTGTTATAGCCGAGAAGGTTTTGGTTCTAGTGTTAATCGTGCAAGGTGATGGTGGTTCTTGGTTACCGGATGGTGAGGGATTGAGTGGTGGTAACAATATGGGTGGTGAACCAAGGTGGGTTTAAATTGGTGGTTTATGGAGGATGGTAAATGTTGTTCGAATAATAATAAAACCCAATTGTTTTCGGTAGTGGTTAAGGAAATCTTGGGGATTGATTTACAGCTGCAAATAACATGCATAAGAGTTGATGGTTCTCGGCCACGCTTACCAGAAAGTACAAAGAAATGTATATGTAAACGATGGAAGAGTGGTGGCTGTTTACGGTGGTTTATGGTGATAGTTCGGTGAGCTGTGGGTGGCGGTCTTGGACTGCCGAAACATAACAGCAGCAATAGTGAGATAAAGATATTACGATGTTTTTGTTAATTAGAAAACATTTGAAAAAGGAAACGTAATTTTGTCTCATAATACATGAAACAGAATATCAAAAAGAAATGATTTTTATAAAGGAGGGTAGTAATTATTTATAGAGTAAGATAGTGACACTAGTGTACATGATTGATCTTGTACATGATTGATCTTAGTTGACAGCTGTTATAATTTCTCTGTGTATCCTAATTTCATATTTTAATTATATGACAAATCCATAAATATCTATGAATGTTATAATCACTAAAAAAAATGGTTGGTTTGTCGAAGGATATAGTGGTAGGGTGGTGGTGTTTGTTGAATGAGGATTTTCAAATGCGGTGGTTAAAGGATAGTTCAATGGTTGTGATCATAGGTGGTAATATTAGTCGAGGAACAAAAATATGTAAATGGGTGGTTGATGCATCGGTGGACTGAGAACATAAGGGAAACAAGTAATGGGTGTGTTTTTAGAATTCATATGTATTATATAAATAATACATATGAATTCTAAAAACACACCCATTACTTGTTTCCCTTATGTTCTCAGTCCACCGATGCATCAACCACCCATTTACATATTTTTGTTCCTCGACTAATATTACCACCTATGATCACAACCATTGAACTATCCTTTAGCCACCGCATTTGAAGTTAATCTAATTAATAATAAAAATGAAATAGTCGTGGGTTGAAGTTATAGTTTATGGGTCGATCAAGAGAAAAGAACACACATATACAAGGATACTGTGTTTTGTGATGGTGGGTATTATCATTGAAAAGTTATACTAATAATTAATAATATTAATATAATAATAATTATAATATAATTAAATAAATAAACGTGTGTGAATATGAAAGGAAAAGCAGAAATCTCATATAGTTTAGCAGCCTACATTTTTGGTTGTTTTCTACCGACGCTTTTCCCATAGAGTGTTATATCGTAGGCCGTGGTTAATCAGTGGCGGATAAAAGTATTCAGAAAAATTCCAAAATTTTACATAAATTATAAATATTTATTTTACTCATTATTATAAAAATAAATGGTCGTTAACTGTTTAAAATTATTAATTAAAAATTAAATTAATTATCAGCTCCCAACCCCAAGTAAAATATGCTAAGTGTAAAATAAATAGATTCTAAATATACTTTTAATAAGCCTATAATTTATATCACTCATTTTCGGATCACCGTTTATTTTTAAAATCATATAAGTTTGAGTTTAACTTGCTTAATATCAATCGGAACATCAAACGAGTATTACAATCATTAAATATTTATTTTTAATATATATATATATATATATATATATATATATATATATATATATATATATATATATATATATATATATATATATATATATATATATATATATGTATTTATTTACAAATAGTTGTTCGAGAATCGTCTGGAACAGTCGAAGGGTAATTGCATATATGAAAACAGTTCAAAATTTTTGAGACTCAACATTACAGACTTTGCTTATTGTGTCAAAAATATTAAATCGTATCGAGAGTTTGATTTTAAAATTAGTCGAAATTTTCTGGGTCGTCACATTACAAATCAGGTGGGCATCTTTGAAAATTGTCGGCAAAAAAAAATCGGCATCATAAACCTTACGCCCCGTGATTTGGGGTCCAAAATGCCCACCGGTAGGCCCACTATGGCACTCGGTTAAAATTCGCATACACTCTTCACCGGAAACACACCGGCGGATAACCCCATCGGGACAACAACGAAAAAGATAGGGATTCTCCCAGAAAATAGTACTTAAGGTCACTAAAGAATTTCTTCCTCTTTTGATGTGACCATCCTTTTTCCAAGAATTTCCCAACGAGATAATTAGCAATGTTCACATACCATGGGTCGTCCACCTTGTCCATCTTCATGAGATATTCATCGAAAAAATCATCATGGATACTAGACTCATGAAGGACTTCGAGATTTGGATTCTCGAGTCTAGACAAGTGGTCGGCCGCGAGGTTTTCAGCACCCTTCTTATCCCGGATCTCGATAACGAATTCTTGCAAAAGCAAGATCCATCTAAGCAGTCTGGGTTTGGCATCCGGCTTGGCGAAAAGGTACTTTAGAGCAGAATGGTCCGTAAAGACAATAGTCTTAGATAAGACTAAGTAGGACCGGAACTTATCAAACGAAAAGACCACCGCAAGGAGCTCTTTTTCAGTGGTAGTATAATTCAACTGTGCTCCCTGCAAGGTCTTTCTTGCATAATAGATGGGTCGGAAGTGTTTCTCGACCTTTTGGCCCAAAACAGAGCCAACAACAAAATCGGATGCATCACACATAAGCTCGAACGGAAGGGACCAATTCGGAGCAATTATGATAGGTGCATTGATGAGTTTCTCCTTAAGAAGTTCGAACGCCTTTTGGCACTCTTCGGAGAAGTTCCAAGGTGTGTCCTTTTCGAGGAGTTTGTTCATCGGGTTAGCGATTTTGGAAAAATCCTTTATGAACCGCCGAAAAAAACCGACATGCCCGAGAAAACTCCGAACACCCTTAACATCGGTGGGAGGTGGAAGGTTCTTAATAGCAGTTACCTTTGCGGGATCCACCTCAATACCGTTCCTAGAAATCTTGTACCCGAGAACTATGCCCCCTTGTACCATGAAATGACACTTTTTCCAGTTGAGCACAAGATTAGATTTCTCACACCTTACCAACATCCGCTCTAAATTAAGAAGACATGAATCGAAAGTGTCACCGAAGACCAAAAAGTCATCCATGAACACCTCCATGCAATCTTCTATCATATCATGGAATATGGCCATCATGCACCTTTGAAAAGTGGCCGGAGCGTTACAAATGCCAAAGGGCATGCGACGGTATGAGAATGTGCCATACGGGCACGTGAAGGTGGTTTTATCTTGGTCCTCGGGCGTGATAGGAATTTGAAAATAGCCCGAAAAACCATCAAGAAAACAATAAAAGATGTTTCCGGCCAACCTCTCTAGCATTTGATCCATGAAAGGTAACGAGAAATGGTCTTTGCGTGTGGCGTCGTTCAACTTACGATAGTCAATACAAACACGCCACCCCGTGACAGTCCGAGTGGAAATTAACTCATTTTTATCATTAGTGGTAACAGTCATACCACCTTTCTTAGGTACACAGTGTACCGGGCTAATCCACGGACTGTCAGAAATCGGGTAAATCAGACCTGCATCAAGGAGCTTAATGATCTCTTTCTTCACGACATCTTGCATGTGCGAGTTCAACCTCCTTTGACGTTGCACCACATGTTTGGAGTTATCCTCCATTATAATTTTGCGGGTGCAATAGGAGGGACTAATACCCTTGATGTCATGAATTTTCCACGCAATGGCCGGTTTATGGGCCTTTAGCATGGTCACAAGTTCAGTTTTCTGACCTGTAGTAAGAGAAGAAGAAATAATTACCGGGAGCTTAGATTCCTCCTGCAAATAAGCATATTCCAAATGATCTGGAAGTGGCTTCAATTCTTACTCGGGAGGTTCTTCAATTGAAGACTTGCTCCGGTAATCCACATCACGTTCGAGTTTTTTGAACTCCTCCTCCATCAGCTCATAGCCGTTCTCCATCAAGGCGGTTAAAATATCCACCTCCTCAACCTGCAACTCCTCATCAATTTCAACCAAGGAGCATTCTCTTGAACCCTGTAACTCTAGGAATTCCTGCAAAAACTCAGACTGGACATCCACAGTGTTAAGAAAATAACATGTATCATCAGTATAGGCAGGGTACTTTAAAGCATGGTCGATTGAGAATGTTACACTCAAGTCATCTATCCTAAGGGTCAACTTTTGGCCATAAACATCGATGATACACCTAGCAGTATTCAAAAATGGCCGACCCAAAATAAGTGGAATCCTTTCATCCACTTCCATATCCAAAACCACGAAATCAGCCGGGAAAACCAACGACCCGGTCTTAACTAGCATATTCTCTATAATTCCACGAGGAAATTTAATAGAGCGGTCAGATAGCTGAATAGCCATACGCGTGGGTTTTAACTCCCCGGGGTCTAGCTGTAAATAAATAGAATAAGGAATTAAATTTATGCTAGCCCCCAAATCCGCCAACGCCATCACACAGTCCAAATTACCAAGTAAACAAGGAATGGTAAAACTCTCAGGATCCTCAAGCTTCTCGGGATGCTTGTTTGCAACTACCGCTGAGCATGCGGCATTCAACCTGACTGAAGAAACGTTCTCCAGCTTCTTCCTGTTAGTTAGCAAATCCTTCAGAAACCTTGCATAATTTGGCATACCTGCAATCACATCAATAAAAGGCATATTTATGTTAACTTTTTTAATCAAGTCTATGAATTTGGACTTTTCCACCTCAAGCTTCTCCAATCTCTGCTTCCTCGGGAATGAAAGCGGTGGTTAATACTCTTTAACTACCGGTTTAGCAGCAACGGTTTCCGGTACCCTTACAACTTTCTCAATCACTTGTTCCGGCTCCTTTTCCCCCTTCGGTTCACTAACAACAACCAGTTCACTATCCTTAGCTAACGGCACTCGCAAATCATACTCATCGGGCTTCCGCGGTGAATCATATGCTAAGCCACTTCGGGTGGTGATAGCATTAACGTGCCCATTCTTCGGGTTAGTATCTGTTTTGCTCGGTAACTCCTCCGGTTTCCTCTCATTACTCTGATTAGCAAGTTGACCAATTTGTTTCTCTAAATTCTGAATAGCTGCTTGTTGATTTCGAAACATTTGATCATTCTTCTCATTGTTTTGGGTCACGGTAGTAACAAGCTGAGTTTGAGACATCACAAGCTTTTCGATCATCGCCTCAAGATTGGACTTTTTCTCTTCAGCTTGGGGCTTCTGAAAATATCCGGGAGCTTGCTGTTGATAACCTCCAATAGATCCTGGCTGGAACCTCAAACCTTGATTACCTTGAGGATTATAAGAATTGTTAAAATTCCTATTAAACTACGCACGTCCCTGAAACTGATTGTTGTTCTGTTGACTAATATAAGCGATCTCTTCTTTCTGATTCATAGTCAAACCTGCATCACAATCTTTTCCTAAATGTAATCCCCCGCAAAACTCACAACCAACCTTAATACCATGCATGTCCTTTTCCAACTTCTCCAAGTGTCTACCAAATTTGTCTAACTTAGCATTAATAGACCCATAATCATCATATGCACCAGTGGTTTTGATTCTCTTAACTGAAGCTGAACGGGTTGACTCATGATCTTGATGCCATTCGTGAGTGTAGGCAGCTTGCTTTTCAATTTTCTATAACGCCTCTTCTTCTGTCTTATCCATTTAAGTTCCAGCTGCTTCTTGATCAACAACTGATTAAACAACTAACAACTGATTAAACACACCGATTCAACTGAGAATAAAAGAAAAGAAATAATAAACTATAATTAAAAATAAACTAAGAACAATTAGATAACAATCTTAATTTCCGACACAACTTTCCCCGGCAGCGGCGCCAAAAACTTGATGTGTAAAATCTACTATATAATTTATCTCTGGAAAATGCCGGTTTAAAGTTTACTACACACTAACGGGCAGTGTACCCGCTCGTGCAGTAGTATATAATTGGTAATTATGAAATCGTTCCAAGGACAGTTTAAACGTGAGAACTAAGATTTCAACTAATAAAAATAAACTAAGTTAATCTAATGAAAATTGAAAGTACGAGATAATTTGTTTTGTGGCTATTTGACGATTAGCCAAATCAAGGATAGATTAAAAGTAAAAGACAATATTTTTGTGTTTTTAAGTTTATGGAAGATAAATGCAGACTCAATGAAAAGTAAAGATATTTGAATTCAATAGATAAAAGAATGTTCGCCTAGATCTCCTATTCGCAGTGTCGGATGATTTGTTATTAAGCACTAGTTCAATTTATCAATACATGCAACTACAGAGTCGGTTTACCTAGAGTTCTCTTTTAGCAAACACGCCAAACTAGGATTTATTGGCTTAGGGTTCCCTTTCACCAAAGACCTCTTTCATTTGTTACTTAGTAATTAGCTAATTATAAGATTAAGATTCAATTGGTTACGCGTTCGCTCTTCACAATTTACCCTTATTTTGTTCAATCTTTGTTACCCGGTTTACCCCCATGGTCCAGTAAGCACTTAATTGGTTAAGACAAAGCAATTAAAAACTAATACACTAAATTGAAACAGGGTTTCCTTTTATTCAAACAAGTACACTAATCAACCTAGTAACAATAATCAACACCCACAAGAATGGTTCTTAATCAAAACTCATAATTATCATGCATTAATCAAATTAAACATTAAAGTATCATTCAAAGACATACGAATATTCAATCTAGACAAACATTAAAGAACTTAGCCAATAACCATGGCTAAAACTAAAATAACAAATAAACAATTAAGAGTATTCATTATGATGATAAGAATTAAACCTAATGAAAATTGTGTTCTTGAATGATAAACGGATCGAGACGCATTTTCGAAATGATTGAGGTGTTAGAATGATCTTGGGATTCCCCAAAAATCACTCTTTTTCATCAAAAAGCTGCTGGAATTTGTCTGGATGCAAGAATGAATAATTAAGGTAAAAATTCGAGCTTTATAATAGGTAAATTCTGAACCCGGCTGAAGATGGAGCGGCACCCATATATTGAGCGGCGCTCTGTTTGCTGTAAACCTGATATGTGGACTTCAAAAAAATTGTCGAACTCATTTTCATGCCTACTGGAGCGGCGCTCCATGCTTTTGAGCGGCACTCCAGGCCCTTTTTGCTGAATCCGAAGCTAAAAACTCATTAAATCCAATCAAACTCGAATCGAACCAATCTCTTTCACTCGTTTCCATAGAAAATCACTAAAACCATCAAATAACTTCAAATTTCAACTTCTTGGTCTTAGAACTCGAACTTTCATAACACTTATCGAAATAACACCAAATCGTATCCAAAAGGACCAAAATGTGATCGATATCGCTAAGGAAAACGTGTATTAAATATTGGATATCACATCTCATCTTAGAGAGAGAGGGAGATTTCTAGAGAGAGATTTAGAGATTTGGGGAAGAAGAAGCTTGAATCGATCTAAGGTCCGAGAATTAAAGTTGTTCTCCTCATTCACGGCTACGTTATGGTAGTGTTGGTATGTTCTAACTCCGAATTTCAATTGTTTGATTCTTGTTCATGTTTAGGGATTGAGCTAGTTAGGGTTATAAACCTCATTTCTCATGAAATTGGGGGTTTTTGTTGTATGCATTGTGTAAGTAAACCCGATTATTGTGGGTTTAGGGTTTGATGATGAATTTGGAAGTATTTGTCATGGTTTGTGTGTTAAATCACTAGGTTGTGAGTTTGTTAGTGATTTTGGTGTTCTTATGAACAAGTTTGCTAGTCAAATGGGTGTTGACTTGATTTGGTGTCAAAATGGGTTTTGGGTCAAGTTTTGGTGAATCAAGTATGTAAATACTTGATTTAGGTGTTAATTGGTGTTTTGATAATATAATCACTAGTCGTTAGTGATTTTGGGCATTTTGAGACTTAGGTCAAATTGTTGTGACCCGAACTTTTCCATGTTTATATATTTATATATTAAATGAAATTGATATTTACATGATTAAATGTTTTCAACATGTTAAGCAATCAAACTTGTTAAGATTTGATTATTTGAAATGAGTTTCATGTAGACAATTGACCACCCAAGTTGACTGGTGTGACGACCCGAAAATTTCCGACCAAATTTAAACTTTAATCTTTATATTATTCCGACACGATAAGCAAAGTTTGTTAAGTTAAATCTCAAGAATTTTAAACTGTGTTCATACATTCATTATAACCTCGACCAAATTCCGACGATTCACGAACCGTTATATATAAATAGATATGTTATGTATATATATATATATTATAACTTGAGAATATTAATAAAGTATTAAACGTATAATACTTTACACGAATGTATTTGTTTCAATATGATTTTCCACGAAATTAAAAAAAATATATATTAAATGATTGAATTATCAGAAACATTGAATTATGATTACAAGTCTCTATTGAGAGGTCCACTATGATTTGAGAAAATCTATTCCTCTTAACGATATTCAGAATAATTTGTAAAGCTATTTATAAATAAAAACAAAAAGTGTCATTTACGAAAGTTAGACAAAAGTTAGTGGAGAATTGGTTTCCATAATATTCTATTAATCTATTTTCAAACGTACAAAGACGTTTTCAGTTTAAAAAGAACTTTATTATTAAAACGTATATAACTTTTATAAATATCTAGAATCACTTTTGACAACTCATTACTTAACCAGTATAATAAATATAACGATATTTATATTTTATTTCATTAAATATATATAACGATTTAAATTAATATTATATATATTTATACGCGTATTATACATAGATAGTTTTTATACTTTTACTATACTTTAACTATACCTTTACTTTACTTTTACTTTTACTTTACTTTAACTTTAATAATTCACTTTAATAATTCATACTTTAATAATTCACTTTAATAATTCATACTTTAATAATTCACTTTAATAATTCAAAAATCTATTACAAATAGAATTCAATAGGTTTCATTATTTCATAGAAACTTGAAAATATATTTCTCTAAACTCTATCAATCGATTTATATATATATATATATATATATATATATATATATATATATATATATATATATATATATATATATATATATATATATATATATATATATATATATATATATATATATATATATATATTTGCTCTGTATTATTTCAAGATATTATTAGTATACATAAAATATTACGACGGAGTACTGTCCGAGTGATTTCAAAATAGTTTTTTTGAATGAGTCGAAGCTAAGGAAATTATGGGTTATAGCTATGGAGGTGATGGTTATGGTTCATGGGTAAGCTCGTGAGGTCAATCTAGTGTTTATCATCTCCGTTGCGTCTACGTACTTTCCTGCAATATTGAATCTCAATATTGATACGTTCGTGAATCCGAGGCCAACCTTGCACTTGTTAAATGACGTTATATGTATTTTTACTACGAAATACAGTATTGTGAGTTTCATTACTCCCTTTTTATATATATTTTTGGGCTGAGAATACATGCGCTGTTTTATAAATGTTTTACGAAATAGGCACAAGTACTAAAACTAATTCTATGTGGGTTTAAACCAGAAATATACCCTTAGCTTGGTAACATTAAACTACTTGTCTATGTACGGTAGGCGCGAATCCTAAAGATAGATCTATTGGGCCTGACAAACCCCATCCTGACTATGAGATGCTTTAGTACTTCGAGGTTATTTTAAACACACCTGCTCTGGTGTACTTCAGAGGGTAAAACATGAACGTTAAGGCTTGTTACCGGGTGCCTACAACTTATAGAATACTTTTATACACTTGCGAGTGTACATATATTTATAAACGGAAATCTTGTGGTCTATTAATATATTGAAATGATTATTATGATAAACCTATGAACTCACCAACCTTTTGGTTGACACTTTAAAGCATGTTTATTCTCAGGTATTAAAGAAATCTTCCGCTGTGCATTAGCTCATTTTAAGGATATTACTTGGAGTCATTCATGGCATATTTTGAAAGACGTTGCATTCGAGTTATTGAGTTCATCAAGATTATTATTAAGCCAATTATAGTTGGATGTATTATGAAATGGTGTGCATGCCGTCAACTTTCGTTGTAAAGAAAGTTTGTCTTTTAAAAACGAATGCAATGTTTGTAAAATATATCATATAGAGGTCAAATACCTCGCGATGTAATCAACTATTGTGAATCGTTTATAATGTATATGAACGGGTCCTTTCAACTGGCGATTCACGAACGTTAAAACTTGTAAAAATTATATGATCTTATATATATATATATATATATATATATATATATATATATTTATATATATATTGATGACGTAGGGTTTGGCCCAATTAGGGTCTACGCAATTAACTTGGGCCCCAAGTCAAGTAACCCTAATTCCCATCTATAAATATGGGGCAAAACCTACATCAAGTACACAAGCTCCCAATCGCATACGCCCTCAGGCGGTCATTCAATCTCGCCTCTCACTCTCTCAATGAAAGCAACACTTGATCATGCATATTTTAACCGTAGGGTTTAATATGCCTGCTCAATACACAAAGAGGGGTTTAAGGATCTTAGAACGTGGCTCTCCGGTTCGGCAACCGTGAATAACCCTGGCCGACATGATGATGTCGGCGGGGTGGCCAAGTGATTAAGTCCACCTCCGATAACGTTCGTCAATTAAGAGGCCCCAAATAAGGTCGTAGGCACTAGCTTACAAAAGACTAACCTGTTAACCTTAAAAAGATGCTGAATGATGCTGTTTTACGTAATGTGTATCGTATGTGATGGTTACGTAATGTGCCGTGTCTGGTAAATGATGATTAGGGTTTGTATTTATAGGCAAACCCTAATTCTAGAACCGTCCCAGATCATGATAATCTCATCCATAACTGACTCCCCCGAATCACGGATATAATTATGGAAAAGATATTTACTTGACAGCTAAGAAACCGCCGTGCCGGGAACAAAGGCAATCGCACGCTGCATACCGCACACAAGAACACGCATACGCACAATAATGATTGCCCGCATACATATGTGGTACGCCTGCGTATTGCGGTATCATTATATATATATATATATATATATATATATGGAGATATATATATATATATATATATATATATATATATATATATATATATATATATATATATATATATATATAGTTAACATGATATTATGATAAGAAAATATCTCACTAGGTATATTAACAATGAGTTATATACATAAAATGAGTTTATTGAATTAAGAAACTCGAAACGATATATATAACGATTATCGTTATAACAACGTCTTACTAAATACATATGAATCATATTAAGATATTGTTACACTATGTTTAAATATGTTAAATGATAAGTAAACATATCATTAAGTGTATTAACAATGAACTACATATGTAAAAACAAGACTACTAACTTAAGGGTTTCAAAACGAGACATATATGTAACGATTATCGTTGTAACGACATTTAAATGTATATATATCATATTAAGATATATTAATACATCATATTATCATGATAATATAATAATTTAACATCTTATTAGATATAATAAACAATGGGTTAACAACATTTAACAAGATCGTTAATTTAAAGGTTTCAAAACAACACTTACATGTAACGACTAACGATGACTTAACGACTCAGTTAAAATGTATATACATGTAGTGTTTTAATATGTATTTATACACTTTTGAAAGACTTCAAGACACTTATCAAAGTACTTCTACTTAACAAAAATGCTTACAATTACATCCTCATTCATTTTCATCAACAATTCTACTCGTATGCACTCGTATGCACTCGTATTTGTACTCGTACAATACACAGCTTCTAAATGTATTTACTATTAGTATATACACTACAATGATCAGAATACTATCAAGTTTGCAAGATTACTTCCAAGGTTTCTAATCCAATCCAAGTAATCATCTAAGCTCAAGAAATCTTTCTTATATACAGTAAGATATCTTTCTAATACAAGGTAATACTCATATTCAAACTTTGATTCAATTTCTATAACTATAACTATCTTATTTTGAGTGGAAATCTTATTTGAACTTGTTTTCGTGTCATGATTCTACTTCAAGAACTTTCAAGCCATCCAAGAATCCTTTGAAGCTAGATCAATTTTTGTTACTTCCAGTAGGTTTACCTACTAAACTTGAGGTAGTAATGATGTTCATAACATCATTCGATTCATATATATATAACTATCTTATTCGAAGATTTAAACTTGTAATCACTAGAACATAGTTTAGTTAATTCTAAACTTGTTCGCAAATAAAGTTAATCCTTCTAAATTGACTTTTAAAATCAACTAAACACATGTTCTATATCTATATGATATGCTAACTTAATGATTTAAAACCTGAAAACACGAAAAACACCGTAAAACCAGACATACGCCGTTGTAGTAACACCGCGGGTTATTTTGAGTTTGATAATTAAAAACTAGGATAAACTTTGATTTAAAAGTTGTTCTTCTGGAAAAATGATTTTTATTATGAACATGAAACTATATTCAAAAATCATGGTTAAACTCAAAGTGGAAGTATGTTTTCCAAAATGGTCATCTAGACGTCGTTCTTTCGACTGAAATGACTACCTTTACAAAAATGACTTGTAATCTGTATTTCTGACGATAAACTTATACTTTTTCTGTTTAGATTCATAAAATTAAGTTCAATATGAGACCATAGCAGCTTGAATCACTCAAAACGGATTTTGAACGAAGAAATTATGGGTAAAACAAGATTGGATAATTTTGCTTGTTGTAGCTACGTGAAATTTGTAACAAATCTATACAAATCCTAACTTAACTAACTTATATTGTATTATACATGTATTCTAACATATATTATGTAATCTTGGGATACCATAGACACGAATACAATGTTTTGACATATCATATCGACCCATCTATATATATATATTTCGGAACAACCATAGACACTCTATATGCAGTAATGTTGGAGTTAGCTATACAGGGTTTAGGTTGATTCCAAAATATTATATATACTTTGAGTTGTGATCTAGCCTGAGACTTGTATACACGAGGTTGTGGATTGATTCGAGATAATATATATTGCTTTATTTCTGTACATCTAACTGTGGATAACTAGTTGTTGGTTACAAACGAGGACTGCTGACTTAACAAACTCAAATCATTAAAACGTAATAAAAATATTGTAATTATATTTTGATCATACTTTGATACATATGTACATATTTGTTATAGGTTCGTGAATCAACCCGTGGCCAAGTATTACTTCCCGACGAAGTAAAAATCTGTGAAAGTGAGTTATAGTCCCACTTTTTAAATCTAATATTTTTGGGATGAGAATACATGCAATTTTATAAATGTTTTACAAAATAGACACAAGTACATGAAACTACTTTCTATGGTTGAATGATCGAAGCCGAATATGTCCCTTTTGCTTGGTAACTTAAGAATTAGTAAACCAGTCTACTAATTCACGCGAATCCTAAAGATAGATCTATTGGTTCCAACAAACCCCATCCGTTGTAGCGGATACTTTAGTACTTCGAGTTTTTATATCATGTCCAATGGATGTCCCAGAATGATGGGGATATTCTTATATGCATCTTGTTAATGTCGGTTACCAGGTGTTCAATCCATAAAATGATTATTTTTGTCTCTATGCATGTGACGTATGTTTACAAAAAATGGAAATATGAAATCTTGTGGTCTATTATTACGATTGATAAAAATATAGGTTAAACCTATAACTCACCAACATGTTTGTTGACGTTTTAAGCATGTTTATTCTCAGGTAATTGTTAAGAGCTTCCGCTGTTGCATACTAAATTAAGGACAAGATTTGGAGTCCATGCTTGTATAATATTGTTTGAAAACTGCATTCGAAGACATATATTGTTGTGTAATATTATTGTAAACCAATATGTAATTGTCGTGTGAGAACGCTATATTTTGATTATCATTATTTGATAATCGTCGTAATATTTTAAACCTTTATTGATAAAATAAAGGTTATGGTTGTTTTAAAAATCGAATGCAGTCTTTGAAAAATGTCTCATATAGAGGTCAAAACCTCGCAACGAAATTAATTAATATGGAACGTTTATAATCAATATGAACGGGATATTTCAGTTGGTATCAGAGCATTGGTCTTAGAGAACTAGAAAATTGCATTAGTGTGTCTTATCGAGTTTGTTAGGATGCATTAATGAGTCTGGATTTCGACCGTGTTTTCTTTAATAACGATTGCTTAACACTTTTTGTTGGAAACAATATATTATTAACATGTAAATATTATGTGATATATTAATCTCTTAACGTGTTTGATATTGTGTGATAGATGTCTACTTCTAGTACAAATCCCATCAACTCACCTAATAATAATGAAGAGTCGAATATATTTTGGGAAGATTCACAAAATCCCGAGGAAGAACCGGAAGAGGAGGAACCAGAAGAGGAGGAACCGAAAGAAGAGGAACCGGAAGAAGAGGAACCGGAAGAAGAAGAGGTTCCGGAAGAAGAAATACTAATACCTACAGTTAAACGATTAAATAAAAGAAAATCCTCAACCAACGGACCAAAGTTAATAATGGTCAATGGTGTTTCCGCCGAGGAAACAAAATATTCGGAAAATTACCAATTTCCTGATGAATCGGATCCCGACGAGGATTCCGATGATGTTATAGAAATTACCTCGACCCAATTTGAAAAAGCAAAAGAAAACAATAAGGGAAAAGGTATCAAAATAGAGAAACCTGATTACAACCCCGATGAACTTTATATATATCGTAAACGCCCGTACTTCTTAAATTTTAGCAATAACCCGGGAACCTCTAAGCCACCAGGTTTTTCTAAACCATTTGTGAAAACGATGGCTCGTATTAGGGGAGCACCATATATCCCTAGGAAATTAGCAAAACGAACCAAGTCCGAAGAGGAAGAAACGAGTGAGTCGGAATAAAGAGTTGTAATCATGTTGTGTAATATATGTATTGTAGTGTGCTTGTATTTTCATGTTATGTAAAAATTGCTTGTATTGTTTGTTATTTAACTTTTACGAATCTAATCCTCGTCTATTTTACAGTATAAAAACACACAATGGACGTTAAGGATAGACAACCGAATATTCTAGAAGACCTACCCAGGGACATGATTGATGAAATCTTGTCTAGAGTCGGTCAGAATTCATCGGCACAATTATTTATGGCAAAATTAGTTTGTCAAACATTTGAAAGACATTCCAGGCATGTCTTTGTTTATAAAAGGCTTTCCTTTGAAAGATGGGGCATATCACATTGGGGAGACTTTAAGTTACGCCAAGTTTTCTTTAAGACATTTAATGCGGGAAACCCAGATGCAATTTTACACTACGGATTACGAACCTATTTTGACTCAACATATCCCAACATAGAACTCCGTTCTTTAGAAAAAGCTTCTAACATACAACATAAAGAAGCATGTTATGCTTACGGGTTAATTATGTTTGCTTCTCACCAAATTGAGAAAAAGAACATTGGGTTGCAACTTTTAAATAAAACATTCCCACAAGTGACGGATTCGGTAGTTGGGGTGAGAAACAAGGTTTTTAGATTGTTACGGGGCTGTTGGGCATTACGAAACCCTCGTCCTTTTGACGACGTTACAACATGCTGCCTAGCTAGCGGTCATAATGGTTATCTGCCACATAATCAAGGATGAGAAATAATATTAGTACAACCAGAATGCATGACTTGTTTATGGACTTATGAATTACGTGTCTTTATTTCTTTTGCTGAACGGCTTGCGTATTAACTAGATTGCCTTTATAGCTGCCGAGTAGGAAGTTATTATGTGCTATATTTCATCCTATATGTATAATAGTGGTATTTTATGTTTGTAAAATATTGTATAAAAGTTTGAACGCGAAATATTATTGTAATAAGTTTTTCATATAGAAGCGTAGTAGTTGAGTTGTATAGTAGCTACTAAGTATGAACTTAACGGGTAGGTACTACCCGAATTAAAACTATAAAATGCTAATATGAAGAAAAAGCTTTCATAAATAAGTTCATATTATGCTACGAAATACTATTGACTACTCTTAAATTCTATATGATTAACACAATTCTTTTGGCTATTTTTGAAGGAAATGGCACCGACGACTCGTCATAACTTGAACATGAGTGAGGAAGACTTCCATGTTTTCCTTGCTACGAACATAGCCACAGTGCAGGCCGTAATGCAAAATAACAACAATAACTCTGGTTCTAGCAGTGGAACAAATTCCACAAGAAATCGTGTAGGATGTTTCTACAAAGAATTCACTGCTTGCAAACCTTTGGAATTTGATGGAACCGAGGGTCCAATCAGATTGAAACGGTGGACCGAGAAGGTTGAATCGGTGTTTACCATAAGTAAATGTACTGAAGAAGACAAAGTAAAGTACGCTACGCATACCTTCACAGGTACGGCGTTAACATAGTGGAATACCTATCTCGAGCAGGTATGACAAGATGCTGCTTACGCACTAGCGTGGTCAGCATTCAAGCAATTGATGAACGAGCAGTATCGTCCCAGAAACGAGGTTAATAAGCTCAAGGTAGAGCTTAGAGGATTACGAACGCAAGGTTTCGATATCATCACGTACGAACGACGATTAACAGAGTTGTGCCTATTGTGTCCCAGAACGTTCGAAGACGAAGAAGAGAAGATCGACGCATTTGTAAAAGGGTTACCGGAAAGGATTCAAGAAGATGTGAGTTCACACGAGCCCGCCTCTATACAAAAGGCAAGTCTAATGGCTCACAAATTAGTGAACCAGATCGAAGGAAGGATTAAAGAGCAGGCGGCCGAAGAGACTAACATGAAACAAGTCAAGAGAAAGTGGGAAGAAACCAATGACAAGAGTCACCAATACAACAACAACAATCGCAATCGCAATAACTATCCCAACAACCGCAACATCAATCGCAACAACAACTTCAATAAATATCCCAACAACAACTACAATAACCGTCCCAACAACAATAAAAACAACAACAACAACAACAACAACAATAACAACAACAATAACAATCCCAACAACAATATCAATAACAACAATGGCAACAAAAACCAAAAACAGCCATGCCAAAGGTGTGAAGAGTATCACCCGGGGTTCTGCACGATATTTTGCAACAGATGTAAAAGAAATGGTCATAGCGCAACGAAGTACGAGATCTACGGACCAATGCATAACAGAACTAAAAGAACAAATAATGTCGGAATAAATAACACCGCTATACTTTGTTTTGGATGTGAAAAACCGGGCCACTTTATTAGAAATTTCCCGAATCAGGGGAATACTAATGGGCAGGGCCGCGGAAGAGTTTTCAATATTAATACGGCATAAGCACAGAAAGACCCGGAGCTTGTCACGGGTACGTTTCTTATTGACAATAAATCTGCTTATGTTTTATTTGATTCGGGTGTGGATAGAAGCTATATGAGTAGAGATTTTTGTGCTAAACTAAGTTGCCCACCGACACCCTTGGATAATAAATTTTTACTCGAATTAGCAAACGGTAAATTAATTACAGCAGATAATATATGTCGGAATCAAGAAATTAAACTGGTTAGTGAAACATTTAAGATTGACTTAAACTGGTTGAAAGAAATGAAAGCAGAGATCGTTTGTTACAAAAATGCAATTCACATTATACGAGAAAAAGGAAAACCCTTAATGGTGTACGGAGAAAAGAGCAACGCAAAGTTAAATCTTATTAGTAACCTGAAGGCGCAAAAACTAATAAGAAAAGGTTGCTATGCTGTGCTAGCACACGTCGAGAAAGTCAATTCCGAAAAAAGAACATCAATGATGTTCCCGTCACAAAAGAATTTCCCGATGTATTTCCGAAAGAATTACCGGGACTACCTCCACACCGATCTGTTGAATTTTAAATAGACCTTGTACCGGGAGCTGCACCAATAGCTCGTGCTCTATACAGACTCGCACCCAGCGAAATGAAGGAACTTCAGAGCCAATTACAAGAACTTTTAGAGCGTGGTTTCATTCGACCAAGCACATCACCGTGGGGAGCTCCTGTTTTGTTTGTCAAAAAGAAAGATGGTACATTTAGATTATGTATCGACTATAGAGAGTTGAACAAACTTACCATCAAGAACCGTTATCCATTACCGAGAATCGACGATTTATTTGATCAACTACAAGGCTCGTCGGTTTATTTGAAGATTGATTTACGTTCTGGTATCATCAAATACAGGTGAAGGAGGATGATATTCCAAAGACTACTTTTAGGATTTGTTACGGTCATTACGAGTTTATGGTTATGCCGTTTGGGTTAACTAATGCACCAGCTGTGTTCATGGACCTCATGAACCGAGTGTGTGGACCATACCTTGACAAGTTTGTCATTGTTTTCATCGATGACATACTTATTTACTCAAAGAATGACCAAGAGTAACATTTGAGAAAAGTGCTAGAGTTGTTAAGGAAAGAAAAACTGTACGCTAAGTTTTCAAAGTGTGCATTTTGGTTGGAAGAAGTTCAATTCCTCGGACACATAGTGAACAAAGAAGGTATTCAGGTGGATCCAGCAAAGATTGAAACCGTTGAAAAGTGGGAAACCCCGAAAACTCCGAAGCATATACGCCAATTTTTAGGACTGGCTGGTTAGTACAGAAGGTTCATCCAAGATTTTTCAAAATAGCAAAACCCTTTACTGCATTAACGCATAAAGGGAAGAAATTTGAATGGAAGGATGAGCAGAAGAAAGCGTTTCAATTGTTGAAGAAAAAGTTAACTACGACACCTATATTGTCATTGCCTGAAGGAAATGATGATTTTGTGATATATTGTGACGCCTCAAAGCAAGGCCTCGGTTGTGTATTAATGCAACGAACGAAGGTAATTGCTTATGCGTCCAGACAATTGAAGATTCACGAGTAAAATTATAAGACTCACGATTTGGAATTGGGCGCTGTTGTTTTTGCATTAAAGACTTGGAGGCACTACTTATATGGGGTCAAAAGTATTATATATACCAACCACAAAAGTCTCCAACACATATTTAATCAGAAACAACTGAACATGAGACAGCGTAGGTGGATTGAACTATTGAATGATTACGACTTTGAGATTCGTTACCACCCGGGGAAGGCAAATGTGGTAGCCGACACGTTGAGCAGAAAGGATAGAGAACCTATACGAGTAAAAGCTATGAACATAATTATTCATACTAACCTTACTACTCAAATAAAGGAGGCGCAACAGGGAGTTTTAAAAGAGGGAAGTTTGAAGAATGAAATACCCAAAGGATCAGAGAAACATCTTAATATTCGGGAAGACGGAACCCGGTATAGGGCTGAAAGAATTTGGGTACCAAAGTTTGGAGGTATGAGAGAAATTGTACTTAAGGAAGCACATAAAACCAGATACTCAATACATCCCGGAGTGGGAAAGATGTACAAAGATCTCAAGAAGCACTTTTGGTGGCCGGGTATGAAAGCCGATATTGCTAGATATGTGGGAGAATGCTTAACGTGTTCTAAGGTCAAAGCTGAACATCAGAAACCATCAGGTCTACTTCAACAACCTGGAATCCCGGAATGGAAATGGGAAAACATTACCATGGATGTTATTACTAAATTGCCAAGGATTGCAAGTGGTTATGATACTATTTGGGTAATAGTCGATCGTCTCACCAAATCAGCATACTTTCTACCAATGAGAGAAGATGATAAATTGGAGAAGTTGGCCCGATTATATTTGAAGGAAGTTGTCTCCAGACATGGAATACCAATCTCTATTATCTCTGATAGGGATGGCAGATTTGTTTCAAGGTTTTGGAAGACATTACAGCAAGCATGGGGAACTCATCTAGACATGAGTACTGCCTATCATCCACAAACTGATGGGCAGAGTGAAAGGATGATACAGACGCTTGAAGACATGCTACGAGCATGTGTTATTGATTTTGGAAATAGTTGGGATCGACATCTACCGTTAGCAGAATTTTCCTACAACAACAGTTATCATTCAAGTATTGAGATGGCGCCATTTGAAGCACTTTATGGTAGAAAGTGCAGATCTCCTATTTGTTGGAATGAATTGGGAGATAGACAGATTACGGGTCCGGAGATAATCCAAGAAACTACAGAGAAAATCATCCAAATTCAACAACGGTTGAAAACCGCTCAGAGTCGACAAAAGAGCTACGCGAACCTTAAAAGGAAAGTTATAACATTTGAAATTGGAGAGATGGTCATGCTTAAGGTTTCTCCTTGGAAAGGCGTTATTTGATTTGGTAAACAGGGGAAACTAAATCCAAGATACATTGGACCATTTAAGATTTTAGATCGTGTCGGACCAGTAGCCTACCGACTTGAATTACCTCAACAACTTGCCAATGTACATAATACCTTTCACGTCTCGAATCTGAAGAAGTGCTTAGCTAGAGAAGATCTCACTATTCCTTTACACGAAATTAAAATCAATGAAAAACTACAATTCATTTAAGAATCCATCGAGATAATGGATCGTGAGGTTAAAAGGCTCAAGCAAAATAAGATACCGATCGTCAAGGTTCGATGGAATGCTCGTAGGGGACCCGAGTTCACCTGGGAGCAAGAAGATCAAATGAACTTGAAATACCCGTAACTGTTTCCAGAATATTCGTCAACACCTTCAACAACTTAAAATTTCGGGACGAATTTTTTTTAAAGGGTAGGTACTGTAGTGACCCGAACTTTTCCATGTTTATATATTTATATATTAAATGAAATTGATATTTACATGATTAAATGTTTTCAACATGTTAAACAATCAAACTTGTTAAGACTTGATTATTTGAAATGAGTTTCATGTAGACAATTGACCACCCAAGTTGACCGACGATTCACGAACGTTAAAACTTGTAAAAATTATATGATGTTATATATATATATTGATAATGCTAAAAACGAACATATATTTCATAGCATTATTCCTCAAGAAAGACAAGCTTTTAGTTGCAATTGTTCTATTTACAAGTGATATTCGTTTAAATAATAAAAGGTGAAGACAAAAGACAGATTCGACGAATTAAAGACGCAAACGACCAAAAAGCTCAAAAGTACAAAATACAATCAAAGAGGTTCCAATTAATGATAAGAAATGTCTCGAAATTACAAGAGTACAAGATTCAAAACGCAAAGTACAAGATATTAAATTGTACGCAAGGACGTTCGAAAATCCGGAACCGGGACCAGAGTCAACTCTCAACGCTCGACGCAACGGACTAAAAATTACAAGTCAACTATGCACATAAATATAATATAATATTTAAATAATTCTTATAATTATTTATATATTATAATAAATAATAAAAACCGTCGGCAATAAAGACTCCAAACTGGACTGAGCTGTAATTTCAATCTCCGCGACTCGCGGAGTTTGAAGGCCAAAAATGCCGCGAGTCGCGGAGCCCCAAGTTTTGAAAGTCCCTATAAAAGCAACCGAATTCTGAGCATTTTTCATCATCTTTTTCTTCTTCTCTCATAATACTACGTAAATATTTATATTTATATTTTAATTTTAATTTTAATTTTAATTATAATTCTAATAATAAGGGTATGTTAGCGAATGTTGTAAGGGTGTAAGTCGAAATTCTGTCCGTGTAACGCTACGCTATTTTTAATCATTGTAAGTTATGTTCAACCTTTTTACATTAATGTCTCGTAGCTAAGTTATTATTATGCTTATTTAATCCGAAGTAATCATGATATTGGACTAATTACTAAAATTGGGTAATTGGGCTTTGTACCATAATTGGGGTTTGAATAAAAGAACGACACTTGTGGAAATTAGACTATGGGCTATTAATGGGTTTTATATTAACTAAACAATACCTTGTTAATTTAATATACAAACTTATAATTCGACGTATTTATATATAACCACATACGCTTAATCGGACACGATGGGCGGGATATTTATAAGTACGAATTATTGTTCATTTGCCGGACACGGGGATGGATTAATAGTCAATGGACTCATTAAAACAGGGGTGGATTACATTCAAGGGTAATTGGTGTAATTGTTAACAAAGTAGTAAAACCTTGGTTTACACGCAGTCGATAACCTGGTGTATTCATTAAACAAAGTATTAAAACCTTGTTACAATTTGAATCCCCAATTAGTTGGAATATTTGACTTCGGGAATAAGAATAGTTTGACGAAGGCTTTCGCTCTTTATATTTATGACTGATGGACTATTATGGACAAATCCGTATGGACATATTAAATAATCCAGGACAAAGGACAATTAACCCATGGGCATAAAACTAAAATCAACACGTCAAACATCATGATTACGGAAGTTTAAATAAGCATAATTATTTTATTTCATATTTAATTTCCTTTATTTTATATTTAATTGCACTTCTAATTATCGCATTTTTATTTATTGTTATTGTATTTAATTGCACTTTTAATTATCGTACTTTTTAATTATCGCAAGTTTATTTTATCGCACTTTTATTATTCGCAATTTCATTATCGTTATTTACTTTACGTTTTAAATTAAGTCTTGTATTTATTTATTATTTTACATTTGGTTTTAACTGCGACTAAAATTTTAAAATCGACAAACCGGTCATTAAACGGTAAAAACCCCCCTTTATAATAATAATATTACTTATATATATATTTGTATTTTTATAAAAGTAAACTAATATAGCGTTAAGCTTTGTTTAAAAAGATTCCCTGTGGAACGAACCGGACTTACTAAAAACTACACTACTGTACGATTAGGTACACTGCCTATAAGTGTTGTAGCAAGGTTTAAGTATATCCATTCTATAAATAAATAAATATCTTGTGTAAAAATGTATCGTATTTAATAGTATTTCTTCTAAAATTAATAAGTATTTTATACCCCTTAGCTTTAACATCAAGTTATTTTTGGCGCCGCTGCCGGGGACTCTTTTAAAAGCCGGAAGCGCAACCCTAATATAAAAAAAAAAAAATTTTAGTTAACTTTTATTAAAATTCGTTTTTGTAAAAATACGTTTTAATTATTCAAAAATATAAAAAGAAAAACAAAAATTTAAATATTTTTAGGAGTTTGATAAATATTTAAGTTTTATAAAGTTTTTTTAGTTTGTAAAAATATAAGTTTTATTTAATTTATTTTATAAATATATTTTATAAATATAAAAAACCGAAAAAAATATAAATATATATAAATCTATTTTTTTATTGTTATAAAGTATTTTATTTTTATCTTAGTTATTAAAGATAAGTTTTATTTAAATTATATAAATATTTTAATTAGATAATATAAACAGAAAATATAAAAACAGAAAACAGAAAATAAAAAAAATAAAAAAATAAAGAAAAACGCGTCGAATTTTAAACCTGTCAGTTGAATTTCTGAACCCCGCGACTCGCGGGGTTTGGTGCCTTGAATACCGCAACTCGCGGAGGGGACCTGACACCAACAGGAAGCCCTAATCCTGCATTTATTACGGAGTATTATTAATTATTATTAATTAAATTATAATTAGGGTTAAATATTTAATTAATTTAGTATTTAATTTAAGTTTTAATTAATTTGTATATTTAGTTTATTAAGTTTAATTAAATTATAAAATTAATAGTTTTAATAAATAAATAATATAAAAATAATATTTTTATAAAAAATTGTACTTTTTACAACTTTTTATATATTTTTATATTTTGTTCCTTTTTAATCGTTTTAGCGTAACTTTTGTATTTTTCGCTCATATTTAGTTTTAAACTTAGTTTTTGCCATAGTTATTTTTACTTCTAGATTTTTAGGTTTTGCCGTAGAATTCCTTAAGTGCTTTTTCTTTAGACTAAGATTTAGGTACTTTAGAATTTTGCGACGCCTTTTTAAGTTTTAGTTTCTTTTTAAGTTATTTCCATTTGGGATTTAGTTTTTCCTGTAAGCTTTAATATTTTTAGACACCTTTTACTATGTATCAATTATCATTCCAATTAGTAATCTCAATTTGCGATTATAATTTTAAGTTAGTTGTAGTAATAAGGTTAGGTTAGTCAATTGTTTTTAAGTTTTATAAGTTTCTTTTATTTTTCCGTCACCTTTTATTTTTCAAACATTTTTCTTTTTCGACCTTTTTCGACGAGCTCTTTTTTTTTTTCTTATTTCTCGCTATTCTAGTTTTAGGACATAGATTTCTATTCTACTTCTTATCTAAATTTCTTAAAATTACGAAAATTTATTTTAAGTGGTTAAATTGATAGACATCAAAATTTTCTGGTTCGTAGTAATAGTTGGATTTGTACATGGACCGGGTTATTGGAGCCAAACAGTCCTCAATTATATTGAGACCAAACGAATCCTGCCCCTCTGCTGCATCTTTTGGCTATTCGAAACGTGGGCAAAATCAGAAAAGTCTATTGATTGGATAACTTATTATAATTTTTCTTTCCTTTTAAAAAAAACTAATAGGATATTCAGTGAATGCACCGAGCAAGACGTTCACCACCTTTTGTACGTTCACCACCTGTAACTAGATCAAGACATTTAGTAAATATTACCGCCGTTGATTTTTCTTTAGAATCGTCATCCAGGCGACCAAGTACTCCAGTTCAAATTTCCGATAATCCATTTTTTGAATCCGACCTCACAATTGAGAATCCGGAGAATATTCAGGAACGATTCGTAGATCCTGAACCACTAAACTTTCCTCCGGAACCACCAATCATTCAAACAGAGATTGTTGAGGAACGAACCATTAAATCAGAATCCTCTAGTGATTCCGATTCAACAAATTCAATTATGGAGAATCTGGAACCTTTAAGTATGGAAGACCGAATGAGAGCTAAACGCACTGGCCAAGGTCACGCAATTACTCATCCAGACATTAATGCGCCAGATTATGAAATCAAAGGACAAATTCTACACATGGTGACTAATCAATGCCAATTTAGTGGTGCGCCGAAGGAAGATCCAAATGAACATTTACGTACCTTTAATAGGATCTGCACACTATTTAAAATCCGAGAAGTGGAGGATGAACAGATATATCTCATGTTATTTCCCTGGACTTTAAAGGGAGAAGCCAAAGATAGGTTGGAATCGTTACCTGAAGGGGCGATCGATACATGGGACGTTTTAGTTGACAAATTTCTTAAACAATTCTTTCCTGCATCTAAAGCCGTAAGACTTCAAGCAGAAATTGTTACATTTACACAAAAGCCGAATGAAACTCTATATGAGGCGTGGCCAAGATATGGAAAGTTATTAAGAGGATGTCCGCAACATGGTTTAGACACCTGTCAAATAGTACAAATATTCTACCAAGGATGCGACATCACTACAAGAAAAGACATAGATATAGCAGCTGGTGGTTCTATTATGAAGAAAACCGAAACTGATGCTTACAAAATTATTGATAACACTGCTTCCCACTCACATGAGTGGCACCAAGAAAAAGATATCGTTAGATCATCTAAAGCAGCTAGAGCCGATTCTAGCCATGACTTAGATTCCATTTCCGCAAAGATAGATGCTGTGGAAAGACGAATGGAAAAGATGACTAAGGATATTCACTCAATACGAATTAGTTGTGTGGAGGACCAAATTTGACAAAAGATTGTCTCAGTATTGAATTAACAATGGAACAAAGAGAGAATATTTCATACATAAACCAAAGGCCTGAAAATAATTATCAGAATAATTATCAACCTCCAAGACCAATTTACAATCAAAACTAAAATTATAACAGAAATATCCCATACAACAACCAACAAGGTCCTAGCAATCAACAAGTATCCAATAATACTTACAATCAGCAAAGACCTAATTTTCAAAACAAACCACCACAACAAACCGATGATAAAAAGCCAAATTTAGAAGATATGATGACGAAGCTAGTTGAAACTCAAACGCAGTTTTTCACATCTCAGAAACAAACTAATGAACAAAATGCTCAAGCATTTAGAAATCAACAAGCTTCTATTCAAAATCTGGAACAAGAAGTAAGTAACCTAGCAAGGTTAATAGGTGAAAGAAAACCGGGAAGTCTACCTAGTGATACAAATGCTAACCCCCGGAATGAAACAGCTAAAGCCATTACCACAAGAAGTGGTACAACACTTAAACCACCTGAAATACCTGTAACTTCTGATGAAGCTATTCCTACTCCACAAGAACCACAACCTGAACAAGATAAGGAAAAAGAACCGGTAGTTGAAAAGGTTAATGAAGATAACACAGTTAAGGCTAAACCTTATGTTAAACCATACCAACCACCACTTCCTTATCCGAGTAAAATAAAGAAAGAGAAACTTGAAGCCGAGCAATCCAAATTCTTGGATATATTTAAACAGATAAATGTAAATCTTCCTTTCATTGATGTGATTTCAGGAATGCCTAGATATGCTAAATTCTTGAAAGATCTAATCTCAAATAGAAAGAAAATGGAAGAACTCTCGGCTGTTACTATGAATGCTAATTGTTCAGCAGTACTGTTGAATAAGATACCAGAAAAACTATCTGATCCAGGAAGTTTCACAATTCCATGTTTTCTGGGTAGTCTTAGTTCAATAGAAGCATTGGCAGACTTAGGTGCTAGTATAAATCTAATGCCGTATTCACTATACGCTAAACTAGACCTTGGAGAATTGAAACCAACCAGAATAAGCATACAACTAGCCGATAGATCAATAAAATATCCTAGAGGGATAATGGAGAACATGCTAGTTAAAGTTGGTACTTTAGTATTTCCAGTAGATTTTGTTGTTTTGGACATGGAAGAAGATTCTCAAGTCCCTCTCATATTAGGAAGACCATTCTTAAACACGGCTAAAGCAATGATAGACGTGTTCGGTAAGAAATTGACCCTAAGTATAGAGGATGAGAGTGTTACCTTTTCAGTTGATAGAGCAATGCAACAACCGCAATCTGCAGATGATACATGTTATTATATTCAAACTATAGATGCACATGCAGAATTATTAGAAGAATTTCTAGAATTACAAGGAACAGGAGAATGTTCTTTAGGAGAAGGTAATGAACCAATTGATGAAGCTGAAATGTTAGCTACACTTATAGCTAATGGATATGAACCAACAACAGAAGAAATTCAAATGCTAAAAGAAGAAGACAGATATCGATACAAATCATCGATAGAAGAACCTCCGAAATTAGAGTTAAAGCCACTTCCAAACCATTTGGAATACGCTTATTTACATGGTGAATCTAAATTACCTGTAATAATATCGTCTTCTCTTACTGAAAATGAGAAATCACAACTCATTTCTGTGTTGAAAGCTCATAAACCAGCCATTGCATGGAAGATTCATGATATTAAAGGAATAAGTCCTTCGTATTGCACACATAAAATCCTTATGGAAGAAGGTCATAAAACGTATGTGCAACGCCAACGAAGACTAAATCCAAATATGCAAGATGTAGTTAAAAAAGAGATTATTAAACTGCTAGATGCAGGTTTGATATATTCAATTTCTGATAGTCCATGGGTAAGCCCAGTTCAATGCGTGCCTAAGAAGGGTGGCATGATTGTCATTACAAATGAGAAAAATGAGCTTATTCCTACTAGGACTGTAACAGGATGGCGTGTATGTATTGATTATAGAAAATTAAATGACGCCACCAGAAAAGATCACTTTCCCTTACCTTTCATAGATCAAATGTTGGAAAGATTAGCCGGAAATAGTTACTATTGTTTTCTAGATGGATTTTCCGGATATTTTCAAATTCCAATAGCACCCGAAGATCAAGAGAAAACCACATTCACGTGCCCTTATGGTACTTTTGCTTACAAACGCATGCCATTTGGACTTTGTAACGCCCCTGCAACCTTTCAAAGGTGTATGATGGCGATTTTTCACGACATGATAGAAGAATGCATGGAAGTTTTCATGGATGACTTTTCAGTCTTCGGTGATACATTTGAATCATGTCTAGTTAATCTGGAACGAATGCTTATTAGATGCGAACAATCAAATCTAGTACTTAATTGGGAGAAATGCCATTTCATGGTTAAAGAAGGCATCGTTCTTGGTCATAAAATTTCAAAAGAAGGAATTGAAGTGGATAGAGCTAAAGTAGATGTAATTGCTAAACTTCCACATCCCACCAATGTTAGAGGAGTTAGGAGTTTTCTAGGGCATGCCGGCTTTTACCGACGTTTCATAAAAGATTTTTCTAAAATTGCCACTCCTATGAATAAACTCCTAGAAAAGGATGCTCCATTCATCTTTTCAGATGAGTGTATCAAATCTTTTAATATTCTTAAAGAAAAACTTACTAATGCGCCGATCATGATAACACCAAATTGGAATCTACCATTTGAACTAATGTGCGATGCAAGTGATTTTGCAATGGGAGCCGTTTTAGGACAAAGGATTGAAAAACGATTTCAACCTATATATTATGCTAGTAAGACGTTACAAGGAGCACAAACGAACTATACAACTACTGAAAAAGAACTCCTTGCTATTGTCTTTGCTTTTGACAAATTTCGATCATATCTCGTTCTAGCAAAAACGGTGGTCTATACCGACCATTCTGCTCTTAGATACCTATTTTCAAAACAAGATGCTAAACCAAGACTAATCCGTTGGATCTTACTCTTACAAGAGTTTGATATTGAAATCCGAGATAAAAGAGGAGCAGAAAATCTCGCCGCTAATCATCTTTCTCGTCTTGAAAATCCCGAATTAGAAGTTCTAAATGAATCGGCCATACAAGACAACTTTCCTGATGAATATCTATTGAAGATAGATTATAATGAAATTCCATGGTTTGCAGACTATGCAAACTATTTAGTATGTGGATTCCTTGAAAAAGGATTATCATACCAAAGACGAAAGAAATTCTTCAGTGATATAAAACACTATTTTTGGGAAGATCCACATATGTTTAAAAGTTGTCCCGATGGAATAATACGCCGATGTGTATTTGGAGATGAAGCTAGTAAAATATTAAACCATTGTCACACAGGACCAACAGGAGGGCATTATGGGCCTCAACTAACAGCAAGAAAAGTTTATGATGCTGGATTCTATTGGCCTACAATTTACAAAGACGCACACCTTCTTTGCAAATCCTGTAATGCTTGTCAAAGGGCCGGAAAAATAAGTCAACGTGATGAAATGCCACAAAATGTCATCCAAGTATGTGAAGTATTTGACATTTGGGGTATTGACTTTATGGGTCCATTTCCAAAATCTCATAATAATCTATATATACTCGTAGCCATTGATTAAGCACAAGCTCTCCCAACTAACGATGCACGAGTTGTAGTCAACTTTTTAAAACGTCTTTTTGCAAGGTTTGGAACACCGAAAGCTTTAATAAGTGATCGGGGTAATCATTTCTGTAATAATCAACTTGAGAAAGTTCTTAAAAGATATGGAGTAACTCATAAAATCTCCACCGCATATCATCCACAAACAAGTGGACAAGTTGAAAATACCAACCGAGCTTTAAAACGTATTCTAGAGAAAACCGTAGGATCAAATCCGAAGGAATGGTCCATTAAATTAGAGGATGCACTCGGGGCTTTTAGAACAGCCTACAAAACTCCAATTGGAACCACACCTTTTAGACTTGTTTATGGAAAAGCATGTCATCTTCCAGTAGAAATTGAACACAAAGCATTTTGGGCTTTGAAGACATGTAATCTTGATTTACATGAAGCCGTACGTCTACGATTAAGTCAACTAAACGAATTAGAAGAATTAAGACATGAAGCATACGAAAATTCATTAATCTATAAAGAAAGAACGAAGAAATGGCATGATAAAAGAATCAGAAGTTCAAAAGAATTTAAAGAAGGAGACAGAGTTCTTCTTTTCAATTCACGATTCAAGCTATTTCCTGGAAAATTGAAATCAAGATGGTCTGGACCATTCATAGTCAAAAGAGTTTTCCCATACGGAACGATAGAATTAATAAATTCAAATGGGATTGAATTTAAAGTTAATGGTCACAGAGTTAAACATTACATACATGGTCCGATGGAAGTTGACAATGAAGTTAATCATAATTTCACCACCCAAGAAAACCTTCAAAATGAAAACATAAATATGTTATCAACAACATATGAAAAATCAAAAGTGGAATATAGGGAGGATTCAAATTTGAGTGATGAAGAAGAATTCCTATACAAACCTCCCATTCCAAGAAACGAAGAAAAATGTGAACAAGAAATTCAAATAGAAATGAAAGAACCAAGGAAAGAACATCCGAAAAAAGTTTACAAACCAACTCGACTTACTAAAGCAGGAGACCCGGGTGAATTTATCATTTCTTGCTTACTTAATGATGGTGCTGTATATAATGGACTCGCAGATTTAGGAGCAAGTGCAAATATTATGCCTCTTTCCTTATACAAAAGATTAGGCATGGGTAAATTAAAACCAACCAAAATAGGTGTTCAATCATTTGACCAAACCATTAAACACCCGGTTGGAATAGCAAATAATTTACTTGTTAACGTGGGAAGTTTGACCTTTGTTGCAAACTTCATAGTGATTAATATATAGGAAAACCTTGATGTTCCTCTAATTCTAGGTCGCCCATTTTTAGCAACCACCGAGGCATTCATTGATGTAAGAGAAGGTAGAATAACACTTAGGGATGGTGATACATCGATCACCTTTGTGAACCAAAAGTTTAGATCTCCACAAACCAAAACTGTTAGACCAATAAAAACGCATAAGTGTGGGGAAGATGAAGAAACACTTAATGATGATCCAATCACAAAGAATGCCTTTGATGATACGAAATTAGATGAACCCATTTTTAACAGTTCAACGAAGAAACTTTATAAACGGATTCACGATGCTAAGATTAAAGGAAACTTTAAGTTATATAACCGATTAATATCCAATTTATCGTCAAAAGAAAAGGCAATGTTAGTTGAATTTGTGAAAGTTACGGAGAAAATCAACAAATGAATTGAAGTAAAAGTCAAAGATATACAAGTTGTTGATGATTCAATTGAAAATAATGTTAATCACAATTTTGACACCACAACTAACTAAGTGTGGGGAGAATCAAGTCTTTAAAGGTTTATGTATTTCTGTTAGAGTTAGATTGTCTGTTTTCGTGTAGTTCTCGAAAATGGAATCCGAATGGTCTTTCCCTAGCAGACCTTAAAGAACTAGTCTTCTCCCCCCATTCTGAATTTTTATTTTTTTAGGTTTTTACGAAATGAAGACTGCCTGTGAACTAAACCATGGTCTAATGCTACACGCTTTGATCACTAAACGTAATAATGACACACTTCCGAGTGAAATAGTATCAGTAATCAGAGAAATAATGGACGGAGTTAGAAAAGAATCCAGATGCGAAGATAATAAGTTACAATTTGGTAAAGGAAAATCAAAATCCGCAGCGAAAAGAAGAGCACGACACCTAGAAAGATGTCACAAATGCGGAAAATGGTCACATGGAGGTAAATGTTCAAATAATCAAACCTATTCAAACACCGAATTTGTTACTTTATGCAGAGACGGACCGTTCATATGTTTAGAAGAAAAGACACTGAATGCTAGGGGTTACGCCTATGTAGCTATGGAAAAATAATTAAACCGACTATCTTATGAATGAGATAGATCATATAACTAAGAAATCTATTTCACAGTTAAGTCTGTACAGTTTTTATTTTTATTTTTTTATTTTTTTTTTAACCTTTTGATAATAAACGCTAATTTGTTCGCTAAAAAGTATTAAATTGGTATTGAATAAAATTAGGTTTAACGACCGAAATTATTGATATCATACAAAAATTTATTACATCACTGCGAAATTTAACGTTTATTCTTAAGGTATAAATATCTTTAATCAATCAACCCAAAATATTTCAAAAATTCGTCATGAGTTAAATTAGGTTTTGAAACCGAAATTACTTTACCGAAAAGAGGGGCGCATATTTTTGATAATATTTGATTGATTAAAGTGGGATAAAAAGCCAAAAAGATTTTTAATTTTATTTTTACCATGTTTTTTAAAATTAATATTTAAATCTTAAATTAATATTGTAAACTTTGTAAAAACAATATATTTAAAATTGTAAATATTTGAAAAATAAATATAAGTTTGGTGTGAATTTATAATATGAATTTTTAAATTAAGATTGGTGTGAATTTTTTTATTTTTAAAATATGAATTTTTAATTTTATGCATTTTAAATTTTAAGTTTGGTGTGAATTTTTAATATTAATTTTGAATTTCATATTTAAATTGTGTGAATTTAAAAACAAAAATTTACTTTATCTCATTAAGTTAAAAATATGATTTTTAAAATTCGTCGTAAGTTGAAGACTAGGTCTTTGAACCGAAATTGCTTTACCCGAGGGAGGGACGAGAACTTTTATTATCATTATTTTTAATCTTATTGAATTAAAGTATGCCAAAAACATTAAAAAAACCCAAAAATCTTAGCCTTTAAAACAATCGCTACAAAAAGACAAATTTTAAAATTTTTGTCGAAGGAAGGACTAGGACATCGATCCGAAACGACCTCGTCCTAAATAACAAGGGAAACAAAAATTTTAAAAATTATTTACTTAATTGTTTTATAAGTTAATGATATAAAAAAAAAAAGCAAACTCCGCGACTCGCGGAGTTTGAAGGGTCCAAACACCGCGAGTCGCGGGAGGACCAAAAATCAGAAAAAAAATATAAACACCCGAACTGATCAGTCCCAACACAGAAAAAAAACACTGCGAAAACTGCTCGAAAAAAACCCTAAAAATACACCCCAAAATCACAATTTTTAACCGTTAATCATCAAATCTTTTGCTAAAATCATGTTGAGAAGGATGCTATCTAGGAATTACTCAAGAAAAACGGTAAATTTCTACACCTAAACACCATTTAATCCGAAATTAGTGTTCTTGAGCAATTTTTTTCCCAATTTGATTTTGATGCTTTTTAGTGTAATTAAGCTTAAATTATTTATGTATTATGCTTGTATAACCTAGATTGATGCTGTTTAACATGATTAGAAGCCTTAAACTTCAAATTTTGAGTAATCTAGGGTTTGTGTTCTTGAGCAAATTTGGGGCTTTTTGATATAAACAGGTTATGGCCGATTTTTATCATGAATTGTTGCTAAATTAAGTAGTGTAACATGTCTAGGTAGTTAAATGATCCAAACTTTGAGCCTAAACATGATTTTGAGAATTAAAGTGGACTTTTTCAAGTCCAAAAATTCATGAACTTGATTTTTGAAAGATAATGCCATTTGAAACTTGTTTAATTGCTAGTAATGATTATTTTGACATGTTATTTGAGTTGAATGCTTATGAACTTGGTGAACATTTTCGTATATGCTTATTTGAAAAAGTGTAGATTTGATAAAAATGTGAAAATTAGCTTAAGTTTGATATAAATTGATCATGTCATTGTAATTATTTTGATTGATGATTTTGCTGACACTAATGCATATTTGGATGCACAAAAATTGTGTTTGATGTGTTTTGCAGACTGAAAGGGGTGAATCTTCATCCCAAGCTCTCAATGCTCCTGCTGAGAATGCAGAACAATAGGAGGTGGATAACTACTACAAGCAGGATATACCTCATCCAGTCATGATCTTTTCTGATATGCACTTGGAAGAGTTGCACCCGAACCTGAGATTTGACAGACTTTGGATAGATTATCCAAAATACCAAAGGGGTTTGCATACTCTTCATTCTAAGGTTGTTGAGGTACCGAGGGTCATAGAATGGGGACCCTTAGAAGATGTAGAATTGGCCGGGCCAATTAGGGAATTACTTGTACAGAGGTATGGTAATTCTACTTTTAATGACTGGGTACGTTTATTCACCATGCGTAGACCTGTATATAAAGTATGGTGTGAAGAATTGTTGTGTAGTATAGAGTTGAATGATCGGGTAACTAGTTTAACCGATCGATCTTTTATTAGATTTTTGTTAGGCGGTTCGATGCGCCACATGTCTTTACTAGACATGGCTCAGGCTTTACGTATATATACGCCTGAGGAGTTAGCATCTGCTGATTGTAGAGGGTTGATACTAAACGGTAGAAAGATAGATGAAAATTTTGATACACACGGTGTGTGGAGTCAAATGACAAGCCATCACAGTTTCAAAGGGGGAAATTACTCTTATTTGGATATAGATAGAGCTGAATTAAGAGTGATTCATAGGTTTTTAGCTAATTTGATTACACAAAGAGGTAAGAACAAGGAAAAGGTAAATGAACAGGATTTGTTTTACCATATGTGTATTCGAGACCCACAAAGCGCTGTAAGTATACCGTATTGTGTGGGTTATTATTTATCAGCTATGGTTAGGGGGATGCGACCGCATAGCATAATAGGAGGTGGTATTTTTATTACTTTGATTGGTGAATATCTCGGTGTGGATATAAGTCGGGGGGGATTATTAGTAGAAGAACCAGAACCCCGCGATACTATAGGTTTAAATGTATACCATGGTGCGAAAGTTTTGAAGAGGCGAAATAACGCCGCAGTACCATACCATGGTAGACATCCACAGGTTGAGAGAAACCAACAGCAAGGTAATGTAGGAGGGGAAAATGAGATGCAAGAAATGCAAAGGTTTATAGCTTCACAGGAGTACGAAAATGCTAGACAGAGAGCATTTGAAGATTGGCAAGTTAATCAGAACCAAATCATAGCTCATTGCCAACATATAGGTAGAAACTATATTCCTACACCGAAACCCATCTTCCCTCCCTGGTCTATAGAGATGCAACCACCGTATCCTACGTATAACCCTGCCGAAGCATTCTATAGCACCTATGGTTATGCCTGGAACCCCTATTGGTACCAGTATCATCCCTAGTCTACTTAGTTTTTTTTTTATTTTGTAATTTGTAATGTTGATACATTTAATACTTATGTTAATATTGTAATAGTTTTTATAATTTTCTAACTTTTATTCTTAGATTTTAATAATTTTTGAATGTGGGGTAATATTCCAAACTTCAAAAATATGTATATATGTTTGCAGTTTATCTTATGTACAGAACATGGTAAAACAACGCATTTTCAAAGACTGGTATTAAGTTCAGCAAAAGCAACTAATTTTGACGACAAGATGCAAAATATATGTGAAATAACAACAAGACGGAATGAACAAATGATGTGCACCATTTATCATTCAGCAAACAAACGCCAATATATTTGGAAACTTTGGTAAAAATTTAATCATTTTCACACAAATCACCCTCAATAATTTAAATTGTTACTGATTTCTTGCAAATGAGGGCATTGCAAGATCTTAAGTGTGGGAAGGGGTTAAATTCTTTCGGATTTTAAAATTTTTACTTTAAACACTGGGTTACCATTAAAAATACTAGTAAAGCAGTAGTTGTATTAGAATCTAGTGCTCTCTGATAATAAAGAACAGCCCTAGTCTTATATACTGACTACCCAATTCTAGTAAAATTTTACAAAATTTTCAATTAAATGAACTCAAAATCATGTTTATACATATTTATGAACGATAAAACTAGGTTATAACACTGAAATTATTGTTACCTCGAAAAGGACATAAATTGAGAAACAAATCAAAATGTTAAAATTCATTTAAAATGGAATAGAGGACGATAAAAAAGGAAAATAAAAGCCAAGTGCGGGAAAAATTACCAAGTTATCTTAAACATATGCCACATATTTTTGTACAAATAACTGAAAATACTTTTGCTTTGGACTAAACTAAAAAGTTTTACCTGATTTACTGTAAGAAAGATGGATCTACACGATGAATCAATTCCATCATTAAAAGGAAGTAAAGTCTTCCGAAAAAGACACGCGCTTCTTGATTTAGGTCAGGAAGTTGTCGTCCAGACCAGCTGTAGGTTGACGAAAAATCTAGAAAAGTCATCACTAAAATCAGCAGGAAATCCACGGACCTCAGCATTAAACAGGGTCGCCAAGTGGTCAGATTTATCCTAACCATGAGAAGGATTTATCTCGTAAAATGGGGGGGCACCATGCAAATTAGCTGGATAAGACTAATGAATCAGATCCCCAGAAAGGATAATCTCCTTAAAGATTAAAAATCAGCTTTTAAGCCTGATATTACTCAATCCTAGAGATTGACCTTAAAGATTGAGAATTCAAACTCATGGAATTCAATGATATCTAAACTCGAGCTTGAACGAGAAAATATTTTGATCAAAATTACAAACCGATTTGTTTTCTGAAAACCCTATTTTCAATGCGTTCATTACCATTGAACGTAAAATCCTAGGAATTCACCTGGAATTCATTAGGTCACCTGAACCAAATCGGGTGTCAACCGTAAGAACGGTGGTTGCATAGCATGGTCAAAGACAAGACCTTGTGCCAGACCGAAAAATTATAAGGGTGAGCTTTACTATTGCTCCTACCAAGGATAGTAATTGTGTTCGACACGTTATAGACCATAATCAAATACATGTCATTAGACATTGCCTTAACAGTTGCTTGTTCAACGCTTTCCTTTACAACCGGACGGTAGTTTACCGAAAAGTAATATACGGGACAAGTAAACTGGACGTGTTGCTTTCCAAATACAAGGTTAGCAAGTGGGTGACACAAAACCGCAAGTTTTGAGCTAAAATTTTCAAATCTGAAACCCACCAAACCCACAAAAATATTTTGCAAACACCGGTAAAGGGTTATTCCGGAAAACTTATCTAGGGTAAAAACTAGATTTAATTTTCAAAAGATCAAATGTTTTCATAAAGATCCAATTTCCTTAATGGATCTAAATTGTTATAGTCATGTGGGACTGTAAACCATATCGTTACTACCATTGTTTATACCGCCGTATAGAAATCACTGATGTACAAAGTGTGAAGAATAAAGAAGTGATTCTAGTATTTCAAGACGATATTGCTTGAGGACAAGCAACGCTCAAGTGTGGGAATATTTGATAATGCTAAAAACGAACATATATTTCATAGCATTATTCCTCAAGAAAGACAAGCTTTTAGTTGCAATTGTTCTATTTACAAGTGATATTCATTTAAATAATAAAAGGTGAAGACAAAAGACAGATTCGACAAATTGAAGATGCAAACGACCAAAAAGCTCAAAAGTACAAAATACAATCAAAGAGGTTCCAATTATTGATAAGAAACGTCTCGAAATTACAAGAGTACAAGATTCAAAACGCAAAGTACAAGATATTAAATTGTACGCAAGGACGTTCGAAAATCCGGAACCGGGACCAGAGTCAACTCTCAACGCTCGACGCAACGGACTAAAAATTACAAGTCAACTATGCACATAAATATAATATAATATTTAAATAATTCTTATAATTATTTATATATTATAATAAATAATAAAAACAGTCGGCAAGAAAGACTCCAAACTGGACTGAGCTGTAATTTCAATCTCCGCGACTCGCGGAGTTTGAAGGCCAAAAATGCCGCGAGTCGCAGAGCCCCAAGTTTTGAAAGTCCCTATAAAAGCAACCGAATTCTGAGCATTTTTCATCATCTTTTTCTTCTTCTCTCATAATACTACGTAAATATTTATATTTATATTTATATTTTAATTTTAATTTTAATTATAATTATAATTCTAATAATAAGGGTATGTTAGCGAATGTTGTAAGGGTGTAAGTCGAAATTCTGTCCGTGTAACGCTACGCTATTTTTAATCATTGTAAGTTATGTTCAACCTTTTTACATTAATGTCTCGTAGCTAAGTTATTATTATGCTTATTTAATCCGAAGTAATCATGATGTTGGGCTAATTACTAAAATTGGGTAATTGGGCTTTGTACCATAATTGGGGTTTGAATAAAAGAACGACACTTGTGGAAATTAGACTATGGGCTATTAATGGGTTTTATATTAACTAAACAATACCTTGTTAATTTAATATACAAACTTATAATTCGACGTATTTATATATAACCACATACGCTTAATCGGACACGATGGGCGGGATATTTATAAGTACGAATTATTGTTCATTTGCCGGACACGGGGATGGATTAAGTCAATGGACTCATTAAAACAGGAGTGGATTACATTCAAGGGTAATTGGTGTAATTATTAACAAAGTAGTAAAACCTTGGTTTACACGCAGTCGATAACCCGGTGTATTCATTAAACAAAGTATTAAAACCTTGTTACAATTCGAATCCCCAATTAGTTGGAATATTTGACTTTGGGAATAAGAATAGTTTGACGAAGGCTTTCGCTCTTTATATTTATGACTGATGGACTATTATGGACAAATCCGTATGGACATATTAAATAATCCAGGACAAAGGACAATTAACCCATGGGCATAAAACTAAAATCAACACGTCAAACATTATGATTACGGAAGTTTAAATAAGCATAATTATTTTATTTCATATTTAATTTCCTTTATTTTATATTTAATTGCACTTCTAATTATCGCATTTTTATTTATTGTTATTGTATTTAATTGCACTTTTAATTATCGTACTTTTTAATTATCGCAAGTTTATTTTATCGCACTTTTATTATTCGCAATTTCATTATCGTTATTTACTTTACGTTTTAAATTAAGTCTTGTATTTATTTATTATTTTACATTTGGTTTTAACTGCGACTAAAATTTTAAAATCTACAAACTGGTCATTAAACGGTAAAAACCCCCCTTTATAATAATAATATTACTTATATATATATATTTGTATTTTTATAAAAGTAAACTAATATAGCGTTAAGCTTTGTTTAAAAAGATTCCCTGTGGAACGAACCGGACTTACTAAAAACTACACTACTGTACGATTAGGTACACTGCCTATAAGTGTTGTAGCAAGGTTTAAGTATATCCATTCTATAAATAAATAAATATCTTGTGTAAAAATGTATCGTATTTAATAGTATTTCTTCTAAAATTAATAAGTATTTTATACCCCTTAGCTTTAACATCATATATATATATATATATATATATATATATATATATATATATATATATATATATATATATATATATATATATATATATATATATATATATATATAATATATATATATATATATATACATACATATGGATATATATATAGTTAACATGATATTATGATAAGAAAGTATCTCACTAGGTATATTAACAATGAGTTATATACATAAAATGAGTTTATTGAATTAAGAAACTCGAAACGATATATATAACGATTATCATTATAACAACATCTTACTAAATACATATGAATCATATTAAGATATTGTTACGCTATGTTTAAATATGTTAAATGATAAGTAAACATATCATTAAGTGTATTAACAATGAACTACATATGTAAAAACAAGATTACTAACTTAAGTGTTTCGAAACGAGACATATATGTAACGATTATCGTTGTAACGACATTTAAATGTATATATATCATATTAAGATATATTAATACATCATATTATCATGATAATATAATAATTTAACATCTCATTAGATATAATAAACAATGGGTTAACAACATTTAATAAGATCGTTAATTTAAAGGTTTCAAAACAACACTTACATGTAATATATACATGTACTGTATTAATATGTATTTATACACTTTTGAAAGACTTCAAGACACTTATCAAAGTACTTCTACTTAACAAAAATGTTTACAATTACATCCTCATTCATTTTTATCAACAATTCTACTCGTATGCACTCGTATTTGTACTCGTACAATACACAGCTTCTAAATGTATTTACTATTAGTATATACACTCCAATTGAAATGTCCTATTCATATTTATTATAAACGTTCCATATTAATTGATTTCGTCGCGAGGTTTTGACCTCTATATGAGACATTTTTCAAAGACTGCATTCATTTTTAAAACAACCATAACCTTTATTTTATCTATAAAGGTTTAAAAAGCATTACGTAGATTATCAAATAATGATACTCTAAAATATACCGTTTACACACGACCATTACATAATGGTTTACAATAAGAATATATTACATCAACAATAAGTTTCTTGAATGCAATTCTACATAATATCATACAAGCATGGACTCCAAATCTTGTCCTTATTTTAGTATGCAACAGCAGAAGCTTTTAATAATCACCTGAGAATAAACATGCTTAAAATGTCAACAAAAATGTTGGTGAGTTATAGGTTTAACCTATATAATATCAAATCATAATAATAGACCACAAGATTTCATATTTCAATATACATCCCATACATAGAGATAAAAATCATTCATATGGTGAACACCTGGTAACCGACATTAACAAGATGCATATAAGAATATCCCCTATCATTCTGGGAAATCCTTCGGACATGATAAAAACGAATTTGAAGTACTAAAGCATCTGGTACTTTGGATGGGGTTCGTTAGGCCCAATAGATCTATCTTTAGGATTCGCGTCAATTAGTAGATCGGTTTACTAATTCTTAGGCTACCAAGCAAAAGGGGCATATTCGGCTTCGATCATTCACCCATATAATGTAGTTTCATTTACTTGTGTCTATTTCATAAAACATTTATAAAACTGCATGTATTCTCATCCCAAAATATTAGATTTTAAAAGTGGGACTATAACTCACTTTCACAGATTTTTACTTCGTCGGGAGTAAGACTTGGCCACTGGTCGATTCACGAACCTATAAAAAATATATACATATATATATCAAAGTATATTCAAAATATATTTACAACATTTTTAATACATTTTGATGTTATAAGTTTATTAAGTCAGTTGTCCTCGTTAGTAACCTACAACTAGTTGTCCATAGTTAGATGTACAGAAATAAATTGATATATATTATCTTGAATCAATCCACGCCCCAGTGTATACACGTCTCAGGCTAGATCACAACTCAAAGTATATATATTTTTGGAATCAACCTCAACCCTGTATAGCTAACTCAAACATTACTGCATATAGAGTGTCTATGGTTGTTCCAAATAATATATATACATGGGTCGATATGATATGTCAAAACATTTGCATACGTGTATATGGTATTCCAAGATTACATAATATATTAGAATACATGTACAATATAAGTTAGCTAGGATATGATTTGTATAGAATTGTTACAATATTTCCCTTAGCTACAACAATCAAAAAATATCCAATCTTGTTTTACCCATAACTTCTTCGTTTTAAATCCGTTTTGAGTGAATCAAATTGCTATGGTTTCATATTGAACTCTATTTTTTGAATCTAAATATAAAAAGTATAGGTTTATAGTTGGAAATATAAGTTACAAGTCGTTTTTGTAAGAGGTAGTCATTTCAGTCGAAAGAACGACGTCTTGATGACCATTTTGAAAAACATTCTTCCACTTTGAGTTTAACCATGATTTTTGGATATAGTTTTATGTTCATCAGAAAAATCATTTTCCCAGAAGAACAACTTTTAAATCAAAGTTTATCATAACTTTTACTTATCAAACCCAAAACAGCCCGCGGTGTTACTACGACGGCGTATGTCCGGTTTTACGGTGTTTTTTGTGTTTCCAGGTTTTAAATCATTAAGTTAGAATATCATATAAATATAGAACATGTGTTTACTTGATTTTAAAAGTCAAGTTAGAAGGATTAACTTTTGTTTGCGAACAAGTTTAGAATTAACTAAACTATGTTATAGTGATTTCAAATTTAAACCTTCGAATAAGGTAGTTTTATATATATGAATCGAATGATGTTATGAACATCATTACTACCTCAGGTTTTGTGGATAAACCTATTGGAAATGATAAAAATAGATCTAGCTTCAAAGGATCCTTGGATGGCTTGAAAGTTCTTGAAGCAGAATCATGACACGAAAACAAGTTCAAGTAAGATTTCCACTCGAAATAAGATTGTTATAGTTATAGAAATTGAATCAAAGTTTGAATATGAGTATTACTTGTATTAGAAAGATATCTTACTATAAATAAGAAAGATTTCTTGAGGTTGGATGATCACTTTACACGATTGAAAGTAAGCTAGCAAACTTGGAAGTATTCTTGATTTTATGAAACTAGAATTTATAGAATTTATGAAGAACACTTAGAACTTGAAGATAGAACTTGAGAGAGATCAATTAGATGAAGAAAATTGAAGAATTAAAGTTTTTGTAGGTGTTTTTAGTCTTTGGTATATGGATTAGATATAAAGGATGTGTAATTTTGTTTACATGTAAATAAGTCGTGAATGATTACTAATATTTTTGTAATTTTATGAGATATTTCATGCTAGTTGCCAAATGATGGTTCCCACATGTGTTAGGTGACTCACATGGGCTGCTAAGAGCTGATCATTAGAGTGTATATACCAATATTACATACATCTAAAGGCTGTGTATTGTACGAGTACGAATACGGGTGCATACGAGTAGAATTATTGATGAAACTGAACGAGGATGTAATTGTAAGCATTTTTGTTAAGTAGAAGTATTTTGATAAGTGTATTGAAGTCTTTCAAAAGTGTATGAATACATATTAAAACACTACATGTATATACATTTTAACTGAGTCGTTAAGTCATCGTTAGTCGTTACATGTAAATGTTGTTTTGAAACCTTTAGGTTAACGATCTTGTTTAATGTTGTTAACCCATTGTTTATTATATCTAAAGAGATGTTAAATTATTAAATTATCATGATATTATGATATATTAATATATCTTAGTATGATATATATACAGTTAAATGTTGTTACAACGATAATCGTTACATAGATGTCTCGTTTCGAAATCATTAAGTTAGTAGTCTTGTTTTTACATATGTAGTTCATTGTTAATACACTTAATGACATGTTTACTTATCATTTATCATTATTAAACATAGTGTAACAATATCTCAATTTTATGTATATAACTCATTGTTAAAATACTTAATGAGATACTTACTTATCATAATATCATTTTAACTATATATATAATCATATATATGTCATTATATAGTTTTTACAAGTTTTAACGTTCGTGAATCACCGGTCAACTTGGGTGGTCAATTGTCTATATGAAACCTATTTCAATTAATCAAGTCTTAACAAGTTTGATTGCTTAACATGTTGGAAACACTTAATCATGTAAATAACAATTTCATTTAATATATATAAATATGGAAAAGTTCGGGTCACTACAGTACCTACCCATTAAATAAATTTCGTCCCGAAATTTTAAGCAGTTGGAGGTGTTGACGTATCTTCTGGAAATAAGTGCGGGTATTTCTTCTTCATCTGATCTTCTCATTCCTAGGTGAACTCGGGTCCTCTACGAGCATTCCATTGAACTTTAACAATTGGTATCTTATTTTGCTTAAGTCTTTTACCTCACGGTCCATTATTTTGACGGGTTCTTCGACGAATTGAAGTTTTTCGTTGATTTGGATTTTGTCTAACGGAATAGTGAGATCTTCTTTAGCAAAACATTTCTTCAAATTTGAGACGTGGAAAGTGTTATGTACAGCCACGAGTTATTGTGGTAATTCAAGTTGGTAAGCTACTGGTCCGACACGATCAATAATCTTGAATGGTCCTATATACCTTGGATTTAATTTCCCTCGTTTACCAAATCGAACAACGCCTTTCCAAGGTGCAACCTTAAGCATGACCATCTCTCCAATTTCAAATTCTATATCTTTTCTTTTAATGTCGGCGTAGCTCTTTTGTCGACTTTGGGAGGTTTTCAACCGTTGTTGAATTTGGATGATCTTCTCGATAGTTTCTTGTATTATCTCCGGACCCATAATCTGTCTATCCCCCACTTCACTCCAATAAATCAGAGACCTGCACTTTCTACCATAAAGTGCTTCAAACGCGCCATCTCAATGCTTGAATGGTAGCTGTTGTTGTAGGAAAATTCTGCTAACGGTAGATGTCGATCCCAACTGTTTCCGAAATCAATAACACATGCTCGTAGCATGTCTTCAAGCGTTTGTATCGTCCTTTCGCTTTGCCCATCAGTTTGTGGATGATAGGCAGTACTCATGTCTAGACGGGTTCCTAATGCTTGCTGTAATGTCTGCCAGAATCTTGAAATAAATCTGCCATCCCTATCAGAGATAATAGAGATTGGTATTCCATGTCTGGAGACGACTTCCTTCAAATACAGTAGTGCTAACTTCTCCATCTTGTCATCTTCTCTTATTGGCAGGAAGTGTGCTGATTTGATGAGACGATCAACTATTACCCAAATAGTATCAAAACCACTTGCAGTCCTTGGCAATTTAGTGATGAAATCCATGGTAATATTTTCCCATTTCCATTCCGGGATTTCGGGTTGTTGAAGTAGACCTGATAGTTTCTGATGCTCCGCTTTGACCTTAGAACACGTCAAACATTCCCCTACGTATTTAGCAACATCGGGTTTCATACCTGGCCACCAAAAATGTTTCTTGAGATCCTTATACATCATCCCCGTTCCAGGATGAATTGAGTATCTGGTTTTATGAGCTTCTCTAATTACCATTTCTCTCATATCTCCAAATTTTGGTACCCAAATTCTTTCAGCCCTATACCGGGTTCCGTCTTCTCAAATATTAAGATGCTTCTCCGATCCTTTGGGTATTTCATCCTTTAAGTTTTCCTCTTTTAAAACTCCTTGTTGCGCCTCCTTTATTTGAGTAGTAAGGTTAGTGTGAATCATTATATTCATAGATTTTACACGAATGGGTTCTCTGTCCTTTCTGCTCAAGGCGTCGGCTACCACATTTGCCTTCCCTGGGTGGTAACGAATCTCAAAGTCGTAATCATTCAACAATTCAATCCATCTGCATTGGCTCATGTTCAGTTGTTTCTGATTAAATATGTGTTGAAGACTTTTGTGATCGGTATATATAATACTTTTGACCCCATATAAGTAGTGCCTCCAAGTCTTTAATGCAAAAACAACAACGCCTAATTCCAAATCATGCGTCGTATAATTTTGCTCGTGAATCTTCAATTGTCTAGACGCATAAGCAATTACTTTCGTTCGTTGCATTAATACACAACCGAGACCTTGCTTTGAGGCATCACAATATATCACAAAATCATCATTCCCTTCAGGTAATGACAATATAGGTACCGTAGTTAACTTTTTCTTCAACAATTGAAACGCTTTTTCTTGTTCATCCTTCCATTCAAATTTTCTCCCTTTATGCATTAATGCAGTCAAGGGTTTTGCTATTTTAGAAAAATCTTGGATGAATCTCCTGTAATAACTAGCTAGCCCTAAAAATTGGCGTATGTGTTTCGGAGTTTTCGGGGTTTTCCACTTTTCAACGGTTTCAATCTTTGCTGGATCCACCTGAATACCTTCTTTGTTCACTATATGACTGAGAAATTGAACTTCTTCCAACCAAAATGCACACTTTGAAAACTTAGCGTACAGTTTTTCTTTTCTCAGCAACTCTAGCACTTTTCTCAAATGTTCTTCGTGCTCTTGATCATTCTTCAAGTAAATAAGTATGTCATCTATGAAAACAATGATAAACTTGTCAAGATATGGCCCACACACTCGGTTCATGAGGTCCATGAACACAGCTGGTGCATTAGTCAATCCAAACGGCATAACCATAAACTCGTAATGACCGTAACGCGTCCTAAAAGCAGTCTTTGGAATATCATCCTCCTTCACCCGCATTTGATGATATCCAGAACGTAAATCAATCTTCGAATAAACAGACGAGCCTTGTAGTTGATCAAATAAGTCATCGATTCTCGGTAGTGGGTAGCGATTCTTGATGGTAAGTTTGTTCAACTCTCGGTAGTCAATACACAACCTGAATGTACCATCTTTCTTCTTGACAAATAAAATAGGAGCTCCCCATGGTGATGTGCTTGGTCGAATGAAACTACGCTCTAAAAGTTCCTATAACTGACTTTGTAATTCTTTCATTTCGCTGGGTGCGAGTCTGTATGGAGCATGAGCTATTGGTGCAGCTCCTGGTACAAGGTCTATTTGAAATTCAACGGATCGATGTGGGGGTAATCCTGGTAATTCTTTCGAAAATACATCGGGAAATTCTTTTGCGACGGTAACATCACTGATGTTCTTTTCTTCAGGTTTAACTTCCTCGATGTGTGCTAGAATGACGTAACAACCTTTTCTTATTAGTTTTTGCACCTTCAAACTACTAATAAGATTTAATTTCGCGTTGTTCTTTTCTCCATACACCATTAAAGGTTTTCCTTTTTCACGCATAATGCGAATCGCATTTTTGTAACAAACGACCTCTGCTCTTACCTTCTTCAACCAGTCCATGCCAATTATTACATCAAAACTCCCTAACTTGACTGGTATTAAATCAATCTTAAACGTTTCATCACCCAGTTTAATTTCTCTATCCCGACATATATTATCTGCTGAAATTAATTTACCATTTGTTAATTCGAGTAAAAATTTATTATCCAAAGGCGTCAATGGGCAACTTAATTTATTACAAAATTCTCTACTCATATAGCTTCTATCCGCACCCGAATCAAATAAAACATAAGCAGATTTATCGTCAATAAGAAACGTACCCATAACAAGCTCCGGGTCTTCCTGTGCTTCTGCCGCATTAATATTAAAAACTCTTCCACGGCCCTGCCCATTAGTATTCCCCTGATTTGGGCAATTTCTAATAATGTGGCCCGGTTTTCCACATTTATAACAAACAGCGTTGGTATTACTTGCTCCGACACTATTCGTTTCGGCATTACTTGTTCCGACATTATTTGTTCCTTTAGTTATGTTAAACTTTGGTCCGTATACCTCACACTTTATCGCGCTATGACCATTTCTTTTACACCTGTTGCAAAATATCGTGCAAGACCCCTGATGATTTTCTTCACACCTATGACATGGCTGTTTTTGGTTTTTGTTGCCGTTGTTGTTATTGATGTTGTTGTTAGGGTTGTTATTGTTGTTGAAACGGTTGTTGTAGTTGTTGTTGTTGTTGGGATGTTTGTTGTAGTTATTGTTAGGATTGCGGTTATTGTTGCGATTGTTGTTGCGGTTGTTGGGATAGTTGTTGCGATTGTGGTTGTAATTGTTGTTGTTGTTGTACTGGTGGCTCTTGTCACCGTTTTCCTCCCACTTCCTCTTGAGTTGTTTCATGTTGGCTTCTTCGGCCGCCTGCTCTTTAATTCTTCCCTCAATCTGATTTATGAGTTTATGAGCCATTTGACTTGCCTTCTGTATAGAAGCGGGCTCGTGTGAACTCACATCTTCTTGAATCCTTACAGGTAACCCTTTTACAAATGCGTCGATCTTTTCTTCTTCATCTTCGAATGCTCCCGGACAGAATAGGCACAACTCTGTGAATCGTCGTTCATATGTGGTAACGTTGAACCCTTGTGTTCGTAACTCTCTAAGTTCTGCCTTAAGTTTATTGACTTCGTTTCTAGGACGGTACTGCTCGTTCATCAATTGCTTGAATGCCGACCACGGTAGTGCTTAAGCAGCATTTTGTCCTACTTATTCAAGATAGGTGTTCCACCACGTTAACGCAGTACCTATGAAGGTATGCATAGAGTAAATAACTTTGTCCTCTTCAGTACACTTACTTATGGCAAACACCGATTCGACTTTCTCGGTCCACCGTTTCAATCCAATTGGTCCTTCGGTTCCATCAAATTCCAAAGGTTTGCAGGCAGTGAATTCTTTGTAGGAGCATCCTACACGATTTCTTTCGCCGTTAGCTGCATTGCTAGATTCAGAGTTATTGTTGGTATGTAGCGCAACCTGTACTGCGGCTATGTTTGCAGCAAGAAATGTATGAAATTCCTCTTCGCTCACATTCATGGTGTGTTGAGTAGTCGGTGCCATTTCCTTCAAAATAGCTAACTGAATCGAGTTAATCATACATAATATTAAGAGTAGTCAATAGTATTTCGTAGCATAATATGAACTCATTTATAAAAGCTTTTTCTTCATATTAGCGTTTTATAAGTTTAAATTCGGGTACTACCTACCCGTTAAGTTCATACTTACTAGCTAATATACAATTCAACTGCTACAATTTCATATGAAAAACTGATTATAATAATATATCACATACAAATATTCTTCAAACTTACAACTTCGCTATATTACATATAACATGAAATATAGTACACTTTGATACAGGACAATTTTTGAAGATAAACCTAGTTAATACGCAAGTTGTTCAGCAAAGGAAATAAAGACACGTAGTTCATAAGTCCAGAAACAAGTCATGCATTCTGGTTTTACTAAGACGACTTCCCATCCCTGGTTTTGTAGAAAATAACCGTTATGACCATTGGCTAGGCAGCATGTTGTAATGTCGTCAAAAGGACAAGGATTTCGTAATGTCCAACAGCCCCGTAATAATCTAAAAACCTTGTTTCTCACCCCAACTACTGAATCCGTCACTTGTGGGAAGGTTTTATTTAAAAACTGCAATCCGATATTCTTTTTCTCACTTTGGTAAGAAGCGAACATCACTAACCCGTAAGCATAACATGCTTCTTTATGTTGCATGTTAGAAGCTCTTTCTAATTCATGAAATCCTATGTTGTGATATGTTGAGTCAAAATAGGTTCTTAACCCGTAGCGTAAAATTGCATTTGGGTTCCCCACATTTAACGCTTTAAAGAAAACACGGCGTAACTTACGGTCTCCACAATGTGATATACCCCACCTATCAAAGGAAAGCCTTTTATAAACTAAGGCATTTCTGGAAAGTCTTTCAAATGTTTGACAAGTTAATTTTGCCATAATTAATTGTGCTGATGAATTCTAACCAACTCTAGACAAGATTTCCTCAATCATATCCTCTGGTAGATCTTCTAAAATATTCGGTTGTCTACCCTTAACGTTCATTTTGTTTGTATACTGTAAAATAGACAAGGATTAGATTCGTAAAAGATAATTAACAAACAATACAAGCAATTTTTACATAGAACATAAAAGTACAAGCACACTACAATACATATAATATACAACATGATTACAACCCTTTAATCTGAATCACTGGTTTCTTCTTCTTCAGACTTGGTTCGTTTTCCTAATTTTCTAGGAATATATGGTGTTCCTCTAATACGAGCCGTCGTTTTCCACAATGGTTTAGAAAAACCTGGTGGTTTAGAGGTTCCCGGGTCATTGTTACATTTTAGGAAATACTGATGTTGCCGATACATATAAAGTTCATCGGGGTTGAAATCGGGTTTCTCTATTTTTATACCTTTTCCCTTATTATTTTCTTTCGCTTTATTAAATTGGGTCGAGGTAATTTATATAACATCATCGGAATCCTCATCGGGATCCGATTCATCGGAAAATTGGTAATCTTCCCAATATTTTGCTTCCTCGGCGAAAACACCATTGACCATTATTAACTTTGGTCCGTTGGTTGAGGATTTTCTTTTATTTAATGGATTTACTATAGGTATCAATATTTATTCCTCCGGAACCTCTTCTTCTTCCGGTTCCTCCTCTTCCAGTTCCTCCTCTTCCGGTTCCTCTTCTTCCGGTTCCTCCTCTTTCGGTTCCTCCTCTTCCGGTTCCTCCTCTTCCGGTTCCTCTTCTTTCGGTTCCTCTTCGGGAATTTGTGAATCTTCCCAAAATATATTCGACTCTTCATTATTATTAGGTGAATTGATGGGATTTGTACTAGTGGTAGACATCTATCACACAATATCAAACACATTAAGAGGTTAATATATCACATAATATTTACATGTTAATAATATATAGTTTCTAACAAAAGTGTTAAGCAATCGTTTTTAAAGAAAACACGGTCGAAGTCCAGACTCACTAATGTATCCTAACAAACTCGATAAGACACACTAATGCAAATTTCTGGTTCTCTAAGACCAACGCTCTGATACCAACTGAAATGTCCCGTTCATATTGATTATAAACGTTCCATATAAATTGATTTCGTCGCGAGGTTTTGACCTCTATATGAGACGTTTTCCAAAGACTGCATTCCTTTTTAAAATAACCATAACCTTTATTTTATCTATAAAGGTTTAAAAAGCATTACGTAGATTATCAAATAATGATAATCTAAAATATACCGTTTACACACGACCATTACATAATGGTTTACAATAAGAATATATTACATCAAAAATAAGTTTCTTGAATACAGTTTTTACATAATATCATACAAGCATGGACTCCAAATCTTGTCCTTATTTTAGTTTGCAACAGCGGAAGCTCTTAATAATCACCTGAGAATAAACATGCTTAAAATGTCAACAAAAATGTTAGTGAGTTATAGGTTTAACCTATATAATATCAAATCATAATAATAGACCACAAGATTTCATATTTCAATATACATCCCATAAATAGTGATAAAAATCATTCATATGGTGAACACCTGGTAACTGACATTAACAAGATGCATATAAGAATATCCCCGATCATTCCGGGAAATCCTTCGGACATGATAAAAACGAATTTGAAGTACTAAAGCATCCGGTACTTTGGATGGGGTTCGTTAGGCCCAATAGAGCTATCTTTAGGATTCGCGTCAATTAGTAGATCGGTTTACTAATTCTTAGGCTACCAAGCAAAAGGGGCATATTTGGCTTCGATCATTCACCCATATAATGTAGTTTCATTTACTTGTGTGTCTATTTCATAAAACATTTATAAAACTGCATGTATTCTCATCCCAAAATATTAGATTTTAAAAGTGGGACTATAATTCACTTTCACAGATTTTTACTTCGTCAGGAGTAAGACTTGGCCACTGGTTGATTCACGAACCTATAACAAATATATACATATATATATATATCAAAGTATGTTCAAAATATATTTACAATATTTTTAATACATTTTGATGTTATAAGTTTATTAAGTCAACTGTCCTCGTTAGTAACCTACAACTAGTTGTCCATAGTTAGATGTACAGAAATAAATTGATATATATTATCTTGAATCAATCCACGACCCAGTGTATACACGTCTCAGGCTAGATCACAACTCAAAGTATATATATTTTTGGAATCAACCTCAACCCTGTATAGCTAACTCAAATATTACTGCATATAGAGTGTTTATGGTTGTTCCAAATAATAAATATACATGGGTCGATATGATATGTCAAAACATTTGCATACATGTCTATGGTATCCCAGGATTACATAATATATTAGAATACATGTACAATATAAGTTAGCTAGGATATGATTTGTATAGAATTGTTACAATATTTCCCGTAGCTACAAAAATCAAAAAATATCCAATCTTGTTTTACCCATAACTTCTTCGTTTTAAATCCGTTTTGAGTGAATCAAATTGCTATGGTTTCATATTGAACTCTATTTTATGAATATAAACATAAAAAGTATAGGTTTATAGTTGGAAATATAAGTTACAAGTCATTTTTGTAAGAGGTAGTCATTTCAGTCGAAAGAACGACGTCTTGATGACCATTTTGAAAAACATACTTCCACTTTGAGTTTGACCATGATTTTTGGATATAGTTTCATGTTCATAAGAAAAATCATTTTTCAAGAAGAACAACTTTTAAATAAATGTTTATCATAACTTTTAATTATCAAACCCAAAACAGCCTGCGGTGTTACTACGACGGCGTATGTTCGATTTTACGGTGTTTTTCGTGTTTTCAGGTTTTAAATCATTAAGTTAGCATATCATATAGATATAGAACATGTGTTTAGTTAATTTTAAAAGTCAAGTTAGAAGGATTAACTTTTGTTTGCGAACAAGTTTAGAATTAACTAAACTATGTTCTAGTGATTTAAAGTTTAAACCTTCGAATAAGGTAGTTTTATATATATGAATCGAATGATGTTATGAACATCATTACTATCTCAGGTTTTATGGATAAACCTACTGGAAATGAGAAAAATATATCTAGCTTCAAAGGATCCTTGGATGGCTTGAAAGTTCTTGAAGCAGAATCATGGCACGAAAACAAGTTCAAGTAAGATTTCCACTCGAAATAAGATTGTTATAGTTATAGAAATTGAATCAAAGTTTGAATATGAGTATTACCTTGTATTAGAAAGATATATTACTATAAATAAGAAAGATTTCTTGAGGTCGGATGATCACTTTACAAGATTGGAAGTAAGCTAGCAAACTTGGAAGTATTCTTGATTTTATGAAACTAGAACTTATAGAATTTATGAAGAACACTTAGAACTTGAAGATAGAACTTGAGAGAGATCAATTAGATGAATAAAATTGAAGAATGAAAGTTTTTGTAGGTGTTTTTGGTCGTTGGTATATGGATTAGATATAAAGGATGTGTAATTTTGTTTACATGTAAATAAGTCATGAATGATTACTAATATTTTTGTAATTTTATGAGATATTTCATGCTAGTTGACAAATGATGGTTCCCACATGTGTTAAGTGACTCACATGGGCTGTTAATAGCGGATCATTGGAGTGTATATACCAATAGTACATACATCTAAAAGCTGTGTATTGTACGAGTACGAATACGGGTGCATACGAGTAGAATTGTTGATGAAACTGAACGAGGATGTAATTGTAAGCATTTTTGTTAAGTAGAAGTATTTTGATAAGTGTCTTGATGTCTTTCAAAAGTGTATGAATACATATTAAAACACTACATGTATATACATTTTAACTGAGTCGTTAAGTCATCGTTAGTCGTTACATGTAAATGTTGTTTTGAAACCTTTAGGTTAACGATCTTGTTAAATGTTGTTAACCCATTGTTTATTATATCTAAAGAGATGTTAAATTATTACATTATCATGATATTATGATATATTAATATATCTTAGTATGATATATATACAGTTAAATGTTGTTACAACGATAATCGTTACATATATGTCTCGTTTCGAAATCATTAAGTTAGTAGTCTTGTTTTTACATATGTAGTTCATTGTTAATACACTTAATGACATGTTTACTTATCATTTATCATGATTAAACATAGTGTAACAATATCTTAATATGATTCATATGTATTTAGTAAGACGTTGTTATAACGATAATCGTTATATATATCGTTTCGAGTTTCTTAATTCAATAAACTCAATTTTATATATATAACTCATTGTTAAAATACCTAATGAGATACTTACTTATCATAGTATCATGTTAACTATATATATAATCATATATATGTCATCATATAGTTTTTACAAGTTTTACCGTTCGTGAATCACCGGTCAACTTGGGTGGTCAATTGTCTATATAAAACCTATTTCAATTAATCAAGTCTTAACAAGTTTAATTACTTAACATGTTGGAAACACTTAATCATGTAAATAACAATTTCATTTAATATATATAAACATGGAAAATTTCGGGTCACTACACCAATGAGCAGCTCTTAGCAGCCCATGTGAGTCACCTAACCATGTGGGAACCATCATTTGGCAACTAGCATGAAATATCTCACAAAATTACAAAAAATATTATAAATCATTCATGAATTATTTACATGAAAACAAACTTACACATCATTTATATCTAATCCATATACCAACGACCAAAAACACCTACAAACACTTTCATTCTTCAATTTTCTTCATCTAATTAATCTCTCTCAAGTTCTATCTTCAAGTTCTAAGTGTTCTTCATAAATTCTTCAAGTTCTATGATTACTTCCAAGCTTTCTAATCCAATCCAAGCAATCATCTAAGCTCAAGAAATCTTTCTTATTTACAGTAAGATATCTTTCTAATACAAGGTAATACTCATATTCAAATTTTGATTCAATTTCTATAACTATAACTATCTTATTTCGAGTGGAAATCTTACTTGAACTTGTTTTCGTGTCATGATTCTACTTCAAGAAATTTCAAGCCATCCAAGAATCCTTTGAAGCTAGATCAATTTTTGTTACTTTTAGTAGGTTTACCTACTAAACTTGAGGTAGTAATGATGTTTATAACATCATTCAATTCATATATATATATAACTATCTTATTCGAAGATTTAAACTTGTAATCACTAGAACATAGTTTAGTTAATTCTAAACTTGTTCGCAAATAAAGTTAATCCTTCTAACTTGAATTTTAAAATCAACTAAACACATGTTCAATATCTATATGATATGCTAACTTAATGATTTAAAACCTGAAAACACGAAAAACACCGTAAAACCGGACATACGCCGTTGTAGTAACACCGCGGGCTGTTTTGGGTTTGATAATTAAAAACTAGGATAAACTTTGATTTAAAAGTTGTTCTTCTAGAAAAATGATTTTTCTTATGAACATGAAACTATATCCAAAAATCATGGTTAAACTCAAAGTGGAAGTATGTTTTCCAAAATGGTCATCTAGACGTCGTTCTTTCGACTGAAATGACTACCTTTACAAAAACGACTTGTAATTTGTATTTTTGACTATAAACTTATACTTTTTCTGTTTAGATTCATAAACTTAAGTTCAATATGAAAACATAGCAACTTGAATCACTCAAAACGGATTTAAAACGAAGAAATTATGGGTAAAACAAGATTGGATAATTTTGCTTGTTGTAGCTACGTGAAATTTGTTACAAATCTATACAAATCCTAACTTAACTAACTTATATTGTATTATACATGTATTCTAACATATATTATGTAATCTTGGGATACCATAGACACGAATACAATGTTTTGACATATCATATCGACCCATCTATATATATATTTCGGAACAACTATAGACACTCTATATGCAGTAATGTTGGAGTTAGCTATACAGGGTTAAGGTTGATTCCCAAATATTATATATACTTTGAGTTGTGATCTAGCCTGAGACTTGTATACACGAGGTCGTGGATTGATTCGAGATAATATATATTGCTTTATTTCTGTACATCTAACTGTGGACAACTAGTTGTAGGTTACTAACGAGGACTGCTGACTTAACAAACTCAAATCATTAAAACGTAATAAAAATGTTGTAATTATATTTTGATCATACTTTGATACATATGTACATATTTGTTATATGTTCGTGAATCAACCCATGGCCAAGTCTTACTTCCCGGCGAAGTAAAAATCTGTGAAAGTGAGTTATAGTCCCACTTTTTAAATCTAATATTTTTGGGATGACAATACATGCAATTTTATAAATGTTTTACAAAATAGTCACAAGTACATGAAACTACTTTCTATGGTTGAATGATCGAAGCCGAATATGCGCATTTTGCTTGGTAACCTAAGAATTAGTATACCAGTCTACTAATTGACGCGAATCCTAAAGATAGATCTATTGGGCCCAACAAACCCCATCCGTTGTAGCGGATGCTTTAGTACTTCGAGTTTTTATATCATGTCCGATGGATGTCCCGGAAGGATGGGGATATTCTTATATGCATCTTGTTAATGTCGGTTACCAGGTGTTCAATCCATAGAATGATTATTTTTGTCTCTATGCATGTGACGTATGTTTACAAAAAATGGAAATATGAAATCTTGTGGTCTATTATTACGATTGATAAAAATATAGGTTAAACCTATAACTCACCAACATTTTTGTTGACGTTTTAAGCATGTTTATTCTCAGGTAATTGTTAAGAGCTTCCGCTATTACATACTAAATTAAGGACAAGATTTAGAGTCCATGCTTGTATAATATTGTTTGAAAAATGCATTCGAAGACATATATTATTGTGTAATATTATTGTAAACCAATATGTAATTTTCGTGTGAGAACGCTATATTTTGATTATCATTATTTGATAATCGTCATAATATTTTAAACCTTTATTGATAAAATAAAGGTTATGGTTGTTTTAAAAATCGAATGCAGTCTTTGAAAAACGTCTCATATAGAGGTCAAAACCTCGCAACGAAATCAATTAATGTGGAACTTTTATAATCAATATGAACGGGACATTTCACAAATTGGGTTGACTTTGATTGGGTCGAATTTGGTAATGACACTAAATTGGATTAAATGGATGTTAAACACTTTTGTTATGTGTTAAATGGCATTTTTGAATGAAAGTAATCGTGAAAAGTGTTTTTAGGTTAAAATGACATTTTAACAAAAGTCAAACGTGGTCAAAAGCAATATGGGTCGATATTGCACGTGTTGGGTTTTTGGTGTAATTGGCGTTTGAAATGATTACTACCTAAGTAGTAATTTAGTGTTAAGATCTAGGTTTGGTCTAATTGGTGTAAAGTATGATTTGGGATAAATTGTACTTTGTTGTGTTGGTTTGAATTACCACCCGAAGTGGTAATTGGGTTGTGTCCATTAGATGTTGAATGGGGGGGGGGGAGGGTTTTTGGCGAGCAAGGTGTGAACCCTCGGCTAAGGGATGTTTGTGTCGGGTTCTCTTTTAGAGAATGACTATTTATGTGTATATTGTACCTATGTGTGATATAGGTGGTTACTTGCTCGGAGTTGAGGACGGAGATCATGTTGTACATGACTTGTGCGGGCATTCCAAGGTGAGTGGAATAATTATACGTGTATGTATATAATGTATTTATTTATATGAACGGATATGTGTTGTCCAAGTTAGTGATATATGTCGTTGTACACTAACGGTATTTATGAACGGATATGTGTTGTCCGAGTTAGTGATATATGTCGTTGTACACTAACATTTTTTATGACGGATATGTGTTGTCCAAGTTAGTGATATATGTCATTGTACACTAACGGTTTTGTGAACGGATATGTGTTGTCGTTCCGCCAAGGGTTAGTGATATATGTTGTTGTACACTAACGGTTGTTATGAACACCAATGGGAAATTCGAGTACCATTCCTTTGTTCGATTGGTTAACCATGGTTGTGTGTTGTGTTGTAGCATATTATATTGTTCGTATTATATGCTATTGTGATGCTAGCTTTTGTTGTCGGAGGTTAGTAGCGTTATAATTGAGATTGGTATGCTAATTGAATTGCTAGCTCGTATGCGGTATGTGTGTAAGTGTTTGCAAGTAGATAGATTATATATGTATATGTATAATTATTGCATTCACTAAGCGTAAGCTTACCCCTCTCGTTGTTTACCTTTTTACAGGTATTGTGTTATGAAGCTATCTAGTTGTTAGACTAGATGCGTAGGAGCATTTGGGCTCGATGGGGTAGCTATTGTATATTGGACGTGGATTGGGGATATGGTAGATCCTCGGGATTATGCTCTTGGTATCGGGATGGGCTATTGTGTCTTAACCGTGGTGTTGAGTAAATGTTTTGAGGTCGCATCGTTTGGTTTTGTCGAGTCAAAATTTGTATGTGAAATACATTCTCGTAAGGATGTATGGTGTCATTTGTAAACCAAGAGTCGAGATAAAACGTTAACGTGTTATTATGATAAATTGTATATGGAAAACTATTTTGAAATGGTTGTGTACTTGGATGCTATTGGGACCTAACATATATAAAAAAAAATGTACTTTGTTTTTGGTTAAACGGATTGGGGTTGTTTTAAGTGGTATCAGAGCATAGTCTAAGGGAATTAGGTGACCTTGGAATAGGTGCCTAGTCTTAGACTTATTGATGGTTGTACGTCATTTGCGGGACTTGTTGGAATACGGGTCGGTTTGAGATTTGTTAGTGCCTTAGAGTAGGTGACTAACTATGACTGGTGATTGTCCAAAGTGTTATTATGTGGGGCCTTATTTCGTGTGTAAATTAGTTCCTTAGATTGATAGTGCCTAATGTAAGTAGGCGAACTTGGACGTTGTTTTAGTGATAGTCACCTAGGTTGTAGGTTGACTTGTTGTTGCGGTGTACTTGTGTATATTTATTATTGTATTGTATATAGGTGTATATATACAGGTATCTATTGGTGCGGTGTCCTAAAGACGAATCTATTGGAGAGATTCGGATGTTTGGCGGTTTTGAGTGATCAAGTTCGCGATAAGGACTTTGGTCATTCGGGCACTAGGAGTTATCGCGTGTTATCTTGTGTGAATGTTGCGTCTGTCCGGGTAAAGTACTTTGCGTGACCATGTGGAAATGGTAAGGTACACAATTGTAATAGTGACTGATCACCATTATTACAAAAGTGTATCTTGACACCAAGCATGACATGACAAGTACCGAGCGGAGAAAATGTGGCATGGTTGGGGTAGAACGGGACGAGTTAGGAATCTTTTATTGGTTCCTAGGATATAGTGGTCTCGAGTGATGTGCTTGTTGTCACATTGGGTTCTTTGTGAGTCGGGAAGTGTTACGGTGGTTTCAGTTAGCTAAGATGAGTGAGAAACTCACGAGTTCGGCGCGTGCATAGTCACCCTAGGTAGTGGGTGCACTGTTGGGATTTGTCATTGGTTGTAGTTACCCATCGTAACTAGGATGACCAATTATTGTATGTGTGTGTGCGTCGAGGACTTAAATTCTGTAATGGAATACGACAAGTCTAATGATTGTAGTTTGGGGTTGCACTCGGTAGAGTGTGTGGTTAGAGGATCGTGTAAGGATTCTAGTTGTGAGCCGCCTTGGAATTGGCGAATCGGGGAGTCTTGGGGTCATTAAACTCATGGGAGTGGGACCCGTATGACGATGATTGCGTTAGTGTGTTAGCATGTTATGGATTATAGGGTAATATTCCTAACGGAATATCCCTTGTTGTGGTAGTCGTGCCGATGTGCGGAAGAGTGTAAGACTTGGTGTTTCCAAGGTTCTCTTTAGTGTTAGATGAAAGGGTTCGTGAGGCTATATCGTGTTGGCCTTGTGGAAATTGTGGCTAGCGTGTGATCACTAGAAACTTTCGAGAAGACAATAAACCGTAAGGTTTGTCGGGTAGGTATAACTTTGGGTCATTATTGTGGAGAAATGGGAGACATCGCATGTATGAAACCCAAAGATCAAGTTTCTAAACTTCGGTAGATTGTGGTGGGAGTCTGCATGACACTGCGTCAGATGCCTCTTTATACCAGCTAGTGTAATGTAAAACTCCGGTAGTGGTGTGATTACTTTGTGCTTAGGGTTCCCGTGAGATACCCTTGGAAGCAGCGGAGATTACAATAGTGATCGATGGGTGATAGTAATTTGGTGGTTGTGAAAGTTGAAGTTAGAGAGCATTGCGGTAAATACTTCCTATGAAGTGACGGATGAGCGAATCTGGTTGCTCTTGTGATAGACGGGTGAAGATGACCGACGAGCCGGTGACGGACTTAATGTTCGGTTTAGACCGAAGGTTATGATGAAGTGTTGTTATTGCTGTCGATGCAATTATTGTGTCGGATTGGTCACTCTTCTCAATGAGAGTGAGCAATTGTTGGTAAAGGTTTGTTGAGTGGAAGGTCGGGTGATCTCGACTAAGATGCACGATTGATTTATTGGAGTGATGTATGCTTAGGCATAGAGACGTATGTGGGACTTTGGTGGAGTTCGCTTTGCGAATGATTAAGGCAGTCGATTGTGATTTGTGGTATGAAGGTGCGAAGTCGTCGCGTTTACGACATCTCTGGTAATTTTGTATGACTGCTCTGAGATCCTAAAGTGAATTTGCAGTGATTCGGTGTTTATGATTAGTGATGAGAATGATCATGTGTGTTGTGGAATAGTAATTCCGCGGGATGTTATCATCTTTGCGGTAAGAATGTGGAGCTAAATCCTAAGTGGGGGAGTTTTTACTGCCGCCCGACGAAGCTCCCGTGGTACTAGATCAAGTGAAGTGTAAGACTTCTTAGGTAAGGCGGTCGTGTAGTACCAAAGTGCGGTATGAGACCAAGTGTGAAGTTTGAGATCACGGAAGTGAGAGAATGTAACTGTTATTGCGGGTGCTCTCGTGATATAAATTTGGGTTGGTGTGAAACTCGGATAGTACTGCCGAGTGAGTACGAGTTCGAGATGGTGGTTAATACTATATTTTCCCTGTCGGGAAACATGATCGTGAGAATTTTCAGTGGATTATTCCACTTTGTGGATGGTTGTGAAGCGGGGAGCGCCGATTCTGATTGTCTCACGTCGAGACACGCGGTTGTTGTTTGTTTACGAGAGTGTGTTCCCCAGTGATGCGACCCGTTGGTTGCATGGAAATGTCAAGGCCATCCTTAATGGACGGTCTAGGTAGGAGGATTCGCCCGACGTCTGTGAATATTTTATGGGTCGTGTGTTGAGTGGCGAAATTGTAGTGATGATGATTTACTGTTGATGGGATTCTAGTATATGAATAGTCTCCGTGCTAGTACTAGAAAGCCTTCTGATGTGGTTGTGTTGTAGAGTTGGAGGAGAAACCCTGTGTTGAGTGTTGATGATTTGTTTAGCACGTGGTGTATTATCGTCATCCTGGATTAATTCAGAGACTGGTGATCGTGCGCGGATCGATTGATGGGAAAGTTTGTGTCCCTAGGGTGATTAGTTGGCGATACTGAGATTCCTTCGTTGAAGGAATGACCCGGTGGTGCAGACGGGGGAAGTTGATTCTTGATTAAGTGAACCTTCTTGAATTGCTGGTTTAAGCGTCGTTGAAGTACGGAGTTTAACGCGGCATAAATCCTTCTCGATTTGGATTAATGCAAGACTTGGTCCACAGCGTAGTGGACTTAGTAGACTGCGTCGAGTGTTATAGATGTGAATGTAGCTTGTCGCGAGTTGTAATCTGGAGAATTTGAAGGAATATAATGGTGTATTTCGTATTTTTCCTAAGTGGGCATTGGGATGTTGGGTGTACGAGATACCGTTTGTTGCGGTAATGTACGCTAATGGTTATTAGCGTGTAGTGAGACATTCGGGATTATGGAAATCGTTGTGGACATCGAGTTTGGATGTGTGTAGGAGAACCATAGCGTGTAGGTTCGGATTGGTTAAGTGACTAGGATCTCGAGGACGTGATCCAATTTAAGTGGGGGAGAGTTGTAACATCCCGTTTTTCATCATACATGTCAGAGGTATTTGATTGATCTTTCGAATGTTCATACTTGGTTGTATAATAGTATAAAGATGATTGTACGATGAGTGTATGAAGTGTACCAAGCGTGTAATTGTTGCTTGTTCGAAAGTCGAAGAAAACTGGACGTTGTTTGAGTTACAAGGTGTGTACGTACCTTTTCGACCCCAAATAAAGTTTGAGTTGATATTTCAAAACGTTGCCATTAGAAAGGAAATCTTATTACGTTTCCAACGATATTTGATTCATCAAAAACGGAGCTACGGTCAAAAATTATGGCCAAAACAAGTTGTTGAAGTTCGAATGAAATAGGCCATTGTCACGGCGTGATCAAAATTGCCACGGCGCTACAATTGCCTATTTTGAGGGTCAGAAAGCTTGAAAATGTGATCTAAAATCACCCTCTGGGCCACGGCGCAGAGGGTTTACTCCGCGGCGCGACAATAGGCACTATCTGATGCTTTTCAGCCTTTTAATGAGTTAAATGAGGGGTATAATCGTCTTTTAACTTGGGGACGGATTTGTAGCCATAATATCAGTTTGAGATCCAGTTTTGGATCATTTTCACATCCACACAACTCTCTCATCTCATCTTAGAGAGAGAGGGAGATTTCTAGAGAGAGATTTAGAGATTTGGAGAAGAAGAAGCTTGAATCGATCTAAGGTCCGAGAATTAAAGTTGTTCTCCTCGTTCACGGCTATGTTATGGTAGTGTTGGTATGTTCTAACTACGAATTTCAATTATTTGATTCTTGTTCAGGTTTAGGGATTGAGCTAGTTAGGGTTATAAACCCCATTTCTCATAAAATTGGGGGTTTTGTTGTATGCATTATGTAAGTAAACCCGATTATTGTGGGTTTAGGGCCTGATGATGAATTTGGAAGTATTTGTCATGGTTTGGGTGTTAAATCACTAGGTTGTGAGTTTGTTAGTGATTTTGGTGTTCTTATGAACATGTTTGCTAGTCAAATGGGTGTTGACTTGATTTGGTGTCAAAATGGGTTTTGGGTCAAGTTTTGGTGAATCAAGTATGTAAATACTTGATTTAGGTGTTAATTGGTGTTTTGATAATATAATCACTAGTCGTTAGTGATTTTGGGCATTTTGGGACTTAGGTCAAATTGGGTTGACTTTGATTGGGTCGAATTTGGTAATGACACTAAATTGGATTAAATGGATGTTAAACACTTTTGTTAAGTGTTAAATGGCATTTTTGAATGAAAGTAATCCTGGAAAGTGTTTTTGGGTTAAAATGACATTTTAACAAAAGTCAAACGTGGTCAAAAGCAATATGGGCCGATATTGCACGTGTTGGGTTTTTGGTGTAATTGGCATTTGAAATGATTACTACCTAAGTAGTAATTTAGTGTTAAGACCTAGGTTTGGTCTAATTGGTGTAAAGTATGATTTGTGATAAATTGTACTTTGTTGTGTTGGTTTGAATTACCACCCGAAGTGGTAATTAGGTTGTGTCCATTAGGTGTTAAATGGGCGGGTTTTGGCAAGCAAGGTGTGAACCCTCGGCTAAGGGATGTTGGTATCGGGTTCTCTTTTAGAGAATGACTATTTATGTGTATATTGTACCTATGTGTGATATAGGTGGTTACTTGCTCGGAGTTGAGGACGGAGATCATGTTGTACATGACTTGTGCGGGCATTCCAAGGTGAGTGGAATAATTATACGTGTATGTATATAATGTATTTATTTGTATGAACGGATATGTGTTGTCCGAGTTAGTGATATATGTCGTTGTACACTAACGGTATTTATGAACGGATATGTGTTGTCCGAGTTAGTGATATATGTCGTTGTACACTAACATTTTTTATGACGGATATGTGTTTTCCAAGTTAGTGATATACGTCGTTGTACACTAACGGTTTTGTGAACGGATATGTGTTGTCATTCCGCCAAGGGTTAGTGATATATGTTGTTGTACACTAACGGTTGTTATGAACACCGATGGGAAATTCGAGTACCATTCCTTTGTACGATTGGTTAACCATGGTTGTGTGTTGTGTTGTAGCATATTATATTGTTCGTGTTATATGCTATTGTTATGCTAGCTTTTGTTGTCGGAGGTTAGCAGCGTTATACTTGAGATTGGTATGCTAATTAAATTGCTAGCTCGTATGCGGTATGCGTGTAAGTGTTTGCAAGTAGGTAGATTATATATGTATATGTATAATTATTGCATTCACTAAGCGTAAGCTTACCCCTCTCGTTGTTTACCTTTTTACAGGTATTGTGTTATGAAGCTATCTAGTTGTTAGACTAGATGCGTAGGAGCATTTGGGCTCGATGGGGTAGCTATTGTATATTGGACGTGGATTGGAGATATGGTAGATCCTCGGGATTATGCTCTTGGTATCGGGATGGGCTATTGTGTCTTAACCGTGGTGTTGAGTAAATGTTTCGAGGTCGCATCGTTTGGTTGTGTCGAGTCAAACTTTGTATGTGAAATACATTCTCGTAAGGATGTATGGTGTCATTTGTAAACCAAGAGTCGAGATAAAACGTTAACGTGTTATTATGATAAATTGTATACGGAAAACTATTTTGAAATGGTTGTGTACTTGGATGCTATTGGGACCTAACATATAAAAAGAATGTACTTCGTTTTTGGTTAAACGGATTGGGGTTGTTTCACTAACTAGCATAACTAACACCAATTCATAACAATTAATGAACAAAATCAAAATAAACGCCAAACTTCCAGATACTCAAAACCCTAGAATCAAAATCAGCAAATTAATATCAGATAGCATATGAAACTAGATTCTAGCATGTTATACAATCATAATCCAAATCAAATTCGGCCAAAAACAAACAATCAACACCCTCACACTTGATTTCAACAAAACCCATTTGAACACCCAATTAGAAATCAAAATTAGAAGAAATTACACATAGAAAGGATGTTAAAATCATTACCTTTGTCTTTGGAGGCATGATTAATGATGGATTTGATGTTGAATTGAAGTGAAAATCGATTAGGGTTTAGTGTGGGAGCTCAAGAAATTCGGCGGGTGTATGTGTGTGTGTGTGTGTTTTTGAAACCAAAACAGCAATTAAATTAAAAAACGATTTTGAGTTGGCCCGAATCGCGGTCGCGATGGGTGTTATCGCGGTCGCGATAAGCATATAGCTGGTACCAGTTTTTTCTGACTTCTGGATCGCGGTCGCGATGGGTCCTATCCCGGTCGCGATGAAGCTTGTATCTAATGGACAAAATTTCTGTCACCTAACCGTGGTCGCAATGGGATGTGTCCCGGCCGCGATACACCTCCAGCTTTTTTTTTCTTTCAAAAATTTTATACTTTTTATGGTTTTTCTGTGTTAAGGATTTATGCAAAAATAAAAACAAACTTACAAACTTTACACATTTGTGCGATGTTTATGTTGGAATCGAGCACCCGACTCCTTTCCCACGACTACCAATTGTCGGGGTCTTTGACTCCGATGTTGCTGGAGTCGTAACCATACCCGAATCTGTCTTTTAGGGTGGTCTTCATATCTTCATCCCTTATCACTATCGTACCTGTGTCAAAAATCAAGGGTTATTCTTGCAGTTGCTAAGAATCCTCGTCCCAACACTATCGGTGTTTTCTTGTCCGCTGCACAATCCATAATGAAGAAGTCTTCTTTAAATCTCACACCGTGATTGTTAATGGGTACGTCTAAAGCAATTCCTATCGGGTTATCAATAGTCTGATTCCCAAAACAGATGCTAGTAGTAGTGTGGACTAGCTCTCAGATCCCCAACGATTTTGCTATTTCTGCTGGCATCATGTTAACACTGGCACCTGAATCTAGTAATGCCGAGTAAAGTTTTTCACCTCGGAACCGACATAAAACCGAAAACTCGCCCGGGATCCATAAGTCTTCTACGAGGCTTGAATCTACACTGTGGTGTAGGCTTAACATATTTAACTTCTTCAATCGTCCATCCATCTTCATCAACAAATGAACTTTTCGTGTTCTTAATTAGCTTATCTTTGTTTTTCCTACCCCACATTTTCTCAAGAGTCTCGCGAATTTCGTCTACATCCACATCCGGTTCCTTCTTCGTTTCCAATGTCTCTTTTGCCATATTCACCCGAATAGATTCAACCCTGCTCAAATCCTCATCACTTTCATAATAACCATCCTCGAATTCCCTCTCGACTATATACGCTGAAGGGAAATGCATATTTTCAGAGTTACAGAATCTAAAAGTACCCGTACCGCCATCAAAAGTTATAGCTCCTGCCCCCGGGTCAATTTTACCACCCGCAGCTGCGATAAAACCACGACCCACTAATAAGGGAACATCCTCATTAGTCGGCATGTCGAAAATAGTGAATGTCACCTCAAGAAAAACTCCTTTAACGCTCACCATTACATCCCTAAGCAAACCATCTACCTTGCACTTCGTATTGTTACCTAAAGTAATTACCGCATCGGATTTAACCAATGAACAAAGCGTACAATCCCCATGAATCAATTTCGTATACATTTCGTAGGACATGATGTTAATTGATGATCCGGAATCGGCTATTACTTTAAATTCCCTATGATCGTTGGCAAAATGAGGTAACACCCCGATAATACTCAATTCGAAAAGAACTTCACCCGGATCTTCTTCTTGGCGAAGAATCACCGGTCCACCATTCAAATTTTCTTCTGAAGACAATTCTTCATGAATTTTACCAAAACATTCATCTGAAATCACCTCGGAATCTACATCATCAGGTGCATCTTCGAATCGCCCATCATAATCCCAAGTGTCATAATCAATTACATTACCAATTTCAACATTTCTATCGAACCATTCATCAACATTACCCTTCTTTTCACGCTTTGATTCATCGACCCGAATTGTCTTTAGTTGAAAATCTTCTTTATTCTCCAAATCAACCTCCTTTGCATCAACTAAACCCGTGATATTATCTTTCAAGGATTCGTGCACATCATTCTCATCACACAAGTCTATTAAATCAAATTTAAAACAAGTAATTCCATTAGACTTAGGTCATTTCATAGCCTTGTCTACATGACAAATCACTCTCTCGTCACCTACACCTATGGTAAGTTAGTTCTGTTAGACATGAATAATAGCATCAGCGGTGTTTAGGAAAGGACAACCTAGAATGATTGGTACCTTAGTGTCCTCTTTCATTTCAAGCACTACAAAGTCAGCCGAAAAGACTAATGGTTCCTTGTTTGGACAAGGGTGGCTAACTCTTACAATCAAGTCTTCGGCTATACCTATGGGAGTGTCAAAAGAATGGTTGGCCAAATGGATTCCCATTCTAGTTGGTTTCAGGACTCCTAGGCCAAGTTTCAAATACAGCGAATAGGGCATTAAATTAACACTTGCCCCTAAGTCGGCTAGTGCATCGCACACTACCGAGACACCTAGTAAACAAGGAATGATAAAACTACCTAGATCTCCTAATTTTGGAGTTAGCTTTTGCTTTTGCAAAATGGCCGAACACGCCTCATTGAGGAATGTAGCCGAAACCTCTTGGTACTTACCTTTCGAAGAGATGAGACCCTTTAGAAACTTCTCGTAGTTAGGCATTCCTATAATCACTTCCACCAATGGCATGTTAATGCTAATCTGATTAATCATATCCAAGAACTTCTTGTACTGGTTCGCCAGCTTATCCTTCTTTAGAGCTTTAGGATATGGAATAGGTGCTCTGTACACCTTTAATGGCGGTTTAGCTATGATCTCTGGTGGATCATCTTTCTTTTTCTCCTGAGATTTTGGTTCATCATCTTTAGAGCTTTCATCCTTGAACGCCTCTTCATTTGGTACCTGCAAAACAGTAGAAGAAACAATAACGGGAGACTTCGGTGTCTCCTCATTAATGACCAAACCACTTCGAGTGGTTATGGCATTCACTTGCTCATTTCTAACCGGTCCTTTGTTGTTCGGATTGGACTGCGTGTTATACGTGAGAGTACCCGGTGGTCTCTCCGACAAAGACTGAGCGATACGGCCCACATCACGTTCCAGATTCTGAATTGATGCCTGTTGACTCCTAATTTACTGCTTTGTTGACTCACCATCTTGCCTTAGAGCAGTAATACTCTCATCAGTTTTCATGATAAATCCCCTTAACAGTTCTTCCAATGGAGGCATCTTATTTTCTGGCTGTTGTACTGGTTGTATCGGTTGCTGAAAATTTCGAGGCGGGGCTTGCTGATTTCTGTTGTTAAACCTAGGCGGCCTGTATGGATATACCTTCTGTTTACCTTGATAAACCTGATTACCACTCTGATAATTGTTACCACCCGAATTACCCGATTGGTTGAAAAACTGTCTTCCACCCGGAAATTCATTAAGAGCAAAATCACCCTTTTTAACATAACCCATATAATTAGCCTGTTCCTCCATTGACGCTTGATCACAATCTTTCGTCAGATGCGGTCCCTAACATAGATCACAATCCACCTTGATATCGTGCATTTCTTTAGTCGTAGACTCCATCTGTCTCTTAAAAGTTGCAAGTTGAGCTTTTACTGAAGCAAGCTCGTCACTAGTTTCGGTACTAGCAACATGAGAAGATCGAGAGACATCCATTTCTTGATGCCAATCATATGAATGCGTAGCAGTTTTGGAGATAATTTCATAAGCTTCATCCGGATTCTTTTTAATCAAAGAACCACCTGCAGCAATATCAATTTCTTTTCTAGTCGGCACATTAACACCCTTGTAGAAAATCTGGACCTTATTGAAGTTGTTCAACCCGTGTTGAGGACAATTACGTAACATTTTACCAAAACGTGTCCATGCATCATAAAGTGTTTCATGTGGCTTCTGAACGAAGTGATTAATATCACTTTGCAATTTAGCAGCCTTAGAAGCTAGAAAGAAACGCTGCAGAAACTTATCTTCCATCGTAGTTCAACTATCAATCTCAACTTCGGGCAATGATTCTAACCAATCCTTGGCGTCATCTTCCAAATACCAAGGAAAACCCTCAAATAGATAAATGTATCCGTGACATTTGCAATCTTGAACAAGTTGCAAAAACTTTTGAAATTCCAAAGATGCTCGAATGCATCCTCTTTCGGTGTACCCCTGAATTGACATTGGTGAGTTATCATATTAAGAATCTATCCTTTGACCTCAAAATCTGTAGTGACTGGTGGTTGCCTAATAGCATGTCCGTTACCAGCCCTTGTGGCTTTCTTCATTGCTTCCATAGTCTGACCTGCTGCTCCTTCAGCCATATTAACTTCTTCCTTAATATACACAAAATTCGAAATATAAAAAGCTAACTCAGCAAAACCTTCGGCGATTTCCTGTTCTTCTTTAGCTTTGCTGCGTGTATAGTAAACTCTAGACAGTTCCAGAGTTATTGGCACCTAACCTGTAATCACACCACAAAAAAACCACACATAAAACCAAAATAAAAATAAATGACAGAAAAATAACTTTTGCAAGAATTGCTTCTTACAAAAGGATCGAATAATCAAAAGCAAACTTAAAAACCCAATTTAGAACCGCTCCCCGGAAGCGGCGCCAAAAAGTTGATATGTGAAATCGTACCTTAAAATAACTAGCTAAAAACTTAACAATTATCACACCCTTACAGGCAACTATAACCCGATCATGCAGTAATCTATAAATAATTGACCAGTTCGTTCCACAGAGAGCAGTTTAATCGAGATCTTAACACTAATAATTATCATAGAATTCAGTTTAAAAGTTTTGGTTTGTATTTCAATTCACGCAATTAACGCAAAGTAAAATGAAATAAATTAACAATAATGATAAAACAGTGTCCACTTGAATGATTCACTACTCGTATGGATTGTCCTTGCAATTATTACCGATTATTATGTTTTGAATATAGTTGTATGACTTTTCACAAAGTACTAATCAATCAAAGCTGGTAAACTCACATAAACTCACTTCAATAGATTAAGCTATATTTGATAGAAACTAATGAGACTTGATTTGGACTAAATTCACATAAAGTCCTAATTATCACAATCACTTGTAACAATTTCACTATCATGCAATTCACTAGTCTTTCAATTACCAATTAAATCAATGACACAATCACTTGAAATCACCTCTTTAATTGTCTAGATCACCTAAGTGTTGAAGCATAGATTGCATCTCAAATCTAACTCACATTAAATGGTTAACAACCTATGTAATTGAATTAAGAACTAAGAACATGCATAAGAATGGATCTTTAACCAAACACAATCAATTTCAATCATCACAACATTAAATCCATAAGATAGAACAATCCAATACTTGTAGTTTCACATTCAAGCAAACACTAAACTAATTTAGCCTAGCATATTAAAATAACAAAGAATATTCAAACAATGAAAAGCAATAGTATTCAATGGTAGGGTTTAGAACTTCAAAGAGACCTTCAATTCGTAGCTGGAAAACTGCAGCCCCTTTTAGGGTTAAAAACCTCGAATATTTATAGTAGAACAAAAAGTCACCAGTTCGAACCCGCATCGCAACCGCGATGGCCTTATCGCGACCGGGATTCATCAACAACATCGCGACCGCGATGCTTCTATCGTGACCGTGATCAACCATTTTCGAAATCTGTCAATCCCTGCCAACTTATTACGACCGGGATATCTCCTATCACGGCTGTGATTCACTTCAGACTCAGTAAAACTTCATTTTCTTGCATCCAAACGTACTTTAAGCTCAAATATCATCAAAACTTAGCAACAAATCACCAAAACACTAACCCGAAGACCTCTGGAGCTATATTTACCATTTTAACTCAATAAATAACAAAAGTCTTCACATTTCTTCGAATAAACACAAATAAAGAACCGATATCGCGATAATAAATATGTATAATTTGAGCGATATCAAAGAACACCAAATGTTCTTTCAAGACCTTTGCGGACATTTTCTTGAAACATTTTGAATTTTACACGTTTCTCATCCGTTAGTTGTGAATATCCTTTAATAAGGGTTGCCCAATCCGAATATATACCATCAGCAAGATAATACCCTTTTGTGTAGCGATGCCCATTTACATAAAATAATGCAGGTGGTGCGGATTCATTTTTAAGTGAATCAAAAAGTGAAGAATTATTTAAAACATTAATGTCATTATTTGAACCCACCATACCAAAAAACGCATATCAAATCCACATATCGTGTGAATCAACCGCTTCGAGCTTGACCGTTGGCCCTTTTTGGTCACCTCCAGTGTATTGACATTTCCACCCATTAGGGCAATTTTTTCATTGCCATTGCATGCATTCAATACTACCCAACATCCCCCCAACAACCATGTTTCTCTTCGTGAGCACTATACAAACGTGCTATGTTGGTAGTATTTGGCTCTCTAAAATACTCTCTGCCATATAAGTCAGTTACACGATGACAAAAGTTTTCAAGACATGTAAAAGATCAGGTTTCACTCATTTGCAAATACTCATCGAGAGAATCTGGTGCAACATCATACGCCAATTAACGTATAGCTGATATAATCTTTTAAAAGATTGTTAGTCCTTGCTGACCAACTGCATCATTTCTTTGTTTAAAATATAAAAAGTGGGAGGGACAATTTTTATTGGAAAATGCCTAAGTTATATCACCTACGATTCGCATGAATAATTGACAACGCATGTGAAAACGTCGTCTGAATTTTCTTGGGGGAAAAGTTGGTGTTTCAGAAAAATAATCATTCCATAAACGTTCCCCAGCACCTTCTCTATCTCTATGGATATAAATTTGTGGTATTTTTTCTCTTTGATATTCAGCAAAGGCTTCGGCTTCGTATGCAAGTTTTATGAATTTAACGGCTTCTTCATCATCCGAATCCGATTCCATTAAGTAATTAAACATATCGTACTCTTTTTCAACTTGTTTTCCTTTATCCATTTGTATAATTTTATTCAAGAGAATAATGAAGATGAAAAAGAAAATGAGCGTGTTTAAATGTATATAGAAGTGTGTTATTTATATTGAATTTATATATGTAATTAATTTTTTTATTCTTTATTTGAAAAAGCAACATACCCCAACGGATAATCCTCGTCCAATCAACCTGCGTCACATAGCCTCTCCGACCGTTGTCCCCTTGTGGTTCGTACCCACCACGACACAACGAAGTTACCGACAACGGCTGCACAGAGTTGTGACTGTTGTGGGGCGACGAAATGTCATCGTTGAGCAGCGTAAGAATGGTATAAGTTGAATGATTTCAAAATTCAAACTATAGTAATCACTGTATAAAAATCAGCGATAGATACTAGGATTAAGGATAGTTGGGTATTGCACTCTCGTCTCTCTATCTCAAACAATATATATTATCTAGAGTTGATTACAGAGATTAGTTAAAAAATATTGTTACGTTTCTTTTTCATAAGTTTTGACAAATATGATAGTCAAAACTTAAATCTTGAAAAGAGAATGCATATGTAACATCCCCTCATTACCACGACGGACAATATTGTCCTCTTTGCCCACTGGCGCACAGCTTTTTCTTGGTCACCACACGAGGCCTTCCCAGGAGGTCACTCATCCTAGTAATACTCCTGCTCTAACACGCTTAACTGCAGAGTTTTGACGGGGTCAGCTGTGCTTGTAGCCCCAAAACGTGTTGTGTCCGGTAAGGATGAGAGTTACCTTATAACTTTAGGGTTAAAGCCAAAAATAGGCTACAAACTTACACAAATGTACCGATGTCGCCCACAAACTCATTTCCGTCCTACTGTCGCCTACAAACTTATAAAAAATGTGCTAATATAAACAAAATACTTTTTTTAACCGTCAACCAAAATGGTTGATTATGTGGCTTTTAAGTAGTCATGACACGTCGGTGATACATCGAAACAGAACTGAAAGTATATGGGCGACATCGGGACACAACTGAAAGCATATGGGTGACATCAGGACACAACTGAAAGTATATGGGCGACATCAGGACATATAAAATGAATAAAAAAGTTTAAATAATTAACTTTACCGGTTCAGCAGGTAACCGGTAACAAAATGTTAACATCGGCACATGTTTTATAAGTTTGTATGCGACAGTAGGACGAAAATGAGTTTGTGGACGACATCGGTACATTTGTGTAAGTTTGTAGCATATTTTTGGCTTTAACCCATAACTTTATAAGGGACTCAAACTTTCTTACACAAATCTATGTGGGATGGGGTATTACAAACTCCCCCACTTAGAATCCTGACGTCCTCGTCAGCCCGAAACAAATTGATACCCAGGATCTATATCTCAGGAGATGCACGAGCCGACTGCCCGTCATACCTCGAGAGGCTAGTGCTCTGATACTATATGTAACATCCCTCCTTACCACGACCACAATATTGTCCGCTTTACCCACTGGCGCACGGTTTTTTCTTGATGACAACACTAGGCCTTCCCAGGAGGTCACCCATCATATAGACATCTTCCACAAGATATCCATTTAGGAAAGCGGTTTTGACATCCATTTGTCATATTTCATAATCATAATGAGCAGCAATGGCAAATAATATCCTAATAGACTTTAGCATGGCCACAGGCGAAAAAGTTTCATCATAGTCAACCCCTTGAGTTTGAGTGAAACCTTTTGCTACAAGTCTAGCTTTATATGTATCCAAGTTTCCATGTATGTCGGTTTTCATTTTGAAAATCCATTTACAATCAACTAGCCTTGAGCCAGCAGGTTGTGTAACAAGTTCCCAAACTTGGTTGTCATACATGGATTGCATCTCAGCGTTCATGGCTTCCTGCCATTTATCCTTATCAATCCTTGATAAAGCATCTTGGTATTTTGTTGGTTCATCCAAATCAACCACATAGCAACCATCCATGAGAAACCCATATCTCTCAGGAGGATTACTAACCCTACCAGATCTGCGAACGTCTTGTGTATTTTGATCATCCATTTGATCACTCTCAACATTTTCACGTTGAGTGCTAGTGTCAACCAATTGTGTATCATCTGTTTGATCTTGAACCTCTTCAAGATCTATCTTCCTTTCACTTACGCCTTCCATTAGGAAATTAGTTTCAAGGAATTCAGCCTTCCGAGCAACAAATACATTCTGCTCGGAAGGATCATAGAAATAGTATCCCATATCATCCTTGGGATATCCTATGAAGATACACTTCGTGGATCGAGCATTCAACTTGTTAGGGACGTAACGCTTAGGGTAAGCTTCACATCCCCATACCTTTAAGTATGATAGAGATGGAGGTTTTCCAAACCACATCTCATGAGGAGTTCGTTCCACTTTCTTGGTTGGGGCCACATTTAAAATACGAGCCGCGAAGCATAGACAATAACCCAAAAATGATAGAGGTAACGAGCTTCTAGCCATCATAGATCGAACCATATCCATTAGGCTTCGATTCCTCCTTTCGGAAACTCCATTTAGTTGGGGTGTTCAAGGAGGAGTGAGTTGCGAGATAATCCCACAACTTCTAAGATGATCTTGGAAAGCATCGCTTAGGTATTCACCTCCTCTATCGGTACGAAGTACCTTGATTGTCTTATTGAGTTGATTTTGTACTTCGTTTTGATACTCTTTGAATGCCTCAAAAGTTTCGTCCTTATGTCTTAACAAGTAGACATATCCGAAACGACTGAAGTCATCAATGAAAGTAACAAAGTATCTTTCACCATTCCTAGTTATGGGTTTAAAGGGTCCACATACATTCGAATGTATTAATCCTAATAAGTCCTTAGCCCTTTCATAGGTCCCTTTGAAAGGTGCTTTAGTCATTTTTCCTTGTAAACAAGATTCACATACATCAAACGAGTCTAGTTCATTTGATTTCAAAAGGCCATTCTTTTGAAGTGTATGCATTCGATTCTTGTTTATGTGACCAAGGCGACAATGCCATAAGTAGGAATCACTCAAATCCCTTTTGAGTTTCTTGGTGTTTGCATGGTATATTGAGCTATTGTATGATGTGTCATCATGAACCAATTCATAAATACCATTCGAAGGCGAAGCCTTAAAATAGAACACATTATCTAAAGAAACATGGATGTCATCATTAATGAAATTAAGATTAAAACCATATTGTTTCAAACGGGATACAGAAATAATGTTTCGTGACAAATCGGGTGCATACAAAATATTTTTCAAAATAAGCTCCAAACCACTTGGAAGCTTTAAAACAAAGTCTCCATGAGCTTTCACTTGCACCCTTGCTCCATTTCCCATGAAGAGACTTGTTGTTCACGCATCTTGATCACTTCTTTTGAACCCCTGCAAAGAATTGCAAATATGAGTTCCACATCCTGTGTCTAATACCCATGTATTAGAAGAAGTAATACTAAGCTCAATGTATACCATATATACATTACCTGAGGTTTGCCCTGCATCCCTCTTTTCCTTCAACTCCTTAAGGTAGACCGGGCAGTTGCGTTTCCAGTGACCCATTTCACCGCAACCAAAGCACGGATCTTCTTTGGGGTTAGTTTTTCCGGCAACCTTTTGCTTCTTGTTATTGTTGGTTGGGGTAACCATCTTCCCCTTTCCCTTGCCCTTGCCTTGGTAGGCGGGTCATTTCCTCTTAGCCGCCTTCGGCTTAGAAGTGTTATTGTTTTTGGACCCGCCTTCATTGATCATAAACATGGGTGAAGCCCTTTTATCCATGCTTTCTTCGGCCGTCTTAAGCATGGCATGTAATTCACCAATGCTCTTATCCCATCCGTTCATGTTGTAATTCATTACAAATGTGTCAAACCTCTTTGACAAAGAATTAAGGATAAGGTCCGTGGCTAATTCATTAGACACGTTGCAGTTTAGACGGTTCGCTCGATCAATTAGGCTTTTCATCTTAAGGACATAAGATGAAATGGATTGGGAGTCGTCCATCCGACATGCATGAAGCGCTCGAATCGTTTCGAAGCGCTCGACACGAGCTTGTTGAAGGAACATCTCCTTCAACTGTGTGATCATGTCATATGCACTATGATGCTCAAAATCCTTTTAGAGTTCGGGTATCATAGTCCCAAGCATGAGGCAAGAAACTTGCACTGAATCGGTGCAATATTTCTCCCAATAAGCCATGCCTTCCGTATCATCCTCGTTCGGTTGATCGGGAATGGAGTCTTCAAACACATACGCCCTATCCTCTAGTTTGAGGACAATTCTTAGATTGCTAAACCAATCCATGAAGTTCGTATGGTTGAGTTTTTCCTTTTCGAGGATTGACCTCAACGATAGGTTGTTAAAGTTGATTGGTGCGTTTGGAATGTTGTTGTTATTGGCGGCCATCTACAAAATTTAACAAAGTTGTTTAAGTATTAATTTTAATTTAACAATCAATACCCTTTAAATCCAATTGATATTTATTAAATTTTAGAATCCAACGGTAAACCAAATTTCGGTTAGGTGACCTTTATCCCATCATTTGATTTAGCTAGGTAGTCATTGTATAACAATTGCAATCCTTTTGCAACTTCTAAGTTATGGGATGATGCAATCCTTTTGCAAGGAATATTTATCCCATCAACGCCTATTTGTTTCTCATGCTTCGGTGACCCTAAGTTCATGATTCCCAAATCAAGTCGTCCTACTTGTGTAAACGTGTAAATTTAACATACAAGTGGTTAGGTGACCTTTATCCCACAAGTGTGCGAAATTCACCTTAATCATATTAGTTTGCTCATAACGGTTAGGTGACCTTTATCCCATTATGAGTTCCCTAATATTTTTAAGTGTTACACAAAAGGATGGCGTTTAACTTGTTTACCTTGTTAATAGAAGGGATTTTAAGTTTCCATTAATTCTAGTTTAATAAAACTTTTATGCCATACACCAACATGCATTTAGTGTATGGTTTATTTGAAATCCATTTTCAAGTCTTGTAATTTTAGCCAATTACTTGATATAAACCATTTTATATATGATCCTTATCATGTTCTTAATAACCGTTTATTAATGTCCTTTTAGCCATTTTTAATTTAACCATTTAAATTGACGTTTTGCATGTCGTTTATTAATGTCTAATTTAACCAATTAAATTGTCATTTTGCTTGTTGTTAACTTGTGTGATTAACTTGTAGCATACAAACATACAATCCACAATCATACAAAAGCAACCATGCATGCAAAATAAATATGTTCACAATCAAGCCAATTAGGTAGACATTTGTTTAGCCGAAAACAAATGCCATCGGTAAGGGTTATAACACAAAGTAGGAGATTTTAAATCTCCCACTTAATCTTGCATCCAAATGCTTCTTCTTGTGTTCTTCAAGTCTTCATTATCTTCATCATTTTAAAAAATATATCCTAATACATTTTTCTAAAAATGAAAATACAATCTAATCTATTTTACATACCAAATATAAAATAAATTACATAACCAAAATAATATTATTACAAACCAATTGAATAAATATTATTACAAACCAAATGAATAATAAATAATCATCAAACATGCAACCAAACAAACACAAGGTCTAGGCATTGATTGTGAACATTTACATACAATAAAATATGAAAAAATGGAAGCACCCAAAACCCATTTTGGGTCTCCAAATTTTCGGCCAAAATTAGATACCCACCCAAACCCGACAATTTTGTATTCCATTTTCATGCATGTACTTGGAATGCAAATATAGTGGGTTTAAAGACAATATAAGAAGCATAATCCATAGACCTCGGCTCTAGATATCATTGATGGAATTTAACATTTTTAACAACATGTTCTTATAGTTAACTTGATCATTAAACCAATTTAATGTAGTTAAAACGAGCGGAAGCAATATGTAAAGTTCATGTTAACATGTTAAGCAATTAAGTTAAATTCCATATTAATATCAAGTCATGGATAGATACTTACATATATATATATATATATATATATATATATATATATATATATATATATATATATATATATATATATATATATATATATATATATATATATATATATATATATATATAGAAGTAAGATGTATTACCTCCTCAAGTTAATTGAGGGTGAGTTTGAAGAACAAGAAGATGAACAATTTGTGTAAAAGCCCAAGCTTTTGATGCACCAACACCACCCTTAAACTTGTAAGGTATTTAAGACCCTTAATCACCTTTGAACAAGCTCAAAGCTCTTTCCTTTTACACCCAATTTTCTGGACAACAGCAAGTTGAAAGAATGATGATGAATGAAGCCTCAAAACAATGAAACCTCAAGTGGTTATACCTCAAACTTTACACCAACACCTAATACTATAGTTAGGATTTATTGACACTTGAAGATAAGCTTCCAAACAAGCTCAAGGACTCTCTCTTCTAGCTCAAAATTCGGCCAGAATGCAGTAAGTAAAAAAAAGAGAGTGTTTTTGCATGTATTCTTGTATTACTTGAGTCAAAATCTTGGGTAGACTAGTCAAGCATGTGTATGTGGTGTTGTGTCATCTTAAAAGTAACAAAATAGCATGGGTAAGACCTTTTGGGCATGCCAAAACTGCCACCCATCATGGGTTTTATAAAATGCAGTTTTTTTTTTTATAAAACAAGATATTTGTTAAGTTACTTTCTTTTTATAAACCCTTTTATAAAATATAACACAACTCAATTATTTAAAAACTATAAATAATTAAATCCTCATCATATAAATTATCCAAATAATTTATCTCAAGTAATAATATTTTAAAAACCCGATTTTCTAAAATCCAAGTGTCGCGTATTGATTTAATGATCCATTCATTAAGATTAAATACGATTAAGGTGTCGGTAAGCTTGTTATTGGGTATGACCCGACTTGGATCATAACATATTAGCCACATTAATTAAATATGTCTCTCGGGCATACGAAAAACCTTCAATCTCCCACTTGCACGAGAAACATAAGAAATTAATGCAAGTGATGGATACCACCTAACGACCGTCCATCACCCCCAATATGTTATGACTTTGTGCCATTCAATAACATCATCCCTTTCGAGTTCCCATCTCGAATATGAATAGGTGAATCTTTCATTCTATCCTTTCGTCCTAGATGTCATGTTAAATCCAAGAGATACAAAGTGATCACTCTCTTCTAGATTTAACTTTATTAGGCCTTAGACATCTGACTCTCAACGAATAAGAGGGACAAATTCCATCTTGACTACATACGTCCTAAATATACACCTTGAATTATACCTGAGCTCTTCCTTATGAACTACCATATTTTAGAATAGCGAAGGAAAGAATCAAGGCACGATACTTGGTAAATATCTAAACCCAATATGTATCTCAGGTCAGAGGATACAATGATATTCTCCTTTACTCAAGATTACATGTGATCAACCACAAAGGCTCCATTTAGTAAATCTTGAGGGCGGGTCTTCCAATATTTGTATCCCACAAATATCTATGAACCTTGGTTGCAACCTTGCCCCACATTCATCCCGTGAATGTATACCAATCCAAGTTCATAATAGTCTAAACCTCACACTCGTTCCCACAAATGTGATCGACTACGGAATTTAGAATAATTACTTATTCATGGATAAAATATGCAAAATAGGAACATAACTCAAAATAAATTAATACCAAAATTATATTAATGAGTTTGAACAATTTCGTTCTGATACAATACTTAAAACAGATCATGACCAATCACTAGAATATCGAAGCCCTAATGCACAAACATGTCCAGTTTGTTTCGCTCCATGTAAGAGCTTCGTGAGAGGATCCGCTATATTAAGATCTGTTTGAACTTTGCGAATACATATCTTTCCCTTTTTAACTTCATCCCTTATGTAGTTGAATCTCTGCTCAATGTGACGGGTCTTTTGATGAGCACGAGGTTCTTTGATTTGAGCAATCGCACCCTCGTTGTCACAAAAGATCTCAAGAGGGTCTCGAATGGAAGGGACTACTCCTAAGTCGTCGATGGGCGAGTTGTGTCGGTTCCACCTGGCAGACATCAGATCATGACCACCGGCCAGACACATTCTCCCGCACGTGATGCACCTGCACCACCTTCAGAAGACTCAAACAGTTCATCATCAGATGATACCAGTGAGGAGGATCCCGAGGAGGATTCTGAGGAGGGCCCCGAGGAGGAGCCTGTACCGCCACCCTCTACCCCGCTGAAGAATCATTACCACTACGACGGTACTGTTATTTCCGGGGTAAATGGAGGCAAGTCGTTCGTGAACGCGCAGGGACAGTTGCTTAGGATCACCGCCCGTAAGCGGATTATGCCGATACCTCCTGATCCATTTGTGTGTAAGGTCGCCCGTTATGCGCCATCTACTTCTAGTGCTACATCTGCACCACCTGCACCACCTGCACCCCACCTGCACCACCCTGCCCCACCAGCACCTCCCACCATCGAGGAGTTGATGAGGGAAGTGCGTGCCCTACGTGCCCGGGTGACTGAGCTCGAGGGCCAGGTGTCCCACATGATGGACATCATTTATCCTCCATCTCCATAGAGCTTATGTATTAGATTTCTTTATGTATTTTCGTTAGTAGTTTCATGTTTTCATTCGTGTGTTGTACGAAAACTTATGAAGTTGTATGCAACTCTTTCTTATTATGAATGGAACTTAATGTTGTTTTTTTATTGAACGGCGCTTCTTTTAAGTTATTGCATGTTGGTTTCATGATATATGTTACTAGTTTGCCATACTTAGTTAACATGTATTGTGTCGATTACATGGGTTACCATATTATTACGACATTATTAATTATTGAATAATGGATTTTGACTTAAGTCGAAATTTTTGTTTAGAAGATCGATGCCGAGAGGAATACCCACTGCAGCGCAAATTGAGGAAATGATAGCTGCTCGAGTGGCCATAGCTATGGCGAATGCCAGCCCTGCACAAACTCCGCCGGCAAACCAAAATGTTCAGAATGGGTGCTGATATCGGCTAAAAAGTCATGTTTTTAACCCCGATATTGAGTCCCAAAGCATAAAGTTCAAAACTTTATCGGAAAAATAATCGCTTTTTCGATTAAATTTGTAGATAAAGTAATTACGAAGGCGATGCAAAAAGAATCAAGAGAAACGGAGCTAAAACGAAGATTCTAGAGCGAAAACGGTGAAAAACAAGAAATCAAGTTACGATCCAGGGAATCAGCAAGCCAAACGGCTTGCCAAACGGGCTACCAAACGGCCTGCCAGTGTGGCAAACGGCCTGCCAAACATCAGATAAAACGGCCTCGTTAAACGGCTTGCCTTAGCAAACGGTCTCTGCAAACGGCTTGCCAAACGGCCTGCAAACAGCAAATTTTGTGCTTATTTAAAGGCTTTTTGTCATCCAAATTCAACACACCTCTCTTCACTCTCTCACTACAATACACTTTCTCTCACTAGAGCTTTCAAGGCCTTCTCACCTCTGAGTGAGAAATTAAGTACCCGGAGGCGAACGCCGAAGATTGTAATAGGAGCAGTCTAGAGGATGTCAGCACTTGTAATGGTCCAGATCTCGTCTGTAAATGGTGAACGCTTTCCTTAATTTAATGAAGTTATCTTGTTATCTTAAGTTGCTTTCATCTTGCATGCTTATCTGTCTGTTACGAATGTTTATTATATTTTGGATACTTTATCTGAGACTTATCATACTGTTATGCTGAAACCTTGACGGTTTAGAAGTTTAATTTACGGATCACCCTTTCCGCTTATTCACGTGGCTATAACCTAGTATTAGGACCTGATCAACCCTAGGATACAAGGTAAGTAGTTATATGTGCTTAACGTCACAATAGGGGTATAGTACCTACGTACGAATAACCAATTATTCGTCAAAGAAGAGCTGCCCATTTAGGTTGTGATTAGAGTTAGCAACATAGAGTTCAGTGAACACTAGCTTGCTCAAAAGCATGATTCACGTCAGAAGCAATGTTCTTGAAATGTTGTATGATGATTCGGGGTTGAATAAGTGATTGCAAAGGAGAGACCTCTAATCCAATTAGCAGTACCTTAGAATATCTAAGATTTCACATCTGTTAATGTTAAGGCATAGCATAGTGTTAAGTGGTAGAATATTGCTTTAGTTAGACCAACTAGGATTAAGAAAAGCTGAGACTTTCCTTTATGGGTATACCACTTTGTTCATGTACCTAGGATTCTATGCATAAGGTCGTTTAAACCCTTTAGGTTAACGTTGGGAGTAGGGTACCCGTCTTAGCCAGAATCTTCAAGGCCTAAACTCTTAGTGACAAATCAGTTAGGTTATTAGCCCAGTTGATTGAGGTTTAGTGTTTATCCTAGGAAGTTAAACTCTTGTAAGAATTCCCCTTCAGAATTCTATTCTCCATACCTATCTATCTCTATCTTTATAAGTTCAATTACTGTTTTATTTAGTTAATTTTAATCTATCACCTCTTGTCACTAGGGTTAACTATATAGGCACTTTTGTCCCACATTACTGAGCAAACATACAAAAATATGAACCTGAGTTATATTTACCACTTACTCGTTAAAAGGAAGACAAGTAGGCGAGTTATAGCTAGTAAACCCCAGCTAAATATAAATGATAAAACCATTACTCTCTTGTGGTAGCTAATTCTGACGTGTTGTGACCTAACGACACCACACAAATAAAACCGTCTGTTTTGGCCATATCATAAGTGGTAGTAAGTTTTTGGCGCAGTTGCCGGGGACTTATTTTCTGTCTGTTAAGGTAATCGTTGATTCTGTCAAAATATCTGAGATTCTAGAGTGGTGTCTAAGAAAGACAATTATACACGGACTTGGTTGTTGGATTTTCCGAACAGTCTCCAATTATATTGGAACCAAAAGGATCCTGCTTCTCCGTTGTCTACATGGCCACTTGTTTTAAAGATAAATTGACGAGAAACACACATGCTTAACAAGCAGGGAGTTTGTCAGTATAGGATTTAAAGTCGCCATTACACCGACTACGAAGAAAGTGCGAAAGGCAGTTGCTCTCCCACAACTTTGGAAACCGGCGAAGTTTTTCTTTATAAACCTAAAACAAATCTAAACCCTGATGAATCTCATCAAGAATTAGTTCTTGATCCTTGTAGCCCAAGAAGCCGGATAATTTCATCTGGCTTAGAGATTTCATTGCTTTTGGATAAGTTTTACTCAAATGAACCAGGATTCAACCCTCTTCACGATCCAAAAGGGAGACTCGGTCTTAACAAACTCCTAATTATGGAAGATGAAATACGGGAAGAATATCCAACTATTTTCAACTATCCAGACTTGTTTGAATTTAATCCCAAAGAGAAACGACACTTTGATAAAACAAAAGCTCCGTTTATTAGAAATCTGTTAAATCCTAGTAGAAGGTTAGATGTCTATAGAGAATTCATTAGGCTCCTCTATTCCTCAGACTTCCCGTTCTCAACATTTCAAATCAATTTGTTAAAAGAGCTGCGTTCTCAAATTCGTTCTCTTTAGAAACTGTTAAAAGAATGTGTGGATGATATTTTTGTCAAGTATCGGGATGCAGAAATTGATTTCAAATTCGATTTAGAGTCATTCATCAGTTTTCTCCCTTACTTCACCAATAAGGAAGTTTCTCCAATTCACATAAACCGTTATGTCGCCGCAATGATCTCTGAATTAGAATTTTGGATTGAAAGAAAGAAACCTAACCCTATTTCAAAATACAGAGATCGAGATTTCTTCTACTTCGATCCAGCCTCATTTCTTATCAAAAGATTATTTGAAGCATTTTCGGATTCTACCGAGGAAAGAATACATCAGAATTTCTTCTCAAAAAGAAAGGAAATATATTCTGAACTCGTACAAATCCTCACTATGTCAAAATTTCCATTCACAACTCCGCAAAGGAAGATCATTCGGAAAATATCTACAAATTTTAAATTTACTATCGGTGATCCTGCTGCGCGGAAGATCTTTCGTTTCAAGACACAGTGTCAAAACTTCTTTTTGAACTTAATTATCGAGATACTGGACAAAGGGATGGAATTTCAAACATTAAAAAAGTTAGAAGGGCTTTGGTTAAACTTATGGACGATATCGGAGATTTACAAAAGCGTGAGCGCAAGATGTTAAGTGATTTCGAAATATTTTCAGTACACTCCGCTTATTTACTCTGGATGGCCAAAGAAGCTTTAAATTTGTCTTTCTTCCCACGTCATTTCTGGAATTTAGTTGTGGAACCTGTGTAATTTGTGTTTTTAATAAAAATAAAATATTTTACTCCGTCCATTTGTCTTTTTCTTTATTTAATAAAATAACTGGATTAAAATCCGAAATAAAATTTTATTTATCTTTTATTAACCTCGTTAAATTTTAAAATTTTTAAAAAAATTAAAAATTTGAAAGTCGGGGGAATTGCCTTAAAACTAGTTCAAATGAAGATATCATTGGTTTGCTCATGAAAATGTAGCTTATTCTTTGATTTTCCTTATTTTGTACGTTTTGAACAAAATGAGTATTTTTTGGTAAAACGGCTTAAATCTTTGGCTTAAGAATGTTATAACTCAAGTTTGGTGATTAAAAATATTTAAGGTAATTAAAAATGGTCATTAGAACCATTGTATGCTTAAAAATCATCACATTTGGATCAAAATTGCTTATTACGACTAACTTACTATAATTATTATTTTTAGCATTATTTATTGTAATCACGGGTACACTTTGAATTTTGCTTAAAAATAAGTTTGTAGTTGGTTTAGATATTGACTTTGGTAATTTTGGCTATATTTGACTATAACATGAATTTGAAAAAATGCCATTTTTAAAGCCCTCATTTCGAATTTTTTTCGAAAAATATATGCATTTTAAATTCTAAGTCTTAATCTTTTGGAACATAACCTATGTTACTTGACTCTTGCAGATGGCTAATCGCATACCAGCAGAATATGAGTTGCCCCATTACCTTCTCGGGCAAGATGATCCAGCAAATAATGAGCCATTTATGAGAACCTGGATTAATCGGCCAAAAGGGTCTAACAAATATATTAACTGGATGATTATGGAACGGTGTGGATAGGCCGACGAGCTTAGGGAAATCTTGAACTTTAGAGCAAACGGGAGAACACACATAGCCTGGCAAAACTTGTTTGAAATAAATGAGAAAGCGTACAATGAGCCATACGCGGAATTTATGGCTACTTGGAGGTTTGATTCAGACGTTGATCAAGAGGATTATAGTGATCAAGAGTGTATCCACTTTTGTCACCAAAATCAGATGTACCACCTATCTCTCGCACGGTTCGCAAGGTATTTGGAACTGTACAAACCGTCACAGCTCAATAGTTCTTTATTCAAGAGAGGGTACACCACCTTGAACAACATAGACTACCAAGCCTTCTGGCATGAATACACCTCCGATGATGAGCCGTGGATATCAAGAAAAAAGGCTTCGAAATTCATCAATCCCATACACCGCATCCTTCACCACCTCATCACTAAAACCCTTCATCCAAAAGCCCAACATGGTGGTGCCGTTACCATTAACGATATGCGCCTGATGCATGCCATGATACACAATCAGAATATGCAAGTAGCACACCTCCTGGCCCAGGCATTTATAATGAAAAAAATTCAGCAAGGACAGTTGTACCAGTTTTGGGAGCAGTTGTTACTAAACTCCTCCGTCGGATGCATGTTTTGGGGAGTATCGAGAGGTTTGGGTATAAGATTGGGTCTGAGTCGGAAGAGATAGGGTATAAGATACTGAACACTTGGGAATACATTCGTATTGAGGGTGAACAGTTGATCATTGCAGCTAATCCGGCAATACCGGATTCTGAAGACTAGACAGTGCCAGGGGTGAGAGTAATAGGGTTTAGGCCTGATACGAGGACGAGAGATGGTAAGAGACGGCGAGGTTCTCAGGAACCGCGGGATGACGATGATCCCACCACACAGGGATGGCCCACTGACACCCGCCGATACTCATCAGTAGGAGAAGGGGATAGGACGCGCTTTCCGCCGTACCACTATCACATGGGATACTTGCCTGGGCATGAGAGTTGGTTTGCCCAGCACGCTATCTTTCAGAACCTAGACCACTTCACACATTACGCAGGCAGACATCTCAATGTTCCGCCGTACCCTCATGAGTATCCGGTGATGTATGCCCACAGGGACCCCAGATGCGCAGGCCTGAGTCGTCAGAACACAAGACCCCCATATCCTCCTCCTCAGCATCAGTACACGCAGCATACAGTCATCCCATCACCTCCTAGGGAACCGAGCACAGGGGCCGTAGGTTTCATCGACAACCTGTTTGACACATTTCATATGAGCACTCACAGAGATACATTCACCGACGCTCAGGCTTCCGTATGGGATCAGGCTGCAAGCCGCTATATGACTGAAGGAGTCACGCAGGGTATAGACGGTATGGGTATGAACCCACATTTGGGAAGCGATTTGCAAGAGTGGCAGAATTGGCGTACGGGGCCTATGATTCATACGAGTACATCATCGCTTACAGGACTGATCGCACAGTCAGATAAGATTCAGTTCAAGGTATCTCCTAGGATGAACACGGTGAAATTGGCACAACAATTCGCTACAGACGAGGAGATGACTGATGAAGGGCAATCAGCCCTTCGATCAGCAAGACAGCCCCGCACCAGCGTATCGTATTCCTTACCCTACCCTCCACCTCAACCATGACTTACCTTATTTCTGAACTATTTTACATTATTATGTTTGTACGCCAATCTTGGCATAACTACTTTATGTTTTTAAGAATGTATGATATTTAGAATAAAATTGCATCAATAAAACATCACAAACAAACAACGAGCGAGACCGTATGAGATAGAAGCACGACTTGGAGCAAGGACACATTGAACGAGGATGACGCTAGCACAAGAATTGAAGAATCCATAATTGGCACGCCATCCGACTGCACGCTGATGTTAAAGCGAAGGGGTACAAAATACTATTAATTTTTACTAGAAAATACTATTAAATACGATACAATTTTACCCAAGTTATTTATTTATTTATAGAGTGGATATACCTAAACCTTGTTACAACACTATAGGCAGTGTACCTAATCGTACAGTAGTATAGTTTTCAGTAAGTCCGGTTCGTTCCACAGGGAGCTAGCCAAGTTTAACGCTATATTTTAAAACTATATATATATATATATATATATATATATATATATATATATATATATATATATATATATATATATATATATATAAGTAATATTATTATTATTATTATAAAAAGGGGGTTTTACCGTTTAATGACCGGTTTATCGATTTTAAAACTTTAGTCAAAATTAAAACCTAATGTAAAATATTAAATATACAAATAACTTAATTTAAAGCGTAAAATTAATAACGATAATTAAAGTGCGATAAATTAAAATGCGATAAATAAAATAACAATAAATTAAAAGTGCGATAATTGAAAAGTACGATAATTAAAAATGCGATAAGATATAAAATAAAGGAATTATGCTTATTTAAACTTCCGTAATCATGATGTTTGACGTGTTGATTTTAATGTATTACCGTGGGTTAATTGTCCTTTGTCATGTATTATTCAATATGTCCATCTGGTTTTTGTCCATAACAGTCCATCAGTCATAAATATAAAGTGCGAGTGTCCTCGTCAAATTATCCTTATACCCGAAGTTAAATATTCCAACTAATTGGGGACTTAAACTGTAACAAGGTCTTAATACTTTGTTTAATAATTATACCAGGATATCGACTGCGTGTAACCCAAGGTTTTAATACTTTGTTAACAATTACGCCAAGTGTCCTTGTACATAATTCACCCCTGTTTTAATGAGTCCATTGACTATTAATCCATTCCCATGTTCGGTTAAATGAACGATTATTAGTACTTATAAATATCCCGCCCATCGTGTCCGATCGAGTGTATGTGGTTATTTATAATTACGTCCAATTGTAAATCTTTATATTAAATTAACGAACTATCATTCAATTAAACAAATATAAAGCCCATTAATAGCCCATAGTCTAATTTCCACAAGTGTCGTTCTTTTGTCCAAACCCCAATTATGGTCCAAAGCCCAATTACCCCCTCTTTAATATTTAGCCCAACATCATGATTACTTCGATTTAAATAAGCATAATAATAACTTAGCTACTAGACATTAATTTAAATAGGTTGAACATAACTTACAATGAGTATTAATCGCGTAGCGTTACACGGACAGAATTTCGACTTATAAACTTAAAACATTCGCCACTATAACCTTATTATTATCAAACTTAAATTAAAATTAAAATTATAAAATATAAATATATATATATATATCGTATATGATATGAGAAAGGAAAAGAAAAAGATTGAGTAAAATCGATCAGAATGCGCGACCTTTTATAGCCTCACTTTTCAATGTAGAGCTCCGCGAGTGCTGATCTTTTATGCTTTACACCTCCTCGAGTGCGGAGGTCTGGAATCCATCTCACCAAATGAATTTAACGTAGGCTGTTTTGATTAAAATAATATATAATATATATATATATATAATTAATTATATATAATATTATATTCTTGTGCATAGTTGACTTGTAATTTTTGGTCCGTTGCGTCGCGCGCTGAAAGTTGGTTCATGTCTCAGTTCCGAATTTTCAAACGCCTTTTCGTTTAATTTAATATCTTGTATTTTGTGTTTCACGGCTTGTACTCTTGTAACTTTTAGACGTTTCTCATCAATAATTTGAACCACTTGGATTGTACTTTGTACTTTTTAGCTTTTTGGTCGTTTGCGTCTTCAAATCGTCAAATCTGTCTTTTGTCTTCACCTTTTATTATTTAAACGAATATAACTTGTAAATAGAACAATTGCAACCAAAAGCTTGTCTTTCTTGAAGGATAATGCTATGAAATATATGTTTGTTTTTAGCATTATCAAATATTCCCACACTTGAGCTTTGCTTGTCCTCAAGCAATATAGAACTTGAATATAACTTTACTAGAATCACTTCTTTATTCTTCACACTTTGTACATCAGTGATTTTAATACGGCGGTATGAACAATGATAGTAACGTTGTGGTTTAGAGTCTCACATGACTATAAAAATTTAGATCCTTTAGGAAATTGGATCTTTATGAAAACATTTGATCTTTTGATAATTCAATCTAGCTTTTACCCTAGATAAGTTTTCTGGAATAACCCTTCACCGGTGTTTGCAAAATGTTTGTGGGTTTCAGATTTGAAAATTTTAGCTCAAAACTTATGGTTTTGTGTCACCCACTTGCTAACCTTGTATTAGGAAAGCAACACGTCCAGTATACTTGCTCCGTATATTACCTTTCGGTAAACTACCGTCCCGTTGTAAAGGAAAGCGTTGAACAAGCAACTGTTAAGGCAATGTCTCTTGACATGCTTTTGATTATGGTCTATATCGTGTCGGATGCAATTACTATCCTTGGTAGGAGCAATAGTAAAGATCACCCTATAGTTTTTTGGTCTGGCACAGGGTCCTGTCTTTGACCATGTTATGCAACCACCGTTATTACGGTTGACACCCGATTTGGTTCAGGTGACCTAATGAATTCTAGGTGAATTTCTAGGATTTTACGTTCAATGGTAATGAACGCATTGAAAATGGGTTTTCAGAACACAAATCGGTTTGTATTTTTGATTAAAATATTTTCTCGTTCAAGCTCAAGTTTAGATATCATCGAATTCCATGAGTTTGAATTCTCAATCTTTAAGGTCAATCTCAAGGATTGAGTAATATCAGTCTTAAAAGCTGATTTTTGATCTTTAAGGAGATTATCCTTTCTGGAGATCTGATTTATTAGTATTATAAGCTAATTTGCACGGTGCCCCCCATTGTACGAGACAGATTCTCTTATGGTTAGGATAAGTCTAACCACTTGGCTACCCTGTTTGATGCTGAGGTCCGTGGATTTCCAGCTGATTTTCGAGAAAACTTTTCAAGGTTTTTCGTAGACTCTACAACTGGTCTGGACGACAACTTCCTGACCAAAATCAAGAAGTGCGTGTATTTTTCTCGGAAGACTTTACTTCCTTTTAAATCAAGTGGCACATTTCTTTCAAATATATTATAAGAAATCGGGTAAAACTGATAAAATTTTCCAAAACAAAAGTATCTTCAATTATTTGTACAAAAATATGTGATATATGTTCTAAATAACTTGGTAAATTTTTCCCACACTTGGCTTTTATTTTCCTTTATTTTCCTTTTTATTTTTCTCTATTCCATTTTAAATGAATTTTAACATTTTGGTTTGTTTCTCAATTTATGTCCTTTCTAAGGTAACAATAATTTCAGTGTTAACACCTAGTTTTATCGTTCATAAATATGTATAAACATGATTTTGAGTTCATTTAGTTGAAAATTTTGAAAAATTTTACTAGAATTGGGTAGTCGGTATATAAGACTATGGTTGTTCTTTATTATTAGAGAGCACTAGATTCTAATACAACTACTGCGTTACTAGTATTTTTAATGGTAACCAAGTGTTTAAATTTAAAATTTTAAAAATCCGAAAAAATTTAACCCCTTCTCACACTTAAGATCTTGCAATGCCCTCATTTGCAAGAAATCAGTAACAATTTAAATTATTGAGGGTGATTGGCGTAGAAAAATGATTAAATTTTACCAAAGTTTCCAAACATATTGTTGTTTATGTTGAATGATAAATGGTGCACATCATTTATTCATTCTTGCAGTTGTTATTTCACATATATTTTGCATCTTGTCGTCAAAATTAGTTGCTTTTGCTGAACTTAATGCCAGTCTTTGAAAATGCGATGTTTTACCCTGTTTTGTACATGAGATAAACTACAAACATATATATATACATATTTTTAAAGTTGGGTATATCACCCCACATTCAAAAATTATTAAAAATCTAATAATAAAAGTTAGAAAATTATAAAAACTATTATAGTATCAAAAGAAATATTAAAAGTATAAAATTACAAGTTACCAAATAAATAAAAATAGGCATAAAAGAAAATTAGGGTTGATGAGGATGGTGCCAGTAGGGATTCCATTCATAGCCGTATGTACTGTAGAATGCTTGAGCTGGGTCATATGTAGGGTACGGTGGTCGGGTCTGTATAGTCCAGGGAGAAAATACGGGCATTGGAGTAGGAATGTAGTTTGTATTTATGTGTGTACAATGACTTGTGATTTGGTTTTGATGATACTGCCAATCTTGAAATGCTCGTTGTCTAGCCATTTCATACTCATGTTGAGCTATAAAAATTTGCATTTCTGTCATCTGATTCCCCCTCCCGCATTACCTTGCTGCTGATCTCTTTTGACCTGTGGATGATGGCCATCATATGGTGCTGCAGCGTTATGTCGTTTCTTTAAAACCTTAGCACCATGATATACTTTCAAACCAATTGTATCACGGGGTTCTGGTGCTGCAATTATTAATCCCCCTGACTTCTATCGACACCGAGATACTCAGCAATTAAAGTAACAAAGATACCACCTCCTATTATACCATTAGGCCATATACTCCTAACCATAGCCGATAAATAATAACCCATACAATAAGGTATACTCACAGCGATCTGTGGGTTTCGAATACACATGAGATAAAATAAATCATTCTCATTTACTTTCTCTTTGTTCTTACCTCGCTGTGTAATCGAGTTTGCTAAGAACCTATGGATTACTCTTAGCTCAACTCTATCAATATCAGTATAAGAGTTATTCCCCCCACGAAATCGGTTATGCCTAGTCATTCTACTCCATATTCCATTCATATCAAAATTTTCATCAACCCTCCTACCATTAACTATCAACCTTTGACAATCAGTAGATGCTAGTTCCTCAGGCGTATATATACACAAAGCCTGAGCCATGTCTAGTAGAGACATATGGCGCATCACACCTCCTAATAAAAATCTAATAAAACTACGATCGGTTAAGGTAGCTACCCGATTATTTATTTCAACACTACATAATAATTCCACACACCATTCTCTATATACACGCCTACGTATATTAAACAAACGTTCCCAATCATTAAAACTAGAATTACCATACCTTTGTGTAAGTAATTCTCTGATTGGACAGGCCAATCCCACTGTTTCTAACGGTTCTCAATCTATTACTCTGGGTACTTCAACAACATTAGACTGAAGGGTGTGCAAGTTCCTCTGATATTTTGGATAATCTATCCAATGTCGGTCAAACCTTAAATTAGGATGTAAATCTGCCAATTCTATATTTGAATATGAAATGAATTGATGCGGTAGATTTTGTCTATATTGGTCGTTAATCTCCTGTTCTTCTGCATTCTCAGGAGGAGCATTGTGAGCCTGAGGTGCGGATGAAGATTCACCCCTTTCAGTCTGCAAAACACATTAAACACAATTTTTGTGCATCCAAATATGCATTAGTGTTAGCAAAATCATAAATCAAAACAATCATAATGACATGTTTAATCCATATTAAACTTTATATGCATTTTCACAATATTAACGATTCTACACTTTTACAAATAAACATATATGAAAATGTATACAATGTTCTTTAGCTTTTATCTCAAATAACATGTCAAAATAATCATTACTATCAATTAAATAAGTTCCAAATGGCATTCATATCAATTAAATTGAGTTCATGCATTTTTGACTCAAAAAGTCTACTTTAATACTTGAAAATCATGTTTAGGATAAAAGTTTTGATCATTTAACAACCTAAACATATTACACTACTCAATTTAGTATAAACTAACAACAAAATTCGGTTATAGCCCGTTTATATCAAAAAGCCCCAATTTTGCTCAAGAACACAAACCCTAGATTACTTAAAATTTGAAGTTTAAGGCTTCTAATCATGTTAAATAGCATCAATCTAGGTTATACACGCATAATACACAAACAATTTAAGCATAATTAAACTAGAAATTATCAAAATCAAATTAGGTATAAATTTATTCAAGAACACTAAAAATCCGAATTAAAGAGTGTTTAGATGTAGAAATTACCGATCTCCTTGAGAAACTTCTTGGTAGGATCCTTCTCAATATGATTTTAGCAAAAAATTTGATATTTAACGGTGAAAATCTCGAAATTGAGAGCGTTTTTGTGGGTTTTTTCGTAGAAAATATGGGTGTGGTGTGTTGGGGACTGGTCTGTTCGACCAGTTAACTCCATCTGGATTTTGATATCTCCGCGAGTGCGGATGTGGGACCCTTTCAAGCTCCGCGAGTGCGGTTTTTTTTTTAATTTAAAAAACCTTTAACTAATAAAACATAAATTAATAAATTTTAAAAATTTGTTTCTTTTAAGAATGAGGGCGTTTCGGATCGGTGTCCTAGTCCGTCTCTCGACAAAATTTTAAAATTTGTCATTTTAAAGCGTTTGTTTTAAAAGCAAAGATTTTTGGGTTTTTTTAAATGTTTTTGACATACTTTAAATCAAATAAGATTAAAAATAATGATAACAAAATTTCTCGTCCCGCCCTCGGGTAAAGCAATTTCGGTTCAACGACCTAGTCTTCAACTTACGACGAATTTTAGATATCAAATTTTTAACTTAATGAAATAAAGTAAATTTTTGTTTTTAAATTCACACCAAACTTAAATTTAAAATGCATAAAATTAAAAATTCATATTAATATTTTTATACATTAATTTTACAAACTTATATTAAAAATATTAATTTTTTTTAAATATTTAAAAACTTAAATATATTGATTTTAAAAATTTACAATAATAACTTAATATTTATATATTAATTTTAAAAACAAGGTAAAAATTAAAATTAAAAATCTTTTTGGTCTTTTATCTCACTTTAATCAATCAAATATTATCAAAAATATACACACCTCTTTTGGGTAAAGTAATTTCGGTTCCATAACCTAGTTTTACTCCTGACGAATTTTTGAAATATTTTGAGTTGATTGATTAAAGATATTTATACCTTAAGAATAAACGGTAAATTTCGCAGTGATGTAATAAATTTTTATATGATATCCATAATTTCGGTTCCGCATACCTAATTTTATTGAATACCAATTTAATACTTTATAGCGAATGATTTAGCGTTTATTATCAAAAGGTTAAAAGCAATAAATAAAAACAAAAATAAAAACTTTACATACTTACATATGAGAAAGAATTCTCAGAGACCTGCTTTAGCTGACTCATAGGAGAGTCGTGTGATTTGGTTCTCCATAGCTACGTAAGCGTAACCTCGATTCTTCAATATCTTTTCTTCTAAACATATGAACGGTCCTTCTCTGCATAGAGTAACAAATTCGGTATTTGAATATGTTTGATTGTTTGAACATTTACCTTCATGTGACCATTTTCCGCATTTATGACATCTTTCAAGGTGTCGTGCTCTTCTTTTTGTTGTGGATTTTGATTTTCCTTTACCAAAATGTGTCTTATGATGACCTTTCCTGAGTTCTTTCCTCACTTCGTCCATTTTTCCTCTTACGAATGATACCAGTTCACTCGGGAAGATGTTATTATTACGTTTAGTAATCATAGTATGTAGTAGTAGACCATGGTACAGATCAAAGGAATTCTTCATCTCGTAAAACCTAAAACAAATAAAAATTCAGAATGAAGGGAGAAGACTAGTTCTTTAGGGTCTGCTAGGGAAAGACCATTCGGGATTTCATTTTCGAGAACTACACGAAAACAGAAAATCTAACTCTAACAGAAATACATATTACCCTAAAAAGATTTGAATCTTCCCACACTTAGTTAGCTGTGGTGTCGAAATTGTGATTAACTTCATCTTCAACTTCCATTGGATTATCTATGTAATGTTTAACTCTGTGACCATTAACCTTAAACTCAATCCTATTTGAATTTATTAATTCTACTGTTACGTACGGGAAAACTCTTTTGACTATAAATGGTCCAGACCATCTTGATTTCAATTTTCCAGGAAATAACTTAAATCGTGAATTGAAAAGAAGAACTCTGTCTCTTTCTTTAAATTCTTTTGAACTTTTGATTCTTTTATCATGCCATTTCTTTGTTCTTTCTTTATAGAATAATGAAGTTTCATATGCTTCATGTCTTAATTCTTCTAATTCATTTAGTTGACTTAATCGTAAACGTCTGGCTTCATGCAAATCAAGATTACATGTCTTCAAAGCCCAAAATGCTTTGTGCTCAATTTCTATTGGAAGGTGACATGCTTTTCTGTAAACAAGTTTAAAAGGTGAGGTACCAATTGGAGTTTTGTAGGCTGTTCTAAAAGCCCAGAGTGCATCCTCCAATTTCATGGACCATTCCTTCAGATTTGATCCTACGATTTTCTCTAGAATATGTTTTAATGCTCGGTTGGTATTTTCAACTTGTCCACTTGTTTGTGGATGATAAGCGGTTGAGATTTTATGAGTTACTCCATATCTTTTGAGAACTTTCTCAAGTTGATTATTACAAAAATGAGTACCCTGATCACTTATTAAAGCTTTCGGTGTTCCGAACCTAGCAAAAAGACGTTTTAAGAAGTTGACTACAACTCGTGCATCGTTAGTCGGGAGAGCTTGTGCTTCCGCCCATTTAGATACATAATCAATGGCAACGAGAATGTAGAGATTATTATGAGATTTTGGAAATGGACCCATAAAGTCAATACCCCAAAAGTCAAATACTTCACATACTTGAATGACATTTTGTGGCATTTCATCACGTTGACTTATTTTTCCGGCCCTTTGACAAGCATCACAGGATTTACAAAGAAGGTGCGCGTCTTTGAAAATTGTAGGCCAATAGAATCTAGCGTCATAGACTTTTCTTGCGGTAAGTTGAGGCCCATAATGCCCTCCTGTTGGTCCTGTGTGATAATGGTTTAAGATTTGACTAGCTTCATCTCCGAATACGCATCGGCGTATTATTCCATCGGGACAACTTTTATACAAATGTGGATCTTCCCATAAATAGTGTTTTATATCACTAAAGAATTTCTTTCGTTTTTGGTACGACAACCCTTTTTCAAGGAATCAACATACTAAGTAGTTTGCATAGTCTGCAAACCATGGAATTTCATTATAATCGATCTTCAAAAGATATTCATCAGGAAAGTTATCTTGTATAGCCGATTCATTTAGCAATTACATCTACTTTAACTCTATCCACTTCAATTCCTTCCTTTGAAATTTTATGACCAAGAACGATGCCTTCTTTAACCATGAAATGGCATTTCTCCCAATTAAGTACTAGATTTGATTGCTCGCATCTAATAAGCATTCGTTCAAGATTAACTAGACATGATTCAAATGTATCACCGAAGACTGAAAATTCATCCATGAAAACTTCCATGCATTCTTCTATCATGTCGTGAAAAATAGCCATCATGCGCCTTTGAAAGGTTGCAGGGGCGTTGCAAAGTCCAAATGGCATGTGTTTGTACGCAAAAGTACCATAAGGGCACGTGAACGTGGTTTTTTCTTGGTCCTCGGGTGCGATTGGAATTTGAAAATATGCGGAGAAACTATCAAGAAAACAATAGTAACTATTCCCGGCTAATCGTTCCAACATTTGATCAATGAAAGGTAAGGGAAAGTGATCTTTTCTGGTGGCATCATTTAGTTTTATATAATCAATACAAACACGCCATCCTGTTACAGTCCTTGTAGGAATAAGCTCATTTTTTTCATTTGTAATGACAGTCATGCCACCCTTCTTAGGTACGCATTGAACTGGGCTTACCCATGGACTATCAGAGATTGGATAAATTAAACATGCATCAAGCAGTTTAATAATTTCTTTCTTAACAACATCTTGCATATTAGGATTTAGTCTTCGTTGGCGTTGCACATACATTTTATGGCCTTCTTCCATAAGGATTTTATGTGTGCAATACGAAGGACTTATGCCTTTAATATCATGAATCTTCCATACAATAGCTGGTTTATGAGCTTTTAGCACAGAAATGAGTTGAGATTTTTCATTTTCCGTAAGAGAAGACGATATTATTACAGGTAATTCAGATTCACCATGTAAATAAGCATATTCCAAATGGTTTGGAAGTGGCTTTAACTCTAATGTCGGTGGTTCTTCTATCGATGATTTATATCGATATCTGTCTTCTTCTTGTAGCATTTGAATTTCTTCTGTTGTTGGTTCATATCCATTAGCCATGAGTGCGGCTAACATTTTAGCTTCATAAATTGGTTCAGTTCCTTCTCCTATAGAACATTCTCCTGTTCCTGGTAATTCTGGAAATTCTTCTAACAATTCTGCATGTGAATCTATAGTTTGAATATAATAACATGTATCATCTGCAGATTGCGGTTGTTGCATGGCTCTATCTACAGAAAAGGTAACACTCTCGTCCTCTATACTTAGGGTCAGTTTCTTACCGAACACGTCTATTATTGCTTTAGCCGTGTTTAAAAATGGTCTTCCTAATATAAGAGGAACTCGAGAATCTTCTTCCATGTCCAGAATAACAAAATCTACTGGAAATACTAAAGTACCAACTTTAACTAGCATGTTCTCCATTATCCCTCTAGGATATTTTACTGATCGATCGGCAACTTGTATACTTATTCTTGTTGGTTTCAATTCTCCAAGGTCTAGTTTAGCATATAGTGAATACGGCATTAAATTTATACTAGCACCTAAGTCTGCCAATGCTTCTATTGAACTAAAACTACCCAGAAAACATGAAATTGTGAAACTTCCTGGATCTGATAATTTTTCTGGTATCTTATTCAACAGCACTGCAGAACAATTAACATTCATAGTAACAGCCGAGAGTTCTTCCATTTTCTTTCTATTTGTGATTAGATCTTTCAGAAATTTAGCATATCTTGGCATTCCTGAAATCACATCAATGAAAGGAAGATTGACATTTATCTGTTTAAATATATCCAAGAATTTGGATTGCTCGGCTTCAAGTCTTTCTTTTCTCATTTTACTCGGGTAAGGAAGTGGTGGTTGGTACGGTTTAACATAAGGTTTAGCCTTAACTGTATTCTCTTCATTAACCTTTTCAACTACCGGTTCTGTTTCCTTCTCTTGCTCAAATTGTGGTTCTTGTGGAGTAGGAATAGAGTCATCAGAAATTACAAGTATTTCAGGTGGTTTAAGTGTAATACCACTTCTTGTGGTAATGGCTTTAGCTGTTTCATTCTGGGAGTTAGCATTTGTATCGCTAGGTAGACTTCCCGGTTTTCTTTCACCTATTAACCTTGCTAGGTTGCTTACTTCTTATTCCAGATTTTGAATAGAAGCTTATTGATTTCTAAATGCTTGAACATTTTGTTCATTGGTTTGTTTCTGAGATGTGAAAAATTGAGTTTGAGATTCAACTAGCATTGACATCATGTCTTCTAAATTTGGCTTTTTATCATCGGTTTGTGGTGGTTTATTTTGAAAAATAGGTGATTGCTGATTGTAAGTATTATTAGAAACTTGTTGATTGCTAGGACCTTGTTGGTTGTTGTATGGAACATTTCGGTTATAATTCTGATTTGGATTGTAGATTGGTCTTGGCGGTTGATAATTATTCTGATAATTATTTCCAGGCCTTTGGTTCATGTATGAAATATTCTCTCTTTGTTCCATTGTTTGTTCAATACTGAGACAATCTTTTGTCAAATGTGGTCCTCCACACTGGTTACAACTAATTCGTATTGCGTGAATATCTTTAGTCATCTTTTCCATTCGTCTCTCGAAAGCATCTATCTTTGCGGACATGGAATCAAAGTCATGGTTAGAATCGGCTCTAGCCGCTTTAGATGATCTAACGATATATTTTTCTTGATGCCACTCATGTGAGTGGGAAGCAGTATTATCAATAATTTTGTAAGCTTCAGTTGCGGTTTTCTTCATAATGGAACCACCAGCTGCTATATCGATGTCTTTGCGTGTAGTGATGTTGCATCCTTGGTAGAATATTTGTACTATTTGATAAGTGTCTAAACCATGTTGCGGACATCCTCTTAACAACTTTCCAAATCTTGTCCATGCCTCATATAGAGTTTCATTTGGCTTTTGTGTGAACGTAACAATTTCTCCTTGAAGTCTCACGGCCTTAGATGCCGAAAAGAATTGTTTAAGAAATTTTTCAACTAAAACATCCCATGTATCAATCGCCCCTTCAGGTAACGATTCTAACCAATCTTTGACTTCTCCCTTTAAAGTCCAGGGAAATAACATGAGATAGATCTTTTCATCCTCAACTTCTCTGATCTTAAATAGAGTACAAATCCTATTAAAGGTTCGAAGATGTTCATTTGGATCTTCCTTCGGCGCACCACTAAATTGGCATTGATTAGTTACCATGTGTAGGATTTGTCCTTTGATTTCATAATCTGGCGCATTAATGTCTGGTTGAGTAATTGCGTGACCTTGGCCAGTGCGTTTAGCTCTCATTCGGTCTTCCATACTTAGAGGTTCCAGATTTTCCATGATTGAATTTGTTGAATCTGAATCACTAGAAGATTCTGACTTAATGGTTTCTTCCTCGACAATCTTCGGATGAATAATTTGTGGTTCAGGAGGAATGATTAGTGGTTCAGGATCTCTGAATTATCCCTGAATATCCTCCGGATTCTCAATTGTGAGGTCGGGTTTAAAAAATGGATTATCGGAAATTTGAATTGGAGTACTTGGTCGACTAGATGACGATTCTAAAGAAAAATCAACGGCGACAATATTAGCTAGATGTCTTGATCGAGTTACAGGTGGTGAACGTATGAAAGGTGGTGAACGTTTTGCTCGGTGCATTCACAGAATATCCTATTAGTTATAAAAATAAAAATTATATAAGTTATCAAATTAATAGACTTTTCAGATTTTGCCCACGTTTCGAATAGCCAATAGATGCAGCAGGTAGCCAGAACCCTTTAAATCGGAAGCCCACAACTCGCCACCAACAAATCCAACTATTACAACGAACCAGAAAATTTTAGATGTCTATCAATTTAACCGCTTAAAATAATTTTTCGTCGAAATTTTGAAATAAAAATCTATGTCCTAAAAACTAGAGCGTCGAAAAATAAGAAAGAAAAAGAGTGTGTCGGAAAACGTCGAAAAATAAAAGGTCAAAAAATAATAAAATGCAGCGTCGAAACTTAAAAGTCTAAAAACCAAAAATTAAAACTTATGTCTAAAGGTATTAGAGCTTAAAAGGAATTCTATATACAAAACGGCACTAACTTAAAAAGTACTAAAATCTTAAAACGGCGTCGCAAAATTTTAAAGCACTTAAATCTTAGTCTAAAGAAAAAGCACTTAAGGGATTTTACGGCAAAACCTAAAAATCTAGAAATAAAAATAACTACGGCAAAAACTATATCTTAAAACTAATTACGAACGATAACTATACAATTACGAAAAAAAAAGATACAAAATATAAAAATAAAACTTAACGTTATAAAAATACAATTTTTATAAAAATATTATTTTTATATTACTATTTAATATAAGTATTAATTTTATATTAAATAAAACTAATTAGACTTAATAAAACTAAAAATAAAACTAAATTAAACTAATTAATATTTTAATTAAACCCTAAATGATTTAATTAATAATAATAAAAATTAAATTAAACCCTAAATCGTATTAAATGTTGTACCAGGTTTCAGTTGTCAGACATCTCCACGAGTGCGGATTCCTTCAGCCAAATAACACCGCGAGTGCGGAGGATCCAGATTCAGATGATGTGCAGGTTCAAATTACTCAGGTTCAGTATTTTTTTTTATTTTTTTTAATTTTCTGTTTTGTTTTTTTTATAAAATATAACTTAAATAAAACTTATATTTTAACAATTACTTATTAGATTTTTATAATTCTACAAAAAAAAATACTTTTTAATTAAAACACCTAAATAGATATATATATATATATATATATATATATATATATATATATATATATATATATATATATATATTTATATTTTTGTATTTTTTATGTTTAAACTTCTTATATTTTTACAAAAATAGATTAAAAACTAAATATATTTTTTATAGCGGTTCGCTTTCGGCGTTGTTGAAGTCCCCGGTAGCGGCGCCAAAAAATACTTGATGTTAAAGCGAAGGGGTACAAAATACTATTAATTTTTATTAGGAAATACTATTAAATACGATACAATTTTACACAAGTTATTTATTTATTTATAGAATGGATATACCTAAATCTTGCTACAACACTATAGGCAGTGTACCTAATCGTACAGTAGTGTAGTTTTTAGTAAGTACCGTTCGTTCCACAGGGAGCTAGCCAAGTTTAACGCTATATTTTAAAACTATATTTGAATATATATATATATATATATATATATATATATATATATATATATATATATATATATATATATATATATATATATATATATATATATATATATATATATATATATATATATATATATATATATATATATATATATATATATATATATATAAGTAATATTATTATTATTATAAAAAGGGAGTTTTACCTTTTAATGACCGGTTTGTCGATTTTAAAACTTCAGTCACAATTAAAACCTAATGTAAAATATTAAATATACAAATAACTTAATTTAAAGCGTAAAATAAATAACGATAATTAAAGTGCGATAAATTAAAATGCGATAAATAAAATAACAATAAATTAAAAGTGCGATAATAAAAAAGTACGATAATTAAAAATGCGATAAGATATAAAATAAAGGAATTATGCTTATTTAAACTTCCGTAATCATGATGTTTGACGTGTTGATTTTAATGTATTACCGTGGGTTAATTGTCCTTTGTCCTGGATTATTCAATATGTCCATCTGTTTTTTGCCCATAACAGTCCATCAGTCATAAATATAAAGTGCGAGTGTCCTCGTCAAATTATCCTTATACCCGAAGTCAAATATTCCAACTAATTGGGGACTTAAACTGTAACAAGGTCTTAATACTTTGTTTAATAATTACACCAGGATATCGACTGCGTGTAACCCAAGGTTTTAATACTTTGTTAACAATTACGCCAAGTGTCCTTGTACATAATTTACCCCTGTTTTAATGAGTCCATTGATTATTAATCCATTCCCGTGTCCGGTTAAATGAACGATTATTAGTACTTATAAATATCCCGCCGATCGTGTCCGATCGAGTGTATGTGGTTATTTATAATTACGTCCAATTGTAAATATTTATATTAAATTAACGAACTATCATTCAATTAAACAAATATAAAGCTCATTAATAGCCCATAGTCTAATTTCCACAAGTGTCGTTCTTTTGTCCAAACCCCAATTATGGTCCAAAGCCCAATTACCCCGTCTTTAATATTTAGCCCAACATCATGATTACTTTTATTTAAATAAGCATAATAATAACTTAGCTACTAGACATTAATTTAAATAGGTTGAACATAACTTACAATGAGTATTAATCGCGTAGCGTTACACGGACAGAATTTCGACTTACAAACTTAAAACATTCGCCACTATAACCTTATTATTATTAAACTTAAATTAAAATTAAAATTATAAAATATAAATATATATATATAGTATATGATATGAGAAAGGAAAAGAAAAAGATTAAGTAAAATCGATCAGAATGTGCGACCTTTTATAGCCCACATTTCACTGTAGAGCTCCGCGAGTGCTGAGCTTGTATGCTTTACACCTCCGCGAGTGCGAAGGTCTGGAATCCAGCTCACCAAATGAATTTAACGTGGGCTGCTTTGATTAAAATAATATATAATATATATATATATATATATATATATATATATATATATATATATATATATATATATATATATATATATATATATATATATATATATATATAATATTATATTCTTGTGCATAGTTGACTTGCAATTTTTGGTCCGTTGCGTCGCGCGCTGAAAGTTGGTTCATGTCTCGGTTCTGGATTTTCAAACGCCTTTTTGTTCAATTTAAATTCTTGTACTTTGTGTTTCACGACTTGTACTCTTGTAACTTTTAGAAGTTTCTCATCAATAATTTGAACCACTTGGATTGTACTTTGTACTTTTTAGCTTTTTGGTCGTTTGCGTCTTCAAATCATCGAATCTGTCTTTTGTCTTCACCTTTTATTATTTAAACGAATATAACTTGTAAATAGAACAATTGCAACCAAAAGCTTGTCTTTCTTGAAGGATAATGCTATGAAATATATGTTTGTTTTTAGCATTATCACACGCCTTGCAAACATAGGGGAGTACTACGTCTTCACAACTTTTTCAAATAGAATATACGCAAACTACTATACCACTTTAAAAACTAAGTGTGGGATTGGCAACCCCACCAACATAAACTTTTAATAACATAACGCCTTTTTTAAAACCTAAAGTGTGGGATACGTCGTATCCTTAACATTAAGGACAATGTTATTTTAAAGTGTGGGATAGCAAATACTGCACATATCGATTCTTGTAAAACCCTCAAGTGTTGGTAAAACTAAATTTTTCACAAAAATTTAAAACTTTCCGAATTATAAAACACTAAGGATTATTCAATTCTATAAAAGATCAAAAAGGTTTTGCTACAAAATAGACAAAAGGGTAAAACAAGGTTAAAAACGTTTTGCGAAAATCAAACCAACTTTCCAAAAGAGCATTGCATAATGAAAGGGGCAAATCGACCCATTATAATTGTTGTGAGGCACCCCCAAATAAGGCTTTATAAGCACTCATTTTTAGTGCTGCACTATACTTCCGTTGAGCGCGCCGATGTTAACATCTCAGAATCAGAACTTGCTCTTGATCTACATTTCGAAATTACACATTTTTGACAAGGGTGACTAAGTTAGAACCTCATCTATTCGTGAAGACAAAAACAACCCCCACTACACATCTTCGCTTCCATCTTCATTCCACAAATCCATTCACCTCTACTTATCTATTCTATCCGCTTCATAAATAAAGAAATAAATCCCGACAAAAATCATTCCTTTCGGGAAACCCTCTACAAAACCGCATTAGAAAAATGCGAGCATCCGAGCCAATTATCAAAGAAGACCGCCAATGAAGGAGACCTCGAAGAGAAAAGCAAAAGATGCTTGTTGAAAAAAAATAATAATATATATATATATATATATATATATATATTTTGATAAATAAAGGTTCTGAAAAAGGAGCAGAACCAGAAAAGATTCGAGGAAAGAAACTCCTGGTAGTCAAAAAGAAGGATGTTCACCATGAAATTCCTGACAAAAAGCAGAAGGGATTACTAAAATCGATCTTTCACAAGAAACTCCTATCTATCAAAACCCTTCGCACCCTAGAAACCTCCAAATCACCATCTCTTCACAATCCAAGCTGAGTCGATAACTGAAAATTCTCTCAAATAAGTGATAGAGATTTGAGTCTTGATCAAGCCTATGACGAAGAATGTAAGCATGAATGAAATGAGTGACCTGAGTAAGATAGCCTCAGTTATGTAACCTCCTCTCAGGCTTGCGGAAAAAGGTTTGAGAATAACAAAAAGAATAAAAACTAAGTTTTCACTCCTCCGTCTTGCGGAACAAAGACCACTTGATCACTACGAATAAAAGTCCTCATTGTTTAAAGTTCGGAAGTTTGCTTGAGGACAAGCAAATTCTAAGTGTGGGTATTTGATATCGGCTAAAAAGTCATGTTTTTACCCCCAATATTGAGTCCCAAAAGCATAAAGTTCAAAACTTGTTGGCAAAATAATCGCTTTTTTGGTTAAATTTGTAGATAAAGTAATTACGAAGATGATGCAAAAAGAATCAAGAGAAACGGAGCTAAAACGAAGATTCTAGAGCGAATACGGTGAAAGATAAGAAATCAAGTTACGATCCAGGGAATCAGCAAGCCAAACGGCTTGCCAAACGGGCTGCCAAATAGCCTGCCAGTGTGGCAGACGGCCTGCCAAATGCCCAGATCAAACGGCCTCGTTAAACGGCTTGCCTTAGCAAACGGGCTCTGCAAACGGCTTGCCAAACAGCCTGCCAAACGGTCTGCCAACCATTTGCAGGCAAATTTTGTGCTTATTTAAAGGCTTTTTATCATCCAATTTCAACACACCTCTCTTCACTCTCTCACTACAATACACTTTCTCTCACTAGAGCTTTCAAGGCCTTCTCACCTTCGAGCGGGAAATTAAGTACCCGGAGGCGAACGCCGAAGATTATAATAGGAGAGGTCTAGAGGATGTCAGCACTTGTAATGGTCCAGATCTCGTCTGTAAACGGTGAACACTTTTCTTAATTTAATGAAGTTATCTTGTTATCTTAAGTTGCTTTCATCTTGCATGCTTATCTGTCTGTTATGAATGTTTATTATATGTTGAATACTTTATCTGAGACTTATCATACTGTTATGCCGAAACCTTGACGGTTTAGAAGTTTAATTTACGGATCACCCTTTTCACTTATTCACGTAGCTATAACCTAGTATTAAAACCTGATCAACCTTAGGATACAAGGTAAGTAGTTATGTGTGCTTAACTTCACAATAGGGATATAGTACCTACGTACGAATAACCAATTATTCATCAAAGAAGAGCTGCCCATTTAGGTTATGATTAGAGCTAGCAACATAGAGTTCAGTGAACACTAGCTTGCTCAAAAACATGATTCCCATCAGAAGCAACGTTCTTGAGATGTTGTAAGATGATCCGGGGTTGAATAAGTGATCGCAAAGGAGAGACCTCTAATTCAATTAGCAGTACCTTAGAATATCTAAGATTGCATATATGTTAATGTTATGGCATAACATAGTGTTAAGTGGTGGAATATTGCTTTAGTTAGACCAACTAGGATTAAGAAAAGCTAAGACTTTCCTTTATGGGTATGCCACTTTGTTCATGTACCTAGGATTCTATCCATAAGGTCGTTTAAACCCTTTAGTTTAATGTTGGGAGTAGGGATACCCGTCTTAGCTAGAATCTTCAAGGCCTAAACTCTTAGTGATAAATCAATTAGGTTCATAGCCCAGTTGATTGAGGTTTAGTGTTTATCCTAGGAAGTTAAACTCTTGTAATAATTCCCCTTCAGAATTCTAGTCTCCATACCTATCTATCTCTATCTTTATAAGTTCAATTACTGTTTTATTTAGTTAATCTTAATCTATCACCTCTTGTCACTAGGATTAACTATATAAGCACTTTTGTCCCACGTTACTGAGCAAACATATAAAAATACGAACATGAGTTATATTTACCACTTACTCGTTAAAAGGAAGACAGGTAGGTGAGTTATAGCTAGGAAATCCCGGATAAATATAAATGATAAAACCATTACTCTCTTGTGGTAGCTAATTCTGAAGTGTTGCGACCTAACGACACCGCACAAATAAAACCGTCCATTTTGGCCATATCAGGTGCACTTACAAAGAATTTCAGAGTTGCAAGCCAGATAATTTCAATGGAACGGAAGGGCCAGTTGGGTTAACAAGATGATTTGAAAAGTTGGAATCGGTATTTCGTGTTAGCAACTGCTCTGACGCTAACAGGACTAAGTACGCATCATGCACGCTGTCGGATGGCGCTCTGACATGGTGGAACACACTCGCCCAAGCTCAGGGAATTGATGAAGCTTATGCAACACCATGGGAAGAGTTCAAGAGAGCTATGATAGAGGAATACATCCCCAGAACCGAAATTTAGATGATGGAAGCGGAATTTTGGGTATTGAAGGTCGTAGGAACTAATCTTGATGGTTATAATCGGAGATACTTGGAGTTAGCCTTGATGTGCCCCATAATGGTTACTCCTGAGTACAAACAGATGGAGCGGTATCTGTGGGGACTTCCCAAAGACATCTAGGGGAATGTCACTTCTTCAAAACCAGCGAATGTCCCGGATGCTATGTGCATGGCGCACACCTTGATGGATCAGGTTATCCGCCAAGAGCCAGAGAAGGTGCAATTAGGGTCTGGAGCAAGTAATGGGAAACGTAAATGGGATGGAAATAAGGGTAAAGGTATTGATCGAAATCTAGCCAAGAGGTACGAGAACTTTAAGGGAAACAATGACTGGAGGAACCCTAATCCAAACTACAAAGGTAGCCTTCCTCAATGCAAGAGATTCTATAAGCATCATACTGGGTACTGCAATGTGGTGTGTGAGAAATGTAAGAGGACGGGACACATCGGCAAGGATTGTATGATCAACACTCCGGCTGTGACATCGAATCCAAATGAGCCAAGGAAGTGTTTTGAATGCGGCCAACAGGGTCATTTTAAGAATGAGTGTCCTAACAAGAAAAAGGATGGAGGGCCAGCACGTGGAAGAGTCTTTAACATAAACGCCAGAGATTCCTGCGAGGATCCTGACTTGGTTAGAGGTACATTCACTGTCAATAAACTACTATCTTCTGTCTTGTTTGATACTAGTGCCGATAGGAGTTATATGTGTAGACATTTTTGCTCTAAATTAGATTGGTCATTAGTTCCTTTAGATGAGAAATATCTTGTCGAGGTGGCCAATGGGAAATTTGAGAAAGCTGATCAAATTTGTCACGGAAGTATAATAAACTTAGCTGGTGTGGATTTTAAGATTGATTTGATACCCATTAAGTTGGGAAGCTTTGACGTAATAGTCGGTATGGACTGGCTGTCTAAGGTAAAAGCATAAATTGTCTGTAGAGAGAAGATTATTCGTATACCTCGCGAGGACAGTGTGCCATTAATAGTTTACGGGGAGAGATGTAGCCCAAAGCTGAATCTTATTAGTTGTATGAAGGCACGGAAGTTCGTGAGAAAAGGGCGTTTTGCTATTTTGGCGCATGTGAAGAAGTTGGACACTGAGGAGAAAAGCGTGAAGGATGTACCGATTGTAAACGAATCCCCTGAAGTCTTTCCAGAAGAGTTTCCAGGATTACCCCCACCGCGATCAGTAGAGTTTCAGATTGATCTAGTGCCAGGAACTGCACCTGTAGCTCGCGCTCGTCATCGACTTGCACCAACTGAAATGCAAGAGTTGCAAAGCCAACTACAAGAATTGCTAGACTGTGAATTTATTCGACCAAGTTCTTTGCCTTGGGGCACTCCCGTTTTGTTCGTGAAGAAGAAGGACGGATCTTTCTGTATGCGTATCGATTATCGCGAACTCAACAAGTTGACAATCAAGAATCGGTATCCCCTTCCCAGAATTGATGATCTATTCGATCGGCTGCAAGGATCAAGTGTTTACTCCAAGATTGATTTGCGATCGGGTTATCACCAGTTGAGGGTGAAGGAGGGTGATGTCCCTAAGACTGCGTTTTGAACTTGTTATGGTCATTACGAGTTTCTTGTGATGCCATTTGGTCTAACTAACGCACCTGCCGTGTTTATGGATCTTATAAATCGCGTGTGCAAGCCGTATTTAGACAAATTCGTTATCGTATTCATAGATGATATCTTAATCTATTCCAAAAGCGAAGAAGAACACGAACAACATGTAGTGACCCGAACTTTTCCATGTTTATATATATTAATTGAGATTTATATTTACATGATTAAATGTTTCCAACATGTTAAGCAATCAAACTTGTTAAGATTTGATTAATTGAAATATGTTTCATATAGACAATTGACCACCCAAGTTGACCGGCGATTCACGAACGTTAAAACTTGTAAAAATGACATGACGATATATATATGGATATACATATGGTTAACATGAGATTATGATAAGTAAGTATCTCCATAAGTATATTAACAATGAGTTATATACATATAAACAAGACTACTAACTTAAGGATTTCGAAACGAGACATATATGTAACGATTATCGTTGTAACGACATTTAAATGTATATATATCATATTAAGATATATTAATATATCATAATATCATGATAATATAATAATTTAACATCTCATTAGATATAATAAACAATGGGTTAACAACATTAATTGAGATCGTTAACTTAAAGGTTTCAAAACAACACTTACATGTAACGACTAACGATGACTTAACGACTCAGTTAAAATGTATATACATGTAGTGTATTTAGATGTATTAAAATAATTTTGGAAGACTTCAAGACATATATCAAAACACTCATACTTAACGAAAATGGTTACAGTTACTTTTCCATTCTTTTCTTTCATCAAGAATTCTAGTCGTATTCTTACCCGTATTATACACAGCTTCAAAACGTACTTACTATAAGTATATACCAATAGGAACTAGCATGGGATTCCACTCTTGATTATGTCATGTATGACTAATCAATTTTAACTTCTACCATGAGCTAGTCAACTAACTAGAACTCCTTTTAACCCCACTCACCACTCACCAATTACCACTCATCATTCACTCCATTTCACTTCCAATTCTCTTTCTAATTCTCTCTCAACACACACACACTATTATGAACGTATTTTTCCAGTAGTTAATCATCATCTTCATCAAAAATCACTTCAAGAATCAAGCTATAATCATCATAGGAAGAACACTTCAAGAACACTTCAAAAATCCCTTCAAGTTTACTAATTTACTTCCAAGCTTTCTAATCCATTCCAAGTAATCATCTAAGATCAAAAAACCTTTGTTATATACAGTAGGTTATCTTTCTTATTCAAGGTAATATTCATATTCAAACTTTGATTCAATTTCTATAACTATAAACTATCTTAATTCGAGTAAAAATCTTACTTGAACTTGTTTTTGTGTCATGATCCTACTTCAAGAACTTTCAAGCCATCCAAGATCCTTTGAAGCTAGATCATTTCTTGTCACTTCCAGTAGGTTTACCTACTAAACTTGAGGTAGTAATGATGTTCATAACATCATTCGATTCATATATATAAAACTATCTTATTCGAAGGTTTAAACTCGTAATCACTAGAACATAGTTTAGTTAATTCTAAACTTGTTCGCAAACAAAAGTTAATCCTTCTAACTTGACTTTTAAAATTAACTAAACACATGTTCTATATCTATATGATATGCTAACTTAATGATTTAAAACCTGGAAACACGAAAAACACCGTAAAACCGGATTTACGCCGTCGTAGTAACACCGCGGGCTGTTTTGGGTTAGTTAATTAAAAACTATGATAAACTTTGATTTAAAAGTTGTTATTCTTAGAAAATGATTTTTATTATGAACATGAAACTATATCCAAAAATTATGGTTAAACTCAAAGTGGAAGTATGTTTTCTAAAATGGTCATCTAGACGTCGTTCTTTCGACTGAAATGACTACCTTTACAAAAACGACTTGTAACTTATTTTTCTGACTATAAACTGATACTTTTTCTGTTTAGATTCATAAAATAGAGTTCAATATGAAACCATAGCAATTTGATTCACTCAAAACGGATTTAAAATGAAGAAGTTATGGGTAAAACAAGATTGGATAATTTTTCTCATTTTAGCTACGTGAAAATTGGTAACAAATCTATTCCAACCATAACTTAATCAACTTGTATTGTATATTATGTAATCTTGAGATACCATAGACACGTATACAATGTTTCGACCTATCATGTCGACACATCTATATATATTTCGGAACAACCATAGACACTCTATATGTGAATGTTGGAGTTAGCTATACAGGGTTGAGGTTGATTCCAAAATATATATAGTGTGAGTTGTGATCAATACTGAGATACGTATACACTGGGTCGTGGATTGATTCAAGATAATATTTATCGATTTATTTCTGTACATCTAACTGTGGACAACTAGTTGTAGGTTACTAACGAGGACAGCTGACTTAATAAACTTAAAACATCAAAATATATTAAAAGTGTTGTAAATATATTTTGAACATACTTTAATATATATGTATATATTGTTATAGGTTCGTGAATCAACCAGTGGCCAAGTCTTACTTCCCGACGAAGTAAAAATCTGTGAAAGTGAGTTATAGTCCCACTTTTAAAATCTAATATTTTTGGGATGAGAATACATGCAGGTTTTATAAATGATTTACAAAATAGATACAAGTACGTGAAACTACATTCTATGGTTGAATTATCGAAATCGAATATGCCCCTTTTTATTAAGTCTGGTAATCTAAGAATTAGGGAACAGACACCCTAATTGACGCGAATCCTAAAGATAGATCTATCGGGCCCAACAAGCCCCATCCAAAGTACCGGATGCTTTAGTACTTCGAAATTTATATCATGTTCGATGGAGGATCCCGGAATGATGGGGATATTCTTATATATGCATCTTGTTAATGTCGGTTACCAGGTGTTCACCATATGAATGATTTTTATCTCTATGTATGGGATGTGTATTGAAATATGAAATCTTGTGGTCTATTGTTACGATTTGATATATATAGGTTAAACCTATAACTCACCAACATTTTTGTTGACGTTTAAAGCATGTTTATTCTCAGGTGATTATTAAGAGCTTCCGCCGTCGCATACTTAAATAAGGACGAGATTTGGGGTCCATGCTTGTATGATATTGTGTAAAAACTGCATTCAAGAAACTTATTTTGGTGTAACATATTTGTATTGTAAACCATTATGTAATGGTCGTGTGTAAACAGGATATTTTAGATTATCATTATTTGATAATCTACGTAAAGCTTTTTAAACCTTTATTGATGAAATAAAGGTTATGGTTTGTTTTAAAATGAATGCAGTCTTTGAAAAACGTCTCATATAGAGGTCAAAACCTCGCAACGAAATCAATTAATATGGAACGTTTTTAATCAATAAGAACGGGACATTTCAGTTGGTATCAGAGCGTTGGTCTTAGAGAACCAGAATTTTTCATTAGTGTGTCTTATCGAGTTTGTTAGGATGCATTAGTGAGTCTGGACTTCGACCGTGTTTACTTGAAAAATGATTGCTTAACAAATTTTGTTGGAAACTATATATTTTTAACATGTGAATATTATGTGATATATTAATCTCTTAACGCGTTTGATATTATGTGATAGATGTCTACCTCTAGAACAAGTCCCATTAACTCACCTAATAATAATAAAGAGTCAAATGTAAATTGGAATGATTCGTGGACTGATTCACAAGTTCCCGAAGAGGAACCGGAAGAAGAGTCGGAACCAGAAGAAGAATCGGAACCGGAAGAAGAATCGGAACCGGATGAAGAAATAGAACCGGTGGGGGAAATAATAAAACGGTTAAGTAAAAGAAAATCCTCAACCAACCGACCAAGGTTAATTATGGTCAATGGTGTTTCCGCTAAGGAAGCAAAATATTTGGAGGATTACCAATTCCCCGATGAATCGGATTCCGACGAGAATTCCGATGATGTTATAGAAATTACCCCAACTGAATTTAAAAAGGCAAAAGAAAATAATAAGGGAAATGGCATAAAAATAGAGAAATCTAATTCCAACCCCGATGAACTTTATATGTATCGTCAACCCCCGAAGTCCTTAAGTTGTAACAATGACCCGGGAACCTCTAAACCACCAGGTTTTTCTAAACCAATGTGGACAACGACGGCTCGTATTAGGGGAACATCATATATCCCTAGAAACTTGGCAAAACGAACCAAAACCGAACAAGAAGAAACGAGCGAGTCGGAATAAGATAGTTGTATTCGTGTGGTGTAATATATGTAATATAATGTGCTTATGCTTTATGATATATGTAAAAATTGCTTGTATTAATAAGTATTTTTTTATGAATCTAACTCTTGTCTATTTTACAGTATAAAAACACAAAATGGATAGACAACCCAATATTTTAAGAGACCTACCCGGAGACATGATTGATGAAATCTTGTCTAGAGTCGGTTAGAATTCCTCGGCACAACTATTTAAGGCGACATCAGTTTGTAAGACATTCGAAGAACGTTCCAAGAATGCCTTGGTTTATAAAAGGCTTTCGTTCGAAAGATGGGGGATATCACATTGGGAAATCCATAAGTTACGATGTGTTTACTTTGACGCATATATTGCGGGGAACCCAAATGCTATTTTACGCAACGGGTTAAGAAATTATTTTGACTCAGTATATCCGAATATAGGACTTCATGATTTTGAAAAAGCGGCTAACATGCAACATAAAGAAGCATGTTATGCTTACGGGTTAGTAATGTTCGCTTCTCACCAAAGTGAGAACAAGAACATCGGGCTACAACTATTAAACAAAACATTCCCACAAGTGACGGAGTCGGTAATTGGGGTAAGAAATGAGGTTTTTAGGTTATTACGAGACTGTTGGTCATTACGTAACCCTCGTCCCTTTGACGACGTTACAACACGCTGTCTTATCAACGGCCATAACGGTTATGTTCCACAAGACCAAGGATGGGAAGTAGTCCTAGTAAAACCAGAATGCATGACTTGTTTCTGGACGTATGAATTACGTGTCTTTATTGCCTTTGCTGAACGACTTGTGTACTAGCTAGAATTATCTTCACAACTATCTTGTATCAAAGTTATTGTGTGCTATATTTCATGCTTTATGTAAAATAAGCGGTATTGTAAGTTTGTAAAATATTGTATAAAAGTTTGAACGCGAAATATTATTACAATCAGTTTTTCATATAGAATTGTAGTAGTTGAATTGTATATTAGCTACTAAGTATGAACTTAACGGGTAGGTACTACCCGAATTTAAACTTATAAAACGCTAATATGAAGAAAAAGCTTTTATAAATGAGTTCATATTATGCTACAAAATACTATTAACTACTCTTAATATTCTGTATGATTAACTTGTTCCATTTGACTATTTTGAAGGAAATGGCACCGACTACTCGACCCACCGTGAATATGAATGAAGAGGAATTCCGTACTTTTCTAGCTTCAAACATAGCCGCAGTACAGGCTGCGCTACATACCAACAATAACCTTGGATCTGGCAGTACAGGAAATCGTGTAGGATGCACCTACAAAGAATTCACTGCCTGCAAACCTTTGGAATTTGATGGAACCGAAGGACCGATCGGATTTAAACGGTGGACCGAGAAGGTCGAATCGGTGTTTGCCATAAGTAAGTGTACTGAAGAGGACAAACTGAAGTACGCTACGCATACCTTCACAGGTTCTACGTTAACATGGTGGAATACCTATATAGAGCAAGTGGGACAAGATGATGCGTACGCACTACCGTGGTCAGCATTCAAGCACTTGATGAACGAGAAGTATCGTCCCAGAACCGAGGTCAATAAGCTCAAGACAGAAATTAGAGGGTTACGAACCCAAGGATTTGATATTACCACATACGAAAGACGATTCACAGAATTGTGCCTATTGTGTCCGGGAGCATTCGAAGATGAGGAAGAGAAGATCGACGCGTTTGTGAAAGGATTACCGGAAAGAATCCAAGAAGATATAAGTTCACACGAGCCCGCCTCCATACAACAGGCATGTAGAATGGCTCACAAACTAGTGAACCAGATTGAAGAAAGAATTAAAGAACAGACTGCTGAAGAGGCCAATGTGAAGCAAGTCAAAAGAAAGTGGGAGGAAAACGGTGATAAGAATCACCAATACAACAACAACAGCAATTACAACAATAATCGCAACAATTATCCCAACAATCGCAACATCAATCGCAACTACAACAAACGGCCCAACAACAACAACAACAACAACAACAACAACAACAACAACAGCAACTACAACAATCATCCCAACAACAATAATAACCGCAACAACAACAACAATCAGAAGCAGCTATGCCAAAGGTGTGAAAAGTATCACTCGGGGTTCTGCACCAAATTTTGCAAAAAGTGTAAAAGAAATGGTCATAGCACGGCGAAGTGTGAGGTCTACGGACCAGGGGTTAATAGAACGAAAGGAACAAATGGTGTCGGAACGAGTAATGGCGGAGCAAGTAGTGTCGGAGCAAGTTATGCCAATGTAGTTTGTTATAAATGTGGAAAACCGGGCCACATTATTAGAAATTGCCCGAACCAAGGAGAACACGAATGGACAAGGCCGCGGAAGAGTTTTCAATATTAATGCGGCAGAGGCACAGGAAGACCCGGAGCTTGTTACGGGTACGTTTCTTATTGACAATAAATCTGCTTACGTTTTATTTGATTCGGGTGCGGATAGAAGCTATATGAGTAGAGATTTTTGTGCTAAATTAAGTTGTCCATTGACGCCTTTGGATAGTAAATTTTTACTCGAATTAGCAAATGGTAAATTAATTTCAGCAGATAATATATGTCGGAATCGAGAAATTAAACTGGTTAGCGAAACATTTAAGATTGACTTGATACCAGTAGAGTTAGGGAGTTTTGATGTGATAATCGGTATGGACTGGTTGAAAGAAGTGAAAGCAGAGATCGTTTGTTACAAAAATGCAATTCGCATTATACGAGAAAAAGGAAAACCCTTAATGGTGTACGGAGAAAAGGGCAATACGAAGCTACATCTTATTAGTAATTTGAAGGCACAAAAACTAATAAGAAAAGGTTGCTATGCTGTTCTAGCACACATCGAGAAAGTACAAACTGAAGAAAAGAGCATCAATGATGTTCCCATTGCAAAAGAATTTCCCGATGTATTTCCGAAAGAATTACCGGGATTACCCCCACATCGATCCGTTGAATTTCAAATAGATCTTGTACCAGGAGCTGCACCAATAGCTCGTGCTCCTTACAGACTCGCACCCAGCGAGATGAAAGAACTGCAAAGCCAATTACAAGAACTTTTAGAGCGTGGTTTCATTCGACCAAGCACATCACCGTGGGGAGCTCCTGTTTTGTTTGTCAAGAAGAAAGATGGTACATTCAGGTTGTGTATCGACTACCGAGAGTTGAACAAACTTACCATCAAGAACCGCTACCCACTACCGAGAATCGACGACTTATTTGATCAACTACAAGGCTCGTCTATTTATTCAAAGATTGACTTACGTTCCGGGTATCATCAAATGCGGGTGAAAGAAGATGATATTCCAAAGACTGCTTTCAGAACACGTTACGGTCATTACGAATTTATGGTCATGCCGTTTGGTTTAACTAATGCACCAGCTGTGTTCATGGACCTTATGAACCGAGTGTGTGGACCATACCTTGACAAGTTTGTCATTGTTTTCATTGATGACATACTTATTTACTCAAAGAATGACCAAGAACACTGTGAACATTTGAGAAAGGTGTTAGAAGTATTCAGGAAGGAAGAATTGTACGCTAAGTTTTCAAAGTGTGCATTTTGGTTGGAAGAAGTTCAATTCCTCGGTCACATAGTGAACAAAGAAGGTATTAAGGTGGATCCGGCAAAGATAGAAACTGTTGAAAAGTGGGAAAACTCAAAAACTCCGAAACACATACGCCAGTTTTTAGGACTAGCTGGTTACTACAGAAGGTTCATCCAAGACTTTTCCAGAATAGCAAAACCCTTGACTGCATTAACGCATAAAGGGAAGAAATTTGAATGGAAGGATGAACAAGAGAAAGCGTTTCAGTTATTGAAGAAAAAGCTAACTACGGCACCTATATTGTCATTGCCTGAAGGGAATGATGATTTTGTGATTTATTGTGACGCATCAAAGCAAGGTCTCGGTTGTGTATTAATGCAACGAACGAAGGTGATTGCTTATGCGTCTAGACAATTGAAGATTCACGAACAAAATTATACGACGCATGATTTGGAATTAGGAGCGGTTGTTTTTGCATTAAAGACTTGGAGGCACTACTTATATGGGGTCAAAAGTATTATATATACCGACCACAAAAGTCTTCAACACATATTTAATCAGAAATAACTGAATATGAGGCAGCGTAGGTGGATTGAATTGTTGAATGATTACGACTTTGAGATTCGTTACCACCCGGGAAAGGCAAATGTGGTAGCCGATGCCTTGAGCAGGAAGGACAGAGAACCCATTCGAGTAAAATCTATGAATATAATGATTCATAATAACCTTACTACTCAAATAAAGGAGGCGTAACAAGGAGTTTTAAAAGAGGGAAATTTAAAGGATGAAATACCCAAGGGATCGGAGAAGCATCTTAATATTCGGGAAGACGGAACCCGGTATAGGACTGAAAGGATTTGGGTACCAAAATTTGGAGATATGAGAGAAATGGTACTTAGAGAAGCTCATAAAACCAGATACTCAATACATCCTAGAACGGGGAAGATGTACAAGGATCTCAAGAAATATTTTTGGTGGCCGGGTATGAAAGCCGATGTTGCTAAATATGTAGGAGAATGTTTGACGTGTTCTAAGGTCAAAGCTGAGCATCAGAAACCATCAGGTCTACTTCAACAACCCGAAATCCCAGAATGGAAATGGGAAAACATTACCATAGATTTCATCACTAAATTGCCAAGGACTGCAAGTGGTTTTGATATTATTTGGGTAATAGTTGATCGTCTCACCAAATTAGCACACTTCCTGCCAATAAGAGAAGATGACAAGATGGAGAAGTTAGCACGACTGTATTTGAAGGAAGTCGTCTCCAGACATGGAATACCAATCTCTATTATCTCTGATAGGGATGGCAGATTTATTTCAAGATTCTGGCAGACATTACAGCAAGCATTAGGAACTCGTCTAGACATGAGTACTGCCTATCATCCACAAACTGATGGGCAGAGCGAAAGGACGATACAAACGCTTGAAGACATGCTACGAGCATGTGTTATTGATTTCGGAAACAGTTGGGATCGACATCTACCGTTAGCAGAATTTTCCTACAACAACAGCTACCATTCAAGCATTGAGATGGCGCCGTTTGAAGCACTTTATGGTAGAAAGTGCAGGTCTCCGATTTGTTGGAGTGAAGTGGGGGATAGACAGATTACGGGTCCGGAGATTATACAAGAAACTACCGAGAAAATCATCCAAATTCAACAACGGTTGAAAACCGCCCAAAGTCGACAAAAGAGCTACGCTGACATTAAAAGAAAAGATATAGAATTTGAAATTGGAGAGATGGTCATGCTTAAAGTTGCACCTTGGAAAGGCGTTGTTCGATTTGGTAAGCGAGGGAAATTAAATCCAAGGTATATTGGACCATTCAAGATTATTGATCGTGTCGGACCAGTAGCTTACCGACTTGAGTTACCTCAACAACTCGCGGCTGTACATAACACTTTCCACGTCTCGAATTTGAAGAAATGTTTTGCTAAAGAATATCTCACTATTCCGTTAGATGAAATCCAAATCAACGAAAAACTTCAATTCATCGAAGAACCCGTCGAAATAATGGATCGTGAGGTTAAAAGACTTAAGCAAAACAAGATACCAATTGTTAAGGTTCGATGGAATGCTCGTAGAGGACCCGAGTTCACCTGGGAGCTTGAAGATTAGATGAAGAAGAAATACCCGCATCTATTTCCAGAAGATTCGTCAACACCTTCAACAGCTTAAAATTTCGGGACGAAATTTATTTAACGGGTAGGTACTGTAGTGACCCGAACTTTTCCATGTTTATATATATTAATTGAGATTTATATTTACATGATTAAATGTTTCCAACATGTTAAGCAATCAAACTTGTTAAGATTTGATTAATTGAAATATGTTTCATATAGACAATTGACCACCCAAGTTGACCGGCGATTCACGAACGTTAAAACTTGTAAAAATGACATGACGATATATATATGGATATACATATGGTTAACATGAGATTATGATAAGTAAGTATCTCCATAAGTATATTCACAATGAGTTATATACATATAAACAAGACTACTAACTTAAGGATTTCGAAACGAGACATATATGTAACGATTATCGTTATAACGACATTTAAATGTATATATATCATATTAAGATATATTAATATATCATAATATCATGATAATATAATAATTTAATATCTCATTAGATATAATAAACAATGGGTTAACAACATTAATTGAGATCGTTAACTTAAAGGTTTCAAAACAACACTTACATGTAACGACTAACGATGACTTAACGACTCAGTTAAAATGTATATACATGTAGTGTATTTAGATGTATTAAAATACTTTTGGAAGACTTCAAGACATATATCAAAACACTCATACTTAACGAAAATGGTTACAGTTACTTTTTCATTCTTTTCTTTCATCAAGAATTCTAGTCGTATTCTTACCCGTATTATACACAGCTTCAAAACGTACTTACTATAAGTATATACCAATAGGAACTAGCATGGGATTCCACTCTTGATTATGTCATGTATGACTAATCAATTTTAACTTCTACCATGAGCTAGTCAACTAACTAGAACTCCTTTTAACCCCACTCACCACTCACCAATTACCACTCATCATTCACTCCATTTCACTTCCAATTCTCTTTCTAATTCTCTCTCAACACACACACACTATTATGAACGTATTTTTCCAGTATTTAATCATCATCTTCATCAAAAATCACTTCAAGAATCAAGCTATAATCATCATAGGAAGAACACTTCAAGAACACTTCAAAAATCCCTTCAAGTTTACTAATTTACTTCCAAGCTTTCTAATCCATTCCAAGTAATCATCTAAGATCAAGAAACCTTTGTTATATACAGTAGGTTATCTTTCTTATTCAAGGTAATATTCATATTCAAACTTTGATTCAATTTCTATAACTATAAACTATCTTAATTCGAGTAAAAATCTTACTTGAACTTGTTTTTGTGTCATGATCCTACTTCAAGAACTTTCAAGCCATCCAAGATCCTTTGAAGCTAGATCATTTCTTGTCACTTCCAGTAGGTTTACCTACTAAACTTGAGGTAGTAATGATGTTCATAACATCATTCGATTCATATATATAAAACTATCTTATTCGAAGGTTTAAACTCGTAATCACTAGAACATAGTTTAGTTAATTCTAAACTTGTTCGCAAACAAAAGTTAATCCTTCTAACTTGACTTTTAAAATTAACTAAACACATGTTATATATCTATATGATATGCTAACTTAATGATTTAAAACCTGGAAACACGAAAAACACCGTAAAACCGGATTTACACCGTCGTAGTAACACCGCGGGCTGTTTTGGGTTAGTTAATTAAAAACTATGATAAACTTTGATTTAAAAGTTGTTATTCTGAGAAAATGATTTTTATTATGAACATGAAACTATATCCAAAAATTATGGTTAAACTCAAAGTGGAAGTATGTTTTCTAAAATGGTCATCTAGACGTCGTTCTTTCGACTGAAATGACTACCTTTACAAAAACGACTTGTAACTTATTTTTCTGACTATAAACTGATACTTTTTCTGTTTAGATTCATAAAATAGAGTTCAATATGAAACCATAGCAATTTGATTCACTCAAAACGGATTTAAAATGAAGAAGTTATGGGTAAAACAAGATTGGATAATTTTTCTCATTTTAGCTACGTGAAAATTGGTAACAAATCTATTCCAACCATAACTTAATCAACTTGTATTGTATATTATGTAATCTTGAGATACCATAGACACGTATACAATGTTTCGACCTATCATGTCGACACATCTATATATATTTCGGAACAACCATAGACACTCTATATGTGAATGTTGGAGTTAGCTATACAGGGTTGAGGTTGATTCCAAAATATATATAGTGTGAGTTGTGATCAATACTGAGATACGTATACACTGGGTCGTGGATTGATTCAAGATAATATTTATCGATTTATTTCTGTACATCTAACTGTAGACAACTAGTTGTAGGTTACTAACGAGGACAGCTGACTTAATAAACTTAAAACATCAAAATATATTAAAAGTGTTGTAAATATATTTTGAACATACTTTAATATATATGTATATATTGTTATAGGTTCGTGAATCAACCAGTGGCCAAGTCTTACTTCCCGACGAAGTAAAAATCTGTGAAAGTGAGTTATAGTCCCACTTTTAAAATCTAATATTTTTGGGATGAGAATACATGCAGGTTTTATAAATGATTTACAAAATAGATACAAGTACGTGAAACTACATTCTATGGTTGAATTATCGAAATCGAATATGCCCCTTTTTATTAAGTCTGGTAATCTAAGAATTAGGGAACAGACACCCTAATTGACGCGAATCCTAAAGATAGATCTATCGGGCCCAACAAGCCCCATCCAAAGTACCGGATGCTTTAGTACTTCGAAATTTATATCATGTCCGATGGAGGATCCCGGAATGATGGGGATATTCTTATATATGCATCTTGTTAATGTCGGTTACCAGGTGTTCACCATATGAATGATTTTTATCTCTATGTATGGGATGTGTATTGAAATATGAAATCTTGTGGTCTATTGTTACGATTTGATATATATAGGTTAAACCTATAACTCACCAACATTTTTGTTGACGTTTAAAGCATGTTTATTCTCAGGTGATTATTAAGAGCTTCCGCTGTCGCATACTTAAATAAGGACGAGATTTGGGGTCCATGCTTGTATGATATTGTGTAAAAACTGCATTCAAGAAACTTATTTTGGTGTAACATATTTGTATTGTAAACCATTATGTAATGGTCGTGTGTAAACAGGATATTTTAGATTATCATTATTTGATAATCTACGTAAAGCTTTTTAAACCTTTATTGATGAAATAAAGGTTATGGTTTGTTTTAAAATGAATGCAGTCTTTGAAAAACGTCTCATATAGAGGTCAAAACCTCGCAACAAAATCAATTAATATGGAACGTTTTTAATCAATAAGAACGGGACATTTCACAACACCTTCGACTCGTGCTTGAACTCTTGAGATAAGAACAACTCTATGCCAAATTATCCAAGTGTGAATTTTGGTTAAAGGAACTTCAATTTCTTGGTCATGTTGTAAGCGATCAAGGTATTAAAGTCGATGCCGCACAAATCGAAGCCATTAGCAAGTGGGAAACCCCCACTACTCCTACTCATATTCGTCAATTTTTAGGCCTCGCCGGTTATTATCGTCTATTCATCGAAGGTTTCTCTTTAATTGCGCGTCCTTTGACCGCATTAACTCACAAAGGGAAGAAATTCATTTGGGCAGCCGAACAAGAGTCGGTATTCCAAACTTTGAAGCAGAAGTTAACGCCCGCTCCTATCTTATCTCTTCCTGAAGGAAATGATGATTTTATTGTATATTACGATGCCTCGAAACATGGTTTTGGGTGTGTATTGATGCAATGGAAGAAAGTTATTGCATATGCCTCTCGATAATTGAAAATCCACGAACGAAACTACATGACATACGATCTCGAACTTGGAATCGTTGTATTTGCACTCAAATTGTGGAGACACTATCTTTATGGAACTAAAAGTACCATCTTCACCGACCACAAAAGCCTCCAACACATTTTCGATCAAAAACAACTGAATATGAGACAATGACGGTGGATTGAAACATTGAACGATTACGATTGTGAACTTCCTTACCATCCCGGAAAGGCAAATGTAGTAGCCGATGCGTTGAGGCGAAAGGAAAGAATGGTACCCCTTAGTGTCCGAGCCTTAAACATCACCATCCACACAAATCTCAATAGCCAAATCCGTGTAGCCCAAGATGAGGCTCTCAAAGGTGAAAATATTTATAAAGAACGCTTGAACATTCTCGTCTCTCGATTTGAGGTTAAAGAGACCGGGCTCCGATATTTCGCCGGAAGAATTTGGGTGCCTAGTTATGGGGATTTACGAAGTCTTATTCTAGACGAAGCCCATAAGTCAAGGTATTCGATTCATCCCGGAGCCGGTAAGATGTACCACGATCTCAAGGAACAATATTGGTAGCCGAACATTAAAAAGGACATTGCTACTTATGTTGGGAAGTGTTTAACTTGTTCCAAGGTCAAAGCCGAACATCAAAAGCCATCTGGGTTACTTCAACAACCCAAAATCCCGCAATGGAAGTGGGAAAGAATAACGATGGACTTTATCAAGAAACTACCAAAGACGGTAGGCGGTTATGATACCATCTGGGTTACTATTGACCATCTCGCCAAATCCGCTCACTTCCTAGCCATGAAAGAAACCGATAAGATGGACAAACTTGCACAACTGTACATAAAGGAAATTGTATCTCGTCACGACGTACCCTTATTGATTATTTCCTACAGAGATGCTCGTTTCGCTTCTAGATTTTGGCATTCCTTACAAGAAGCATTGGGAACACGTTTAGACATGAGTACCGCATATCACCCACAAACTGACTGAAAAAGTGAACGCATGATTCAAACCTTGGAGGACATGTTACGAGCTTGTGTTATTGACTTCAGGAAAGCTTGGGAAAAGCATTTGCCTCTAGCTGAATTCCCTTACAACAATAGTTATCACTCGAGCATTAATATCGCACCTTTCGAAGCTTTATATGGCCGTAAATATTGTTCTCCTATTTGTTGGGCCGAAGTGGGTGATAAGAAAATCACCGGAACCGAACTCATCCATGAAACAACCGAGAAGATTGTTCAAATTCAAGCAAGGCTCAAGACGGCCCGTGATCGCCAGAAGAGCTATGCCAACATTAGACGTAAAGATCTCGAATTCCAAGTGGGTGACTGCGTAATGTTAAAAGTCTAACCTTGGAAAGGTGTAATCCGTTTCGGAAAACGTGGAAAGCTAAATCCGCGATATATTGGTCCTTTTAAAATCTAGGAGCGTATCGGACCCGTTGCATACCGTTTGGATCTTCCGACTCAATTGAGCTCCGTTCATCCTACTTTCCACGTATCGAACCTGAAGAAGTGTCTTGCCGAACCAGAACTTGTCATACCACTCATGAGCTTATGATTGACGACAAACTCCACTTTGTGGAAGAGCTTGTTGAGATCATGGACCGTGAGGTCAAGACTTTGAAGCACAACAAGATTCCAATTGTCCGAGTCCTTTGGAATGCTAAACGAGGACCCGAGTTTACTTGGGAACGAGAGGATCAGATGATGCAGAGATATCCTCACCTTTTCCCGGCTCTACCGTCAGCTTAAAATTTCGGGACGAAATTTTCTTTAACAGGTGGGTAATGTAACGACCCGACTTTTTTGACTTATATTTATACATATTACTTTCACAAAACTGCGTATTTATGCGTACTGATCTATATTATATTCTGAGATATTTATTCATGTTAATTACTTTCGTTAATATCTTACAACGTGTTATTAAGTGCGTAATCACTTAACTTGATCCTCGAATGCTTTTACGACCGTTAGTGTCACTTGTCGTTTAAAACAAGCTACGTACTTAGTACACGTTAAACTTTTGTCATAATTGGAGCGTTATGATTACTTAATATTAATTGTTTATTTCTTAATGACAATTACTTGGCTTGTTGGTTCCTTAATTACGCTTAGTGTTTTACTAATGCACACTAGTTAGTCTTAATGGACTTAACACCTTATTATTAAAGGCCCACCCTACTCAAGTTAATGTACTAGTTTTAGTAGGCTAGTTAATGGATTAGTTAGCCCATGTAACATAAGACAAAACCCATTTAGTATTAAGACAAGGATTAAGCATGCTCATGTACTACGACTTACACATTTTAACTCCATACACCATGCCACCCAACATGCTAGCATCACCTTGTACCACCACCCATGCTAAGTAAATGGTCCCCCCATGCTTACCTCAAAACCATCGGCCATATGTACACCATCACCACCATTTCATTTTTTTTTTACTTCACTCTCATTTCTCTCAAAACACACACACTTTTCTCTAAGTTTTCTCTCAAGTTTTCTCATACTAAAACTTTAAAGAACTTGTAAGTTCTTGGCTTCTTTTTCTTGCTTTTCTTTCCTTAATTCATAAATCATCATCATCGTGATCAAAGATTCAAGTTTTGTAACTTGAATCTTCATAAATCTTGTAGATCCAAACTTTATTTGAAAATCTTCAAAACATGAAGGATTCAAGCTTTTTAGCTTTGAATCTTCATTACTTTGTTAGATCTAAGTTTTATAGCTTAAGATCTCATTATTTATGTTAAAAGATCAAAACCTATGTTTATGATCTTCATGTAACTTGAAGATCTAACTTTTTGCTTTACAGATTTTCAAGAACATTAGAAATCCAAGTTTTCTATCTTGAGGTTTCTACAAAAAGATTATTAAAAGATCAAGTTTATTAACTTATGATCTTCTTTAATTTGTTGTACTTTAAATTTGTAACTTTAGTTTTAATTAAACAAAGATACAAGCTTTCTAGCTTGAAATCTCATAAGTAATGTTAAGGAATCCAAGCTTTCTAGCTTAGGATTTCATTATTTGGTTTGATCTAAGTTATGTAACTTATGATCATCTAACTTGTTTAAACAAAAGCTCATAACCTTACATTCATTTTGCCTTGTAAGAATGTAAGTTTTATAACTTAAGATTTTGTAAGTTGAAAGTCTAGGTTCTATAACTTAAGGTTTCACCTAGAACATAAGATCTAAACTTTCTAGTCTAAGGTCTTCAAAAGTTAGCTAAGATCTAAGTTCTATAACTTAAGGTCTTGCTTGTTTAGTTTGAATCAAAGCTTATAGCTTAATAGAACTTGTACTTGTGTCGAAACTAAGAACTTGATGTAACTTTGATTCATCATCTTGCTCAAACTCTTAAATGAGTTGTATTTCTTTTCTTAGTCTTGATATTGTGTGTTGATGGTTAAAACTTGGTCAAAATGATGCTAAAACCTCAAAGAGTTGTACACTTGAGGCTTATACGCATCAAAGATGAGAACCGTGATGAGCATCAAACACCAAGAAACCCACCGGAGCACTTGTTTCTGTTTTTCAGGGTCTGTTCAAACTCCTGGAGCTTCTGAAAAGTTGATTTCCAGATATTTCAGTTCGATTAGATGACTTTTCGTTTAAGACTTTCCTAAATACGATATACGGTTTAGGATTTATAGCCTTCTGAAAATCACTACGCCTTCATAACGACGTGCTGAAATTTCTAACCTACTCGCGCTTGAACCGTCTCCACGGTCAAACGACATCGAGTTAGGATCTGATCTTCGGACCGCAGTAATAGCACTCACAAACGGAGCCTTGGCCACTATCCGCGCATCATTTCAGTTCGTATAGAGGTCACAGCGGCTGTCCGAATTCAGCCGTTCGTTTCGACCTCTATTCTTGTTGAAAACTTACTTTATCTTTTACGTATGATGATAATGATGATACTTAAGACTTAACCTACGTACTTTTAAACTTTATGGGACGATTTACTGACTTAGTAACTTTTGACTTAGGTTGAGGACCTTTTGGACCAACTTACTACTCGCTTACACTTCGTATCGACTTTACCGCACATTCACTGTGAGTTATAGCTCCCTTTTTACTTTAACTATTTTTGGGACTGAGAATACATGTGCTTTTTATGTTTTACATACTAGACACGAGTACCTTAACTTTATATATGTGTGGGTGACATAACGGCACAAATTTTCCCCTTAGCTCGGTAACGTTTAACTATTGGTTTATGAACCGGTAGACGCGAATCTTAGATATGGATCCATAGGGTTTGACATCCCCACTCGGGCTAGTTGCGCTAGCATTTAACGGGTGTTTAATACTTTGTCTGTTTTAACGCACTCGCCAAGTGTACTTTTAGGGGGTGATATATTATTTTACGTTAAGTTAGTTACCAAGTGCCCACGGTTAAGTATATACTTTTCATACTATTTTGAATACGAAATCTCCTGGTCTACATTACATTATTGTTTACAATAAAACTATAGCTCACTAACATTCGTGTTGACGTTTTAAAGCATGTTATTTCTCAGGTGCTTAGCTAAAATCGCTTCCGCTGTATTAGACTTGCTGTATTAGACTTCCGCTGCATTATTAGAGATGTCTCAATCATGGAACTTTTTAATTTCATTCGTTACTTATGTTTTATTCAAACTATGGTTTGTAATGACCTAAGTGTCACGTACTTTCATTAATGCTTGCTATTCGTAGAAGCATGTTACTTTTGTAAAACATTTGACGTTGGTAAAAATGTTATCTTTTCATGAATGCAAAACTTGTTTTAAAACAGCATATAGTATTATACCGTGTAATGGACCTATTGTTGATGATCCGCACATGATGGTTTTGGACGGGTCATCACATGGATGTCTTGCGTCCGGGCCTCACCGAGGGGGTTTTACTACACGCAATGCTCGTATGGATTCGTCGTGGGGGTTTCCTCATAAGGGGCGATAGGACTGTAATGATTCGTACCAAGGAAATAATCGGGTGGTGGGTGTCGACATCGCGTTCGACCCATCAGTGAATCCTAACCGCCGTTCAATTTTTTTTTATTAATTTGCTAAATGGCGGAAATTGTTAGGTCACTCTTTTCCTTCGACCCAAAAATTTATTAATTTGTGTCAATTAAACCTTCAAAGATTTAAACCGGTCATTGTTACTATTATAGCTAATCTATTTGTGTGTGTTCCACATTGAAAAATGGTTGAAACAAATGTATCCATATAAGCTTAAGGGAACCTCCCTATATCACCAATTGATTTTAGAGTACTAGGAAACTCTTGAGCTTATATGAAGTACATGTTGGTGGACCTAAATCGATCCTGCAAATGATATCAGAGCGAGGCGGCAAAGGTGTAATCATTGTGGCAGCGTTTGTTCAAATTGAGGTGACTTTGGACATGACCAGGGGCGATGTCATGGGTTCATGAAAAGTCGAGATTGCTCGCTGCCTCCTCAGGAGATGTGACTGATATCGGCCAAAAAGTCGCGTTTTTACCCCCGATATTGAGCCCTAAATCAATAAAATTTCCAAACTTTGTCACCAAAATAATAGCTTTTTCAGTTAATTTTGTAGATTAAGTAATTACAAAGGCGATGTTAAAAGAATCAAGTAAAACGGAGCTAAAACGAAGAATCTAGAGCGAAAACAATGAAAGACAAGTTACACCCAAGGAAATCAAGTTACGATCTAGGAAACAAGCTGACCAGGGCAGGCCATACGGCTTGCCATACGGCCTGCCAATGTGAAAAACGGCCTGCCATACGGCCTGGGTAAATGGCCATACAATCTGGCTTGCCAGCCCATACGGCCCCCTCAAACGGCCTGCCATACGGCTTGCCAGCCGTATGCAGGCCATTTCCAAGTCTATTTAAAGGGCTTTTTGCATTCATTTTTACACACACTCAATTTGTACTTCAATTTAGATTTTCAAGCTTTTTAGTTAGTTTTTAGTAGTAGCTAGCTTAGCTTTTATTTTCCGGAGGATATCCCGGTGAGTCCCTGCGATCTCGGGCAGATTTCTTCAGCCTTTTCAGGTTTTTATCCGAAACGTTTATCTTTTTAATTAAACATGTATTGTTATCATTTGTATGCTAGCATCTTAAGGATTGACCAACCTAGTTTGTGATCAGGACTTGTCCACCTATATGAACTTAGCTACTTCATAGGATTAAGACCTCTGGTTTTACTGTATCTGAAGATTCTATGAACTCGATATGACCGGAGCTCCCGAGAGTTAGGACATGGAACTTAAGAATTGAGGCATGAATGACCTAGTATGCCTATTGACTGTTCCGAAGAGACCTCTTAGGAGCTATTAAGATATAGTTAGTGCCTCAACTGTATAATCTAAACCTATTGCATGTTCTTATTTGATTGTTGCCCTAGGATTAAGTCATATTAACTGTTTAGGTATCTATTAGGTTTCTATCTGCTTTACTTTCAGTATATCAACTGTAATGCTGTATAATGTTTGGATCGGTATGATCTCATTAGTGTGCTGAAATGGTTGTTAGTTTTCATTTAAGGTTTTGTCAACTTAACCCGACGGACTCCTTCCGTTTGTGATCAGTGTTTAATCAACACGGCACGTTGTTATTCAGTTAACTAAAGTGATAACGAGGGTTAGGATTAGAACTCAACTCACTAATAAACCTAGTGCTTTACTGAGGATAACCTCCGAGGTATAGTTACTGTGAGGACCTCGACCTTATCCTCCCGGACGAAGTCTTCAACATTTGGTTCCATTGCGATGATTGATAATGCTAAAAACGAACATATATTTCATAGCATTATTCCTCAAGAAAGACAAGCTTTTAGTTGCAATTGTTCTATTTACAAGTGATATTCGTTTAAATAATAAAAGGTGAAGACAAAAGACAGATTCGACGAATTGAAGACGCAAACGACCAAAAAGCTCAAAAGAACAAAAGACAATCAAAAAGGTTCCAATTATTGATAAGAAACGTCTCGAAATCACAAGAGTACAAGATTCAAAACGCAAAGTACAAGATATTAAATTGTACGCGAGGACGTTCGAAAATCCGGAACCGGGACCAGAGTCAACTCTTAACGCTCGACGCAACGGACTAAAAATTACAAGTTAACTATGTATATAAATATAATATAATATATAATTAATTATATTAATTATATATATATTATATATATATATTAAAAACCGTCGGCAGCCAGAAACTCCAAGGGTGTGAACTGTAAATACCTCTCCGCGACTCGCGGAGTTTTAAGGCCATTTTGCCGCGAGTCGCGGAGCCCCAAATTTCACTTCTGGCTATAAAGCCAACCGAATTCTGATCGAATTTATCATCATTTTTTCTTCTCATTCATACGAAGTAATATATATTTATATTTATAATTTATATTTTAATTTTAATTATAATTCTAATAATAAGGGTATGTTAGCGAATGTTGTAAGGGTGTAAGTCGAAATTCTGTCCGTGTAACGCTACGCTATTTTTAATCATTGTAAGTTATGTTCAACCTTTTTATATTAATGTCTCGTAGCTAAGTTATTATTATGCTTGTTTAAAACGAAGTAATCATGATGTTAGGCTAATTATTAAAATTGGGTAATTGGGCTTTGTACCATAATTGGGGTTTGGACAAAAGAACGACACTTGTGGAAACTAGACTATGGGCTATTAATGGGCTTTATATTTGTTTAACTAAATGAAAGTTTGTTAATGTTAATATAAAGATTTACAATTGGGCGTCCCTATAAATTACCATATACACTCGATCGGACACGATGGGCGGGGTATTTATATGTACGAATAATCGTTCATTTAACCGGACACGGGAATGGATTAATAGCCACTAGAATAATTAAAACAGGGGTGAAATTACATTCAAGGGTAATTGGTGTAATTGTTAACAAAGTAGTAAAACCTTGGTTTACACGCAGTCGATAACCTGGTGTATTCATTAAACAAAGTATTAAAACCTTGTTACAATTCGAATCCCCAATTAGTTGGAATATTTATCTTCGGGTATAATAATAATTTGACAAGGACACTTGCAATTTATATTTATGACTGATGGACTGTTATGGACAAAAACCAGACGGACATATTGAATAATCCAGGACAAAGGACAATTAACCCATGGGCATAAAACTAAAATCAACACGTCAAACATCATGATTACGGAAGTTTAAATAAGCATAATTCATTTATTTCATATTTAATTTCCTTTATTTTATATTTAATTGCACTTCTAATTCCCTGTGGAACGAACCGGACTTACTAAAAACTACACTACTGTACGATTAGGTACACTGCCTATAAGTGTTGTAGCAAGGTTTAAGTATATCCATTCTATAAATAAATAAATATCTTGTGTAAAATTGTATCGTATTTAATAGTATTTTCTGCTAAAATTTAATAGTATTTTATACCCCTCTGCTTTGACATCAAGTATTTTTGGCGCCGCTGCCGGGGAACATCTTAAAAGCCGGAAGCGCAACGCTAATATAAAAAAAAAAAAACAAGATTTTTAGTTACTTTTATTAAAAATTTGCTTTTGTAGAAATACGTTTTAATTATTCAAAAATATAAAAAACAAAAATATAAGCATTTTTAAGATTTTGTTAAATATTTAAGTTTTATAAGTTTCTTTATTTTTATTTTAGTTTATAAAAATATAAGTTTTAATTTTAATATCTTTTATTTAATTAAAAAAAACAGAAAACAAAATAAAAAAAAAAAAAAAAAAGAAAAACGCGTAAAAAGACAAAGCTGTCAACTGAATTCCTGAACCCCGCGACTCGCGGGGATTTATTCTTTATTTGCCGCGACTCGCGGAGACCCTCTGACACACGGACAAAAACCCTAATCACGGGTTATTTTTAATTATTATTATTATTAAAACCTAAATATTATTATTATTATTAATTTTAGTTTTATTTTTACTTTTTACTTTATATTTATGTATTTAGTATTAATTAAGTTTTTATTAAATTGTAAAATTAATAGTTTAGTAAAATAAATAATATAAAATAATATTTTTATAAAAATTGTACTTTTTACAACTTTTTGTATATTTTTATATTTTTGTACCTTTTTAATCGTTGTAGCGTAACTTTTGTATTTTTTAGCTCATAATTAATTTTAAACTTAGTTTTAGCTATAGTTATTTTTACTCCTAGATTTTTAGGCTTTGCCGTAGAATTCCTTAAGTGCTTTTTCTTTAGACTAAGATTTAGGTGCTTTAGAATTTTGCGACGCCTTTTTAAGTTTTAGTTTCTTTTTAAGTTATTTTCATTTGGGATTTAGTTTTTCCTTGTAAGCTTTAATATTTTTAGACCTTTTACTATGTATCAATTATCATTCCAATTAGTAATATCAATTTGCGATTATAATTTTAAGTTAGTTGTAGTAATAAGGTTAAATTAGTTAAGTATTTTTAAGTTGTTATAAGTTTCTTTTATTTTTCCGTCACCTTTTATTTTTCAACCATTTTTTTTTTCTTTTTCGACATTTTTCGACGCGCAATCTTTTTCTCTCTTATTTCTCGCTATTCTAGTTTTAGGACTTAGAATTTATTCTACTTCTTATCTAAATTTCTAAAAATTACGAAAATTTATTTTAAGTGGTTAAATTGATAGACATCAAAATTTTCTGGTTCGTAGTAATAGTTGGATTTGTACGTGGACCGGGTTATTGGAGCCAAACAGTCCTCAATTATATTGAGACCAAACGAATCCTGCCCCTCTGCTGCATCTTTTGGCTATTCGAAACGTGGGCAAAATCAGAAAAGTCTATTAATTGGATAACTTATTATAATTTTTCTTTCCTTTTTAAAACTAATAAGATATTCAGTGAATGCACCGAGCAAGACGTTCATCACCTTTTGTACGTTCACCACCTGTAACTCGATCAAGACATCGTTTAACAAATATAACCGCCGTTGATTTTTCTTTAGAATCGTCATCCAGTCGACCAAGTACTTCAGTTCAAATTACCGATAATCCATTTTTTGAACCCAACCTCACAATTGAGAATCCAGAAAATATTCAGGAACGGTTCATAGATCCTGAACCATTAAACTTTCCTCCGGAACCACCAATCATTCAAACAGAGATTGTTGAGGAACGAACTATTAAATCAGAATCATCTAGTGATACCGATTCAACAAATTCAATTATGGAGAATCTGGAACCTTTAAGTATGGAAGACCGAATGAGAGCTAAACGCACTGGCCAAGGTCACGCAATTACTCATCCAGACATTAATGCGCCAGATTATGAAATCAAAGGACAAATTCTACACATGGTGACTAATCAATGCCAATTTAGTGGTGCGCCGAAGGAAGATCCAAATGAACATCTACGTACCTTTAATAGGATCTGCACACTATTTAAAATCCGAGAAGTGGAGGATGAACAGATATATCTCATGTTATTTCCCTGGACTTTAAAGGGAGAAGCCAAAGATTGGTTGGAATCGTTACCTGAAGGGGCGATCGATACATGGGACGTTTTAATTGATAAATTTCTTAAACAATTCTTTCCTGCATCTAAAGCCGTAAGACTTCAAGCAGAAATTGTTACGTTCACACAAAAGCCAAATGAAACTCTATATGAGGCGTGGACAAGATATGGAAAGTTGTTAAGAGGATGTCCGCAACATGGTTTAGACACCTGTCAAATAGTACAAATATTCTACCGAGGATGCGACATCACTACAAGAAAAGACATAGATATAGCAGCTGGTGGTTCTATTATGAAGAAAACCGAAACTGATGCTTACAAAATTATTGATAATACTGCTTCCCACTCACATGAGTGGCACCAAGAAAAAGATATCATTAGATCATCTAAAGCAGCTAGAGCCGATTCTAGCCATGACTTAGATTCCATTTCCGCAAAGATAGATGCTTTCGAGAGACGAATGGAAAAGATGACTAAAGATATTCATGCTATACGAATTAGTTGTGAGCAGTGTGGAGGACCACATTTGACAAAAGATTGTCTCAGTATTGAATTAACAATGGAACAAAGAGAGAATATTTCATACATAAACCAAAGGCCTGGAAATAATTATCAGAATAATTATCAACCGCCAAGACCGATTTACAATCAAAACCAGAATTATAACCGAAATATTCCATACAACAACCAACAAGGTCCTAGCAATCAACAAGTATCCAACAATACTTATAATCAGCAAAGACCGAATTTTCAAAACAAACCACCACAACAAACCGATGATAAAAAGCCGAATTTAGAAGATATGATGACGAAGCTAGTTGAAACTCAAACGCAGTTTTTCACATCTCAAAAACAAACCAATGAACAAAATGCTCAAGCATTTAGAAATCAACAAGCTTCTATTCAAAATCTGGAACAAGAAGTAAGTAACCTAGCAAGGTTAATAGGTGAAAGAAAACCGGGAAGTTTACCTAGTGATACAAATGCTAACCCCCGGAATGAAACAGCTAAAGCTATTACCACAAGAAGTGGTACAACACTTAAACCACCTGAAATACCTGTAACTTCTGATGAAACTATTCCTACTCCACAAGAACCACAACCTGATCAAGATAAGGAAAAAGAACCGGTAGTTGAAAAGGTTAATGAAGATAACACAGTTAAGGATAAACCTTATGTTAAACCATACCAACCACCTCTTCCTTATCCGAGTAAAATGAAGAAAGAGAAACTTGAAGCCGAGCAATCCAAATTCTTGGATATGTTTAAACAGATAAATGTAAATCTTCCTTTCATTGATGTGATTTCAGGAATGCCAAGGTATGCTAAATTCTTGAAAGATCTAATCACGAATAGAAAGAAAATGGAAGAACTCTCGGCTGTTACTATGAATGCTAATTGTTCAGCAGTGCTGTTGAATAAGATACCAGAAAAACTATCTGATCCAGGAAGTTTCACAATTCCATGTTTTCTGGGTAGTCTTAGTTCAATAGAAGCATTGGCAGACTTAGGTGCTAGTATAAATCTAATGCCGTATTCACTATACGCTAAACTAGACCTTGGAGAATTGAAACCAACCAGAATAAGCATACAACTAGCCGATAGATCAATAAAATATCCTAGAGGGATAATGGAGAACATGCTAGTTAAAGTTGGTACTTTAGTATTTCCAGTAGATTTTGTTGTTTTGGACATGGAAGAAGATTCTCAAGTTCCTCTCATATTAGGAAGACCATTCTTAAACACGGCTAAAGCAATGATAGACGTGTTCGGTAAGAAACTGACCCTAAGTATAGAGGATGAAAGTGTTACCTTTTCAGTGGATAGAGCCATGCAACAACCACAATCTGCAGATGATACATGTTATTATATTCAAACTATAGATGCACATGCAGAATTATTAGAAGAATTTCCAGAATTACAAGGAACAGGAGAATGTTCTTTAGGAGAAGGAAATGAACCAATTGATGAAGCTGAAATGTTAGCTACACTTATAGCTAATGGATATGAACCAACAACAGAAGAAATTCAAATGCTAAAAGAAGAAGACAGATATCGATATAAATCATCGATAGAAGAACCTCCGAAATTAGAATTAAAGCCACTTCCAAACCATTTGGAATACGCTTATTTACATGGTGAATCTGAATTACCTGTAATAATATCGTCTTCTCTTACTGAAAATGAGAAATCACAACTCATTTCTGTGTTGAAAGCTCATAAACCAGCCATTGCATGGAAGATTCATGATATTAAAGGAATAAGTCCTTCGTATTGCACACATAAAATCCTTATGGAAGAAGGTCATAAAACGTATGTGCAACGCCAACGAAGACTAAATCCTAATATGCAAGATGTAGTTAAGAAAGAGATTATTAAACTGCTAGATGCAGGTTTAATATATCCAATTTCTGATAGTCCATGGGTAAGCCCAGTTCAATGCGTGCCTAAGAAGGGTGGCATGACTGTCATTACAAATGAGAAAAATGAGCTTATTCCTACTAGGACTGTAACAGGATGGCGTGTATGTATTGATTATAGAAAATTAAATGACGCCACCAGAAAAGATCACTTTCCCTTACCTTTCATAGATCAAATGTTGGAAAGATTAGCCGGAAATAGTTACTATTGTTTTCTAGATGGATTTTCCGGATATTTTCAAATTCCAATAGCACCCGAAGATCAAGAGAAAACCACATTCACGTGCCCTTATGGTACTTTTGCTTACAAACGCATGCCATTTGGACTTTGTAACGCCCCTGCAACCTTTCAAAGGTGTATGATGGCGATTTTTCATGACATGATAGAAGAATGCATGGAAGTATTCATGGATGACTTTTCAGTCTTCGGTGATACATTTAAATCATGTCTAGTTAATCTGGAACGAATGCTAATTAGATGCAAAAAATCAAATCTAGTACTTAATTGGGAGAAATGCCATTTCATGGTTAAAGAAGGCATCGTTCTTGGACATAAAATTTCAAAAGAAGGAATTGAAGTGGATAGAGCTAAAGTAGATGTAATTGCTAAACTTCCACATCCCACCAATGTTAGAGGAGTTAGGAGTTTTCTAGGGCATGCCGGTTTTTACCGACGTTTCATAAAAGATTTTTCTAAAATTGCCACTCCTATGAATAAACTCCTAGAAAAGGATGCGCCATTCATCTTTTCAGATGAATGTATCAAATCTTTTAATATTCTTAAAGAAAAACTCACTAATGCACCGATCATGATAACACCAAATTGGAATCTACCATTTGAACTAATGTGCGATGCAAGTGATTTTGCAATGGGAGCCGTTTTAGGACAAAGGATTGAAAAACGATTTCAACCTATATATTATGCTAGTAAGACATTACAAGGAGCACAAACGAACTATACAACTACTGAAAAAGAACTCCTTGCTATTGTCTTTGCTTTTGACAAATTTCGATCATATCTAGTTCTAGCAAAAACGGTGGTCTATACCGACCATTCTGCTCTTAGATACCTATTTTCAAAACAAGATGCTAAACCAAGATTAATCCGTTGGATCTTACTCTTACAAGAGTTTGATATTGAAATCCGAGATAAAAAGGGAGCAGAAAATCTCGCCGCTGATCATCTTTCTCGTCTTGAAAATCCCGAATTAGAAGTTCTGAATGAATCAGCCATACAAGACAACTTTCCTGATGAATATCTATTGAAGATAGATTATAAAGAAATCCCATGGTTTGCAGACTATGCAAACTACTTAGTTTGTGGATTCCTTGAAAAAGGATTATCGTACCAAAGACGAAAGAAATTCTTCAGTGATATAAAACACTATTTCTGGGAAGATCCACATCTGTTTAAAAGTTGTCCCGATGGAATAATACGCCGATGTGTATTTGGAGATGAAGCTAGTAAAATTTTAAACCATTGTCACACAGGACCAACAGGAGGGCATTATGGGCCTCAACTAACAGCAAGAAAAGTTTATGAAGCTGGATTCTATTGGCCTACAATTTACAAAGACGCACACCTTCTTTGCAAATCCTGTGATGCATGTCAAAGGGCCGGAAGAATAAGTCAACGTGATGAAATGCCACAAAATGTCATCCAAGTATGTGAAGTATTTGACATTTGGGGTATTGACTTTATGGGTCCATTTCCAAAATCTCATAATAATCTATATATACTCGTAGCCATTGATTATGTATCTAAATGGGCGGAAGCACAAGCTCTCCCAACTAACGATGCACGAGTTGTAGTCAACTTTTTAAAACGTCTTTTTGCAAGGTTTGGAACACCGAAAGCTTTAATAAGTGATCGGGGTACTCATTTTTGTAATAATCAACTTGAGAAAGTTCTTAAAAGATATGGAGTAACTCATAAAATCTCCACCGCATATCATCCACAAACAAGTGGACAAGTTGAAAATACCAACCGAGCTTTAAAACGTATTCTAGAGAAAACCGTAGGATCAAATCCGAAGGAATGGTCCATTAAATTGGAGGATGCACTCTGGGCTTTTAGAACAGCCTACAAAACTCCAATTGGAACCACACCTTTTAGACTTGTTTATGGAAAAGCATGTCATCTTCCAGTAGAAATTGAACACAAAGCATTTTGGGCTTTGAAGACATGTAATCTTGATTTACATGAAGCCGGACGTCTACGATTAAGTCAACTAAACGAATTAGAAGAATTAAGACATGAAGCATACGATAATTCGTTAATCTATAAAGAAAGAACGAAGAAATGGCATGATAAAAGAATCAGAAGATCAAAAGAATTTAAAGAAGGAGACAGAGTTCTTCTTTTCAATTCACGATTCAAGCTATTTCCTGGAAAATTGAAATCAAGATGGTCTGGACCATTTATAGTCAAAAGAGTTTTCCCATACGGAACGATAGAATTGATAAATTCAAATGGGATTGAATTTAAAGTTAATGGTCACAGAGTTAAACATTACATACATGGTCCGATGGAAGTCGACAACGAAGTTAATCACAATTTCGATACCACAGCTAACTAAGTGTGGGGAGAATCAAGTCTTTAAAGGATAATATGTATTTCTGTTAGAGTTAGATTGTCTGTTTTCGTGTAGTTCTCGAAAATGGAACACGTATGGTCTTTCCCTAGCAGACCCTAAAGAACTAGTCTTCTCCCCCCATTCTGAATTTTTATTTTTTTTAGGTTTTTACAAAATGAAGACTGCCTGTGAACTAAACCATGGTCTAATGCTACACGCTTTGATCACTAAACGTAATAATGACATACTCCCGAGTGAAATAGTATCAGTAATCAGAGAAAGAATGGACGGAGTTAGAAAAGGATCCAGATGCGAAGATAATAAGTTACAATTTGGTAAAGGAAAATCAAAATCCGCAGCGAAAAGAAGAGCACGACACCTAGAAAAATGTCACAAATGCGGAAAATGGTCACATGGAGGTAAATGTTCAAATAATCAAACCTATTCAAATACCGAATTTGTTACTTTATGCAGAGACGGACCGTTCATATGTTTAGAAGAAAAGACAATGAATGCTCGAGGTTACGCCTATGCAGCCATGGAAAACCAATTAAACCGACTATCTTATGAATATAATAGATCATATAACTAAGAAATCTATTTCACAGGTATGTCTGTACAGTTTTTATTTTTATTTTTATTTTTAACCTTTTGATAATAAACGCTAATTTGTTCGCTAAAAAGTATTAAATTGGTATTAAATAAAATTAGGTTTGGCGACCGAAATTATTGATATCGTTCAAAAATTTATTACATCACTGCGAAATTTAACGTTTATTCTTAAGGTATAAATATCTTTAATCAATCAACCCAAAATATTTCAAAAATTCGTCATGAGTTAAATTAGGTCTTGGAACCGAAATTACTTTACCGAAAAGAGGGGCGCATATTTTTGATAATATTTGATTGATTAAAGTGGGATAAAAAGACAAAAAGATTTTCAATTTTATTTTTACCATGTTTTTAAAAATTAATATTTAAATCTTAAATTAATATTGTAAACTTTGTAAAAACAATATTTTTAAAATTGTAAATATTTGAAAAATTAATATAAGTTTGGTGTGAATTTATAATATGAATTTTTAAATTAAGTTTGGTGTGAATTTTTAATTATTTTTAAAATATGAAATTTTAATTTTATGCATTTCAAATTTTGAGTTTGGTGTGAATTTTTAATTTTTAATTTTGAATTTTATATTTAAGTTGTGTGAATTTAAAAACAAAAATTTACTTTATCTCATTAAGTTAAGAATATGATTTTTAAAATTCGTCGTAAGTTGAAGACTAGGTCTTTGAACCGAAATTGCTTTACCCGAGGGAGGGACGAGAACTTTTATTATCATTATTTTTAATCTTATTGATTTAAAGTATGCCAAAAACATTAAAAACCCCAAAAATCTTAGCTTTTAAAACAATCGCTACAAAAAGACAAATTTTAAAATTTTGTCGAGGGACGGACTAGGACATCGATCCGAAACGACCTCGTCCTAAATAACAAGGGAAACAAAATTTTAAAATTAATTTCTTAATTGTTTTATAAGTTAAAGATTATAAAAATAAAAAAAAAAAAAAAAAAAAAAAAGGTAAACTCCGCGACTCGCGGAGTTTTCAGTACAAAACCTCCGCGACTCGCGGAGGGACAAAATTACAGAAAAAAAATATAACCAGCTGCACGATCAGTTCACTCACCCACACACATAAACACCCAAATACTGCGAAAAGAACCCCCGAAAACCCACGAAAATCACCCCCAAAAATCTCAATTTTTAACCGTTAATCACCAAATTTTTTGCTAAAATCATGTTGAGAAGGATGATATCTAAGAACTACTCAAGAAAAACGGTAAATTTCTACACCTAAACACAATTTAATTCGAATTTTAGTGTTCTTGAGCTAATTTTTACCCAATTTGATTTTGATGCTTTTTAGTGTAATTAGACTTAAATTGTTTATGTATTATGCTTGTATAACCTAGATTGATGCTGTTTAACATGATTAGAAGCCTTAAACTTCAAATTTTGAATAATCTAGGGTTTGTGTTCTTGAGCAATTTGGGGCTTTTTGATATAAACAGGTTATGGCCGATTTTTGTCATGAATTGTTGCTAAATTGAGTAGTGTAACATGTCTAGGTAGTTAAAAGATCCAAACTTTGAGCCTAAACATGATTTTGAGAATTAAAGTGGACTTTTTCAAGTCCAAAATTCATGAACTTGATTTTTGAAAGATAATGCCATTTGAGACTTGTTTATTTGCTAGTAATGATTATTTTGACATGTTATTTGAGTTGAATGCTTATGAACTTGGCGAAAATTTTCGTATATGCTTATTTGAAAAAGTGTAGATTTGATAAAAATGTGAAAATAAGCTTAAGTTTGATGTAAATTGATAATGTCATTGTAATTATTTTGATTGATGATTTTGCTGACACTAATGCATATTTGGATGCACAAAATTTGTGTTTGATGTGTTTTGCAGAATGAAAGGGGTGAATCTTCATCCCAAGCCCGTCATGCTCCTGCTGAGAACTTGGAACAACAGGAGGTAGATAACTACTACAAGCAGGATGTACCTCATCCAGTCATGACCTTTTCAGATATGCACTTGGAACAGTTGCACCCGAACCTGCGATTTGACAGACTTTGGATAGATTATCCAAAATATCAACGGGGTTTGCATACTCTTCATTCCAAGGTTGTTGAGGTACCGAGGGTCATAGAATGGGGACCCTTGGAAGCTGTAGAATTGGCCGGGCCAATTAGGGAATTACTGGTACAGAGGTATGGTAATTCTTCTTTTAATGACTGGATATGTTTATTCACCATACGCAGACCTGTATATAAAGTATGGTGTGAAGAGTTGTTATGTAGTATAGAGTTGAATGATCGGGTAGCTAGTTTAACCGATCGTTCTTTTATTAGATTTTTGTTAGGCGGTTCGATGCGCCACATGTCTTTACTGGACATGGCTCAGGCTTTACGTATATATACGCCTGAGGAATTAGCGTCTGCCGATTGTAGAGGATTGATACTAAACGGTAGGAAAATAGATGAAAATTTTGATACACACGGTGTGTGGAGTCAAATGACAAGCCATCACCGTTTTAAAGGGGGAAACTACTCTTATTTGGATATAGATAGAGCCGAATTAAGAGTGATACATAGGTTTTTAGCTAATTCGATTACACAAAGGGGTAAAAACAAAGAAAAGGTAAATGAACAAGATTTGTTTTACCATATGTGTATTCGAGACCCACACAGCGCTGTAAGTATACCATATTGTGTGGGTTATTATTTATCAGCTATGGTTCGAGGGATGCGTCCACATAGCATAATAGGAGGTGGTATTTTTATTACTTTGATTGGTGAATATCTCGGTGTGGATATAAGTCGGGGGGGATTATTAGTAGAAGAGCCGGAACCCCGCGACACTATAGGTTTAAATGTATACCATGGTGCAAAAGTTTTGAAGCGGCGAAATAACGCCGCAGTACGATACAATGGTAGACATCCACAGGTAGAGAGAAACCAGGAACAAGGTAATGTAGGAGGGGGGAATGAGATGCAAGAAATGCATAGGTTTATAGCTTCTCAGGAATACGAAAATGCTAGACAGAGAGCATTTGAAGATTGGCAAGTTCATCAGAACCAGATCATAGCGCATTGCCAACATATAGGTAGAAACTATATTCCTACTCCGAAACCCGTCTTCCCTCCTTGGTCGATAGAGATGCAGCCACCATATCCTACGTATGACCCTGCCGAAGCATTCTATAGCACTTATGGTTATGCGTGGAACCCCTATTGGTACCAATATCATCCTTAGTTTACTTATTTTGTTTTATTATTTTGTAATTTGTAATTATTGATATGTTTAATACTTTTGTTAATATTGTAATCATTTTTATAATTATCTAACTTTTATTCTTAGATTTTAATAATTTTTGAATGTGGGGTAATATACCAAACTTCAAAAATATGTATATATGTTTGCAATTTATCTTATGTACATAACAGGGTAAAACAACGCATTTTCAAAGACTGGCATTAAGTTCAGCAAAAGCAAGTAATTTTGACGACAATGATGCAAAATATATGTGAAATAACAACAAGACGGAATGAACAAATGACGTGCACCATTTATCATTCAGCAAACAAACGCCAATATATTTGGAAACTTTGGTAAAAATTTAATCATTTTCACACAAATCACCCTCAATAATTTAAATTGTTACTGATTTCTTGCAAATGAGGGCATTGCAAGATCTTAAGTGTGGGAAGGGATTAAATTCTTTCGGATTTTAAAAATTTTTATATTAAACACTTGGTTACCATTAAAAATACTAGTAAAGCAGTAGTTGTATTAGAATCTAGTGCTCTCTGATAAAAAAAGAACAGCCCTAGTCTTATATACTGACTACCCAATTCTAGTAAAAAATTTTTCAAAATTTTCAATTAAATGAATTAAAATCATGTTTATACATATTTATGAACGATAAAACTAGGTTTTAACACCGAAATTATTGTTACCTCAGAAGGGACATAAATTGAGAAACAAACTAAAATGTTAAAATTCATTTAAAATGGAATAGAGGACGATAAAAAGAAAAATAAAAAGCCAAGTGTGGGAAAATTTACCAAGTTATTTTAAACATATGTCACATATATTTGTAACAAATAACTGAAAATACTTTTGCTTTGGATTAAACTAAACTGTTTTACCCGATGAAAGAAAAGAAGAGATGGATCTACACGATGAATCAATTCCATCACTAAAAGGAAGTAAAGTCTTCCGAAAAAGACACGCGCTTCTTGATTTAGGTCATGAAGTTGTCGTCCAGACCAGCTGTAGGTTGACGAAAAATCTAGAAAAGTCATCACTAAAATCAGCAGGAAATCCACGGACCTCAGCATCAAACAGGGTCGCCAAGTGGTCAGATTTATCCTAACCATGAGAAGGATTTATCTCGTACAATGGGGAGGCACCGTGCAAATTAGCTGGATAAGACTAATGAATCAGATCCCCAGAAAGGATAATCTCCTTAAAGATCAAAAATCAGCTTTTAAGCCTGATATTACTCAATCCTAGAGATTGACCTTAAAGATTGAGAATTCAAACTCATGGAATTCGATGATATCTAAGCTCGAGCTTAAACGAGAAAATATTTTGATCAAAATTACAAACCGATTTGTTTTCTGAAAACCCTATTTTCAATGCGTTCATTACCATTGAACGTAAAATCCTAGGAATTCACCTGGAATTCATTAGGTCACCTGAACTAAATCGGGTGTCAACCGTAAGAACGGTGGTTGCATAGTGGTCAAAGACAGGACCTTGTGCCAGACCGAAAAATTATAAGGGTGAGCTTTACTATTGCTCCTACCAAGGATAGTAATTGCGTCCGACACGTTATAGACCATAATCAAAAGCATGTCACGGGACATTGCCTTAACAGTTGCTTGTTCAACGCTTTCCTTTACAACCGGACGGTAGTTTGCCGAAAGGTAATATACGGAACAAGTAAACTGGACGTGTTGCTTTCCAAATACAAGGTTAGCAAGTGGGTGACACAAAACCGCAAGTTTTGAGCTAAAATTTTCAAATCTGAAACCCACCAAACCCACAAAAATATTTTGCAAACACCGGTAAAGGGTTATTCCGGAAAACTTATCTAGGGTAAAAAAAAAAAAAAAACTAGATTTAATTTTCAAAAGATCAAATGTTTTCATAAAGATCCAATTTCCTTAATGGATCTAAATTTTTATAGTCATGTGGGACTGTAAACCATATCGTTACTACCATTGTTTATACCGCCGTATAGAAATCACTGATGTACAAAGTGTGAAGAATAAAGAAGTGATTCTAGTATTTCAAGACAATATTGCTTGAGGACAAGCAACGCTCAAGTGTGGGAATATTTGATAATGCTAAAAACGAACATATATTTCATAGCATTATTCCTCAAGAAAGACAAGCTTTTAGTTGCAATTGTTCTATTTACAAGTGATATTCGTTTAAATAATAAAAGGTGAAGACAAAAGACAGATTCGACGAATTGAAGACGCAAACGACCAAAAAGCTCAAAAGAACAAAAGACAATCAAAAAGGTTCCAATTATTGATAAGAAACGTCTCGAAATCACAAGAGTACAAGATTCAAAACGCAAAGTACAAGATATTAAATTGTACGCGAGGACGTTCGAAAATCCGGAACCGGGACCAGAGTCAACTCTTAACGCTCGACGCAACGGACTAAAAATTACAAGTTAACTATGTATATAAATATAATATAATATATAATTAATTATATTAATTATATATATATTATATATATATATTAAAAACCGTCGGCAGCCAGAAACTCCAAGGGTGTGAACTGTAAATACCTCTCCGCGACTCGCGGAGTTTTAAGGCCATTTTGCCGCGAGTCGCGGAGCCCCAAATTTCACTTCTGGCTATAAAGCCAACCGAATTCTGATCGAATTTATCATCATTTTTTCTTCTCATTCATACGAAGTAATATATATTTATATTTATAATTTATATTTTAATTTTAATTATAATTCTAATAATAAGGGTATGTTAGCGAATGTTGTAAGGGTGTAAGTCGAAATTCTGTCCGTGTAACGCTACGCTATTTTTAATCATTGTAAGTTATGTTCAACCTTTTTATATTAATGTCTCGTAGCTAAGTTATTATTATGCTTGTTTAAAACGAAGTAATCATGATGTTAGGCTAATTATTAAAATTGGGTAATTGGGCTTTGTACCATAATTGGGGTTTGGACAAAAGAACGACACTTGTGGAAACTAGACTATGGGCTATTAATGGGCTTTATATTTGTTTAACTAAATGAAAGTTTGTTAATGTTAATATAAAGATTTACAATTGGGCGTCCCTATAAATTACCATATACACTCGATCGGACACGATGGGCGGGGTATTTATATGTACGAATAATCGTTCATTTAACCGGACACGGGAATGGATTAATAGCCACTAGAATAATTAAAACAGGGGTGAAATTACATTCAAGGGTAATTGGTGTAATTGTTAACAAAGTAGTAAAACCTTGGTTTACACGCAGTCGATAACCTGGTGTATTCATTAAACAAAGTATTAAAACCTTGTTACAATTCGAATCCCCAATTAGTTGGAATATTTATCTTCGGGTATAATAATAATTTGACAAGGACACTTGCAATTTATATTTATGACTGATGGACTGTTATGGACAAAAACCAGACGGACATATTGAATAATCCAGGACAAAGGACAATTAACCCATGGGCATAAAACTAAAATCAACACGTCAAACATCATGATTACGGAAGTTTAAATAAGCATAATTCATTTATTTCATATTTAATTTCCTTTATTTTATATTTAATTGCACTTCTAATTATCGCACTTTTATTTATTGTTATTTTATTTAATCGCACTTTTAATTATCGTACCTTTTAATTATCGCAATTTTATTTTATCGCATTTTTATTCGCAATTTCATTATCGTTATTTACTTTACGCTTTAATTTAAGTCTTGTATTTATTTTATATTTTACATTAGGTTTTAACTGCGACTAAAGTTTTAAAATCGACAAACCGGTCATTAAACGGTAAAAACCCCCCTTTATAATAATAATATTACCTATATATATATTTGTATTTTTATAAAAATAAACTAATATAGCGTTGAGTTTTGTTTAAAGATTTCCCTGTGGAACGAACCGGACTTACTAAAAACTACACTACTGTACGATTAGGTACACTGCCTATAAGTGTTGTAGCAAGGTTTAAGTATATCCATTCTATAAATAAATAAATATCTTGTGTAAAATTGTATCGTATTTAATAGTATTTTCTGCTAAAATTTAATAGTATTTTATACCCCTCTGCTTTGACATCAATGATCGACTCCAAGTAAGGTCCTTAGTATGAGCTAATGCACAGCGGAAGACTTAATTCGTACCTGAGAATAAACATGCTTTAAAAAGTCAACATAAAGTTGGTGAGATATATAGGTTTGATGCTAGCAGCATTATAACTATGGACCACAAGATTTCATATATAAAAATATAATACACTCGCAAGTGTATAAAATCATTCTGCTTATGTTGAGGCCTCAGTAACCAACCTTAACAATAATATAATAAGTCATCTTCGCAAAGATGTATATGTACACTCGCAAGTGTATAAATAATCCTCGAAGTACTAAACATCCGCCCACTAGTTCTTATGTCTAGTGCAGCCTACTGGATGGGGGTGTTAAACCCGATAGATCTATCTTTAGGATTCGCGCTTACATGCTATCATAACATATAACTAAATTACCTAGCACATCAATCCGCAGAATATCATTTTAATCACTTGTGTCCATAACGTAAATCATTTATAAAAACAGTGCATGTATTCTCATCCCAAAAATATTTAAAGTTTAAAAGGGACTATATACTCACCTAATGTATTTTGTAGTAAAAATACATATAACATCATTGAACAAATATAGGGTTGGCCTCAGATTCACGAACCTATATCAAATATATATATTAACATACAAATACTCGTAATCGAACGAATTTATATATCCTTAGTAATATACTTGTTATCTTAATAGATTATATGTTTTGCTAATAATTTAATTAATGTATTTCTTTATATGCTTTTAAATAACCAATAAATATTTATTATCAGATTATTAATATAGTTTTTATTAAATATAATAATGTAAATGTTAAAATAATAATGATAATGAAAATAATAATAATAATAATAATAATAATAATAATAATAATAATAATAATAATAATAATAATTCTAATAATAATAATGATAGTTTTTTTTTGAAGATAAAATAAAAATTTTAGTAAAATAATCATTTTAATAATAATAATAATAATAATAACGAAAATTTTAAAGTGGTGATAATTATAAGTTATCAATAATAACAATAACAATAATAATAATCATATAGTTGTAAAAATACTAATTTTAATTAATAATAATAATAATGATACTAATGATGATAATAATAATACTAATAATAATAATACTTATAATAATGATGACAAGTAAACTACCTTTAAAAAAATTCGGACCAAAAAGAATATTGTGACCCTGCCAGGGTTCGAACCCAAGATCCCTTACAACTCTGTTAACACCCTTAACCAATACGCCATTCTCACTTTTCTGTTTTCCTTATTGAATTAATAACTTATAACCCGTCATGTATATAAATACCCTGGCTCAATATTTAATCCAAAGCTCACGGCCCATTGATTACATCTCTACGGCCCAAATAAAAGAAAAACATGGTGACCTATTACAATAGCCCTAGTCGCAATTTTAAATGGCCCAAGTTTATAGAATTCGGTTTCCTGATAGAATCATAAACAGATGTCGACAGATACCACGAAACAAAAGGGTTTTTGGCTTTAATCAGCATCAATCTCCTTTTATCATCATATCTTCTTTTACAGCTCATTATATCGTAAATTAATCATCATATGTTTTCATAATCATCCATTATTATCTACCCCACCATTCACTCTTGTATGTCGACTAAACCCTATATTTAATGGTATTGTTACTTTGTTCACTTATTATAAACGCACCTATTATCTTATCGTTGTTTACTTTTTCTTTATTTACCATGTTTCCATCATCGTTATCCATTACAACCAGGAGCAGTAGAAGTTAACGGTTTAAGGGTGTTCGAGAAGATAGTTGCAGGTCTGATTAACCTTTTAAGGAATGTAACGAAGCTGCAATAGTAGCTGCACAACCAAAGAAATATCGAACAAGTGGGGGTTCGTTTTGGGTTGGGTGGTCGTGGTGTTTACATGGGTAATGGTGGTTTGGGAAGATGATTAATAATCGATTAACAAGGGGATCGACAGTGGTGATTAGTGGTGTATAAGAGGGGTTGTCTTGCGGTGATTAAATAGGTATCCGGTGGTGGTGTCTTCAACAGATAACATAGAAGTAGAAACGCGTTTAATAGGGTATCCGGTGGTGGTTTGTACGGGTTGTGAACAAAAGGTGTTGTGGATTTGTGTGTGGTGTTTAAACTGGAAAACAGATAACGAAAAGAGAAGATGGTTCGAAGGTGGTTGGTGATTTGATGTGAGTCGTGAGATGTTCTTGGACGTTCATCTTCTTCTTCATATGGGTCTTATGATAGAAAGAAACAATAGTGATTGTTTTGCTGATCAAATAAAACAGAAGGCATCCAAGTTTAGCTAGAGATCGATGGTGGTGATTTTTGGGTGTCGACTAAAACAAACAGTTACATAAAATATAAAGGAGGGGTTTCTAGGTGGTTTAATGGTGACGGTTGTGTAGAGTAGAGATGGCGAGTTTCGGGTGTGTTGATGGTGGCTTCACAACTTGGTTCGAAACGAAAGACAAAACAAAAACGAATATCATATAGTTTGATGGTTAAAGATGGAGTGGGTGAGAAAAGTTAAAGAGCAAGAGAGAGATAGATAGAGAGAAGAGCATGGTGGTGTATGATTTTCATCAAAATACTGGTTATTTTGTTTGTCTTATAAAGACTTGTGATCGACAGATTTTTACATCATATACAGAGAATTAGATAAATACAAAGAAATCAAAATTCGAATCTTGCACAATTGTTTGATAGTGGATAACCTGATATGAAACAGAATCAGATGTCCTAAAATTACGCTTCCTATCCTATTTTAATTATCAATTGAATTTATATATATATTAGATAATATTAATTTATAAATACACTAGTAACAATATTAATCAAATAAAACCAATTTTAATATAAATACAATTAAAAGTAATAATAATTTTCAATAAAAAAAATGATATTCATTAATATTAATATTGACTTTAATATTTATATTAATAATAAAAGTAATATTAACAATATAACAACTTGTATTCTATTTTATTAATTATACAATATTATATAACACATTCTATAATAATTTATATTGGATATTAAATTTTTATATATACATATATTAATACTTAAATATAGATTTCTTAAATATATACCATATAAAATTATGTTTTAAATAACAAACTTTATATATATATTTCTGTTGAAGCAAATAAACCTGTAGTATAATATATCATGTTCGAAATCACATACACTCAACATACTCTAAATATTCAAATTAAATCCCATAATAGTTTATTAATATGGTTAATTTATTATTTATAATTATGTACATGTATAATTATCTATACATATATTTCTGTTTACAATTAGAGGTTCGTGAATCCTTAAGCATGGTCAAAGGGTAACTGATTATTCGAGTATAGATTTCAGACTTTCTAAACTCAACATTAAGGTTTTTGCTTATCGTGTCGGAAACATATAGAGTTTAAGGTTTAAATTTGGTCGGAAATTTCCGGGTCGTTACAGTTACCTTTCAATTATACAACCAAGTGACATACTTTTCACTACTCAACGAGAACTCTGAGAGTCTAGAGATAAGTAGGTCTGTGTAATTGGCTCATCCAACCAGATCTACACCAACCTAATCTTAGCTTTAACATAAACATAATTACCTTTCCCTAGCCCAAACTGATATCTTGGTAAACATTTCCGTGATCTGCATACTCCGAATATCCTTCCATCATCTTTACTTTTCCGTAATAAGGACTTTTAGCTTAAAACCATCTACTATCCTTTATCTAGGTAATTTAACCAAAGACAATTATCCACTTGATCTTCAATTCGTTAAACCATTTAAAAATACGACCCTAAGTTAACTTGCACCTTCTACCTTAGAAAATTAAAAGTAAATTTAGGCCCCGCAAAATATAAATAATAAACCAATGCTCTCTCTCGTGATCAGCTGATTCTGACGCCTTGCGACCTAACGACACCGCATAAATAAAACTGTCTGTTTCGTTCATATCATTAGAAGAACAAGTTTTCAGGCGCCGCTGCCGGGGATCGAATATTTCGATTGAGAAAGATTTTAAACAGACAAAAGTATTGTTTGGTGTGTCTAAGAAAGACAAATATACATGGACTTGGTTGTTGGATTTTTCGAACAATCTCTAATTATATTGGAACCAAAAGGATCCTGCCTCTCTGTAGTCAATCTGGCTACTTAGATACGAAGTAATCTGTAAGAAGTCCTATCAATTAGAATTTCCGATAAGGTTAGCGACCGAACTTCAAGTATAATTGTTTTAATTTATTATCGATCCTTTTAGAATATCTGTTAATGGTGCAGTATTAAAGTAGAGTGAATGTTCCAGCCCCTTCTGTTATGGATTGAGTCCTTTATTTATAGCGTAAACCTTTTTGTCTTCTATTGCCACATAATAGGGCTAAAAAGATTGTGGCCTGCTAATAGTACATCCTTGAGTGAGCTGAACCGACAAAAGTAAAAAGTATTTTGTCGAACCTGACTCTTGTCTTCCAGGTGCCTTCTGCCAGCTACAGCATCGTCTGACATGTATACGTCACCTTAGCGCTTGTTTGGGATATGCGCTAGGTCTGTGACTTGAGCGCTTATACCTTCGGCGCTCGTCATGCATGGCTCATATGATGTTGTTTGATGCGCTACACGAGCTTATTGGGTATGCGTATCATTAAGTCCCCCCAGTTCAATGGTATGCGCGAGGATTGTGCATGGTGTTGAACTCAGCATATGACCACCGTCTACTTATTCTACGCCAAGCATCTTCCCTTCTCGTTTTATTGTCAATTAAATAATATTTTATCCTACTGCATTAAATGCAAGGTAATTCAGGCGGCGTCTGTCAGTCTGCTACAGTGATCGTGCTGTCACTTCAGCCGCCTTCGATTATCTTGCTTTCTTCTTTTCTCTGCCTTTCGACACGTGGCTTCATCTCCGCCATTTATTTTTTAACTGCCCTTTTTCAACTTCCCTTTAGACATCCCTCATGTTTTTACTTTCCTATAAATACCTCATAACTTCCTCTCTTATTTTTTACTCTCCTTGTCTTCTTCGATCCTACACAAATTTTCTCGGCTCACTCCTCATTGCTTCTTCGATTTCGAATTTAAGTTTTTTCAGGTTAGCGCGTGTTTAGTTTCTTTTGCTTAAGGTATTTTGATTATACTGTTTATAGATGGCATCTTCCTCTACTGGCGAGCCTCCAAATTGCGGGGCCATTAGGTCTATTATGACAGAGCGCCGGATTGCACTATTGATAGATTGGTATCCCCCTTTGGTCGGTTTGAAACCCACGGTGCCGCTTCCGAATAAACGCGCAAACACCGTTGTTGCCGGCAAGGTTACCTTGTATCGGCAAGTTATGGTTGAAGGGAACGTGTGCTATCCTTAAACTCCTTTTTTCATGGAGGTTCTCAATCACTTCAACATCGGTCTTGGTCAGCTACACCCATATAGCGCATGACGCGTTACTCTTTTTGAGATGATTTTCCATCATTATCAGTTTCCCCCTTCGCTAGCTTTATTTAAGAACGTGTTTTCTTATCCCAAAAGCAAACAAAGTTGGTGCGCCTTTGATGATAGAGTTAACTTTGTGAAGCACCTGAAAGCCGAGGTGCGCAAGAAATGGAAGAACTCGTTCTTCTATATCGATGATTCTTTTATTCCCCTTGCTTACAGAAATATTTGTGTATGGCACACGGAAGATAAAGATTCGCGGCTAAATGCCAAACCTCCTCTTTCCCCAGATGATGCGCGACGGCATGAGTACTTCTATAACCGCAAACTTTCCATTCGCCAGTACAATAGTGACATCTTGCGGATTGCTAACTTGTGTCCTTATGCGTCTGCCCTGCTAATTATCAAAGATGCCAACGATAATGGTAGGTGATGTTATGCGAGGTGTATACAAAATAGTTTATATTTTACTAGGAAAAACTATTAAATACGATACAATTTTACACAAGATATTTATTTATTTATAGAATGGATATACTTAAACCTTGCTACAACACTTATAGGCAGTGTACCTAATCGTACAGTAGTGTAGTTTTTAGTAAGTCCGGTTCGTTCCACAGGGAAATCTTTAAACAAAGCGTAACGCTATATTAGTTTACTTTTATAAAAATACAAACATATATATAAGTAATATTATTATTATAAAGGGGGGTTTTTACCGTTTAATGACCGGTTTGTCGATTTTAAGACTTTAGTCGCAGTTAAAACCTAATGTAAAATATTAGATAAATAAAAGACTTAATTTAAAGCGTAAAGTAAATAACGATAATGAAATTGTGAATAATAAAAGTGCGATAAAATAAACTTGCGATAATTAAAAAGTACGATAATTAAAAATGCAATTAAATATAATAACAATAAAAAATGCGATAATTAGAAGTGCAATTAAATATAAAATAAAGGAAATTAAATATGAAATAAAAGAATTATGCTTATTTAAACTTCCGTAATCATGATGTTTGACGTGTTGATTTTAGTTTTATGCCCATGGGTTAATTGTCCTTTGTCCTGGATTATTTAATATGTCCGTCTGGTTTTTGTCCATAACAGTCCATCAGTCATAAATATAAAGTGCGAGTGTCCTCATCAAATTATTCTTATACCCGAAGTTAAATATTCCAACTAATTGGGGATTCGAATTGTAACAAGGTTTTAATACTTTGTTTAATGAATACACCAGGTTATCGACTGCGTGTAAACCAAGGTATTACTACTTTGTTAACAATTACACCAATTACCCTTGAATGTAATTTCACCCCTGTTTTAATTATTCTAGTGGCTATTAATCCATTCCCGTGTCCGGTTAAATGAACGATTATTCGTACATATAAATACCCCGCCCATCGTGTCCGATCGAGTGTATATGGTAATTTATAGGGACGTCCAATTGTAAATCTTTATATTAACATTAACAAACTTTTATTTAGTTAAACAAATATAAAGCCCATTAATAGCCCATAGTCTAATTTCCACAAGTGTCGTTCTTTTGTCCAAACCCCAATTATGGTACAAAGCCCAATTACCCAATTTTAGTAATTAGCCCAACATCATGATTACTTTGTTTTAAATAAGCATAATAATAACTTAGCTACGAGACATTAATATAAAAAGGTTGAACATAACTTACAATGATTAAAAATAGCGTAGCGTTACACGGACAGAATTTCGACTTACACCCTTACAATATTCGCTAACATACCCTTATTATTAGAATTATAATTAAAATTAAAATTAAAATTAAAATATAAATATAAATATATACGATATAGATAGAGAGATGGATATATTTTGTGGTTTTTTCGATCAGAATTCGTTTGCTTTTATAGGAAGTTTCTGAAATTGGGGCTCCGCGACTCGCGGCATATTTTGCCTTCAAACTCCGCGAGTCGCGGAGATTGAAATTACAGCTCACACCTTTTGGAGTCTTTCTTGCCGACGAATTTTATATATAAATATAAAATATAAATAATTAATATAATTATTTATATATTATATTATATTCTTGTGCATAGTAGACTTGTAATTTTTAGTCCGTTGTGTCGAGCGTTGAGAGTTGACTCTGGTCCCGGTTCCGGATTTTCGAACGTCCTTGCGTACAATTTTATATTTTGTACTTTGCGTTTTGAATCTTGTACTCTTGTAATTTCGAGACGTTTCTTATCAATAATTGGAACCTTTTTGATTGTCTTTTGTACTTTTGAGCTTTTTGGTCGTTTGCGTCTTCAATTCGTCGAATCTGTCTTTTGTCTTCACCTTTTATTATTTAAACGATTATCACTTGTAAATAGAACAATTGCAACTAAAAGCTTGTCTTTCTTGAGGAATAATGCTATGAAATATATGTTCGTTTTTAGCATTATCAGTAGGCAGCAGATGGGCGCTAACTTTTTACTTATTTTCCTTTCCATCGCTTCGTTCTAATCTCGTGTTTGTTTTTATTGCAGTCATGCTATTAGACAGACTTCTTGCATCCCGCAACATCAAGGGTGTTTATACTGAAACCCCCGAATGTGAGAATGAGCAATGCTCGAGTGCTGACCCTTTAGTTCAGCGTGACGGTTCTGGTGGCGCTGGTGGTTCTGGTTGCGCCGATCAACAGGGGAGTCATGCAGGTGATGGCTCTCAAAGCGTCGGCGTTGATAAGTCCAAGGTGACGGATGCCCCAACCGAGAGCGGGCACAAGTGAAAACGCGCTAAGAAGGTGAAAGGTAGTTTTTACTTTGTTTGTGTTATGCTTTTCGCACTGTGAACTACGCTACTAAATGTTATCCTTTGTTTGCAGAGACCCACGTGACATTTCATGGTATGAATGATCTACTGTCAGTGCTGGAGAAGACGGCGATCTCTCAATACAACTTTCTGGAGAGTGTTAATCTCCCTGACTACTTTACACATCTATCGCATGAGGCATCGTGGCGCTTTGATGTTCAGCTGACTATGTTAAACTTGATGCGTTCTCAATTTTGCCTTCAGGAGGCTAAGGCTCGTCTTGACGACGCTGGCTCTTCTGCACCAGGCGAACTTTCTGCCGACCAGGCCCATAACCGCATCGTGTTTTTGAATTCAAAGCTTGAGGAGGCGGAAAAGGCGCGCCAAGAGGAGGTTGCCGCCTCATCTGTCATAGCTGCAGAGAAGGCGTCATTGATCTCCAGGGTTGAGGAGTTAATCGAAAAGGTTAACTCTTTAGAGTCTGAAAAAAGCGCCCTGGCTAAAGAGCGCGAGGATTTAACTGGTCAGTTGTCTTCCTGCGAAGGCGATCGTGATGCAGCGGTGCGTTAATTTGAGGTTTTGAAAAAGGATCTTCCCTCGCTGGTTGCTCGCACATGTGATTCTAAGTATGTGAGCGACTTGTTTGTTGAGGTCGTAGTTGCCTTTAAGGCGGAGGAGAAGCTTGAGTTTTGGAAGAGAATCCAACCCCATGTCCAACCTTCTGAAGCTTTAGATACTATTATCGCTAAGGAGCTGGACCCTCTCGCAGCTCAAAAGAGTGAAGAGATTGGGCCCACTTTGGTGAACATTATGGTTCCATCACTGGTAGCTTTGTATAATGATCCCACCGCTGATGCCCAGCATTTGCTAACTGACCGGTTGTAATTTTTAATTTCCTGTATTGTAACAACTTTCTTGGGAATAGAATGTTAAAGTATTTTTTGCTCACCTTATTGTGAATACTTTTTGTCTTAACGTGCTTATATTTATAATCTTGTATGTTCAGTTTATACTTAGACAAATTTCTTCATTGTTAAGTATAGAAAATGTACGTGTGCTAGGTACATCATTACCCTTTGCGATTTGCTTGTTTCGCCCGAGCGGCGGTTGCTAAGTATCTGCACGACCAAGTATATGGATTTTGTTTGTAATAATCATATGATTAAGCGCGTAAGATCGTTTGCTAGCATGTTATTTCGTTTGGCTAAGTTTTTTGTTGATCTTAATCGTAATTATACTCGAGGCATGCCAACACTTAACTTATCATATATATTGTTGTGCATAGAATATATACTTAAGTTATGCAACCGTGTGTGCGCATCTAGAGTCTTCTAAGCGCGTGATGTTAAAGCGAAGGGGTACGAAATATACTTATTTTTATTACGAAAAGCGATACAAAATTACACAAGTTTTATTAATTTACGGATGGGATATACCTAAACCTTGCTACAACACTATAGGCAGTGTACCTAATCGTAGAGTAGTGTAGTTTTTAGTAAGTCCGGTTCGTTCCACAGGGAGCTGGTGATACTTACTATATTTTTAACTATATTTATACAAAATATATATAATTATATAAGTAGTAATATTATTATAAAAGGGGGGTTTTACCGTTTAATGACCGGTTTGTCGATTCTATATTTTAAGCGTAAAGATAAATGACGATAATTAAAGTGCGTAAAATAATGACAATAAATAAAATGACAGTAAATAAAATTGCGAGTAATAAAATGACAGTAAATAAAGATACGATGAGAAATATAATAAAAGAATTATGCTTATTTAAACTTCCGTAATCATGATGTTTGACGTGTTGATTTTAATTTATTACCATGGGTTAATTGTCCTTTGTCCTGGTTTATTTGATACATCTATCTGGTTTTTGTCCATAAAACTCCATCGGTCATAAATATAAAGTGCGAGTATCCTCGTCAAATTACCCTTATACCCGAAGTCAAATATTCCAACTGATTAAGGATTTAAACTGTGACGCAGTTATCACTTCTGTCAACAATTACACCAGTTATCACTGTATGTAATCCACCCCTGTTTTAATTAGTTTATGAATATTAATTCATCCACTTGATCAGAATGAATAATCAATTACCCAACCCAATTGATTAATTAAATGATTATAACAGATTCCATATGAACATCACTAAATAGGACAACCATAATCATTATTAATTATTAGGTTAATTAATTTGAAGATAGGTTCGACAGACTCTAATGAGTTGTCACTCAATTAGACAATACCCCCCATCTATTAATAGTCAATAATCCAATTTCCACAAGTGTCGGTCTTTTGCCCAAACCTTAATTATGGTCCAAAGTTCAATAACCCAATTTTAGTAATTAGCCCAACATCATGAGTACTTCATTTTAAATAAGCATAATAACGACTTAGCTACGAGACATTAATGTAAAAAGGTTGAACATAACTTACAATGATTAAAAATAGCGTAGCGTTACACGGACAGAATTTCGACTTACACACTCAAACGATCTCTATCATAAATCTTATTATTATCATAATTTAAAATTAAAATTAAGATTATTATTATATCTTATTAAGTTAACATTATGATAGAGATATAGAATATAGATATTGATATTTGATATTAAGGATAGAAAAAAAGATCGAATAGAAAAAGGTAGAAAAATTCTTCCTTTCATTCATCGAACGTAATATAGCCTTTTATAGGCAAAATTAGAAATTGAATTTTCATTTACGACCCCTGAACTATGCTCAATTAACAACTTTTTATTATTTAATATTATTCTTATTATGAATTATTTAAATATTATATTTTATTCTTGTGCATAGTTGACTCGTAATTTTTACACCGTTGCGTCGAGCGTTGAGAGTTGGTTCATGTCCTGGTTCCGGATTTTCGAACGTCCTTTCGTATAATTTAATATCTTGTACTTTGCGTTTTGTAACTTGTACTCTTGTCATTTTTAGACGTTCTTCATCAATAATTTGAACCTCTTGAATTGTATCTTGTACTTTTTAGCTTTTTGGACCTTTGTGTCTTCAAATCGTCATTTTCGCCTTTTGTCTTCGCACTTATTTAATATAAACGGATATCACTTGAAAATGGAACAATTGCAACTAAAATCTTGTCTTTCTTGGGGAATAATGCTATGAAATATATGTTCCTTTTTAGCCTTATCAATATCCCCACACTTGAGCGTTGCTTGTCCTCAAGCAATACAGTCTTGAAATAATATAATACATCACACGAATCACTTCTTTATTCTTCACACTTTGTACATCAGTGATTTTGATATGGCGGTATAAACAATGATAGTAACAATAGAACCATGGTTAAAGGTGGGTGTGTCATCCACAGTTGCCTCGGGTTTAGGTCAACGACACTTGCAATCAAATAGCCGATTTACTTTCGGTTTCCAAAGCAAAGTGAACATTTGAAAGGCGGTTTACAGTCCCACATGACTATAAAAATTTAGATCCTTTAAGGAAATTGGATCTTTATGAAAACATTTGATCTTTTAAAAATTCAAGCTAGATTTTACCCTAGACAAGTTTTCTGATTTGATCCACCATTGGTGTTGCAAAATATATTTGTGGATCAATATTTTGGCTAAAAACATTTAGGTTCGTGTAATCCACTGCTATCCCGGTATCGGAAAGCACACATCCAGTTTACGTGTTCCGTATATTACCTTTCAGCAAACTACCGTCCGGTTGTAAAGGAAAGCGATGAACAAGAAACTGTTAAGGCAATGTCCCGTGACATGCAGATGATTATGGTCTTTTAACGTGTCGGATGCTAGAACTATCCTTGGTAGGAGCGATAGTAAAGATCATCCTATGATTTTTCGGTCTGGCACAAGGTCCTGTCTCCGACCATGCTATGCAACCACCGTTCTTACGGTTGACACCCGATTTGGTTCAGGTGACCTAATGAATTCCAGGTGAATTTCTTAGGATTTTACGTTCAATGGTAATGAACGCATTGAAAATGGGTTTTCAGAAAACAAATCGGTTTGTATTTTTGATCAAAATATTTTCTCGTTTAAGCTCGAGTTTAGATATCATTGAATTCCATGAGTTTGAATTCTCAATCTTTAAGGTCAATCTCTAGGATTGAGTATTATCAGTCTTAAAAGCTGATTTTTAATCTTTAAGGAGATTATCCTTTTCTGGGGATCTGATTCATTAGTCTTATCAAGCTAATTTGCACGGTGCCTCCCCATTGTACGAGATAAATCCTTCTCATGGTTAGGATAAATCTGACCACTTGGCGACCCTGTTTGATGCTGAGGTCCGTGGATTTCCTGCTGATTTTAGAGATGACTTTTCTAGATTTTTCGTCAACCTACAGCTGGTCTGGACGACAACTTCATGACCTAAATCAAGAAGCGCGTGTCTTTTTCGGAAGACTTTACTTCCTTTTAATGATGGAATTGATTCATCGTGTAGATCCATCTTTCTTTCAAATGTATTACAGTAAACCGGGTAAAACTGATTAGTATCGTCCAAAGCAAAAGTACCTGCAATAATCTTGTACAAAAATATGTGATATATGTTTTAAATTGAATAACTTGGTACATTCTTCCCACACTTAGTTTCTTTCTTTGCCTTTTTATTTTCTTCTATTTCATTTTAAATGAATTCAAGCGTTTTAGGGTGTTTCTCAATTTATGTCCTTTTCGAGGTAACGATAATTTCGGTATTATCACCTAGTTTTCATCGTTCATAAATATGTATAAACATGATTTTGAGTTCATTTAATTGAAAATTTTTCAAATTTTCACAAAATTTGGCAAATAAACTAAGTGTAAACCCGAGAGAATTTATAACCCTTCCCCACACTTGAGATCATGCAATGCCCTCATTTGCATGAAATCAGACTATAATTATAAATTCATGAGGGTGATTAGTGTAGAAAAGTGATTAAAAATACCGAGTTTGCAAACATATTGTTATTTCACATTTGATATTTTGCGTCTTGTCGTCAAAATCAGTAGCTTTTGCTGAACTTAATAACAGTCTTTGAAAGTGCGCTGTTCTACCCTGTTTTGTACATAATATAAAATACAAACATATATATACATATTTTTGAAGTTGGGTATATTACCCCACGTTCAAAAATTAATATAATTTTTTTTTTTTTGCATACTTTAGATCAATAAAATTAAATGATAACAAAATTTGTCGCCCCGCCCTCGGGTAAAGCAATTTCGGCTCAACGACCTAGTCTTCAACTCACGACGAATTTTAGAAAGCATTTTTTTTTCAACTTAATGAAATAAAGTAAATTTTTTTTTTTTTTAAAAACACACAAAACTTAAATTTAAAAAGCATATTAATTTCATAAAAAAAAAAAACTATAAAACAAAAAATTTAGAATGGGGGAGAAAACTAGTTCTTTAGTGTCTGCTAGCGGAAAAGACCAATCAGATTCCATTCTCGGAACTACACGAGAACAGAACAACTATCTCTAGACAGCATTTTCTTAGAATACTTGTATCTCCCCACACTTAGGTAGCTGTGGTGTCGAAATTGTGATTAGCTTTATCGTCAATTTCTCTTGGACCATAATCAACTTGCATATCTGTGACTTTTTCTTTAAGCCATTGGTCGGATTCCTGTGTAATATCCACAATTTCAACTAGCTTCGCCTTTTCTTTAGGCGATAAATTGGATACTAACCGGTTACATAACTTGAAGTTCCCCTTACTTCTAGCATCGCGAATCCGTTTAATAAGTTTCTTCATTGAACTATTAATAACGGGATCATTTAATTTCGTATCAACAACGGGGTTCTTTATTATCATGTCATCATTAGGTGTTACTTCATCTTCCCCACACTTAGGCGTTTCATTATTGTTAAACACTACCGTTGGAGTTGGTAAAACAACATGGTTATTACCAATTGTTTTTACTGGTTCAACGGTTTTGGCTGGTGGAGATTTAGACTTTCGAATCATAAAGGTGATCGATTTGTCACCACTTTTAAGTGTCATTCTTCCATTTCCTACATCAAATAACGCCCCGGTGGACGCAAAGAATGGTCGACCTAAAATTAGAGGAACGTTTGGGTCCTCTTCTATGTCAATGACAATGAATTCGACTAGAAAGGTTAAATTGCCTACTTGAATGGGTAGGTTGTCAGCAATTCCAACTGGGTGCTTAATGGTTTGATCAAAGAGTCGAACACTCATATCCGTTGGACTTAACTCACCTACCCCTAATCTCTTATATAATGAAAGAGACATAACACTCACACTTGCACCTAAATCTGCTAGTGCATCATACATGACACAATCACTAAGTAGACAAGGAACAATAAATTCACCCGGATCACCTACCCTAGGTGGAGGTTTTGGTGGAACTGTATTCACCGGGTTTACTTCTACGGCTTTTGTTTCTTGTACTTTCTTATTCTTTTTCTTCTTCTTCTTTCCAGAAGTATCACAATCTTTATTTCTTATTACTTGCTCATACTCAACTCCTTTTATTGGAAACGGGATGGGTGGTTTATATGGTTCCACCACTGGCTTTACATACTCGGGTGGTGGTGGTGTTGTAAATTCTTCATTGTTACTCTCATCTAAAACCTTCCCATCTTCTGGAGCTGGTTTTTCAGAATTTGTTGAAACCATATTAACATTCTCATTTCGAGGATTTACTTCAGTATTACTCGGTAGCTTTCCTTGTTCCCTCTCACTCATCATGCTAGCAAGAGTACCAACATGTTTTTCTAGATTCAAAATAGAAGCTTGTTGAGTTCTTAATGACTGATCAAACCTATCATTTGTTTGGGTTTGAGATGTAATAAATTGTGTTTGAGATTCAACTAGCTTTGCCATTATTTCTTCTAGATTTGGTTTTTTCTCTTCGGTTTGTTGTGGTGGTTTATACAAGCCATGTCTTTGTGGATTGAAAGTGTTGTTTTGAGTTGGTTGGTTATTCGAACCTTGTTGGTTATACGAGTTGTTGTTGGGTCCATTTGGATTGTAAAGAATGTTTTGATTTCGATTGAAGTTTATCCTTGGCGGTTGATAATTATTTTGATAATTACTTCCCGTCCTTTGGTTCATATAGGAAACATTCTCTCGTTGTTCCATCGTTGGTTCAATGTGACAATCTTTCAATAAGTGTGGTCCACCGCATTGCTCACAACTGATTCGTATTGCGTGAATATCTTTATTCATCTTTTCCATTCGTCTTTCGAAAGCATCTATTTTTGCGGAAACGGAATCAAAGTCATGGCTAGAATCGGCTCTAGCCGCTTTAGATGATCTAACGATATCTTTTTCTTGGTGCCACTCATGAGAGTGGGAGGCTGTATTATCAATAATTTTGTAAGCTTCAGTTGCGGTTTTCTTCATGATGGAACCACCAGCTGTTATGTCGATGTCTTTTCTTGTAGCAACGTTGACACCTTGATAGAATATTTGTACTATATGATAAGTGTCTAAACCGTGTTGAGGACATCCTCTCAACATCCTTCCGAATCTTGTCCACGCCTCATATAATGTTTCATTTGGCTTTTGTGTGAACGTAACAATTTCTCCTTGAAGTCTCACGGCTTTAGATGCCGGAAAGAATTGTTTAAGAAATTTTTCAACTAAAACATCCCATGTATCAATCGCCCCTTCAGGTAACGATTCTAACCAATCTTTGGCTTCTCCCTTTAAAGTCCAGGGAAACAACATGAGATAGATTTGTTCGTCTTCAACTTCTCGGATTTTAAATAGTGTGCAGATCCTATTAAAGGTACGTAGATGTTCATTAGGATCTTCCTTCGGCGCACCACTAAATTGGCATTGATTAGTCACCATGTGTAGAATTTGTCCTTTGATTTCATAATCTGGCGCATTAACTTCTGGCTTAATAATGGCGTGACCTTGGCCCGTGCGTGTGGCTCTCATTCGATCTTCCATACTTAGAGGTTCCGTTACTTCCATAATTGAATTTGTTGAATACGAATAACTAGAGGATTCTGATTTAATGGTTTGTGGCTTAGGAGGAATAATTAATGGTTCAGGATCTTGGAATTGTCCTTGAATATGCTCCGGGTTCTTAATTGTGAAGTCGGGTTCAAAAGATGGATTATCGGAAATTTGAGTTGGAGTTCTTGTTCGACTAGATGACGATTCTAAAGAAAAATCAACGGCGACAATATTTGCTAGATGTCTTGATCGAGTTACAGGTGGTGAACGTATGAAAGGTGGTAAACGTTTTGCTCGGTGCATTCACAGAATATCCTAGTAGTTATAAAAAAAAAGAAAAACTTAAATAAGCTATCCAATTAATAGACTTTTCTGATTTTTGCCCACATTTCGAATAGCCAAAAGATGCAGCAGAGGGGCAGGATTCGTTTGGTCTCAATATAATTGAGTACTGTTTGGCTCCAACAACCCGGTCCACGTACAAATCCAACTATTACTACGAACCAGAAAATTTTGATGTCTATCAATTTAACCACTTAAAATAAATTTTCGTAATTTTAAGAAATTTAGAGAAGAAGTAGAAAAAATTCTAAGTCCTAAAAACTAGAATGGCGAGAAATAAGAGAGAAAAAGAGTGCGCGTCGAAAAGTGTCGAAAAATGAAAAAGACGAAGAGTGGTTTGTAAACACGCGGTTAATCCAACCTTATAACTATCACTATCTTAAAATTAAAACTACAAATAGAGATCACTAATTGGAATTGTAATTGATACATAGGTAAACGGCGTCGAAAAATACGAAATAAGAAAATAGCACGAAAAATGGCGTCGCAAAATTCTAAAGCACCTAATACTTAGTCTAAGGAATAAGCACTTAAGGGATTTTACGGCAAAGCCTAAAAATTCTAGAAATAAAAATAACTATGCAAAACTAAACTTAATACTAAAAATTGTAACTATAGTCTAAAAATCTAAAGGTAATAAAACTAAAAAAAACATTTTTTTTTATAGACAAAATTTTAAAAATATATATATATATTTTTTTTTTTTAATAATTTTTTTTTTTTTTTTACGTTTTTTTTTTTTTTTTTTTTTTCTTTTTTTTTTTTTTCGTTTTTTTTAAAATTTTTTAAAAAAAAACGATTTTTTTTTTACAAATTAATAATTTTTTTTATAATTATAAATTTTTTTTTTCAAAACTTTTTATTTTTTTAATTCATTTACTATTCATGAATAGTAAATGAAAATAAATTAATTAATTTACTATTCATATGAAAGCGACATGATAGCAATTATTAATTATAAGTTACATAATATACCCCTGAAGTATTTAATAAATACGACTTTTTTTTAAAATTTACGTATAAATTTTTGATTCTTAAATATTATTATATTATTATATTCTATTTCAATATTATTATATTATTATATTCTATTTCAATATTATTATATTATTATATTTTATTTCAATATTATTATAATTAAAAATATAGCGTTTTAGCGCTCCCCGGCAGCGGCGCCAAAAACTTGATGTTAAAGCGAAGGGGTACGAAATATACTTATTTTTATTACGAAAAGCGATACAAAATTACACAAGTTTTATTAATTTACGGATGGGATATACCTAAACCTTGCTACAACACTATAGGCAGTGTACCTAATCGTAGAGTAGTGTAGTTTTTAGTAAGTCCGGTTCGTTCCACAGGGAGCTGGTGATACTTACTATATTTTTAACTATATTTATACAAAATATATATAATTATATAAGTAGTAATATTATTATAAAAGGGGGGTTTTACCGTTTAATGACCGGTTTGTCGATTCTATATTTTAAGCGTAAAGATAAATGACGATAATTAAAGTGCGTAAAATAATGACAATAAATAAAATGACAGTAAATAAAATTGCGAGTAATAAAATGACAGTAAATAAAGATACGATGAGAAATATAATAAAAGAATTATGCTTATTTAAACTTCCGTAATCATGATGTTTGACGTGTTGATTTTAATTTATTACCATGGGTTAATTGTCCTTTGTCCTGGTTTATTTGATACATCTATCTGGTTTTTGTCCATAAAACTCCATCGGTCATAAATATAAAGTGCGAGTATCCTCGTCAAATTACCCTTATACCCGAAGTCAAATATTCCAACTGATTAAGGATTTAAACTGTGACGCAGTTATCACTTCTGTCAACAATTACACCAGTTATCACTGTATGTAATCCACCCCTGTTTTAATTAGTTTATGAATATTAATTCATCCACTTGATCAGAATGAATAATCAATTACCCAACCCAATTGATTAATTAAATGATTATAACAGATTCCATATGAACATCACTAAATAGGACAACCATAATCATTATTAATTATTAGGTTAATTAATTTGAAGATAGGTTCGACAGACTCTAATGAGTTGTCACTCAATTAGACAATACCCCCCATCTATTAATAGTCAATAATCCAATTTCCACAAGTGTCGGTCTTTTGCCCAAACCTTAATTATGGTCCAAAGTTCAATAACCCAATTTTAGTAATTAGCCCAACATCATGAGTACTTCATTTTAAATAAGCATAATAACGACTTAGCTACGAGACATTAATGTAAAAAGGTTGAACATAACTTACAATGATTAAAAATAGCGTAGCGTTACACGGACAGAATTTCGACTTACACACTCAAACGATCTCTATCATAAATCTTATTATTATCATAATTTAAAATTAAAATTAAGATTATTATTATATCTTATTAAGTTAACATTATGATAGAGATATAGAATATAGATATTGATATTTGATATTAAGGATAGAAAAAAAGATCGAATAGAAAAAGGTAGAAAAATTCTTCCTTTCATTCATCGAACGTAATATAGCCTTTTATAGGCAAAATTAGAAATTGAATTTTCATTTACGACCCCTGAACTATGCTCAATTAACAACTTTTTATTATTTAATATTATTCTTATTATGAATTATTTAAATATTATATTTTATTCTTGTGCATAGTTGACTCGTAATTTTTACACCGTTGCGTCGAGCGTTGAGAGTTGGTTCATGTCCTGGTTCCGGATTTTCGAACGTCCTTTCGTATAATTTAATATCTTGTACTTTGCGTTTTGTAACTTGTACTCTTGTCATTTTTAGACGTTCTTCATCAATAATTTGAACCTCTTGAATTGTATCTTGTACTTTTTAGCTTTTTGGACCTTTGTGTCTTCAAATCGTCATTTTCGCCTTTTGTCTTCGCACTTATTTAATATAAACGGATATCACTTGAAAATGGAACAATTGCAACTAAAATCTTGTCTTTCTTGGGGAATAATGCTATGAAATATATGTTCCTTTTTAGCCTTATCAGCGCGCCAACACTTAGGATTGAGGTCAGGCACGACCAACGCCGTCGTTTATAGTCATGACTTGCAGATCTCAAGTTCTGTGCGGGTAGGTTAGGTCAACCCAATGACGCTTAACCGTCCGATTATAATAAACTAGCTTGTCGCCAAACAAGCTTCTGCCGCACGGGTGCCGGAGAGAGCAACCCTTCAAATGCAGGAGTGCGCTACCTACAAGATTGTGCGCACCGTTTTCAAGTTATAGAACTACTTTACATATAATGGCACAAAGATCTTAGCGGACAATAACTTGGGGGGCAATAATTAAACATAGATAAAACATGCGCGTAAAGCGCATAGGAACATTGTCATATCAGTACAGACTTCAAACATGCGCTAGACAAGGCACGCTAAAGAACAAACATTCAGATTTTCTTAATACTGATAATAAGAATGACCACCATGATCATAACTGTACTTGCATGACCTCTCCCTCAGCATCTCATCCTTGTATTCTTCAAACTCGTAGTCTATGTCGGCAATCTCGTCTCCCTCGTCATTTGCAGCTCCTGAAGAGCCGCCCCCATCTTTCTTCTCCTTTGCCGCAACTTGAATACTTCAGATCTGTGAACACCAGTCAAATTGTGTTACAAAATCAACGAATGCATGAGTATGTATGCTAGGTGCACTCTAATTTTATGTTTCGGATTATGTAAGATTGTGCTCATTTTAATGCGGTAAGCGCGCAGACTGGTTGCGCGTTTTAGCATGTCATCTGGTCAAGTATTTAAGCGGATGCTAATTCTTTGGGCAGTCGTGCGCAACCTGTATTTGCAATTCAAGAGTAATTAGTTATACACGTATTTACATACCTACTGAAGTCGATAGTCCTCCACTATTACTTTGGACTTAAGAGTAGCTTTCCCCATCGGAGTAGGTAGAACTATGATGCCTTGAGATACATTAGTTGTGATATCAAAGTGTGATAGCGCCGGCTGCCCGAGGATAGCATCGTATTCTGATTCCGCGCGGATCACTTTGAAGTCGACTACCAACGTGTACTCCCTCTCCCGGTCATGATCATCCCGCAAGGTCAATGCTTCTCCAAGCATCTCTTTCGACCAAGCGGGGTCCCCACTAATTCCCCCAAATTGTTGCTTCACTTCCCTCATGTGACCCTTCATTTTGTACAACAGGCCATCGAAACAGTGGAAGAACATAACATTGACGCAGCTACCGGTGTCTATGAGAATGTTGTTGACATATTGGCCGCACTCTCGTAAGTAACCTTCCACAACCAATGGGGCACATTTTCTTTCATAAACGGGTTCGCGCGGAAGATGCGTCTTGAGGGATTCATACGGCAGCAACGGTTCCTGCTCAATCTCTTTCCATTTCTGCCACGAAAAAACATAGATAACTTTGTCCTTTTCAGCGCCTTCGTTCTCTTTTTTGTACGTGATGGGTTCATCCTTCATTGGCTTCAAATGCTTCACTTCTCCGCGTTTGAGGCAAACGACCACTTTGTCAACCAATGCTTTGCAACGATTGGTTTCATGTCCGAAATCATCGTGGAAGTCGCAGAACTTGGATTTATCGCGTCGTGCATATTCAGACATGCGTGCTGGTTTCTCAAACGTTTTAGAGATAGGCTCCGTCACGTATATCTCCTTTAAGCTCTTGGCAAGACTTCTGATTAATGCCTGCATGTTTTCCCTTGTGTCATTGTCCCTGTTCCAATGATGTTGCTGGTTGTTGTTGTTCCCTTGATGACCTCGTTGATGTTTCCTATCACTGTGATGGTTGCTACCATGGTGGCGGTACGAACTGGAGTCTTGTTGGCTTCTTCCGAAACTGCTTGATTGGCGACCGCCCCTTGGCGAATCATAGCCGTCGCGTCGACCGTTTCCCGAACCACGGTAGCCTGAATACCTAGTAGTATCTTCTTCAGCACGCATGTGCTCGTGCGCTTCCCTAATCACTTCTGCTAACGTCTCAAGAGGACGCTTCCGAAGTCTTTGCCACAATGTTAAGTGACGCTCTCGGCAAATTCCGTGTATGAAACCGGATACCTTTAGCGATTCAGCGCAATTAGGGATTTTAACTACTTCCTGGAAGTATCTGTCAATGAACTATCCCAACGACTCCCCTAGTTCGTGTTTGATGTCATGGCATTCCACATGCGTCCTCCGAGTTGCGTGCATGTTGTGAAAGTTAAGCAGAAAACGCGTTCGAAGATCATCATAACAACTGATAGCAGGCGCAGGAAGGTTGTTAAACCATTGCCGAGCCACGCCTTCGAGCAGCATAGGGAACTCCATACATTTTGTTTCATCCGCCCAGTGCTGGTTTCGCGCTATCCCTTCGTATTTTTGCAAAAAGTCGTCTGGGTCCGAGAACTCATCGTAGTATCCCAAGGTGAGCGGTATCACTGGCAATGGTGTCGAGACATTATTCAATATGTGTGCTGCAAACTTCTCCCCGGTGGGAGCGGTTTCGATGGAGGGCTTGACGGGTACCCCCTTCATTCCTGAAATGTCCCGTTCTTATTGATTAAAAACGTTCCATATTAATTGATTTCGTTGCGAGGTTTTGACCTCTATATGAGACGTTTTTGAAAGACTGCATTCATTTTAAAACAAACCATAACCTTTATTTCATCAATAAAGGTTTAAAAAGCTTTACGTAGATTATCAAATGATGATAATCTAAAATATCCTGTTTACACACGACCATTACATAATGGTTTACAATACAAATATGTTACAACAAAATAAGTTTCTTGAATGCAGTTTTTACACAATATCATACAAGCATGGACTCCAAATCTCGTCCTTATTTAAGTATGCGACAGCGGAAGCTCTTAATAATCACCTGAGAATAAACATACTTAAAACGTCAACAAAAATGTTAGTGAGTTATAGGTTTAACCTATATATATCAAATCATAATAATAGACCACAAGATTTCATATTTCAATACACATCCCATACATAGAGATAAAAATCATTCATATGGTGAACACCTGGTAACCGACATTAACAAGATGCATATATAAGAATATCCCCATCATTCCGGGACACCCTTCGGATATGATATAAATTTCGAAGTACTAAAGCATCCGGTACTTTGGATGGGGTTTGTTAAGCCCAATAGATCTATCTTTAGGATTCGCGTGAATTAGGGTGTCTGTTCCCTAATTCTTAGATTACCAGACTTAATAAAAAGGGGCATATTCGATTTCGATAATTCAACCATAGAATGTAGTTTCACGTACTTGTGTCTATTTTGTAAATCATTTATAAAACCTGCATGTATTCTCATCCCAAAAATATTAGATTTTAAAAGTGGGACTATAACTCACTTTCACAGATTTTTACTTCGTCGGGAAGTAAGACTTGGCCACTGGTTGATTCACGAACCTATAACAATATATACATATATATCAAAGTATGTTCAAAATATATTTACAACACTTTTAATATATTTTGATGTTTTAAGTTTATTAAGACAGCTGTCCTCGTTAGTAACCTACAACTAGTTGTCCACAATTAGATGTACAGAAATAAATCGATAAATATTATCTTGAATCAATCCACGACCCAGTGTATACGTATCTCAGTATTGATCACAACTCAAACTATATATATTTTGGAATCAACCTTAACCCTGTATAGCTAACTCCAACATTCACATATAGAGTGTCTATGGTTGTTCCGAAATATATATAGATGTGTCGACATGATAGGTCGAAACATTGTATACGTGTCTATGGTATCTCAAGATTACATAATATACAATACAAGTTGATTAATTTATGGTTGGAATAGATTTGTTACCAATTTTCACGTAGCTAAAATGAGAAAAATTATCCAATCTTGTTTTACCCATAACTTCTTCATTTTAAATCCGTTTTGAGTGAATCAAATTGCTATGGTTTCATATTGAACTCTATTTTATGAATCTATACAGAAAAAGTATAGGTTTATAGTCGGAAAAATAAGTTACAAGTCGTTTTTGTAAAGGTAGTCATTTCAGTCGAAAGAACGACGTCTAGATGACCATTTTAGAAAACATACTTCCACTTTGAGTTTAACCATAATTTTTGGATATAGGTTCATGTTAATAATAAAAATCATCTTCTCAGAATAACAACTTTTAAATCAAAGTTTATCATAGTTTTTAATTAACTAACCCAAAACAGCCCGCGGTGTTACTACGACGGCGTAAATCCGGTTTTACGGTGTTTTTCGTGTTTCCAGGTTTTAAATCATTAAGTTAGCATATCATATAGATATAGAACATGTGTTTAGTTGATTTTAAAAGTCAAGTTAGAAGGATTAACTTTTGTTTGCGAACAAGTTTAGAATTAACTAAACTATGTTCTAGTGATTACAAGTTTAAACCTTCGAAAAAGATAGCTTTATATGTATGAATCGAATGATGTTATGAACATCATTACTACCTTAAGTTCCTTGGATAAACCTACTGGAAAATAGAAAAATGGATCTAGCTTCAACGGATCCTTGGATGGCTCGAAGTTCTTGAAGCAGAATCATGACACGAAAACAAATTCAAGTAAGATCATCACTTGAAATAAGATTGTTATAGTTATAGAAATTGAACTAAAGTTTGAATATGATTATTACCTTGTATTAGAATGATAACCTACTATAAGAAACAAAGATTTCTTGAGGTTGGATGATCACCTTACAAGATTGGAAGTGAGCTAGCAAACTTGAAAGTATTCTTGATTTTATGTAACTAGAACTTGTAAAATATATGAAGAACACTTAGAACTTGAAGATAGAACTTGAGAGAGATCAATTAGATGAAGAAAATTGAAAAATGAAAGTGTTTGTAGGTGTTTTTGGTCGTTGGTGTATGGATTAGATATAAAGGATATGTAATTTTGTTTTCATGTAAATAAGTCATGAATGATTACTCATATTTTTGTAATTTTATGAGATATTTCATGCTAGTTGCCAAATGATGGTTCCCACATGTGTTAGGTGACTCACATGGGCTGCTAAGAGCTGATCATTGGAGTATATATACCAATAGTACATACATCTAAAAGCTGTGTATTGTACGAGTACGAATACGGGTGCATACGAGTAGAATTGTTGATGAAACTGAACGAGGATGTAATTGTAAGCATTTTTGTTAAGTAGAAGTATTTTGATAAGTGTCTTGAAGTCTTTCAAAAGTGTATGAATACATATTAAAACACTACATGTATATACATTTTAACTGAGTCGTTAAGTCATCGTTAGTCGTTACATGTAAATGTTGTTTTGAAACCTTTAGGTTAACGATCTTGTTGAATGTTGTTAACCCATTGTTTATTATAACAAATGAGATGTTAAATTATTATATTATCATGATATTATGATATATAATATATCTTAGTATGATGTATATACAGTTAAATGTCGTTACAACGATAATCGTTACATATATGTCTCGTTTCGAAATCATTAAGTTAGTAGTCTTATTTTTACATATGTATTTCATTGTTAATACACTTAATAATATATTTACTTATCATTTAACATAATTAACCAAGTGTATCAATATCTTAATATGATTCATATGTACCTAGTAAGACGTTGTTTGTTATATATATCGTTTTCGAGTTTCTTAAATTAATAGTCTCATTTTTATGTATATAACTCATTGTTAAAATACCTAATGAGATACATACTTATAATAAAAACATGTTAACTATATATATAACCATATATATGTCATTGTATAGTTTTTACAAGTTTTAACGTTCGTGAATCACCGGTCAACTTGGGTGGTCAATTGTCTATATGAAACATATTTCAATTAATCAAGTCTTAACAAGTTTGATTGCTTAACATGTTGGAAACATTTAATCATGTAAATATCAATCTCAATTAATATATATAAACATGGAAAAGTTCGGGTCACTACAGTACCTACCCGTTAAATAAATTTCGTCCCGAAATTTTAAGCTGTTGAAGGTGTTGACGAATCTTCTGGAAATAGATGCGGGTATTTCTTCTTCATCTGATCTTCATGCTCCCAGGTGAACTCGGGTCCTCTACGAGCATTCCATCGAACCTTAACAATTGGTATCTTGTTTTGCTTAAGTCTTTTAACCTCACGATCCATTATTTCGACGGGTTCTTCGATGAATTGAAGTTTTTTGTTGATTTGGATTTCATCTAACGGAATAGTGAGATCTTCTTTAGCAAAACATTTCTTCAAATTCGAGACGTGGAAAGTGTTATGTATAGCCGCGAGTTGTTGAGGTAACTCAAGTCGGTAAGCTACTGGTCCGACACGATCAATAATCTTGAATGGTCCAATATACCTTGGATTTAATTTCCCTCATTTACCAAATCGAACAACGCCTTTCCAAGGTGCAACTTTAAGCATGACCATCTCTCCAATTTCAAATTCTATATCTTTTCTTTTAATGTCAGCGTAGCTCTTTTGTCGACTTTGGGCGGTTTTCAACCGTTGTTGAATTTGGATGATCTTCTCGGTAGTTTCTTGTATAATCTCCGGACCCGTAATCTGTCTATCCCCCACTTCACTCCAACAAATCGGAGACCTGCACTTTCTACCATAACGGCGCCATCTCAATGCTTGAATGGTAGCTGTTGTTGTAGGAAAATTCTGCTAACGGTAGATGTCGATCCCAACTGTTTCCGAAATCAATAACACATGCTCGTAGCATGTCTTCAAGCGTTTGTATCGTCCTTTCGCTCTGCCCATCAGTTTGTGGATGATAGGCAGCACTCATGTCTAGACGAGTTCCTAATGCTTGTTGTAATGTCTGCCAGAATCTTGAAATAAATCTGCCATCCCTATCAGAGATAATAGAGATTGGTATTCCATGTCTGGAGACGACTTCCTTCAAATACAGTCGTGCTAACTTCTCCATCTTGTCATCTTCTCTTATTGGCAGGAAATGTGCTGATTTGGTGAGACGATCAACTATTACCCAAATAGTATCAAAACCACTTGCAGTCCTTGGCAATTTAGTGATGAAATCCATGGTAATGTTTTCCCATTTCCATTCCGGGATTTCGGGTTGTTGAAGTAGTCCTGATGGTTTCTGATGCTCAGCTTTGACCTTAGAACATGTCAAACATTCTCCTACGTATTTAGCAACATCGGCTTTCATACCCGGCCACCAAAAATGTTTCTTTAGATCCTTGTACATCTTCCCCGTTCCAGGATGTATTGAGTATCTGGTTTTATGAGCTTCTCTAAGTACCATTTCTCTCATATCTCCAAATTTTGGTACCCAAATCCTTTCAGCCGTATACCGGGTTCCGTCTTCCCGAATATTAAGATGCTTCTCCGATCCTTTGGGTATTTCATCCTTTAAATTTCCCTCTTTTAAAACTCCTTGTTGCGCCTCCTTTATTTGAGTAGTAATGTTATTATGAATCATTATATTCATAGATTTTACTCGAATGGGTTCTCTGTCCTTCCTGCTCAAGGCATCGGCTACCACATTTGCCTTCCCCGGGTGGTAACGAATCTCAAAGTCGTAATCATTCAATAATTCAATCCACCTACGCTGCCTCATATTCAGTTGTTTCTGATTAAATATGTGTTGAAGACTTTTGTGGTCGGTATATATAATACTTTTGACCCCATATAAGTAGTGCCTCCAAGTCTTTAATGCAAAAACAACTGCGCCTAATTCCAAATCATGCGTCATATAATTTTGTTCGTGAATCTTCAATTGTCTAGACGCATAAGCAATCACCTTCGTTCGTTGCATTAATACACAACCGAGACCTTGCTTTGATGCATCACAATAAATCACAAAATCATCATTCCCTTCAGGCAATGACAATATAGGTGCCGTAGTTAGCTTTTTCTTCAATAACTGAAACGCTTTCTCTTGTTCATCATTCCATTCAAATTTCTTCCCTTTATGCGTTAATACAGTCAAGGGTTTTGCTATTTTGGAGAAATCTTGGATGAATCTTCTGTAGTAACCAGCCAATCCTAAAAATTGACGTATATGCTTCGGAGTTTTTGGGGTTTCCCACTTTTCAACGGTTTCGATCTTTGCCGGGTCCACCTGGATACCTTCTTTGTTCACTATGTGACCGAGGAATTGAACTTCTTCCAACCAAAATGCACACTTTGAAAACTTAGCGTACAGTTTTTCTTTCCTCAATACTTCTAGCACTTTTCTCAAATGTTCTTCGTGCTCTTGATCATTCTTTGAGTAAATAAGTATGTCATCGATGAAAACAATGACAAACTTGTCAAGATATGGCCCACACACTCGGTTCATAAGGTCCATGAACACAGCTGGTGCGTTAGTCAATCCAAACGGCATAACCATAAACTCGTAATGACCATAACGCGTCCTAAAAGCAGTTTTTGGAATATCATCCTCCTTTACTCGCATTTGATGATATCCAGAACGTAAATCGATCTTCTCTTCCTCATCTTCGAATGCTCCCGGACACAATAGACACAATTCTGTGAATCGTCTTTCGTACGTGGTAATATCAAATCCTTGGGTTCGTAACCCTCTAAGTTCTGTCTTGAGCTTATTGACCTCGGTTCTGGGATGGTACTTCTCGTTCATCAAGTGCTTGAATGCTAACCACGGTAGTGCGTACGCATCATCTTGTCCCACTTGCTCTAGATAGGTATTCCACCATGTTAACGCAGAACCTGTGAAGGTATGCGTAGCGTACTTCACTTTGTCCTCTTCAGTACACTTACTTATGGCAAACACCGATTCGACCTTCTCGGTCCACCGTTTCAATCCGATCGGTCCTTCGGTTCCATCAAATTCCAAAGGTTTGCAGGCAGTGAATTCTTTGTAGGTGCATCCTACACGATTTCCTGTACTGCCAGATCCAAGGTTATTATTGGTATGTAGCGCAGCCTGTACTGCGGCTATGTTTGAAGCTAGAAAAGTACGGAATTCCTCTTCATTCATATTCATGGTGTGTCGAGTAGTCGGTGCCATTTCCTTCAAAATAGTCAAATGGAACAAGTTAATCATACAGAATATTAAGAGTAGTTAATAGTATTTCGTAGCATAGTATGAACTCATTTATAAAAGCTTTTTCTTCATATTAGCATTTTATAAGTTTAAATTCGGGTAGTACCTACCCGTTAAGTTCATACTTAGCAGCTAATATACAATTCAACTACTACAATTCTATATGAAAAACTGATTATAATAATATTTCGCATTCAAACTTTTACACAATATTTTACAAACTTACAATACCGCTTATTTTACATATAGCATGAAATATAGCACACAATAAATTTGATACAAGATGGTTGTGAAGATAATTCTAGCTAGTACACAAGTCGTTCAGCAAAGGCAATAAAGACACGTAATTCATACGTCCAGAAACAAGTCATGCATTCTTGTTTTACTAGGATTACTTCTCATCCTTGGTCTTGTGGAACATAACCATTATGGCCGTTGATAAGACAGCGTGTTGTAACGTCGTCAAAGGGACGAGGGTTACGTAATGTCCAACAGTCCCGTAACAATCTAAAAACCTCATTTCTTACCCCAATTACCGACTCCGTCACTTGTGGAAACGTTTTGTTTAATAGTTGTAGCCCGATGTTCTTGTTCTCACTTTGGTGAGAAGCGAACATTACTAATCCGTAAGCATAACATGCTTCTTTATGTTGCATGTTAGCCGCTTTTTCTAAATCACGAAGTCCAATATTCGGATATATTGAGTCAAAATAATTTCTTAACCCATTGCGTAAAATAGCATTTGGGTTCCCCGCAATATATGCGTCAAAGTAAACACATCGTAACTTATGGATTTCCCAATGTGATATCCCCCATCTTTCGAATGAAAGCCTTTTATAAACCAAGGCATTCTTGGAACGTTCTTCGAATGTCTTACAAACTGATCTCGCCTTAAATAGTTGTGCCGAAGAATTCTGACCGACTCTAGACAAGATTTCATCAATCATGTCTCCGGGTAGGTCTCTTAAAATATTGGGTTGTCTATCCATTTTGTGTTTTTATACTGTAAAATAGACAAGAGTTAGATTCATAAAAAAAAATACTTATTAATACAAGCAATTTTTACATATATCATAAAGCATAAGCACACTATATTACATATATTACACCACACGAATACAACTATCTTATTCCGACTCGCTTGTTTCTTCTTCTTCGGTTTTGGTTCGTTTTGCCAAGTTTCTAGGGATATATGATGTTCCCCTAATACGAGCCGTCGTTTTCCACATTGGTTTAGAAAAACCTGGTGGTTTAGAGGTTCCCGGGTCATTGTTACAACTTAAGGACTTCGGGGGTTGACGATACATATAAAGTTCATCGGGGTTGGAATTAGATTTCTCTATTTTTATGCCCTTTCCCTTATTATTTTCTTTTGCCTTTTTAAATTCAGTTGGGGTAATTTCTATAACATCATTGGAATTCTCGTCGGAATCCGATTCATCGGAGAATTTGTAATCCTCCCAATATTTTGCTTCCTTGGCGGAAACACCATTGACCATAATTAACCTTGGTCGGTTGGTTGAGGATTTTCTTTTACTTAACCATTTTATTATTTCCCCCACCGGTTCTACTTCTTCATCCGGTTCCGATTCTTCTTCCGGTTCCGATTCTTCTTCCGGTTCCGACTCTTCTTCCGGTTCCTCTTCGGGAACTTGTGAATCAGTCCACGAATCATTCCAATTTACATTTGACTCTTCATTATTATTAGGTGAGTCAATGGGACTTGTTCTAGAGGTATACATCTATCACATAATATCAAACGCGTTAAGAGATTAATATATCACATAATATTCACATGTTAAAAATATATAGTTTCCAACAAAATTTGTTAAGCAATCATTTTTCAAGTAAACACGGTCGAAGTCCAGACTCACTAATGCATCCTAACAAACTCGATAAGACACACTAATGCAAAATTCTGGTTCTCTAAGACCAACGCTCGGATACCAACTGAAATGTCCCGTTCTTATTGATTAAAAACGTTCCATATTAATTGATTTCGTTGCGAGGTTTTGACCTCTATATGAGACGTTTTTGAAAGACTGCATTCATTTTAAAACAAACCATAACCTTTATTTCATCAATAAAGGTTTAAAAAGCTTTACGTAGATTATCAAATGATGATAATCTAAAATATCCTGTTTACACACGACCATTACATAATGGTTTACAATACAAATATGTTACAACAAAATAAGTTTCTTGAATGCAGTTTTTACACAATATCATACAAGCATGGACTCCAAATCTCGTCCTTATTTAAGTATGCGACAGCGGAAGCTCTTAATAATCACCTGAGAATAAACATACTTAAAACGTCAACAAAAATGTTAGTGAGTTATAGGTTTAACCTATATATATCAAATCATAATAATAGACCACAAGATTTCATATTTCAATACACATCCCATACATAGAGATAAAAATCATTCATATGGTGAACACCTGGTAACCGACATTAACAAGATGCATATATAAGAATATCCCCATCATTCCGGGACACCCTTCGGATATGATATAAATTTTGAAGTACTAAAGCATCCGGTACTTTGGATGGGGTTTGTTAAGCCCAATAGATCTATCTTTAGGATTCGCGTGAATTAGGGTGTCTGTTCCCTAATTCTTAGATTACCAGACTTAATAAAAAGGGGCATATTCGATTTCGATAATTCAACCATAGAATGTAGTTTCACGTACTTGTGTCTATTTTGTAAATCATTTATAAAACCTGCATGTATTCTCATCCCAAAAATATTAGATTTTAAAAGTGGGACTATAACTCACTTTCACAGATTTTTACTTCGTCGGGAAGTAAGACTTGGCCACTGGTTGATTCACGAACCTATAACAATATATACATATATATCAAAGTATGTTCAAAATATATTTACAACACTTTTAATATATTTTGATGTTTTAAGTTTATTAAGTCAGCTGTCCTCGTTAGTAACCTACAACTAGTTGTCCACAATTAGATGTACAGAAATAAATCGATAAATATTATCTTGAATCAATCCACGACCCAGTGTATACGTATCTCAGTATTGATCACAACTCAAACTATATATATTTTGGAATCAACCTTAACCCTGTATAGCTAACTCCAACATTCACATATAGAGTGTCTATGGTTGTTCCGAAATATATATAGATGTGTCAACATGATAGGTCGAAACATTGTATACGTGTCTATGGTATCTCAAGATTACATAATATACAATACAAGTTGATTAAGTTATGGTTGGAATAGATTTGTTACCAATTTTCACGTAGCTAAAATGAGAAAAATTATCCAATCTTGTTTTACCCATAACTTCTTCATTTTAAATCCGTTTTGAGTGAATCAAATTGCTATGGTTTCATATTGAACTCTATTTTATGAATCTAAATAGAAAAAGTATAGGTTTATAGTCAGAAAAATAAGTTACAAGTCGTTTTTGTAGAGGTAGTCATTTCAGTCGAAAGAACGACGTCTAGATGACCATTTTAGAAAACATACTTCCACTTTGAGTTTAACCATAATTTTTGGATATAGTTTCATGTTCATAATAAAAATCATCTTCTCAAAATAACAACTTTTAAATCAAAGTTTATCATAGTTTTTAATTAACTAACCCAAAACAGCCCGCGGTGTTACTACGACGGCGTAAATCCGGTTTTACGGTGTTTTTCGTGTTTCCAGGTTTTAAATCATTAAGTTAGCATATCATATAGATATAGAACATGTGTTTAGTTGATTTTAAAAGTCAAGTTAGAAGGATTAACTTTTGTTTGCGAACAAGTTTAGAATTAACTAAACTATGTTCTAGTGATTACAAGTTTAAACCTTCGAAAAAGATAGCTTTATATGTATGAATCGAATGATGTTATGAACATCATTACTACCTTAAGTTCCTTGAATAAACCTACTGGAAAATAGAAAAATGGATCTAGCTTCAACGGATCCTTGGATGGCTCGAAGTTCTTGAAGCAGAATCATGACACGAAAACAAGTTCAAGTAAGATCATCACTTGAAATAAGATTGTTATAGTTATAGAAATTGAACTAAAGTTTGAATATGATTATTACCTTGTATTAGAATGATAACCTACTGTAAGAAACAAAGATTTCTTGAGGTTGGATGATCACCTTACAAGATTGGAAGTGAGCTAGCAAACTTGAAAGTATTCTTGATTTTATGTAACTAGAACTTGTAAAATATATGAAGAACACTTAGAACTTGAAGATAGAACTTGAGAGAGATCAATTAGATGAAGAAAATTGAAGAATGAAAGTGTTTGTAGGTGTTTTTGGTCGTTGGTGTATGGATTAGATATAAAGGATATGTAATTTTGTTTTCATGTAAATAAGTCATGAATGATTACTCATATTTTTGTAATTTTATGAGATATTTCATGCTAGTTGCCAAATGATGGTTCCCACATGTGTTAGGTGACTCACATGGGCTGCTAAGAGCTGATCATTGGAGTGTATATACCAATAGTACATACATCTAAAAGCTGTGTATTGTACGAGTACGAATACGGGTGCATACGAGTAGAATTGTTGATGAAACTGAACGAGGATGTAATTGTAAGCATTTTTGTTAAGTAGAAGTATTTTGATAAGTGTCTTGAAGTCTTTCAAAAGTGTATGAATACATATTAAAACACTACATGTATATACATTTTAACTGAGTCGTTAAGTCATCGTTAGTCGTTACATGTAAATGTTGTTTTGAAACCTTTAGGTTAACGATCTTGTTGAATGTTGTTAACCCATTGTTTATTATAACAAATGAGATGTTAAATTATTATATTATCATGATATTATGATATATAATATATCTTAGTATGATGTATATACAGTTAAATGTCGTTACAACGATAATCGTTACATATATGTCTCGTTTCGAAATCATTAAGTTAGTAGTCTTATTTTTACATATGTATTTCATTGTTAATACACTTAATAATATATTTACTTATCATTTAACATAATTAACCAAGTGTATCAATATCTTAATATGATTCATATGTACCTAGTAAGACGTTGTTTGTTATATATATCGTTTTCGAGTTTCTTAAATTAATAGTCTCATTTTTATGTATATAACTCATTGTTAAAATACCTAATGAGATACATACTTATAATAAAAACATGTTAACTATATATATAACCATATATATGTCATTGTATAGTTTTTACAAGTTTTAACGTTCGTGAATCACCGGTCAACTTGGGTGGTCAATTGTCTATATGAAACATATTTCAATTAATCAAGTCTTAACAAGTTTGATTGCTTAACATGTTGGAAACATTTAATCATGTAAATATCAATCTCAATTAATATATATAAACATGGAAAAGTTCGGGTCACTACAATTCCTGCGTACAGGTTTTTGATCATGAGCTCAGCCTTTCCAGGTTGTTCAAATTCGTGCACCATGTCGTCTGGCGCAGCATTCATTAATGCATAGATCAGATTGGCTTGGTTGAGAGCGCGTTGTTCACGCGTTCAAGCTGGTGACACGGTGGAAGTGTCTCTTCCTGCAGATGAAGTTCCTTGCGCAAAGGTGGTAGCGCTAGACCTAGGTGTTGTCAGGGAAGCGTCACGTCGCTTCCGGGGTCTTGAAAGGAGATGTGGATGCGCCAAGGGGAGATATCGGAGCGCCCCTTGGTGGCGCGTTCTCAGAGGTTCCCGCAGGTCCTTTAGCTGCGGGCTTTGGTCATGTGGGCGAGGTGGCTCGCGCTTGCACAGGCTTAGGTACTTCTGGCTTGCCAGTCATTTCGATACATGTTACTGTATTAAAAAGAAACAAGTGAGTTGTTAGTGGACATATGGGAAAAAAATCAAATCAAAACCCTTTAACTTGTATGTCCCACGGATGGCGCCAAATGATCAAGCATAGAATAATCGGGTCGGATTCGGTCCATGCTTGACATCAAAGAAGGGGGATTTAAGGGTCAATTGGGTTTAACTCTCCGGTTCGGAGTACCGTGAATAACCCCTTACGAGATGAGGATCTCAACACGGGCGGTTAAACATAGACCCACCATCGACGGGCCGTCCGGCTAATGATGGCTCGCGCTAGGTTATAGGGTTTATGTTCATAGAACGTTACCTGTATATCCGGAATGTCTAGTGGAATGCTATATGTCCGGTAGCGCGGGTAGAAAGGCGCTACGTAGTAGGCGCTTACTGTTAATGGTGCAGTATTAAAGTAGAGTGAATGTTCCAGCCCCTTCTGTTGTGGATTGAGTCATTTATTTATAGGGTAAACCTTTTTGTCTTCTATTGCCACATAATAGGGCTAAAAAGATCGTGGCCTGCAAATAGTACATCCTTGAGTGAGCTGAACCGGCAAAAGTAAAAAGTGTTTTGTCGGACCTGACTCTTGTATGCCAGGTGCCTTCTACCAGCTACAACATCGTCTGACATGTATACGTGACCTTGGCGCTTGTATGGGATCTGCGCCAGGTCTGTGACTTGAGCGCTTATTCCTGCGCTCGTCATGCATGGCTCATATGATGCTGTTTGATGCGCTACACGAGCTGATCGGGTATGCTATCATTATATTTATTACTAACAATCGATTAACGACCTTAACAAACACTACACTAACATTAGCATACACCTACAAGCGTCTGACATTGACACAACAAACAATCAAATTCGCGGATTCACCTAACTATATTCGATGACGAAGAACGTGTGACCGTGTGATGGAGAATGTGAAAAAGAGTGAAATAAAGAAAACAAGTGAGGTAATCTACGTGTGACGGAAGAATTGAAATAACTATAACGCCGAAATGACCTAACTACCTTAAAAAGTCAACCAACCACCTTGTGTTGTAGTTTAAATTATAGTGGCCGGATACTCTTTAGGTCAGGAGTTCGACTCATGTGGTCTACAACATTGCACACAAGGTTATCCCCTGACTTTGAAATTCATCAAAGATCGCCTTTCAGACATTGCGTGCGGCGGCATTGGGGAGAAGTGTTTTATCAGCTATGCTCTCGAATTAGTCCGAATTTCCTTCTGGACAGTAGTTTGGAATAGATTATACAAGTGCGAAAGATAATCGCGTGAATTGTTTAATCTAGTTGATCATCCGAAACTGCTATTAAAAACAAAATAACGGGCCCGCTACTATAGCAAACCAAAAATTAAATCAAATTAAAAAAATCATCCAAAGTCCATTCAAGACTTTGAACACGATATCACAACAGCAACCATAAATCAAAACCAAGCAGCTACCTTCTTCGTTTCTGTGCTTCTTAACACGTTTATTCCTCGTGTCAACCTGAGTATACTTCATCGCATTGCAGATTCACCGCAGAATCAAAGCATCAGATTTGTGCTTTCTCTTTCTTCGCCCGGTGATTGGTACGTAAACTAGGGTTTCAACATCCATTTCATTCGTTGATTAACTCGTGTTCAAATCAAACCGTTTCTTGATTTCTCGCTATGTTTTTCGGTCGAATTAGGTTTTAAAACTCTAAAAACTGACCAAACCTTTTCCTCATTACGCCTTTCACACTTTCTGTTTCAGAAATTCATGATACAGTGGTTGAGGGATCTTTTATTAGAGTCAAATTGTCACTAGCATATCAACAAACCCCTGGTGTGCGTTCTTAATTACCAATCAATGAAAGCTAAATATGTGACATTTGATTTCTGATAACAGGTGTTGTTAAGTTTGATAGTTGTGTCTTGTATAAAGTTGCAAGCTTTGTAAGACGATGAAGGGCTATCGAATCCCAAAAATAACAAGAAAACTTGATCATCACATCAATGGAATACGTTATTACTCCACAAACAACACATCAATAGATCCCTTCTCTGCACACACTTCGCACCACTACCTATCAACTATCGAATCCAAGTCACAACTCCTTAATTCATACACCGTTACACCCCCGATCAAGCCTTGGCCCCAAAAGTTGTACCCAAAACGTCTCGCGTCTATTATCACCCGCCAACAAAATCTCGACCTTGCCCTTCAAATTTTTGACCATGCCGGAAAGTACCACAAAGGCTTCGAACATAATTACGAGACTTACAACTCAATCATCTACAAACTGTCTCGTGCTCGGGCCTTTGAACCGGTTGAAACCCTTCTTTCGCAGTTACAAAAATCTGGCATCAAGTGTGGTGAGAATCTTTTCATCGATGTGTTACGTAATTACGGACTTGCTGGCCGTCCAAAGGACTCTTTACGGACGTTTCTTCGTATAGATGACTTTGGCGTCACGAAATCCGTACGGTCTCTCAACACGCTTCTTAATGTTTTGATTCAGAATAGAAAATATAAATTGGTACACGCCTTGTTTAAAAGTAGTAAAGAAAAGTTCAATATCGTACCAAATGTGTTTACTTGTAACATTCTTTTGAAAGCATTTTGTAAGAATGGTGATATAGAAGGCGCCCTCAAGGTGCTCGATGAAATGCCTGCAATGGGAATGGTGCCAAACGTTGTGAGTTACACCACTATATTGGGAGCCTATGTTTCCATGGGAGATATGGTCAGTGCAAAGAAGATGTTCGATCAAATACTCGATAGAGGTTGGATTACCGATGCCACAACTTACACAATTTTAATGGACGGGTTTTGTAAGCAACAAAGATTTGTTGATGCCGTGAAATTAATGGACGAAATGGAAGATAATAAGGTTGAGCCTAATGACGTTACTTACGGGGTTATGATTGAAGCCTTTTGTAAGGAGAAAAAAACGGGCGAAGCTTTGAATTTGCTTGACGACATGTTTGAAAAGAAATATTTGCCAACTTCTGCTCTTTGTTGTCGATTGATTGATGTTTTGTGCGAAGAAGGGAAGGTTGAAGACGCGTGTGATCTATGGAAGAAGCTTTTAAGGAAGAATTGTACACCCGATAATGCGATATCGAGTACTCTAATACATTGGTTATGTAAAAAAGGGAAGATTTGGGAAGCTAGAAAGTTGTTTGACGAGTTTGAAAAGAGTTCGATTCCTAGTGTTTTAACTTATAATACGTTGATTGCGGGTATGTGTGAAATGGGAGAGTTGTGTGAGGCGGGTAGGTTGTGGGATGACATGGTGTCGAAGGGATGTGTTCCTAATGCGTTTACGTATAATATGTTGATTAAGGGTTTTTGTAAAGGTGGTAATGCGAAAGAAGGGATTAAGATTTTGGATGAGATGTTGGATAAACGGTGTTTACCGAATAAGAGTACTTATGCTATATTACTAATGGGATTATGTGAGTTGGGGGAGAAAGCAGAAGTAATCAAGGTTCTTGATATGGCTAGTTCTAGTGAAACGGTGATTGATGCAGATGTTTGGCAAGTTCTTGAAACCAAGTTTGGTAGTAATTTGTTGAAGGAAAGAGAAGCTATTTTGGTCAAGAATGTTGCTTAAATGTCAACGTACCTAATTATGTTATGGTAATAAATAGTCTTAAGCTATTTTATTATTAACTTAGTTGGTACTTTATTCTTTCACCATCATTATGATACTGGGATTTAACATTTAAGTGTTTGATAAAATGAAACGTATGCAAGAAGCGCAGATATGGAAGGAAGGTGCGACCGCGCTGTTTATTAGACATTGAACGAAGTTTCTACATGATCATAGACATTTACATTATTATTAGTTTTTTTGTTTCTAATAGTAGCATGCATGGAATTGTTCTTCAAAATCTCACAAACTCCATTAAACAAAGTACTAGTTCTAAAACCTATTAACATGAAAAAAAAAAAAAAAAAAAAGGTGCTACAATACATGTGTTATTTGTGCTTTTCAACTTTATGCAGTCTTCACCTTACCGGGCCACTTTCTACTCCTTGCAACAGTTTTCAGCACTTCATCGATAAGGATCACAGGTGCCGAAACCAATATGACCAAAACCCATTCGTTAAAACCCAACGGAACGATACCAAACACATTTGCTAGGAACGGAACGTACAGAATCAGACAATGGAGCCCGAAAGAAACAGCCATGGCAACAAGAAGGTAAGGGTTTCTCCAAGGCGGCATTTTTAACAAACTATTGTCTTCCGAAAGGGCATTTAGGGAATTAAACATCTCGATAGCTACCAACACGGAAAGTGATAAAGTCATTGCTTTGACTTTTCCTGTGGTGAAATAATCACACGGGTTAGAGAACGTGATTACTCGATTGCTACCAACTGTAAATGGTGTCGCTGAGAAATTAGTCCAAGAAGCGCACTCTCCCCAATTTCTGAGCTGAGATACTGAAACGAGTGTATGCCCGTCTCCTAATAGATTGATACCCATGAAAGACGGCTGTGTGTACCATAAAATGAACACACCAACAGTTGCAACTCCAACATAACAACCGATTACCTGCCAAATAATGTTAAAAAAACATTCAGAAGAACATTTTATTACAGGTGGCCATTTCGACCCATTTGGTTGTTTCTTGGATTGGTTTGGGCAGGAATGTTTCAAATTTTTTTTATAACAAAGGAAAATTTAAAAGAAAGGGAAAAGGACAAAGATAGCGTAAGCCATGCTGACGTCGGCATAATGTCAGCAGCCGGTGCTGTTCATTTGATTTCTTGTTTTAGTATAGAGGGTAAGGTAATATATTCGCACACATATTTGACACGAATATTGTAAAAAATTCAACTAATGAACAAAAAATGTTTCAGTTTCAACCCAGCCTTACACATACAACAACCAATATCTTTTGACCCATTATCCAACCCACCCATTTTGTTACCTCCGGTGCAAAATAATAAATTTTTTATGAAAGATTGGAAAAGCAAGACTAACCAAGTAGCGAAATAAAACCCATGAATCTATGAGTGGGTCAGTGCTTTTACGAGGTGGTTTCCTCATTATATCAACATCAGCAGGGTTGAAACCAAGAGCAGTAGCAGGTGGGCCATCGGTAACTAGGTTAACCCATAGAAGCTGTACAGGTATCATGCATTCAGGTATTCCAAGTGCAGCAGTTAAGAAAATCGATATAACCTCCCCAACGTTCGACGATATCATGTACCTAAAAGCTTACAAAATCATGTTATATGAAAAACTTTATATACAAAATATCATTAGAAAAAGATGGTACCTGATAAAAGCTTTCATGTTATTGTAAATTGATCTACCCTCACCAACTGCGGATACAATTGTACTAAAGTTATCGTCTGCTAGAACCATATCCGAAGCCTCTTTTGCAACCTGCTTAAATCAAGATTTCCAAAAGGTCAACATGGTCAAAGTTACCAACACCACTATACCAATCATCATGGCCAACATGGCCAATGTGGTCAACAAGGTCATAGTTTGAAAATATAAATACCTCTGTTCCGGTAATACCCATAGCGATTCCGATATCAGCAAGTTTTAAAGCGGGAGCATCGTTGACACCATCACCAGTCATCGCAACGACTTCACCCATCTCCTTAAGCGTCCTCACTATCTCTTGCTTGTGCCTTGGCTCGGACCGAGAGAACACTTTTCCACCCGGTTTTGACAAAATATCCCTTTGTTGCAAAGGCGACAACGCCATAAATTCTTTACCCGTAAAACTTTTTCCTCTTAAATCTTCACCTTCGTAAAATAATCCAATCTCCGTACAAATGGCCTCCGCCGTTGACTTATAGTCTCCCGTTATCACCATTACTTTTATTCCCGCACCATGACATTCTTCAATTGCGGAACGCACTTCTTCTCGAGGTGGATCCTGCAATTTTGTTCTTATAAACTTATAATTTTTTATTTTTATTTTTAAACATTTTTTAAAGGCAAACTCACACACTCAACACGAATTGAACTGGATCATTATAATGTTGTAATGAATAAAGGTAATAAAGTACCCTTAGACCGACAACCCCAACAAAAATAAGATCACTTTCGATTGAATTGTAGCAAGTTGGATCAAGCAACTTGTTGTGGCTTGGGTGATGTTCACCGTTATAATTTGAAAGTTCACCAAGATCATCCTTATAAGCCAAACCCAAACATCGTAAACCTTTTGAACTCATCTCGACATGTCTTGAAAGCAAAAGTTGTCTACATGGCTCGTCGATAGGTACAACACACCCATTCGCTAGTTGAATGTGTGAACTTCGCTCTAGTACACTCTCAACCGCACCCTGCATCGAGTAGTCAATACAAAATCCTTGAAATGTGTCCAAAATAGAGGTGGCACTTTCAACCCATTTACGGGTCGATTCAAGTTATGTTCCATCTATAACACGAATATACAGGTAAAAAAAACTCAACATTCAACCAAAGTATATGCTTAATGCTTGTTAACATAAAGTAAAACTAAAATACTGAAGAAATTTTTTCGGGTCAACTCAGGTGTAGTTTTGACATGCACAAAAATTACCCATTTGACAGTTGCACTGATTACCCATTTTGACACATCTGTTCAAACAATCTAAAAAATCTAAGAATTAACCTTCACGAGCAAACGATTTTGCCCAGTTGGCTCGTTGACAATAACACTCATGGACTTGCGAATACGATCTAACTCCAACGTGCCAACCCTCTTCGATCTTTTTGTCCACCATTGGCAGCACCCTAAATTCCATAAAGCAACCACAAATATATCAAAATTAAAATCTAAATTTAACAACAAAATGAACTAACTAAAAGCAAACATTACTAGTAAGAGAATCTCCAACTTACCTAATTTAACGCTATCATTATCAATCAAATAACTTGCCATAACCTGCGATTCACGAATTTTATTTTTCGCTTTAACATCGGGAACACCCATTTTTTCAACCAACACCTTTAAAGCAGCTTCGGTTGGTAAACCCGTAACCCTAAAAACCCGACCGTCGTTATAAATTCCCGCATCGTTACAAACCGCACATATTTCAGCCACAACTTGCAAATTAGCATCCATATTAAAACAACTCCAATCAACAATAGCACCATCTTTCGGATCATACGTGGTCCCCTCTACACGAAACATCCTACCAGCTGTCGTTTTACCACCAAACGTAAAAATCTCCGTCACAGACATTTGATTGGTAGTCAATGTTCCCGTTTTATCTGAACATATAACCGTCGTGCATCCTAACGTCTCTACACTCGCGAGTTTTCGCATAATCGCGTTCTTTTGCGCCATTTTTCTTGTACCAAGCGCTAAACATGTCGTAATAACAGCTGGCAGACCTTCAGGTATTGCAGCTACTGCAAGTGCAACCGCAATTTTGAAATAATACGTGCATTTTTCAAACGAAAATTGAATATTCGTTGGCCACCCGTTAACCGTTTCCCATTTTAAAAAGTACTTATAGTTAATAACCCAAACAGCAAGACAAACGAAACCAATAACGGTCGTTAAATTATTCCCGAATTCATCGAGCTTTTTCTTCAATGGAGTCTCCGATTCTTCCATCGAAGCTTCGTGTATTTGTTTCTGTATTTCACCTATTTCAGATTTCATCCCAGTGTTCACAACTATACACACGCAGCTCCCGTTTACAATCGTGGTCCCAGCGAAAACCATATTTTCTTTCGCCTGCAAATCACAATCTTTCGTTAAAACAGGATGAGTTCCTTTTAAAACAGGAACCGATTCGCCAGTTAAGGAGCTTTGTTCAACTCTTAAAGTCGACGTCTTTAAAACCGCGACTCTCATATCAGCAGGGATTTTATCCCCTACGCGCAACTCCACGATATCCCCTGGTACAAGTTCTCTAGCAGGCAAATCGGGTACTAAATAACCGTCTCTTAGAGCCTTGCAACTTTCACATTGCATCTCTTTTAAAGCCTCGAGGGCTTTTTCGGCGTTACTTTCTTGCCAAACACCAACAATTGCGTTTAGAATTAGGATTAAAACGATTACTACTGGTTCAACGTAGGATTCGAAACCAGATTCGTTAGTTTCGGTTTGTTCGAAGTATGCTAAAATGAATGAAATAAAGGCTGCTACAAGAAGGATTTTTACAAGCATATCGTCGAATTGTTCGAATACGAGTTGCCATAACGGCTTCCCGTTTTCCTTTTGAAGCTCGTTCCAACCGTGAATTTCGCGTTGTTTTTCTACTTCGTATGAAGATAAACCTTTTTCGAGCTTTACATTGTACTCTTTTAAGCATTGATCTACTGTACATGACCAAGCAGGGAACTGTTTATCTTCCATTGTTATCTCGAACTTAACGGTTGACTCGTCAACTCGAAATCAAACCTACAAACTAGGAAAAAAAAAAAAAAAAAAGGTCACATTTAGAGGTAGAGTTTTGACAGTGATTATGTGATATTGAACAATAAGAATTAGATATTAGAAAATAAGTGGTAACCAAATAATAAAAAAAAAAATTCAAGTGTGTGACAAAATTCAGATTATTTAAGTACTTAAAAGAGTAAAACTGATTGTAGATATAAACTAGTTAACTTATATTCACTATACACAAACACACTGATATTTATCACCTGTGTTACTAAACAGAAGATTTTGGGAAAATTACCTTACAGTCTTATTACACAATAAAATTACAGTGAATTAATATTAATATAGTAAACAAAAAAATTAAAAATTAAAAGGTCAACCATTACACTGTATAATTTACTAAGTTAAGGTGTCATGATCACTTAACAAACCATGAAAACACAACTAATTATGCAAAAATGTGTCAATAAACATATGTCATACTCATAAGTGAACTTGAAACCTAACCTTTTGAAATTGAAAAATACAGAGCAGTTTTTAACATTTAAAAGTAAAAAAATAAAATAAAATGATAATTGGAATTAAAGCAGTTACCTTTGAAAACGGAGAGTGGAAGTAATGATGGCTTTGAGGTAAAGCAATATGTGTATATATATAATACTCGTACTTAAACAATAATGAAGAAGAAAATGACCAAATTGTTGGGAAGATTTTTCAAATATTTTTCAAACTGAAAAGTTATTTGATTTGAATACTTAAAAAGCTCTCTGAGTTCTTTTTTTATACTCCCTCCGCCCTATATAATTGTCCACTATTTCATTTTGGGATGTTCCAAATTAATTGTTCACTTCCATAAATGGAAAGGAAAGAAGATATTTCATTGGTGGATCTGGAGAGAGAAGATATTTCATTGGTGGAGAAATGAAGTTAATGAAATTTTCTTAAACTGTGTGTTTTTTGTCTGGTGACAATAAATATGGGACTGAGGGAGTATGCAATTACCTTGAGATTTTTTGGGGGTGGTTATCTCTTTTCAAAAGAGTTTCTCCCAAACAGTTGCTGCTTTGTAAGCTACCTAAAGTTTCCACAACAAGACAGATTTAGTCCTTACACATATGTTTCTTACATTTTTGGCTTTAAATAGTTAATTTAAATAGACGGACTAATAGATATGGGTTAAGTGATGAAGAGTGTAACCACGTAAAGTGCGTTTGATTGTCTCGTAAATTTTGTTTGTGGCATCTGAATGACAAATATCGTTGAATAGTTCAGTAAGTTGTGATGAATCATTCTGAGTTATAATACTATTTCAACCATTTAATACATTCACTATTTTTATACCTTCCTTGAATTATATCGAGAACCCTTATCTATTATTATTTTTTTATTATTCATTTATAAGATATAAGATTAATATTTTAATTTTACAACATTCATGTAGTTAATTCATAATGATTATCAAACAGATTATAAATAATGATTATCAAACAAATTATAAAGAATTATAAGACCATTTGTAGTGGGAACGGGTGTTGGTTAGTAGTGTGAGTTGTTTGCACTTTTTTATGACTAAAAAGGGTCATTTTTTTTAGTGTGGAGTAGTAGTGGTGTGAATTTTTTGTATAGGTTAGAAGTATTTATAATAATGTGTTAAAATATAATTGAGATTGTATTTAAAATTAATAAAAATAATATTTTTAAATTAATAGAAAATTAATAAAATAAAAGCAATGCTCGTTGCTTTTGGTGTGGGATAGCAACTCACGCCCCAAAAAACTCGATATCTAACGCCTGGATACGCCATTTGCGGGCGTTGCTTTTGTGCCATGTGGGATCCCACGGGTGTGGCCATACCCGCTACAAATGGTCTAATAATGAATATACGTGATTGTTATTCAAAAGATTACATGATCATGTAATTATAGGTTAAGCAAACTTGATGATCAAATAATCTAATTATAAATGGAAATTAAATCTACTTACTAAATAATATACTCCGTATCATTTAACAATTATTATTCAGAATCAAGTTCAATCAGAAAATTTGAATCAATATGATTTTAAATTATTTAGCAATTAATCATTAAGTTTTATTAAACGTAACCTAAATTACCATATTTCAGGCTCAATAAAATTTAAGAGTATAAAAGTTGCTCCCCTTATTAACAGGGAATGGCTTGGTCATCGGTCTAAAATTAGATGGTTGCTTCAGATTGGCTTAATTAAGTTTGTTTTTAATACCACCAATAATTACTAAACTTGAAAATCATAATCTTTAATTAGAGTATTATTATTCATTATCCAACAATCCAACAACTTTAATGATTAAGTTATTAACGGAAACATCCATTTTCCTAAAAATTTATAACGATACACTCTCAAATAGAAAAAATGCCAAAACACCATCACAAGTCGCAAGAGTATCTGCGGCCTTGCGACTTGCTTTTTATTCTAAGATTATCGAACCTTTAAGTTTTAAATACACAATCATCTTTTCTTAAAATTTGATCATTTATTCTCATTTATTCTAAGATCACCTGTGTAGTGACCCGAACTTTTCCATGTTTATATATATTAAATGAAATTGTTATTTACATGATTAAGTGTTTCCAACATGTTAAGCAATCAAACTTGTTAAGACTTGATTAATTGAAATAGGTTTCATGTAGACAATTGACCACCCAAGTTGACCGGTGATTCACGAACGTTAACACTTGTAAAAACTATATGATGACATATATATGGATATATATATATATAGTTAACATGATATTATGATAAGTATGTATCTCATTAGGTATTTTAACAATGAGTTATATACATAAAAATGAGCCTATTGAATTAAGAAACTCGAAAACGATATATATAACGATTATCGTTATATCAACGTCTTACTAATTACATATGAATCATATTAAGATATTGATACACTATGTTTAATCATGATAAATGATAAGTAAACATGTCATTAAGTGTATTAACAATGAACTACATATGTAAAAACAAGACGACTAACTTAATGATTTCGAAACGAGACCTATATGTAATGATTATCGTTGTAACAACATTTAACTGTATATATATCATACTAATATATATTAATATATCATAATATCATGATAATGTAATAATTTAACATCTCTTTAGATATAATAAACAATGGGTTAACAACATTTAACAAGATCGTTAACCTAAAGGTTTCAAAACAACATTTACATGTAACGACTAACGATGATTTAACGACTCAGTTAAAATGTATATACATGTAGTGTTTTAATATGTATTCATACACTTTTGAAAGACTTCAAGACACTTATCAAAATACTTCTACTTAACAAAAATGCTTACAATTACATCCTCGTTCAGTTTCATCAACAATTCTACTTGTATGCACCCGTCTTCGTACTCATACAATACACAGCTTTTAGATGTATGTACTATTGGTATATACTCCAATGATCAGCTCTTAGCAGCCCATGTGAGTCACCTAACACATGTGAGAACCATCATTTGGCAACTAGCATGAAATAACTCATAAAATTACAAAAATATTAGTAATCATTCATGACTTATTTACATGTAAACAAAATTACACATCCTTTATATCTAATCCATATACCAACGACCAAAAACACCTACAAACACTTTAATTCTTCAATTTTCTTCATCTAATTGATCTCTCTCAAGTTCTATCTTCAAGTTCTAAGTGTTCTTCATAAATTCTATAAGTTCTAGTTTCATAAAATCAAGAATACTTCCAAGTTTGCTAGCTTACTTCCAATCTTGTAAAGTGATCATCCAACCTCAAGAAATCTTTCTTATTTACAGTAAGATATCTTTCTAATACAAGGTAATACTCATATTCAAACTTTGATTCAATTTCTATAACTATAACAATCTTATTTCGAGTGGAAATCTTACTTGAACTTGTTTTCGTGTCATGATTCTGCTTCATGAACTTTCAAGCAATCCAAGGATCCTTTGAAGCTAGATCTATTTTTCTCATTTCCAGTAGGTTTATCCACAAACCCTGAGGTAGTAATGATGTTCATAACATCATTCGATTCATATATATAAAACTACCTTATTCGAAGGTTTAAACTTGTAATCACTAGAACATAGTTTAGTTAATTCTAAACTTGTTCGCAAACAAAAGTTAATCCTTCTAACTTGACTTTTAAAATCAACTAAGCACATGTTCTATATCTTTATGATACGCTAACTTAATGATTTAAAACTTGAAAACACGAAAAACACCGTAAAACCGGATATACGCCGTCGTAGTAACAACGCGGGCTATTTTGGGTTTGATAATTAAAAACTATGATAAACTTTGATTTAAAAGTTGTTCTTCTGGGAAAATGATTTTTCTTATGAACATGAAACTATATCCAAAAATCATGGTTAAACTCAAAGTGGAAGTATGTTTTCCAAAATGGTCATCTAGACGTCGTTCTTTCGACTGAAATGACTACCTTTACAAAAATGACTTGTAACCTGTATTTCCGACTATAAACTTATACTTTTTCGGTTTAGATTCATAAAATAGAGTTCAATATGAAACCATAGCAATTTGATTCACTCAAAACGGATTTAAAACGAAGAAGTTACGGGTAAAACAAGATTGGATATTTTTTGATTGTTGTAGCTACTGGAAATATTGTAACAATTATATATAAATCATATCCTAGCTAACTTATATTGTATTATACATGTATTCTAATATATTATGTAATCTTGGGATACCATAGACACGTATGTAAATGTTTTGACATATCATATCAACCCATGTATATATATTATTTGGAACAACCATAGACACTCTATATGCAGTAATGTTGGAGTTAGCTATACAGGGTTGAGGTTGATTCCAAAAATATATATACTTTGAGTTGTGATCTAGCCTGAAACGTGTATACACTAGGTCGTGGATTGATTCAAGATAATATATATCGATTTATTTCTGTACATCTAATTGTGGACAACTAGTTGTAGGTTACTAACGAGGACAGCTGACTTAATAAACTTAAAACATTAAAACGTATTAAAAATGTTGTAAATATATTTTGAACATACTTTGATATATATGTACATATTTGTTATAGGTTCATGAATCGACCAGTGGCCAAGTCTTACTTCCCGACGAAGTAAAAATCTGTGAGAGTGAGTTTTAGTCCCACTTTTAAAATCTAATATTTTGGGATGAGAATACATGCAGTTTTATAAATGTTTTACGAAATAGACACAAGTAAATGAAACTACATTATATGGGTGAATGATCGAAGCCGAATATACCCCTTTTGCTTGGTAGCCTAAGAATTAGTAAACCGATCTACTAATTGACGCGAATCCTAAAGATAGATCTATTGTGCCTAACGAACCCATCCAAAGTACCGGATGCTTTAGTACTTCGAATTCGTTTTTATCATGTCCGAAGGATTTTCCGGAATAATAGGAGATATTCTTATATGCATCTTGTTAATGTCGGTTACCAGGTGTTCACCATATGAATGATTTTTATCTCTATGTATGGGATGTATATTGAAATATGAAATCTTGTGGTCTATTATTATGATTTGATAATATATAGGTTAAACCTATAACTCACCAACATTTTTATTGACGTTTTAAGCATGTTTATTCTCAGGCGATTATTAAGAGCTTCCGCTATTGCATACTAAAATAAGGACAAGATTTGGAGTCCATGCTTGTATGATATTATGTAAAAACTGCATTCAAGAAACTTATTTTTGATGTAATATATTCTTATTGTAAGCCATTATGTAATGGTCGTGTGTAAACGGTATACTTTAGATTATCATTATTTGATCATCTACGTAATGCTTTTTAAACCTTTATAGAAAAAATAAAGGTTATGCTTGTTTTAAAAATGAATGCAGTCTTTGAAAAACGTCTCATATAGAGGTCAAAACCTCGCAACGAAATCAATTAATATGGAACGTTTATAATCGATATGAACGGGACATTTCAACCTGACCTTTGACTTATCTCTCCTATAGACTTGGTATATTTGTTTACCCTTCCTAGGTTTTCAACTTTCTTGATAATTGACCTTGGACTTAGAGTACATTATTTGTGTTTACTAGAATTATGACAAGTTTTCAAAAAAAAATTATCTTTAAAACAATTTTTGTCATTTAAAGATCTTTTCAAATAATTGTTTTCATCATTTAAAATTTTGTTGAGTTGATTTACTTTTTGTAATTCCTTTTCCAACAATTTTACTTTGTCACAACTTCTAGTATACACAAATTTTACCGCTTTGTACTCATCTAGCAAATCTTCATAATTAGAAGGATAGAATATATGTACCTCATTACTTTGGACGCTTGAGTTTTCGCCTTTTTCTTCTTGATAGAACGATTCAACCTCATTCTCACTACGAGCATCTTGACTTGGAGAGTATATTGAATCCATAAAGCAAAAGTCTTCATCTTCATCTCCGTCTTAATCAGCCAACCAATTCCCACCAAGACATTCAAGTCTTGTTACCTTTTCCTCAAGCCCATTATTTATTGACCAACTAAAGCCTTCTTCAACTTGAGGACATAGTGAATCCCAACATTCCTTTGCACTTTCACATGAAAGCATTTTAACCTTTTTTTCACCAGAAAGAACTCTATGAAGTAGTGATATAGCATCAAATTGCTTTAGCATTTTGTTCACTACTTCATTATTTTGGAATGTTGATTTCACCATGTTTGAAGACTCTTAAGAAACAAGGTTTCATCCCTTGATGATTCTCCACGTGAAATAATCCTTAGATTTGACATAGATCTCGAATCTTATCTTCCACACATAGACATCTTCTCTATCAAAGATTGGTGCTTCATTGGCCAATCTTTCAATGTATGTCATCGTTTGAGTTGATCCCAAGAACGTTTGACTCGGGTATTTGCCCAAAATGATTTTTGACTCAATCAAAATGTTTCTAGAGCAAATGCACGAGCAACCGCTCTGATACCAATTGTAAGTAACTAGAGGGGTTGAATAATTACTTAATACGATTTTTAAAACTTTTTCGATGATTAATGAGATTTGAACAATACTTGATCACCTTTGAAATGTCCCGTTCATATTGATTATAAACGTTCCATATTATTTGATTTCGTCGTGAGGTTTTGACCTCTATATGAGACGTTTTTCAAATGCTGAATTCATTTTTAAAACAACCATAACCTTTATTTTATCTATAAAGGTTTAAAAAGCATTACGTAGATTATCAAATAATGATAATCTAAAATATACTGTTTACACACGACCATTACATAATGGTTTACAATAAGAATATATTACATCAAAAATAAGTTTCTTGAATGCAGTTTTTACATAATATCATACAAGCATGGACTCCAAATCTTGTCCTTATTTTAGTATGCAACAGCGGAAGCTCTTAATAATCACCTGAGAATAAACATGCTTAAAACGTCAACAAAAATGTTGGTGAGTTATAGGTTTAACCTATATATTATCAAATCATAATAATAGACCACAAGATTTCATATTTCAATATGCATCCCATACATAGAGATAAAAATCATTCGTATGGTGAAAACCTGATAACCGACATTAACAAGATGCATATAAGAATATCCCCTATCATTTCGGGAAATCCTTCAGACATGATAAAAATGAATTCGAAGTACTAAAGCATCTGGTACTTTGGATGGGGTTCGTTAGGCCCAATAGATCTATCTTTAGGATTCGCGTCAATTAGTAGATCGGTTACCTAATTCTTAGGTTACCAAGCAAAAGAGGCATATTCGGCTTCGATCATTCACCCATATAATGTAGTTTCATTTACTTGTGTCTATTTCATAAAACATTTATAAAACTGCATGTATTCTCATCCCAAAATATTAGATTTTAAAAGTGGGACTAAAACTCACTCTCACGGATTTTTACTTCGTCGGGAAGTAAGACTTGGCCACTGGTCGATTCACGAACCTATAACAAATATGTACATATATATCAAAGTATGTTCAAAATATATTTACAACACTTTTAAAACATTTTGGTGTTTTAAGTTTATTAAGTCAGCTGTCCTCGTTAGTAACCTACAACTAGTTGTCCATAGTTAAATGTACAGAAATAAATTGATATATATTATCTTGAATCAATCCATGACCCAATGTATACACGTCTCAGGCTAGATCACAACTCAAAGTATATATATATTTGGAATCAACCTCAACCCTGTATAGCTAACTCCAACATTACTGCATATAGAGTGTCTATGGTTGTTCCAAATAATATATATACATGGGTCGATATGATATGTCAAAACATTTGCATACGTGTCTATGGTATCCTAAGATTACATAATATATTAGAATACATGTATAATATAATATAATTTAGCTAGGATATAATTTGTATAGAATTGTTACAATATTTCCTGTAGCTACAACAAGCAAAAAATATCCAATCTTGTTTTACCCATAACTTCTTCGTTTTAAATCCGTTTTGAGTGAATCAAATTGCTATGGTTTCATATTGAACTCTATTTTATGAATCTAAACATAAAAAATATAGGTTTATAGTCAGAAATATAAGTTACAAGTCGGTTTTGTAAGAGGTAGTCATTTCAGTCGAAAGAACGACGTCTTGATGACCATTTTGAAAAACATACTTTCACTTTGAGTTTAACCATGATTTTTGGATATAGTTTAATGTTCATAATAAAAATAATTTTCCCAGAAGAACAACTTTTAAATCAAAGTTTATCATAGTTTTTAATTATCAAACCCAAAACAGCCCGCGGTGTTACTACGACGGCGTATGTCCGGTTTTACGGTGTTTTTCGTGTTTCAAGGTTTTAAATCATTAAGTTAGCATATCATATAGATATATAACATGTGTTTACTTGATTTTAAAAGTCAAGTTAGAAGGATTAACTTTTGTTTGCGAACAAGTTTAGAATTAACTAAACTATGTTCTAGTGATTTCAAGTTTAAACCTTCGAATAAGGTAGTTTTATATATATGAATTGAATGATGTTATGAACATCATTACTACCTCAAGTTTTGTGGATAAACCTACTGGAAATGAAAAAAATTGATCTAGCTTCAAAGGATCCTTGGATGGCTTGAAAGTTCTTGAAGCAGAATCATGACACGAAAACAAGTTCAAGTAAGATTTCCACTCGAAATAAGATTGTTATAGTTATAGAAATTGAATCAAAGTTTGAATATGAGTATTACCTTATATTATAAAGATATCTTATTGTAAATAAAAAAGATTTCTTGAGGTTGGATGATCACTTTACAAGATTGGAAGTAAGCTAGCAAACTTGGAAGTATTCTTGATTTTATGAAACTAGAACTTATAGAATTTATGAAGAACACTTAGAACTTGAAGATAGAACTTGAGAGAGATCAATTAGATGAATAAAATTGAAGAATGAAAGTGTTTGTAGGTGTTTTTGGTCGTTGGTATATGGATTAGATATAAAGGATGTGTAATTTTGTTTACATGTAAATAAGTCATGAATGATTACTAATATTTTTGTAATTTTATAAGATATTTCATGCTAGTTGTCAAATGATAGTTCCCACATGTGTTAGTGACTCACATGGGCTGCTAAGATATGATCATTGGAGTGTATATATGATGTTTTAGCAGAGTAGTATATAAAATAGCTATATTTTTACTAGGAAATACTATTAAATACGATACAATTTTACACAAGATATTTATTTATTTATAGAATGAATATACTTAAACCTTGCTACAACACTTATAGGCAGTGTACCTAATCGTACAGTAGTGTAGTTTTTAATAAGTCCGGTTCGTTCCACAGGGAATCTTTTTAAACAAAGCTTAACGCTATATTAGTTTACTTTTATAAAAATACAAATATATATATAAGTAATATTAATATTATAAAGGGGGGTTGTTACCGTTTAATGACCGGTTTGTCGATTTTAAAACTTTAGTCGCAGTTAAAACCAAATGTAAAATAATAAATATAAATACAAGACTTAAATTAAAGCGTAAAGTAAATAACAATAATGAAATTGCGAATAATAAAAATGCGATAAAATAAACTTGCGATAATTAAAAAGTACGATAATTAAAAGTACAATTAAATACAATAACAATAAAAATGCGATAATTAGAAGTGCAATTAAATATAAAATAAAGGAAATTAAATATGAAATAAAAGAATTATGCTTATTTAAACTTCCGTAATCATGATGTTTGACGTGTTGATTTTAGTTTTATGCCCATGGGTTAATTGTCCTTTGTCCTGGATTATTTAATATGTCCATACGGATTTGTCCATAATAGTCCATCGGTCATAAATATAAAGAGTGAAAGCCTTCGTCAAATTATTTTTATTCCCGAAGTCAAATATTCCAACTAATTGGGGATTCGAATTGTAACAAGGTTTTAATACTTTGTTTAATGAATACACCAGGTTATCGACTGCGTGTAAACCAAAGTTTTACTACTTTGTTAACAATTACACCAATTACCCTTGAATGTAATTCACCCCTGTTTCAACAAGTCTATTAACTATTAATCCAGTTCCGTGTCCGGTAAAATGAATAATTATTGGTATTTATAGATATCCCGCCCACCGTACCCAGTCAAGCGTATGTGGTTATATATAAATACGTCGAATTATAAGTTTGTATATTAAATTAACAAGGTATTGTTTAGTTAATATAAAACCCATTAATAGCACATAGTCTAATTTCCACAAGTGTCGTTCTTTTGTCCAAACCTCAATTATGGTACAAAGCCCAATTATCCAATTTTAGTAATTAGCCCAACATCATGATTACTTCGGATTAAATAAGCATAATAATAACTTAGCTACGAGACATTAATGTAAAAAGGTTGAACATAACTTACAATGATTAAAAATAGCGTAGCGTTACACGGACAGAATTTCGACTTACACCCTTACAACATTCGCTAACATACCCTTATTATTAGGATTAAAATTAAAATTAAAATTAAAATTAAAATATAAATATAAATATATACGATATAGATAGAGAGATGGATATTTTTGGTGATTTTTTCGATCAGAATTCGTTTGCTTTTATAGGGAGTTTCAGAAATTGGGGCTCCGCGACTCGCGGCATTTTTGGCCTTCAAACTCCGCGAGTCGCGGAGTTTGTAAATACAGCTCACCAGCTTTTGGAGTCTTTCTTACCGACGATTTATTTATAAATATAATATATATATAATTAATATAATTAATTATATATTTTATTATATTTATATACATAGTTAACTTGTAATTTTTAGTCCGTTGCGTCGAGCGTTGAGAGTTGACTCTGGTCCCGGTTCCGGATTTTCGAACGTCCTTGCGTACAATTTAATATCTTGTACTTTGCATTTTGAATCTTGTACTCTTGTAATTTCGAGACGTTTCTTATCAATAATTGGAACCTCTTTGATTGTATTTTGTACTTTTGAGCTTTTTGGTCGTTTGCATCTTCAATTCGTCGAATCTGTCTTTTGTCTTCACCTTTTATTATTTAAACGAATATCACTTGTAAATAGAACAATTGCAACTAAAAGCTTGTCTTTCTTGAGGAATAATGCTATGAAATATATGTTCGTTTTTAGCATTATCAAATATTCCCACACTTGAGCGTTGCTTGTCCTCAAGCAATATCGTCTTGAAATACTAGAATCACTTCTTTATTCTTCACACTTTGTACATCAGTGATTTCTATACGGCGGTATAAACAATGGTAGTAACGATATGGTTTACAGTCCCACATGACTATAAAAATTTAGATCCATTAAGGAAATTGGATCTTTATGAAAATATTTGATCTTTTGAAAATTAAATCTAGTTTTTACCCTAGATAAGTTTTCCGGAATAACCCTTCACCGGTGTTTGCAAAATATTTTTGTGGGCTTGGTGGGTTTCAGATTTGAAAATTTTAGCTCAAAACTTATGGTTTTGTGTCACCCACTTGCTAACCTTGTATTTGGAAAGCAACACGTCCAGTTTACTTGTCCCGTATATTACCTTTCGGTAAACTACCGTCCGGTTGTAAAGGAAAGCGTTGAACAAGCAACTGTTAAGGCAATGTCCAATGACATGCATTTGATTATGGTCTATAACGTGTCGGACGCAATTAATATCCTTGGTAGGAGCAATAGTAAAGCTCACCCTTATGATTTTTCGGTCTGGCACAAGGTCCTGTCTTTGACCATGCTATGCAACCACCGTTCTTACGGTTGACACCCGATTTAGTTCAGGTGACCTAATGAATTCCAGGTGAATTCCTAGGATTGTACGTTCAATGGTAATGAACGCATTAAAAATAGGATTTTCAGAAAACAAATCGGTTTGTAATTTTGATCAAAATATTTTCTCGTTCAAGCTCGAGTTTAGATATCATTGAATTCCATGAGTTTGTAATTCTCAATCTTTAAGGTCAATCTCAAGGATTGAGTAATATCAGGCTTAAAAGCTTATTTTTGATCTTTTAAGGAGATTATCCTTTCTGGGGATCTGATTCATTAGTCTTATCCAGCTAATTTGCATGGTGCCCCCCATTTTACGAGATAAATCCTTCACATGGTTAGGATAAATCTGACCACTTGGCGACCCTGTTTAATGCTGAGGTCCGTGGATTTCCTGCTGATTTTAGTGATGACTTTTCTAGATTTTTCGTCAACCTACAGCTGGTCTGGACGACAACTTCATGACCTAAATCAAGAAGCGCGTGTCTTTTTCGGAAGACTTTACTTCCTTTTAATGATGGAATTGATTCATCGTGTAGATCCATCTTTCTTACAGTAAATCAGGTAAAACAGTTTAGTTTAGTCCAAAGCAAAAGTATTTTTAGTTATTTGTTATAGATATATGTGACATATGTTTAAGATAACTTGGTAAATTTTCCCACACTTGGCTTTTATTTTCCTTTTTATCGTCCTTTATTCCATTTTAAATGAATTTTAACATTTTGGTTTGTTTCTCAATTTATGTCCTTTCTGAGGTAACAATAATTTCGGTGTTAAAACCTAGTTTTATCGTTCATAAATATGTATAAACATGATTTTGAGTTCATTTAATTGAAAATTTTGAAAAATTTTACTAGAATTGGGTAGTCAGTATATAAGACTAGGGCTGTTCTTTATTATCAGAGAGCACTAGATTCTAATACAACTACTGCTTTACTAGTATTTTTAATGGTAACCAAGTGTATAAAGTAAAAATTTTAAAATCCGAAAGAATTTAACCCCTTCCCACACTTAAGATCTTGCAATGCCCTCATTTGCAAGAAATCAGTAACAATTTAAATTATTGAGGGTGATTTGTGTGAAAATGATTAAATTTTTACCAAAGTTTCCAAATATATTGGCGTTTGTTTGCTGAATGATAAATGGTGCACATCATTTGTTCATTCCGTCTTGTTGTTATTTCACATATATTTTGCATCTTGTCGTCAAAATTAGTTGCTTTTGCTGAACTTAATGTCAGTCTTTGAAAATGCGTTGTTTTACCCTGTTGTGTACATAAGATAAACTGCAAACATATATACATATTTTTGAAGTTTGGTATATTACCCCACATTCAAAAATTATTAAAATCTAAGAATAAAAGTTAGAAAATTATAAAAACTATTACAATATTAACATAAGTATTAAACGTATTAACATTACAAATTACAAAATAAATAAAACTAAGTAGATTAGGGATGATACTGGTACCAATAGGGGTTCCAAGCATAACCATAGGTGCTATAAAATGCTTCGGCAGGGTCATACGTAGGATACGGTGGTTGCATCTCTATAGACCAGGGAGGGAAGATGGGTTTTGGTGTAGGAATATAGTTTCTACCTATATGTTGGCAATGAGCTATGATTTGGTTTTGATGAACTTGTCAATCTTCAAATGCTCTCTGTCTAGCATTTTCGTACTCCTGTGAAGCTATAAACCTTTGCATTTCTTGCATTTCATTTCCCCCTCCTACATTACCTTGCTGTTGGTTTCTCTCAACCTGTGGATGTCTACCATGGTATTATACTGCGGCATTATTTCGCCTCTTCAAAACTTTCGCACCATGGTATACATTTAAACCTATAGTATCGCGGGGTTCTGGTTCTTCCACTAATAATCCCCCCCGACTTATATCCACACCGAGATATTCAGCAATCAAAGTAATAAAAATACCACCTCCTATTATGCTATGCGGTCTCATCCCCCTAACCATAGCTGATAAATAATAACCCACACAATACGGTATACTTACAGCGCTTTGTGGGTCTCGAATACACATATGGTAAAACAAATCCTGTTCATTTATCTTTTCCTTGTTCTTACCTCTTTGTGTAATCGAATTAGCTAAAAACCTATGAATCACTCTTAATTCAGCTCTATCTATATCCAAATAAGAGTAATTTCCCCCTTTGAATCGGTGATGGCTTGTCATTTGACTCCATACACCGTGTGTATCAAAATTTTCATCTATCTTTCTACCATTTAGTATCAACCCTCTACAATCGGCAGATGCTAACTCCTCAGGCGTATATATACGTAAAGCCTGAGCCATGTCTAGTAAAGACATGTGGCGCATCGAACCGCCTAACAAAAATCTAATAAAAGATCGATCGGTTAAACTAGCTACCCGATCATTCAACTCTATACTACACAACAATTCTTCACACCATACTTTATATACAGGTCTACGCATGGTGAATAAACGTACCCAGTCATTAAAAGTAGAATTACCATACCTCTGTGCAAGTAATTCCCTAATTGGCCCGGCCAATTCTACAGCTTCTAAGGGTCCCCATTCTATGACCCTAGGTACCTCAACAACTTTAGAATGAAGAGTATGCAAACCCCTTTGGTATTTTGGATAATCTATCCAAAGTCTGTCAAATCTCAGGTTTGGGTGCAACTCTTCCAAGTGCATATCAGAAAATGTCATGACTGGATGAGGTATATCTTGCTTGTAGTAGTTATCCACCTCCTGTTGTTCCGCATTCTCAGCAGGAGCATTGCGAGCTTGGAATGAAGATTCACCCCTTTCAGTCTGCAAAACACATCAAACACAATTTTTGTGCATCCAAATATGCATTAGTGTTAGCAAAATCATCAATCAAAATAATTACAATGACATGATCAATTTATATCAAACTTAAGCTCATTTTCACATTTTTATCAAATCTACACTTTTTCAAATAAGCATATACGAAAATGTTCGCCAAGTTCATAAGCATTCAACTCAAATAACATGTCAAAATAATCATTACCAGCAATTAAACAAGTTTCAAATGGCATTATCTCTCAAAAATCAAGTTCATGCATTTTTAGACTTGAAAAAGTCCACTTTAATTCTCAAAATCATGTTTAGGCTCAAAGTTTGGATCATTTAACTACCTAAACATGTTACACTACTTAATTTAGCAACAATTCATGACAAAAATCGGCCATAACCTGTTTATATCAAAAAGCCCCAAATTTGCTCAAGAACACAAACCCTAGATTACTCAAAATTTGAAGTTTAAGGCTTCTAATCATGTTAAATAGCATCAATCTAGGTTATACAAGCATAATAAATGAACAATTTAAGCATAATTACACTAAAAAGCATCAAAATCAAATTGGGGAAAAAATTGCTCAAGAACACTAATTTTCGGATTAAATGGTGTTTAGGTGTAGAAATTTACCGTTTTTCTTGAGTAATTCCTTGATAGCATCCTTCTTAACATGATTTTAGTAAAAGATTTGATGATTAACGGTTAAAAATTGTGATTTTGGGGTGTATTTTTCGTGTATTTTCGGCAGTTTGTTCGCAGGTTTTTTTTTTTTTGTGTTGTGTGGTTTGAGCTGTTTCAGCTCTTTTTATTTTTTCTGTAATCCGATCCCTCCGCGACTCGCGGTGAATTACCCTTCAAACTCCGCGAGTCGCAGAGTTTTTTTTTTTTTTTTTATAATCTTTAACTTATAAAATAATTAAGTAATTAATTTTTAAAATTTTGTTTCCCTTGTTATTTAGGACGAGGTCGTTTCGGATCGATGTCCTAGTCCGTTCCTCGACAAAATTTTAAAATTTTTCTTTTTGTAGCGATTGTTTTAAAAGCTAAGATTTTTGGTTTTTTAATGTTTTTGGCATACTTTAATTCAATAAGATTAAAAATAATGCTAATAAAAGTTCTCGTCCCTCCCTTGGGTAAAGCAATTTCGGTTCAAAGACCTAGTCTTCAACTTACGACGAATTTTAAAAATCATATTTTTAACTTAATGAGATAAAGTAAATTTTTGTTTTTAAATTCACACAATTTAAATATAAAATTCAAAATTAATATTAAAATTCACACCAAACTTAAAATTTAAAATTCATATTTTAAAAATTATAAATTCACACCAATCTTAATTTAAAAAATTCATATTATAAATTCACACCAAACTTATATTAATTTTTCAAATATTTACAATTTTAAATATATTGTTTTTACAAAATTTACAATATTAATTTAAGATTTATATATTAATTTTAAAAACATGGTAAAAATAAAATTAAAAATCTTTTTGGCTTTTTATCCCACTTTAATCAATCAAATATTATCAAAAATATGCGCCCCTCTTTTCGGTAAAGTAATTTCGGTTCCAAGACCTAATTTAACTCATGACGAATTTTTGAAATATTTTGGGTTGATTGATTAAAGATATTTATACCTTAAGAATAAACGTTAAATTTCGCAGTGATGTAATAAATTTTTGAATGATATCAATAATTTCGGTCGCCAAACCTAATTTTATTCAATACCAATTTAATACTTTATAGCGAACAAATTAGCGTTTATTATCAAAAGGTTAAAAATAAAAAATAAAATAAAAACTGTACAAACATACCTGTGAAATAGATTTCTTAGTTATATGATCTATCCCATTCATAAGATAGTCAGTTTAATTGGTTTTACATAGCTACATAGGCGTAACCTCGAGCATTCAGTGTCTTTTCTTCTAAACATATGAACGGTCCGTCTCTGCATAAAGTAACAAATTCGGTGTTTGAATAGGTTTGATTATTTGAACATTTACCTCCATGTGACCATTTTCCGCATTTGTGACATCGCTCTAGGTGTCGTGCTCTTCTTTTCGCCGCGGATTTTGATTTTCCTTTACCAAATTGTAACTTATTATCTTCGCATCTGGATTCTTTTCTAACTCCATCCATTCTTTCTCTGATTACTGATACTATTTCACTTGGTAGTGTGTCATTATTACGTTTAGTAATCAAAGCGTGTAGCATTAGACCATGGTTTAGTTCACAGGCAGTCTTCATTTTATAAAAACCTAAAAAAAATAAAAATTCAGAATGGGGGGAGAAGACTAGTTCTTTAGGGTCTGCTAGGGAAAGACCATTCGGGTTCCATTTTCGAGAACTACACGAAAACAGACAATCTAACTCTAACAGAAATACATAAACCTTTAAAGACTTGATTCTCCCCACACTTAGTTAGCTGTGGTGTCGAAATTGTGATTAACTTCGTTGTCGACTTCCATCGGACTATGTATGTAGTGTTTAACTCTGTGACCATTAACTTTAAATTCAATCCCTTTTGAATTTATTAATTCTATCGTTCCGTATGGGAAAACTCTTTTGACTATGAATGGTCCAGACCATCTTGATTTCAATTTTCCAGAAAATAGCTTGAATCGTTCTAATTCGTTTAGTTGACTTAACCGTAGACGTCCAGCTTCATGTAAATCAAGATTACATGTCTTCAAAGCCCAAAATGCTTTGTGTTCAATTTCTACTGGAAGATGACATGCTTTTCCATAAACAAGTCTAAAAGGTGTGGTTCCAATTGGAGTTTTGTAGGCTGTTCTAAAATCCCAGAGTGCATCCTCCAATTTAATGGACCATTCCTTCGGATTTGATCCTACGGTTTTCTCTAGAATACGTTTTAAAGCTCGGTTGGTATTTTCAACTTGTCCACTTGTTTGTGGATGATATGCGGTGGAGATTTTATGAGTTACTCCATATCTTTTAAGAACTTTCTCAAGTTGATTATTACAGAAATGAGTACCCCGATCACTTATTAAAGCTTTCGGTGTTCCAAACCTTGCAAAAAGATGTTTTAAAAAGTTGACTACAACTCGTGCATCGTTAGTTGGGAGAGCTTGTGCTTTCGCCCATTTAGATACATAATCAATGGCTACGAGTATATATAGATTATTATGAGATTTTGGAAATGGACCCATAAAGTCAATACCCCAAATGTCAAATACTTCACATACTTGGATGACATTTTGTGGCATTTCATCATGTTGACTTATTTTTCCGGCCCTTTGACAAGCATCACAGGATTTGCAAAGAAGGTGTGCGTCTTTGTAAATTGTAGGCCAATAGAATCGAGCATCATAAACTTTTCTTGCTGTTAGTTGAGGCCCATAATGCCCTCCTGTTGGTCCTGTGTGACAATGGTTTAAAATTTTACTAGCTTCATCTCCAAATACACATCGGCGTATTATTCCATCGGGACAACTTTTAAACAGATGTGGATCTTCCCAAAAATAGTGTTTTATATCACTGAAGAATTTCTTTCGTCTTTGGTACGATAATCCTTTTTCAAGGAATCCACAAACTAAGTAGTTTGCATAGTCTGCAAACCATGGGATTTCATTATAATCTATCTTCAATAGATATTCATCAGGAAAGTTGTCTTGTATGGCCGATTCATTTAGAACTTCTAATTCGGGATTTTCAAGACGAGAAAGATATCAGCGGCGAGATTTTCTGCTCCTCTTTTATCTCGGATTTCAATATCAAACTCTTGCAAGAGTAAGATCCAACGGATTAATCTTGGTTTAGCATCTTATTTTGAAAATAGGTATCTAAGAGCAGAATGGTCGGTATAGACCACCGTTTTTGCTAGAACGAGATATGATCGAAATTTGTCAAAAGCAAAGACAATAGCAAGGAGTTCTTTTTCAGTAGTTGTATAGTTCGTTTGTGCTTCTTGTAACGTCTTACTAGCATAATATATAGGTTGAAATCGTTTTTCAATCCTTTGTGCTAAAACGGCTCCCATTGCAAAATCACTTGCATCGCACATTAGTTCAAATGGTAGATTCCAATTTGGTGTTATCATGATCGGCGCATTAGTGAGTTTCTCTTTAAGAATATTAAAAGATTTGATACACTCATCTGAAAAGATGAATGGAGCATCTTTTTCTAGGAGTTTATTCATAGGAGTGGCAATTTTAGAAAAATCTTTTATGAAACGTCGGTAAAAACCGACATGCCCTAGAAAACTCCTAACTCCTCTAACATTGGTGGGATGTGGAAGTTTAGCAATTACATCTACTTTAGCTCTATCCACTTCAATTCCTTCTTTTGAAATTTTATGACCAAGAACGATGCCTTCTTTAACCATGAAATGGCATTTCTCCCAATTAAGTACTAGATTTGATTGTTCGCATCTAATAAGCATTCGTTCCAGATTAACTAGACATGATTCAAATGTATCACCGAAGACTGAAAAGTCATCCATGAAAACTTCCATGCATTCTTCTATCATGTCATGAAAAATCGCCATCATACACCTTTGAAAGGTTGCAGGGGCGTTGCAAAGTCCAAATGGCATGCGTTTGTAAGCAAAAGTACCATAAGGGCACGTGAATGTGGTTTCCTCTTGATCTTCGGGTGTTATTGGAATTTGAAAATATCCGGAAAATCCATCTAGAAAATAATAGTAACTATTCCCGGCTAATCTTTCCAACATTTGATCTATGAAAGGTAAGGGAAAGTGATCTTTTCTGGTGGTGTCATTTAATTTTCTATAATCAATACATACACGCCATCCTGTTACAGTCCTAGTAGGAATAAGCTCATTTTTCTCATTTGTAATGACAGTCATGCCACCCTTCTTAGGCACGCATTGAACTGGGCTTACCCATGGACTATCAGAAATTGGATAAATTAAACCTGCATCTAGTAGTTTAATAATCTCTTTTTTAACTACATCTTGCATATTAGGATTTAGTCTTCGTTGGCGTTGCACATACGTTTTATGACCTTCTTCCATAAGGATTTTATGTGTGCAATACGAAGGACTTATTCCTTTAATATCATGAATCTTCCATGCAATGGCTGGTTTATGAGCTTTCAGCACAGAAATGAGTTGTGATTTCTCATTTTCAGTAAGAGAAGACGATATTATTACAGGTAATTCAGATTCACCATGTAAATAAGCGTATTCCAAATGGTTTGGAAGTGGCTTTAACTCTAATTTCGGAGGTTCTTCTATCGATGATTTGTATCGATATCTGTCTTCTTCTTTTAGCATTTGAATTTCTTCTGTTGTTGGTTCATATCCATTAGCTATAAGTGTAGCTAACATTTCAGCTTTATCAATTGGTTCATTACCTTCTCCTAAAGAACATTCTCCTGTTCCTTGTAATTCTGGAAATTCTTCTAATAATTCTGCATGTGCATCTATAGTTTGAATATAATAACATGTATCATCTGCAGATTGTGGTTGTTGCATTGCTCTATCAACTGAAAAGGTAACACTCTCATCCTCTATACTTAGGGTCAGTTTCTTACCGAACACGTCTATTATTGCTTTAGCCGTGTTTAAGAATGGTCTTCCTAATATGAGAGGAACTTGAGAATCTTCTTCCATGTCCAAAACAACAAAATCTACTGGAAATACTAAAGTACCAACTTTAACTAGCATGTTCTCCATTATCCCTCTAGGATATTTTATTGATCTATCGGCTAGTTGTATGCTTATTTTGGTTGGTTTCAATTCTCCAAGGTCTAGTTTAGCGTATAGTGAATATGGCATTAGATTTATACTAGCACCTAAGTCTGCCAATGCTTCTATTGAACTAAGACTACCCAGAAAACATGGAATTGTGAAACTTCCTGGATCAGATAGTTTTTCTGGTATCTTATTCAACAACACTGCTGAACAATTAGCATTCATAGTAACAGCCGAGAGTTCTTCCATTTTCTTTCTATTTGAGATTAGATCTTTCAAGAATTTAGCATATCTAGGCATTCCTGAAATCACATCAATGAAAGGAAGATTTACATTTATCTGTTTAAACATATCCAAGAATTTGGATTGCTCGGCTTCAAGTTTCTCTTTCTTCATTTTACTCGGGTAAGGAAGTGGTGGTTGGTATGGTTTAACATAAGGTTTAGCCTTAACTGTGTTATCTTCATTAACCTTTTCAACTACCGGTTCTTTTTCCTTATCTTGATCAGGTTGTGGTTCTTGTGGAGTAGGAATAGCTTCATCAGAAGTTACAGGTATTTCAGGAGGTTTAAGTGTTGTACCACTTCTTGTGGTAATGACTTTAGCTGTTTCATTCCGGGGGTTAGCATTTGTATCACTAGGTAGACTTCCCGGTTTTCTTTCACCTATTAACCTTGCTAGGTTACTTACTTCTTGTTCCAGCTTTTGAATAGAAGCTTGTTGATTTCTAAATGCTTGAGCATTTTGTTCATTAGTTTGTTTCTGAGATGTGAAAAACTGCGCTTGAGTTTCAACTAGCTTCGTCATCATATCTTCTAAATTCGGCTTTTTATCATCGGTTTGTTGTGGTGGTTTGTTTTGAAAATTAGGTATTTGCTGATTGTAAGTATTATTGGATACTTGTTGATTGCTAGGACCTTGTTGGTTGTTGTATGGAATATTTCTGTTATAACTCTGGTTTTGATTGTAAATTGGTCTTGGCGGTTGATAATTATTCTGATAATTATTTCCAGGCCTTTGGTTTATGTATGAAATATTCTCTCTTTGTTCCATTGTTAATTCAATACTGAGACAATCTTTTGTCAAATGTGGTCCTCCACACTGCTCACAACTAATTCGTATTGAGTGAATATCTTTAGTCATCTTTTCCATTCGTCTCTCGACAGCATCTATCTTTGCGAAAATGGAATCTAAGTCATGGCTAGAATCGGCTCTAGCTGCTTTAGATGATCTAACGATATCTTTTTCTTGGTGCCACTCATGTGAGTGGGAAGCAGTGTTATCAATAATTTTGTAAGCATCAGTTTCGGTTTTCTTCATAATAGAACCACCAGCTGCTATATCTATGTCTTTTCTTGTAGTGATGTCGCATCCTTAGTAGAATATTTGTACTATTTGACAGGTGTCTAAACCATGTTGCGGACATCCTCTTAACAACTTTCCATATCTAGTCCATGCCTCATATAGAGTTTCATTAGGCTTCTGTGTGAACGTAACAATTTCTGCTTGAAGTCTTACGGCTTTAGATGCCGGAAAGAATTGTTTAAGAAAATTTTCAACTAAAACATCCCATGTATCAATCGCCCCTTCAGGTAACGATTCCAACCAATCTTTGGCTTCTCCCTTTAAAGTTTAGGGAAATAACATGAGATATATCTGTTCATCCTCCACTTCTCTTATTTTAAATAGTGTGCAGATCCTATTAAAGGTACGTAAATGTTCATTTGGATCTTCCTTCGGCGCACCACTAAATTGGCATTGATTAGTCACCATGTGTAGAATTTGTCCTTTGATTTCATAATCTGGCGCATTAATGTCTGGATGAGTAATTGCGTGACCTTGTCCAGTGCGTTTAGCTCTCATTCGGTCTTCCATACTTAAAGGTTCCAGATTCTCCATAATTGAATTTGTTGAATCGGAATCACTAGAGGATTCTGATTTAATGGTTCGTTCCTCAACAATCTCTGTTTGAATGATTGGTGGTTCCGGAGGAAAGTTTAGTGGTTCAGGATCTACGAATCGTTCCTGAATATTCTCCGGATTCTCAATTGTGAGGTCGGGTTCAAAAAATGGATTATCGAAAATTTGAACTGAAGTACTTGGTCGACTGGATGACGATTCTAAAGAAAAATCAACGGCAGTAATATTTGCTAAATGTCTTGATCTAGTTACAGGTGGTGAACGTACAAAAGGTGGTGAACGTCTTGCTCGGTGCATTCACTGAATATCCTATTAGTTTTTAAAAGGAAAGAAAAATTATAATAAGTTATCCAATCAATAGACTTTTCTGATTTTGCCCATGTTTCGAATAGCCAAAAGATGCAGCAGAGGGGCAGGATTCGTTTGGTCTCAATATAATTGAGGACTGTTTGGCTCCAATAACCCGGTCCACGTACAAATCCAACTATTACTACGAACCAGAAAATTTTGATGTCTATCAATTTAACCACTTAAAATAAATTTTCGTAATTTTAAGAAATTTAGATAAGAAGTAGAATAAAAATCTATGTCCTAAAACTAGAATAGCGAGAAATAAGAAAGAAAAAGAGCTCGTCGGAAAAAGATCGAAAAAGAAAAATGGTTGAAAAATAAAAGGTGACGGAAAAATAAAAGAAACTTATAAAACTTAAAAACACTTGACTAACCTAACCTTATTACTACAACTAACTTAAAATTATAATCGCAAATTGAGATTACTAATTGGAATGATAATTGATACATAGGTAAAAGTCGTCTAAAAATATTAAAGCTTACAGGAAAAACTAAATCCCAAATGGAAACAACTTAAAAAGAAACTAAAACTTAAAAAGGCGTCGCAAAATTCTAAAGCACCTAAATCTTAGTCTAAAGAAAAAGCACTTAAGGGATTCTACGGCAAAGCCTAAAAATCTAGAAGTAAAAATAACAATGGCAAAAACTAAGTTTAAAACTAAATATGAGCTAAAAATACAAATATTACGCTAAAACAATTAAAAAGGGACAAAATATAAAAATATACAAAACGTTGTAAAAAGTACAATTTTTAAAAAAATATTATTTTTATATTATTTTTTTAATAAAACTACTAATTTTACAATTTAATTAAACTAATTAAACAAAATATTAATAAAAACTAAAATAAATAAAAAGTAAAACTTAAAATAAAACTAATAATAATAATAATAATAATTAGGGTTAAATAATAATAATAATAATTAATTACCCGTAATTAATTGCAGTTAGGGTTTCTGTCGGTGTCAGAGTTACTCCGCGAGTCGCGGTATTCGATGCAGCAAACCCCGCGAGTCGCGGGGTTCCAGAATTCAACTGACAGGTTATTTAATATTCGACGCGTTTTTTTTTCTGTTTTATAATTTTCTGTTTTATAATCTAAATATTTGTATATAAAAAAAACTTATATTTAAAAACTAAAATAAAAATAGAATTACTTTATAATTTTATAAATAAAAATCTTAAAGCTAGATTTATATATATATATATATATATATATATATATATATATATATATATATATATATATATATTTTTTTTTTTTGGTTTTTTATATTTATAAAATATATTTATAAAATAAATTAAATAAAAATTATATTTTTTATAAAATAAAAATAAAGAAACTTTATAAAACTTAAATATTTAACAAAATCTTAAAAATATATAAATTTTTGTTTTTTTTTTATATTTTCGAATATTTAAAACGTATTTTTATAAAAACGAATTTTAATAAAAGTAAACTAAAAATCTCTTTTTTTTTATATATTAGCGTTGCGCTTCCGGCGTTTAAGAAGGTCCCCGGCAGCGGCGCCAAAAATACTTGATGTTTTAGCAGAGTAGTATATAAAATAGCTATATTTTTACTAGGAAATACTATTAAATACGATACAATTTTACACAAGATATTTATTTATTTATAGAATGGATATACTTAAACCTTGCTACAACACTTATAGGCAGTGTACCTAATCGTACAGTAGTGTAGTTTTTAGTAAGTCCGGTTCGTTCCACAGGGAATCTTTTTAAACAAAGCTTAACGCTATATTAGTTTACTTTTATAAAAATACAAATATATATAAGTAATATTATTATTATAAAGGGGGTTGTTACCGTTTAATGACCGGTTTGTCGATTTTAAAACTTTAGTCGCAGTTAAAACCAAATGTAAAATAATAAATATAAATACAAGACTTAAATTAAAGCGTAAAGTAAATAACAATAATGAAATTGCGAATAATAAAAATACGATAAAATAAACTTACGATAATTAAAAAGTACGATAATTAAAAGTACAATTAAATACAATAACAATAAAAATGCGATAATTAGAAGTCCAATTAAATATAAAATAAAGGAAATTAAATATGAAATAAAAGAATTATGCTTATTTAAACTTCCGTAATCATGATGTTTGACGTGTTGATTTTAGTTTTATGCCCATGGGTTAATTGTCCTTTGTCCTGGATTATTTAATATGTCCATACGGATTTGTCCATAATAGTCCATCAGTCATAAATATAAAGAGCGAAAGCCTTCGTCAAATTATTTTTATTCCCGAAGTCAAATATTCCAACTAATTGAGGATTCGAATTGTAACAAGGTTTTAATACTTTGTTTAATGAATACACCAGGTTATCGACTGTGTGTAAACCAAGGTTTTACTACTTTGTTAACAATTACACCAATTACCCTTGAATGTAATTCACCCCTGTTTCAACAAGTCTATTAACTATTAATCCAGTTCAGTATCCGGTAAAATGAATAATTATTGGTATTTATAGATATCCCGCCCACCGTACCTAGTCAAGCGTATGTGGTTATATATAAATACGTCGAATTATAAGTTTGTATATTAAATTAACAAGGTATTGTTTAGTTAATATAAAACCCATTAATAGCCCATAGTCTAATTTTCACAAGTGTCGTTATTTTGTCCAAACCCCAATTATGGTACAAAGCCCAATTACCCAATTTTAGTAATTAGCCCAACATCATGATTACTTCGGATTAAATAAGCATAATAATAACTTAGCTACGAGACATTAATGTAAAAAGGTTGAACATAACTTACAATGATTAAAAATAGCGTAGCGTTACACGGACAGAATTTCGACTTACACCCTTACAACATTCGCTAACATACCCTTATTATTAGGATTAAAATTAAAATTAAAATATAAATATATACGATATAGATAGAGAGATGGATATTTTTGGTGATTTTTTCGATCAGAATTTGTTTGCTTTTATAGGGAGTTTCAGAAATTGGGGCTCCGCGACTCGCGGCATTTTTGGCCTTCAAACTCCGCGAGTCGCGGAGTTTGTAAATACAGCTCACCAGCTTTTGGAGTCTTTCTTGCCGACGATTTATTTATAAATATAATATATATATATAATTAATTATATATTATATTATATTTATATACATAGTTAACTTGTAATTTTTAGTCCGTTGCGTCGAGCGTTGAGAGTTGACTCTGGTCCCGGTTCTGGATTTTTGAACGTCCTTGCGTACAATTTAATATCTTGTACTTTGCGTTTTGAATCTTGTACTCTTGTAATTTCGAGACGTTTCTTATCAATAATTGGAACCTCTTTGATTGTATTTGTACTTTTGAGCTTTTTGGTCGTTTGCGTCTTCAATTCGTCGAATCTGTCTTTTGTCTTCACCTTTTATTATTTAAACGAATATCACTTGTAAATAGAACAATTACAACTAAAAGCTTGTCTTTCTTGAGGAATAATGCTATGAAATATATGTTCATTTTTAGCATTATCAATATACCAATAGTACATACATCTAAAAGCTGTGTATTGTACGAGTACGAATACGGGTGCATACGAGTAGAATTGTTGATGAAACTGAACGAGGATGTAATTGTAAGCATTTTTGTTAAGTAGAAGTATTTTGATAAGTGTCTTGAAGTCTTTAAAAAGTATATGAATACATATTAAAACACTACATGTATATACATTTTAACTGAGTCGTTAAGTCATCGTTAGTCGTTACATGTATATGTTGATTTGAAACCTTTAAGTTAACGATCATGTTAAATGTTGTTAACCCAATGTTTATTATATCTAATGAGATGTTAAATTATTACATTATCATGATATTATGATATATTAATATATCTTAGTATGATATATATACAGTTAAATGTTGTTACAACGATAATCGTTACATATGTGTCTCATTTCGAAATCATTAAGTTAGTAGTCTTGTTTTTACATATGTAGTTCATTGTTAATACACTTAATGATATGTTTACTTATCATTTATCATGATTAAACATAGTGTATCAATATCTTAATATGATTCATATGTATTTAGTAAGACGTTGTTATAACGATAATCGTTATATATATCGTTTCGAGTTTCTTAATTCAATAAACTCAATTTTATGTATAACTCATTGTTAAAATACCTAATGAGATACTTACTTATCATAATATCATGTTAACAATATATATAATCATATATATGTCATCATATAGTTTTTACAAGTTTTAACGTTCGTGAATCACCGGTCAACTTGGGTGGTCAATTGTCTATATGAAACCTATTTCAATTAATCAAGTCTTAACAAGTTTGATTGCTTAACATGTTGGAAACACTTAATCATGTAAATAACAATTTCATTTAATATATATAAACATGGAAAAGTTCGGGTCACTACAACCTTAATCAACTCAAACCAATGTGTGGTGTGTTTATGTTTGTAATAGTGCAGAATGTAAAATAAAGAGCATACACAAGGATTTATAGTGGTTCGGGTGGATATTAACTAATCCATCTTAATCCACTCCCCGATTCACTAATCGAGATTTCTTGCTTCACTAAGCACCTTTCTTCAAGCGTTTGTATCGTCCTTTCGCTCTGCCCATCAGTTTGTGGATGATAGGCAGTACTCATGTCTAGACGAGTTCCTAATGCTTGCTGTAATGTCTGCCAGAATCTTGAAATAAATCTGCCATCCCTATCAGAGATAATAGAGATTGGTATTCCATGTCTGGAGATGACTTCCTTCAAATACAGTGTTGCTAACTTCTCCATCTTGTCATCTTTTCTTATTGGCAGGAAGTGTGCTGATTTGGTGAGACGATCAACTATTACTCAAATAGTATCAAAACCACTTGCAGTCCTTGGAAACTTAGTGATGAAATCCATGGTAATGTTTTCCCATTTCCATTCCAGAATTTTGGGTTGTTGAAGTAGACCTGATGGTTTCTTATGCTCCGCTTTGACCTTAGAACACGTGAAACATTCCCCTACGTATTTAACAACATCGGCTTTCATACCTGGCCACCAAAAACGTTTCTTGAGATCCTTGTACATCTTCCCCGTTCCAGGATGTATTGAGTATCTGGTTTTATGAGCTTCTCTAAGTACCATTTCTCTCATATCTCCAAATTTTGGTACCCAAATTCTTTCAGCCCTATACCGAGTTCCGTCTTCCCGAATATTAAGATGCTTCTCCGATCCTTTGGGTATTTCATCCTTTAAGTTTCCCTCTTTTAAAACTCCTTGTTGCGCCTCCTTTATTTGAGTAGTAAGATTAGTGTGAATCATTATATTCATAGATTTTACACGAATGGGTTCTCTGTCCTTTCTGCTCAAGGCGTCGGCTACCACATTTGCCTTCCCTGGGTGGTAACGAATCTCAAAGTCGTAATCATTCAACAATTCAATCCATCTGCGCTGCCTCATGTTCAGTTGTTTCTGATTAAATATGTGTTGAAGACTTTTGTGGTCGGTATATATAATACTTTTGACCCCATATAAGTAGTGCCTCCAAGTCTTTAATGCAAAAACAACCGGGCCTAATTCCAAATCATGCGTCGTATAATTCTGCTCGTGAATCTTCAATTGTCTAGACGCATAAGCAATTACTTTCGTTCGTTGCATTAATACACAACCGAGACCTTGCTTTGAGGCGTCACAATATATCACAAAATCATCATTCCCTTCAGGTAATGACAATATTGGTGCCGTAGTTAACTTTTTCTTCAACAATTGAAACGCTTTTTCTTGTTCATCCTTCCATTCAAATTTCCTCCCTTTATGCGTTAATGCAGTCAAGGGTTTTGCTATTTTAGAAAAATCTTGGATGAATCTCGTGTAATAACCAGCTAGCCCTAAAAATTGGCGTATTTGTTTCGGAGTTTTCGGGGTTTCTCACTTTTCAACGGTTTCAATCTTTGCTGGATCTACCTGAATACCTTCTTTGTTCACTATATGACCGAGGAATTGAACTTCTTCCAACCAAAATGCACACTTTGAAAACTTAGCGTACAGTTTTTCTTTTCTCAGCAACTCTAGCACTTTTCTCAAATGTTCTTCGTGCTCTTGATCATTCTTCGAGTAAATAAGTATGTCATCGATGAAAATAATGACAAACTTGTCAAGATATGGCCCACACACTCGGTTCATGAGGTCCATAAACACAGCTGGTGCGTTAGTCAATCCAAACAGCATAACCATAAACTCGTAATGACCGTAACGCATCCTAAAAGCAGTCTTTGGAATATCATCCTCCTTCACCCGCATTTGATGATATCCAGAACATAAATCGATCTTCGAATAAACAGAAGAGCCTTGTAGTTGATCAAATAAGTCGTCAATTCTCGGTAGTGGGTAGCGGTTCTTGATTGTAAGTTTGTTCAACTCTCGGTAGTCGATACACGACCTGAATGTACCATCTTTCTTCTTGACAAACAAAACAGGAGCTCCCCATGGTGATGTGCTTGGTCGAATGAAACCACGCTCTAAAAGTTCCTGTAGCTGACTTTGTAATTCTTTCATTTCACTGGGTGCGAGTCTGTATGGAGCACGAGCTATTGGTGTAGCTCTTGGTACAAGGTCTATTTGAAATTCAATGGATCGATGTAGGGGTAATCCCGGTAATTCTTTTGGAAATACATCGGGAAATTCTTTTGCAACGGGAACATCACTGATGTTCTTTTCTTCAGGTTTAACTTCCTCGATGTGTGCTAGAATGACGTAACAACATTTTCTTATTAGTTTTTGCGCCTTCAAACTACTAATAAGATTTAATTTCGCGTTGTTCTTTTCTCCGTACACCATTAAAGGTTTTCCTTTTTTACGCAAAATGCGAATCGCATTTTTGTAACAAACGACCTCTGCTCTTACCTTCTTCAACTAGTCCATGCCAATTATTACATCAAAACTCCCTAACTCGACTGGAATTAAATCAATCTTAAACGTTTCATCACCCAGTTTAATTTCTCTATCCCGACATATATTATCTGCCGAAATTAATTTACCATTTGCTAATTCGAGTAAAAATTTATTATCCAAAGGTGTCAATGGGCAACTTAATTTAGCACAAAATTCTCTACTCATATAGCTTCTATCCGCACCCGAATCAAATAAAACATAAGCAGATTTATCGTCAATAAGAAACGTACCCGTAACAAACTCCGGGTCTTCCTCTGCTTCTGCCTCATTAATATTGAAAACTCTTCCACAGCCCTGCCCATAAGTATTCCCCTGATTCGGGCAATTTCTAATAATGTGGCCCGGTTTTCCACATTTATAACAAACAGCGTTGGTATTACTTGCTCCGACACTATTCATTTCGGCATTACTTGTTCTGACATTATTTGTTCCTTTAGTTCTGTTAAACTTTGGTCTGTAGACCTCACACTTTGTCGCTCTATGACCATTTCTTTTACATCTGTTGCAAAATGTCGTGCAAAACCCCTGATGATTTTCTTCACACCTATGACATGGTTGTTTTTGGTTTTGTTGTCGTTGTTATTATTGAGGTTGTTATTATTGTTGAAACGGCTGTTGTAGTTGTTGTTGTTGTTGGGATGTTTGTTGTAGTTATTGTTAGGATTGCGATTATTGTTGCGATTGTTGTTGCGGTTGTTGGGATAGTTGTTACGATTGTGGTTGTAATTGTTGTTGTTGTTGTACTGGTAACTTTTGTCACCGTTTTCCTCCCACTTCCTCTTGAGTTATTTCGTGTTGGCTTCTTCGGCCGCCTGCTCTTTAATTCTTCCCTCAATCTGATTTATGAGTTTATGAGCCATTCGACTTGCCTTCTGTATAGAAGCGGGCTCGTGTGAACTCACATCTTCTTGAATCCTTACTGGTAACCCTTTTACAAATGCGTCGATCTTCTCTTCTTCATCTTCGAATGCTCCCGGACACAATAGGCACAACTCTGTGAATCATCGTTCATATGTGGTAACGTCGAAACCTTGTGTTCGTAACTCTCTAAGTTCTGCCTTGAGTTTATTGACTTCGTTTCTAGGACGGTACTGCTCATTCATCAATTGCTTGAATGCCGACCACGGTAGTGCGTAAGCAGCATTTTGTCTTACCTGTTCAAGATAGGTGTTCCACCACGTTAACGCAGTACCTGTGAAGGTATGCGTAGCGTACTTAACTTTGTCCTCTTCAGTACACTTACTTATGGCAAACACCGATTCGACTTTCTCGGTACACCGTTTCAATCCAATTAGTCCTTCGGTTCCATCAAATTCCAACGGTTTGCAGGCAGTGAATTCTTTGTAGGAGCATCCTACACGATTTCTTGCGTCGTTAGCTGCATTGCTAGATTCAGAGTTATTGTTGGTATGTAGCGCAGCATGTACTGCGGCTATGTTTGCAGCAAGAAAGGTACGAAATTCCTCTTCGCTCATATTCATGGTGTGTCGAGTAGTCGGTGCCATTTCTTTCAAAATAGCCAGCTGAATCAAGTTAATCATACAGAATATTAAGAGTAGTCAATAGTATTTCGTAGCATAATATGAACTCAATTATAAAAGCTTTTTCTTCATATTAGCATTTTATAAGTTTAAATTCGGGTACTACCTACCCGTTAAGTTCATACTTAGTAGCTAACATACAATTCAACTACTACAATTCCATATGAAAAACTGATTATAATAATATATCACATACAAATATTCTTCAAACTTACAACTTCGCTATATTACATATAACATGAAATATAGTACACTTTGATACAGGACAGTTTTTGAAGATAGACCTAGTTAATACGCAAGTTGTCCAGCAAAAGAAATAAAGACACGTAGTTCATAAGTCCAGAAACAAGTCATGCATTCTGGTTTTATTAAGACGACTTCCCATCCTTGGTCTTGTGAAAAATAACCGTTATGACCATTGGCTTGGCAGCATGTTGTAATGTCGTCAAAAGGACGAGGGTTTCGTAATGTCCAACAGCCCCGTAATAATCTAAAAACCTTGTTTCTCACCCCAACTACTGAATCCGTCACTTGTGGGAAGGTTTTATTTAAAAGTTGCAATCCGATGTTCTTTTTCTCACTTTGGTAAGAAGCGAACATCACTAACCCGTAAGCATAACATGCTTCTTTATGTTGCATGTTAGAAGCTCTTTCTAACTCACGAAATCCTATGTTGGGATATGTTGAGTCAAAATAGGTTATTAACCCGTAGCGTAAAATTGCATTTGGGTTCCCCGCATTTAACGCTTTAAAGAAAACACGGCGTAACTTACGGTCTTCCCAATGTGATATACCCCACCTATCAAAGGAAAGCCTTTTATAAACTAAGGCATTTCTGGAAAGTCTTTCAAATGTTTGACAAGTTAATTTTGCCATAATTAATTGTGCTGATGAATTCTGACCGACTCTAGACAAGATTTCCTCAATCATATCCTCTGGTAGATCTTCTAAAATATTCGGTTGTCTACCCTTAACGTCCATTTTGTTTTTATACTGTAAAATAGACAAGCATTAGATTCGTAAAAGATAATTAACAAACAATACAAGCAATTTTTACATAGAACATAAAAGTACAAGCACACTACAATACATATAATACACAACATGATTACAACCCTCTAATCTGAATCACTGGTTTCTTCTTCTTCGGACTTGGTTCGTTTTCCTAATTTTCTAGGAATATATGGTGTTCCTCTAATACGAGCCGTCATTTTCCACAATGGTTTAGAAAAACCTGGTGGTTTAGAGGTTCCCGGGTCATTGTTACATTTTAGGAAATACGGATGTTGCCGATACATATAATGTTCATCGGGGTTGGAATCGGGTTTCTCTATTTTTATACCTTTACCCTTATTATTTTCTTTCGCTTTATTAAATTGGGTCGAGGTAATTTCTATAACATCATTGGAATCCTCATCGGGATTCGATTCATCGAAAAATTGGTAATCTTCCCAATATTTTGCTTCCTCGGCGGAAACACCATTGACCATTATTAACTTTGGTCCGTTGGTTGAGGATTTTCTTTTATTTAATCGATTTACTATAGGTATCAATATTTCTTCCTCCAGAACATCTTTTTCTTCCGGTTCCTCCTCTTCCGGTTCCTCCTCTTCTGGTTCCTCTTCTTCCGGTTCCTCTTCTTCCGGTTCCTCTTCGGGAATTTGTGAATCTTCCCAAAGTATATTCGACTCTTCATTATTATTAGGTGAGTCGATGGAATTTGTACTAGTGGTATACATCTATCACACAATATCAAACACATTAAGAGGTTAATATATCACATAATATTTACATGTTAATAATATATAGTTTTCAACAAAAGTGTTAAGCAATCATTTTAAAAGAAAACACGGTTGAAGTCCAGACTCACTAATGTATCCTAACAAACTAGATAAGACACACTAATGCAAATTTCTGGTTCTCTAAGACCAACGCTCGGATACCAACTGAAATGTCTCGTTCATATCGATTATAAACGTTCCATATTAATTGATTTCGTTGCGAGGTTTTGACCTCTATATGAGACGTTTTTCAAAAACTGCATTCATTTTTAAAACAAGCATAACCTTTATTTTTTCTATAAAGGTTTAAAAAGCATTACGTAGATTATCAAATAATGATAATCTAAAGTATACCGTTTACACACGACCATTACATAATGGCTTACAATAAGAATATATTACATCAAAAATAAGTTTCTTGAATGCAGTTTTTACATAATATCATACAAGCATGGACTCCAAATCTTGTCCTTATTTTAGTATGCAACAGCGGAAGCTCTTAATAATCGCCTGAGAATAAACATGCTTAAAACGTCAATAAAAATGTTGGTGAGTTATAGGTTTAACCTATATATTATCAAATCATAATAATAGACCACAAGATTTCATATTTCAATATACATCCCATACATAGAGATAAAAATCATTCATATGGTGAACACCTGGTAACCGACATTAACAAGATGCATATAAGAATATCCCCTATCATTCCGAAAAATCCTTCGGATATGGTAAAAACGAATTCGAAGTACTAAAGCATCCGGTACTTTGGATGGGGTTCGTTAGGCCCAATAGATCTATCTTTAGAATTCGCGTCAATTAGTAGATCGGTTTACTAATTCTTAGGTTACCAAGCAAAAGGGGCATATTTGGCTTCGATAATTCACCCATATAATGTAGTTTCATTTACTTGTGTCTATTTCGTAAAACATTTATAAAACTGCATGTATTCTCATCCCAAAATATTAGATTTTAAAAGTGGGACTAAAACTCACTCTCACAGATTTTTACTTCGTCGGGAAGTAAGACTTGGCCACTGGTCGATTCACGAACCTATACTAAATATGTACATATATATCAAAGTATGTTCAAAATATATTTACAACACTTTTAATACATTTTGATGTTTTAAGTTTATTAAGTCAGCTATCCTCGTTAGTAACCTACAACTAGTTGTCCATAGTTAAATGTACAGAAATAAATTGATATATATTATCTTGAATCAATCCACGACCCAGTGTATACACGTCTCAGGCTAGATCACAACTCAAAGTATATATATATATATATATTTTTGGAATCAACCTCAACCCTGTATAGCTAACTCCAACATTACTGCATATAGAGTGTCTATAGTTGTTCCAAATAATATATATAGATAGGTCGATATGATATGTCAAAACATTTGCATACGTGTCTATGGTATCCCAAGATTACATAATATATTAGAATACATTTATAATACAATATAAGTTAGCTAGGATAAGATTTGTATAGAATTGTTACAATATTTTCCGTAGCTACAACAAGCAAAAAATATCCAATCTTGTTTTACCCATAACTTCTTCGTTTTAAATCCGTTTTGAGTGAATCAAATTGCTATGGTTTCATATTGAACTCTATTTTATGAATATAAACAGAAAAATTATAGGTTTATAGTCAGAAATATAAGTTACAAGTCGTTTTTGTAAGAGGTAGTCATTTCAGTCGAAAGAACGACGTCTTGATGACCATTTTGAAAAACATACTTTCACTTTGAGTTTAACCATGATATTTGGATATAGTTTCATGTTCATAAGAAAAATCATTTTCCCAGAAGAACAACTTTTAAATCAAAGTTTATCATAGTTTTTAATTATCAAACCCAAAACAGCCCGCGGTGTTACTACGACGGCGTATGTCCGATTTTACGGTGTTTTTCGTGTTTCCAGGTTTTAAATCATTAAGTTAGCATATCATATAGATATAGAACATGTGTTTAGTTGATTTTAAAAGTCAAGTTAGAAGGATTAACTTTTGTTTGCGAACAAGTTTAGAATTAACTAAACTATGTTCTAGTGATTTCAAGTTTAAACCTCCGAATAAGGTAGTTTTATATATATGAATTGAATGATGTTATGAACATCATTACTACCTCAGGTTTTGTGGATAAACCTACTGGAAATGAGAAAAATAGATCTAGCTTCAAAGGATCCTTGGATGGCTTGAAAGTTCTTAAAGCAGAATCATGACACGAAAACAAGTTCAAGTAAGATTTCCACTCGAAATAAGATTGTTATAGTTATAGAAATTGAATCAAAGTTTTAATATGAGTATTACCTTGTATTAGAAAGATATCTTACTATAAATAAAAAAGATTTCTTGAGGTTGGATGATCACTTTACAAGATTGGAAGTAAGCTAGCAAACTTGGAAGTATTCTTGATTTTATGAAACTAGAACTTATAGAATTTATGAAGAACACTTAGAACTTGAAGATAGAACTTGAGAGAGATCAATTAGATGAATAAAATTGAAGAATGAAAGTGTTTGTAGGTGTTTTTGGTCGTTGGTATATGGATTAGATATAAAGGATGTGTAATTTTGTTTATATGTAAATAAGTCATGAATGATTACTAATATTTTTGTAATTTTATGAGATATTTCATGCTAGTTGCCAAATGATGGTTCCCACATGTGTTAGGTTACTCACATGGGCTGCTAAGAGCTAATCATTGGAGTGTATATACCAATAGTATATACATATAAAAGCTGTGTATTGTACGAGTACGAATACGGGTGTATACGAGTAGAATTGTTGATGAAACTGAACGAGGATGTAATTGTAAGCATTTTTGTTAAGTAGAAGTATTTTGATAAGTGTATTGAAGTCTTTCAAAAGTGTATGAATACATATTAAAACACTACATGTATATACATTTTAACTGAGTCGTTAAGTCATCGTTAGTCGTTACATGTAAATGTTGATTTGAAACCTTTAAGTTAACGATCATGTTAAATGTTGTTAACCCAATGTTTATTATATCTAATGAGATGTTAAATTATTACATTATCATGATATTATGATATATTAATATATCTTAGTATGATATATATACAGTTAAATGTTGTTACAACGATAATCGTTACATATATGTCTCATTTCGAAATCATTAAGTTAGTAGTCTTGTTTTTACATATGTAGTTCATTGTTAATACACTTAATGATATGTTTACTTATCATTTATCGTGATTAAACATAGTGTATCAATATCTTAATATGATTCATATGTATTTAGTAAGACGTTGTTATAACGATAATCGTTATATATATCGTTTCGAGTTTCTTAATTCAATAAACTCAATTTTATGTATATAACTCATTGTTAAAATACCTAATGAGATACTTACTTATCATAATATCATGTTAACAATATATATAATCATATATATGTCATCATATAGTTTTTACAAGTTTTAACGTTCGTGAATCACCGGTCAACTTGGGTGGTCAATTGTCTATATGAAACCTATTTCAATTAATCAAGTCTTAACAAGTTTGATTGCTTAACATGTTGGAAACACTTAATCATGTAAATAACAATTTTATTTAATATATATAAACATGGAAAAGTTTGGGTCACTACAACCTTAATCAACTCAAACCAATGTATGGCGTGTTTATGTTTGTAATAGTGCGGAATGTAAAATAAAGAGCATACACAAGGATTTGTAGTGGTTCGGGTGGATATTAACTAATCCACCTTAATCCACTCCCCGATTCACTAATCGAGATTTCTTGCTTCACTAAGCACCTTTCTTCAAATTCGGTGGAGAGCCGATTTACAAGCCTTGTACTTTTCCCTAGACAACAAACCTAATCCTTCTATCCCTTTGAAAGATTACCTCCAACTTAGATCAACTTGTCTTCAACTTGGACAAGTATTAGTCTCCAATGAGATTAATCAACTCCCTAGTTCCATTTAATGAATATGATAGCTAAGCTAGCATATGCTTCTAATTACAAAGTACAAAGACTCACCCTTTCTAGTGATGACAATCCTAAGACAATTCTAAGGATTATTACAACACTATGCAAACTTACAAAGATTAAAATTTGAAAGTATGTTTACAAACACCCCTTTTATAATCTACGAGATTATAAAACTTCTCTTGCTAATCACAAACATATGTATGAATGTTATGTTCTTGTGATTCTCTGATGATTTTGAGTTGTAGCATGCAAGAGGTTCAAGTCTTCAAAGTTCTCCAAGTCTTGCTATTTATATGGAGAGATAAAAAGTCAGCCCTGTCTGCGGCTTGACCTACGGTCAACCGTGGGTCGACCGCACGTGATTCAGTCCAAAATATATATCCGTTGTATAGCCGTTTGAATCAGTTTTGGACATCACTCCTTGGACACTTTATTTCATTTAACACCTGCAAAAAGATACCCAACATCCTATACAAGTACTATATGCATTAAGTGTCCATTTACCTTGGATGTATTGCCTTGATAGTGACTTATCATGCTCAAAATGAAAAGTCTAACATTCTTGGATACAAGTCATGATAATCATTTGAGGCAATCTCAGTTTTGTCATAATCTTTTATTTGTAATTAACACATTTGCTAAATCTCTATTGATTAGTCAACATGTCACTGATGACTCAAACCTACTTTAATCACAAAGCATGCTAGTATTAAAATATAAACTTGTTTGTAATTAATTAAGTATGGTAATGATGTCTTGACAAATTAAGCAAGTAATAACAATTAAGCATGTTGCAAGACATCAAGTTTATCAAGTTTAAACTTATTCATAAACTTAATTTAGGATTTAAGTAAACCTATGTGTGTTAATGTTTTATTATTTTTCAAGTTTACTAGATTATGACATTCTATTATTTATCCAAGTAACACATGCATATATTGAAGTAGTCCAAATACTAGTTGGTGAAATTCAACTTGTAACATATAGCAAGACATGGTTCATACACATATTAATAACTACATATCATTAGCAATTACCACATAGTCAATCAATACACATGTACTAATAGCAAGTAGTCAAGTAATATACATGTAATGACTAGCAAGAGATCACTAAGTAATCTTAGAATTAAGCACATAGTGATAACATAGCCTTAAACTAAGACTATGTAAGTTTTACTTGCAAAAATGTCATTTGCAAGATTAATGTATAATCATACATTAATGTCCAACATATGTACAAGGAAAGAGCAACTCTTGGTTGGGACTTAGTGACCATCCTAAGAATATCTAGATATATTTTAGATGTACATGTTTTCCTAAAACACTTATGTGTTTTCCTTAATCAAGGCTTAATTGTCATTAAGGTGTCATTAGGTGTGCTTAATCAAGATTAGTGTTCTAGTGACCAAAACTCCTTTGGGTATGAAGGAGACAACTATCCTAAGCATGTTTGAACATGTTTCATGAATTATAGATGCCCGGAAGTGGTTAAACTTTTTTTGATCAAAAACCAGACAGTAGGTTTCTGCGATCGATCCACGGCCAGCCGTGGAGTCGACCATGCATCTCAGGTTTCATAAATCTGAGTGCAAGTCTCCACGGTCTGACCTGCGGTCAACCGTGGTTTAGCCGTGTACCCTGTTTTTCATTTTAAGCTTTCTTTTGATTTTGGTCTTTTTCTAGAGCAAGTGTGGATTAGTGAACTCGTTTATTTATGTCAAGATGTCTACCATCACCTTTAGTTATGTGCATATGTCATCATCAAAACACTTATTGTTATAGTTTAAGATTAGTATAGTCATTAAGCGTAATCCAATGTTAACCCACATTCTCCCCCAACAACATCAATTCCCTATGAGGTACATTATAACAATACTAATCATTATTTTAAAGTCAATAAAGAGAATACTTTGGTAAGCATTCCACACGGTAGTGAATCCATGACTGTTTCACCTGCACACTGCATCCTCTTATCAATGAGGTAGTCGACGTCAAATTTAATAACATTTATGAACCAAAACATCACAACGACCTCTATAGTAAGAACACCATCTTATTTACTCTCAAGTCCACGACACGTTATGTTACTACGAATAACTCTGTATAGGTCCTTCAAATAACTTTTAAGATGACAAAACATGATACCTTATACTGCAATGCAAAGTTCTACTAATTGCGGTTGAAGAAAGGGTGGCAATACTTCATGCATAGTGAGGTCATCGCGTTCTGTTAGACGATGGGCTACATCATAACACATTGGATCATAACTCTGAGAGTAAAATTGTCGTCCTCCATGTGGAAAGCTCGAACATTATATTGAAGGTTTTGGCGTTCCAATTATAAGGCAGACCATCAAGCTCGAATTTGATTGACTTTACATGACAATCACAATCAATAATCCAGAAGAATTCATGAAATGATCTGATAAAAAAGGGAGATCGTCTGTTATAAGACATTCGAGAGACTTCTCTTCAAAACAACTGTACTATAGGAAATGAAAGTCGATATTTGCCCTATATGTTCTTAAAAAACAACAACCTTCTTGGATTTTCATATGGTAAGGACTAATTGCCGTATGTATAACCATATTCAACAATATTATTTTTAAACGTGTGTATTCGAGTTTTTGTGAAGATAATAAGTGTACCATCGCCATTCTATTTATAACGTTGAAAGGTTATTTGACTAAATTCTTAAAAAATACCATCAAATCTTATCCGAAAAACTTATCCACACTTATTCGGAAAAATAGAAACATGAACCATTTATCAATACGCAAGGGTTGTAAGATTGTCTTGTGACCCGATTTTGGATTGCAAAATGGCCTTGCGACCTGACTTATGGATCGCAAGGTCCCAATATGACCTTGTGACTTGTGACTGATGTCGCAAGATGATCTTGCGAACTGCTTTTTGACCATGAAAATGTTACATTGAGACAAGTTTTTTTGAAAAAAAAAACATTGTGATAAACATGAAAACATAATATTGTGAATCACATAATATTGTGTTAAGCATTACAAATTAGCCGTAACCTAAATATACACTTGGATAACATTGTGATTGAGAAGTCTCTTTAATGAATAATTAGGTTTATGCTTTGAATTATTTGATTAAATCCTTGTTTAATCTAAGATTTGAGTTTTGGTAGGTTTTGTGTTCATGGTGCTTTAATTTTGTTGTTTATGATGTTGGAAACTTATTTGATGTTAGATATATGATGTATATGTGTTGTGTGATCTTCTTGAATCATCAATCGACCATAAACAGTTTTAAATGATTGATTTAAGCATTAAAGCTTGTAACAGTTTTATTACTGCTGTTCTTTCTCACTCGCACGAGTGAGCTCTCACTCACACGAGTGAGCTCTCACTCGAACGAGTAAGCTGTCACTTGCACGAGTGAGGTGTCTCACCCGTGCGAATGAGCACTCACTCGCACGAGTGATGGGTCGATCGAATGGTGAACCGTACGGATGAGATGATGTTTCTGTGATGGTTTTGGTTAAGCTGACTCGCATGAGCCACTGGTCATTCGATTAGTCACTCGCACGATTGAGCTGTCACTCGCACGAGTGAGCTGTCACTCGCACGAATGACCTGATAGTTTGTTGTTTTGTGTTGCTTGTCTGATTTGCCTGAGAATTATAAAAGACATGATTACCGACTTGGTTATATCATTCTCAGGTGGAAAAGATAAAGAGATGGCTCGGAAAGATTAGACCTCTGAGAACCTTCTGTTGCTGGTAATCGGTGAGTGGAACTATTCGTTGTTAAGTATATAGCAGCAGATTATGATACTGTTATTATGTTCCCTTGTGATTACTTTGAGTTTGACTGTGACTGCTTGTTTGTTTAATGTGCACATTGTGATGTTCCTAACTGAGTCAGAAAGATTGGAAGGGACCAAATGAGTTAGAAAGGTTGTGTCCAGAAGAGGTCAACTAGATGAGACAGATTGAGTTCAAGTGTTACTATTCATGTATCATAAAACTAAGGATTAAAAATATGCACTAACACTAAACCTAAATCCAGATTGTTACAAAGGTTAAATAACGACTAGTAACAAAGATTACCGGCGTTACTTGTGCAAACTACATATATATCAATCACGTCAAAATGAATGAACAAGAAATATTTACATACTTTGAGATAAACTACAAGGACCGACAACATTACTTTTAGTATATATGGATGCAGCTGGTATCGGAGCATCGGAAGTGTTGTACCTTTCTAAACTACAACGTTATTCGTGTTAAACAATACTCCGTATTCGTTTACTATGGAACAAAATTATGCCTATAACGTGGAGTTTAGGGACTACTATACACTTGTAAGTTACTTTTCTGAGTAATTTAATACGTAACGTGGAGGACGTGGTTCTTTCTTCTTCTTTCACTTTTATTTTTTCAGAAAAAATAAATTCTCCACCAAATGTACGGTCGTGGACTCGTGTTCTTATGTGGCGTTAATAGTTGACTTTCTATTGATTTAATTCTTGAAAAAATAAAATTTGGTCTACGCTGTCCCAACTCCCAAGTCGTGCACTACCTTTAAGGTTCATAATTTTAAGTTTAAATCGTCTGTAAAGTTTATATTTTTTCCTTTAAATAAAAAAGAGTTTAAATTTCATACGTATGGTTTTAGTTGTCAGAAGAAATATAATTATTCAAAAACCATGAGATCGCTGATAGCGCATTCTCGAGTGAGAAATTAGAAACCGTACGTCTTGAAAATGAGGAGAGTGAAAGCAGGTCTTAATTAATATTAAATCAAAAAAAAAAAAAAAATTGGAAAAGCAAGGTCGCGCCAACGTTCCTTGTTCCTTATACGCTTGTTTGATACGAGTATTTGGTTTCAAATCGTTTACACCGAAAATCAAACCGAATTTAAATTCCATTTTCGATTCGATTTTGGTTTCAGTTCAGCTTTTCAAATATGAATATTCGGTTTTCGGTTTTAGGTTCTTGAATTTGATTAAATCGAAAACCGAAAATCAAAACCAAATTTGACTAATAATATATTAAATTATCACTAATAATTTATATAGACCAAAAATTAATTTAAAAACTCAAAATTAGAAAGTAAAGTCAATTTTTATGTTTATTTGGATTAAATTATGATCTTTTTCGATTTTAAAAGAAATCGAACCGAATTCGAATTTAGTTTTCGGTTCTGTTTAAATTTTGAAATTGAATTCGGTTTTCGGTTTTGGGCCAAAATTTTCAAAATCGAAGAAACCGAACTGAATAAACTGAAGAAATCGAAAACTTAATCGATGAACAACCCTAGTTCCGTACACACTAATTTGTTAGCAATAATCAAGTTTTCCGCGTTGTTACGCAAAAATACGTAGTGTTTGTTTATACATATGAAAAGCTGAAGTTATAAAATACAAATAGAAGTTGGAAAATTGACAATCATTTTCATTAATTTTTACTTGTACTTCATGATACAAAGACGAACATACTTATTGGAACACTATAGTCAAATTGACACTAATCGAACTCTTTAACATAATACTCCAATTATGATTACTAGTTTGAATTGAAATTGAAATGTGGGTGACATGCATGCGGACAAGTATTTAATTTTTTATTCTTAAATATAAGTTTTAATTAAATTAAATCATTGTATAAATAAAAGTAAGCATCGAAGAAATAAATATGGTAGATAATTTACCTATTTTATAAGTTAATGTTAGTTTCCAGGAAGTTTCTTCTTTACCTGCAACATGCAGTCACTTAAAAATTGTGATACTTTAAAAAGAGAAAACCGTTTCTTCTACTTTATGACATATCACTGGCCATTCATTATTTGGCTATAATTGTTTACTGGTAATTCATTTCATTAAATGTGTCGATTTGCTCGATTCGGCCCGCTTTTAGTTAGATTTTAGCTACGTTTTTGTCTAGTTGTGTAGCGGTTCGGGATTGTTTCTTGCATCTTTTTTTTTGTCTTCTTTTCATCGATTGATGAAAGTTCGTTGTTATATAAGTTTTCGTTTTTTACCAAAAAAATAAAATTAAATGTGTCAATTTTGTAAATTAAGTCAAATTAAAATGACAAAAATAGCTTTTACCAATTCTGAAATTCTTAAACATTACATTGCGAGTTATAGTTCTGAGATGGAATTGAGAAGATGTGAAAAAAAGAATTGATTGAATGAAGGTGGCTTAGTGAAATTGTTGAAAACGAAAAAATAAGACAATATTACGGTAATATGCTCGGCTTGTGAGAAAATTTAACGAAAATTTATAACAAACAATATTGTTAGAGAACATTTTAATATATATACTAATTCACGTAAATGACGACCCAATGCGGATCCGCCAAGTACCCCTTTTTTACTATTATACACTGTTGCAGTACTGTAGCATTTTTTTTTTTTCAAATACATATTTTTTTTTTCTTTTTTTTGCAAATACATAAAAATCTAATTCCAGTTTACTAATACAATCCTATCGTTTTAGAAGCCTAAAAAAATATAGGTAAAAAGGGTTATATTTTTATTTTTCATCACCTTTTCAATATACTGTATATTATTTGATTTTTTATCTTTTAAAAAACTACTAAAATTATATGGACCATAAGGTTTTGCCGAATAAGTAATTTGTTTAGAAGCCTCAAAACTTAATTTGTTTTGATTCGTTTTGTTGTTGAATTGAGCATTGCAACTCAGACTTTAACATATATCCAGTTGTTTACGTATTTTTCATTTATATAGTAGAATATTACCATAACATTTACCGGCCATTGCGTAAATGGTCTGGAAAAAGTGGACAACATTGTGATGACTTTCATGCCGAAAACTGTCTGACGATATAGTAGCGTTAAAATGACACTAATTCGCCGCGAAGCGCGGACCACAAATCTAGTTTATGTAAACACTGAAAACTACGATACTTGTTCAGATAAAATAGTTTAAGCTCATATGACAATTTCTTATATACCACATAGGACTATCCGTGCAATTTTATCTATAAAAATCTCGTGCCTGATTGCCAAATAGTTTATGGCTTTAAGCTAGGAGTATTTTTTTTTTAAAGAAGTTTGAAATGTTAGGTTAGGGTGTTTTAAAAGTTTTCTATTTGGAGCGAGTAATACTGCCTTTATGTGCAAGTAATTCCACAAGACCAACAAAAAGTCGCAGGAAACTTAATTGGTGTTAAAATACTTTCTTCAATGGTCGTTGTTTTTCCTAAGTTCTTTATTCCGTTTTTAATTTAGATACTAATTTAGATACTAGTAATATTCTTTTTAGATGGAGACATTGAATTATTCTAGTAAAAATAGAAGACATAAATATTATGGACTAACTTCAATAAAATTATATTTAGTTGGCGTATCAACACTTCTCTGGTTCATCTTATGAAATTTATAAGCAAATTGAGCAGATAAAAACTACAATTAATTAAACCTGAATATGTGTTGTTAAGCATAACCTATAAATATGGTGAATGGATTGTTCTGTTTTCTCAACTTAAAATGAGCCAAAAAAGCGTTGGGAGAATTAAAGAGCACCAAAAAGAAATGTTTGAATTTTAAAGCGAATTTCGCAAAAGCGTTCGATTGTATAGATTGGCAATTCCTTGACTCGGTAATGGGGTGCACGGGGTTTGGTCCCAAATGGAGGAAATGGATCAATGAATGCTTGAGCTCGGCTTCCATATCGGTTTTGATTAATGGTTCTCCGACCTAAGAATTCCGACTTGAGAAAGGGGTGAGACAAGGAGACCCACTTTCCACGTATTTATTCATTCTAGCCGCCGAGGGCCTCAATCAAATGGTTAAAAAGGCCACGGTTCTGAACATGTTTCGAGGGATACCGATCGGCCATGATGAAATCACTTTATGGGATAGGTGTCTCGGACGAAGCATTGGTTGAAATGGGATAAGCGCAATGCGAGAAGCCTTAGAAAACCACTTCAAAGTTTTGAAAAGGCTTCGGGCCAAAAAGTGAACTATTCAAAAAGCAATCTTTATGGGATAGGTGTCTCGGACGAAGCGTTGGTTGAAATGACCACTGTTTTAGGATGTAATACTGGTTCGTTGCCTTTTAAATATATCGGAGTACCAATCGGATGCAAAATGTAAAAAAAAAAAGATTGGTAGTTTGTAGTGGAAAAATTTAAAAATAGGTTGTCGAATTGGAAAGCTAAGACTTTGTCTTTCGGTGGTCGTGTTACTCTCATAAAATCGATACTTAGTAGTCTACCGCTATATGCTTTTTGGGGCTGGTCGGGTGAAAATTCTAAATCTCATGGGTGGGATGGAATACGGTTATTTCTTCTTATGAGCGGGGCAGGCTAAATCTTGGGTCTTTGGAAGCCAAAAACCTTGCGCTACTAGAGAAATAGTGGTGGCGTTTTCACAATGAAAAAGAATCTTTTGGGTCAAAATCATTGAAAGCATACATGGTCGGGATGGGGGGTTATTGTGGCGACCCGACCAAAATCGTCATTGACGGCGTCGCTAACTGAGGTCCCGAAACGTGGTCGTAGTCCCTATATGAGACTCGTTTGACCAAAATTATGTCGCATTCATTTGAAACGTACAAGACTTGCAAAGTTTAGTTTACAAACAATTCGACAACAAGTTTAAGATTACAAAAATTGTAAAGTATAAATGACATAACTTGCGACATAATATAAGTTGAAAATCACAGTTGCTATAAATAGCGTAAGTATGTAAACAATATGTTTGAATCTAAAGGTGCTATCACTAGCTTATGTATGTATGTATGCTTGACCCCAAGCAAGAAATCAGAGTGTATGCAAGTATGCTCGACTCCAAGCAAGTATGAGTGTACGCGGAAGCATGTATCAAATAGCCAAGTATGAACCTGAGAAACATATAGAAAACTGTCAACGAAAAACGTTGGTGAAATCATAGGTGTTTGTAATAAACGTTGTTTTTGAACCACAAGATTTAGTATTCCCATAACGTTGATTATCATAATCGTTTGCATTCCAAAAGTATTGTTGGCGAGCACCCAATTATCAAGACTTAACGTTTCCTTCCATAGAACCCCATCACAATAGTGTTAGAACATACACTGTTTCTCGAAAATATATTTCATCCGTAGACGGTAGCGAACCGTCCGTAATGAGGGTTTGTCAAACCCGTATGGCCACACAATATAAGTTCTCGCTTACACCCTGCAAGTGTAACTAATGATAATCGAATTGAGGATTTTTGTTCTAACTCGCTGTGGAATGTTTGTTTTCCTTGTACTTGTGTTCAAAGTATAAAAGTAAGTAGTACAAAATGTAACAAAGTATATGTTTCTCAGCCCACAATTTAAAAGTATAAAAAGTTGTTGAAAAGGTGGGACTATGATCTCACCTTGAGTGCAAGAGTTAATAAAGTACTTCAACAAGTAGACGCGTGCAAAGACAAAGCTAGTCTTGACCTAATCATATAGGTTGTATCAATAACGGTAAACACAAACGGTCAAAGATGTTCAATTAGTCCTATGGCTCGTTACGACTCGATTAAATATAGCATGTGAATCACGTTGCCAAGTTTCATGCGAGAATCAAGTATAAAAGCATGTTAGAATGATTGCATAAAAGTTTGGTTAAGTTTGACTAAAAGTCAAACTTGGTCAAAGTCAACGAAAAAGTCAACACGTTCGGGTCGGGTCCCGGACTATTTTTCTATGCTAGTTATTCATATACAAGTATATTAGAACAAGTTTCATGTGAATCGGAGGTCGATAGCTAGTCAAACATTTCACGTGAAATGGGTCCAAGAGGTCAGAATCTGGCCAGGTGATTCTGCGCGCCGCGCGGGGATGTGGCGCGCCGCGCCACTACCTGGGCAGAGAATTCTGGTCAGTTTTTCCAAGTGTGCACGAATCCAACTTCAAATACCCATAAATCCTAAACCGTAAACATCCAAAACAAGTATCTTATATCGTTGGAGAGGTATTTTGACAAGGAATACAACTAACTACTTTTCACCAAGCAAAAACATCAATTACAATAACCGAAAACTCGTCAATTGATCAAGAAAGGTTTATTTTCAAAGTTTCAAATTCGTAAAACGTATTTTATGATTCGGGCAACCAATTTACATGTATGTTATGCCGTTTCGAAGGTAATCAAACACACATTGCAACAAAACACTTAACAACAATATCTCATAGAATTTGACGCATCAAAAGTTCATGTAAAGCTCATCAAACCCTAATCCAAGTTCTCAAAATCATTAATCATGTTCTTGGAGTTTCCTTAATCAACCTATACATCAAAACGAAGCTAACGATACTAGTAACACTTTTAAAACTTGCACTTTAACAATCTAACAACATTTGATCATCCAAAATCAAGGATTAAGCTAACCCACTTCAAAAGTTCAAACTAGTTACTCAAATCAACAAATCGAGCAATCAAAACATATATTCATGCTAGACACGAGCCATAGACACTAACTAACACAATTTCAAGTCAAAAAACACGAATTTATAGAAATCTAGAGTTTTTAGAAAGTTACCCAAACTTGATGAAATTTGTATCAAAATGTAGAGGATGAAGAGAGGATCACGAAAATGTAGTTTGTTTTGAAGTTTGCTTCCAATCCCGAATTTAGATGATGATTTTATGAAGTTGGGGTTTGTGTGTGTGTTCTTGCTAGAGAGAAAGAGAGAGAGAGGGAGATGGTTGAATGGTGGTGATTGGGGTGGACTAGTTGACCTAGTCAACTAGTTTGCCCCGTGTCAATTTTAGTCCCTCGAGTTTAGAAGCGGGTGCGGGATTTTACCGAACGAATATTTTGAAAACGCTCGAGTAAATGAGTGATGTTATAATTAAATAACGGAAATATTATGAACGTTAGTCAACGGAAACTACGAATTTAAATAACGAAATATTATGTTTAAAAAAAAAAGACGGTGTTAAAATTAAATTTAACGGAAAAACGCGGGATGTTACATTATCCACGCCTCAAAAGAAATTTCGTCCCGAAATTTAGTTGGAAGTAGTAGTTGTTGAATCTTACTCGAGATCTTGCGTTGTAAATTCTACGAATAAGTGAAGGTACGTCCTTGAGCATTTCAACGAACTTGAAGGTCGGGGTCGTATGTTGTTTTAAGGTTTGGCTTCACGATTCATGGTTTCAACCGGTCCTCCTAGGAAGTGAGGGTTATCGTCGATAGTGAGTTCATCAAAGGAGATAACAAGTTCTCGTTTCGCAAAACACGTCTTTAAGTTGATACATCGAATGTAGGATAAACGGAGACTCGAAATGAGCCGGAAAATCTAAACGGCTAGCAACGGGTCTAAAACGCCCCAAGATTTCAAAAGGATAAAATATCACGGATTTAGCTTCCTACGTTTTCCCGAAACGGATTGCACCTTTCCAAGGTGCGACTCTTAACGTGACGCGGTTTCCCACGTGGAATTTGAAATGTTTACGTCTAAATCGGCGTAGCTCATTTGGCGACAACGAGTCGTGTTGGGTCTTTCTTGGATATGGATAAGTTTTCTCGGTCGCTCATGCATAATCCCGGTCCCGGTGAATTGGTCATCGTTTACTTGGTTCGACAAAAGGAGAATGACGTTTCCGGTCACATGTGGTTTCAAAAGGAGTGACGTTAAAACTCGAATGAAAATCATTGTAGTACGAGGATTCGGTTAAAGGAAAATACTTTTCTCAAGTAAATTTGAAGTTGGTAATACAAATTCGTATTATGGTTTTCAAGACCTAAATCGTATGTTTGTTCGGTCCGTCGGGATGTGGATGGTACGCGGTACTCATGTCTAAACGCGGTCCCGAGGCTTTTTGTAAGGTATTCCAAAATCTAGAAGTGAAACGAGGATCTCGATCCGAAACGGGGTACATTTCCCTAAGGCATATTGAACAAGTTTGCTAGGAATTGAAAACGTTATCTAGGACAAGTTTCTCAAGAAAATTCGCGTCGCGGAAGATTTATCGGTTTCCAAAAACGTTCGTCGGGGCAAGTTCTTATCGGGTTTTGAAAACGATTGTTAGGACTATCCACCCTCGCGGCGAATACTTGTATGACGTGAAGAGTCGCTCTCCATTGAGAATTTAGAATAAGGACCTCCTGAACCGGAAGTACGAGGGTGATGCAAGAGAAGTTTCCGCCCCGATGTGAGCATAACGAGTAAATTGTAGTTAGTCAATAAGACTGCGCGAGGACGAGCTAGTATACCCGTGCGACATACGGTTGAAGTCGAATGGAATCGGAAATTCATTCGGAAGCATGAATATAATTTGACAATAATTGAAGGTGTGTCCCCGGTATGGTTGTTATAAATATTCTCGGAGTTTTCGGATGTCCAAACCTGAAAAGATGAAGTCATGTACATGGCACCTGGTGGTGTTTAGGTTGATCGAGTCTAACCACCATCACGCATCACTAGAACTTTGGTATGTCTTACCGTAATATAACCACGTTGATCGAGTGTCGTTATATTACGCTAACTCATACCTCCATCCCCACATCACTCTATAGATTCAAGTTTGTGTCATCGCGAAAATCTAAAATGAACAAAATGTAACGACGTCTCAAACGTGACTCGTATTAAATCGAAAGAATTAGTGCAACTATAAAGAAGCGTTCCCCGAGGGAAGTGTATAAATGATTGTTCACGTCAATGTGGTTCGAGTCAAACAATAATGTATTTAGGTATGAAAAGAGTAACGAGTCATGATAACGAGTAGTACGCAACCGTAGCGATAAATAGTGATGAGGATACTCATCTAGAGTAGTGACGGTGACTTTACGATACTCATGGATAGTAAGATGAGACGGGGTGAATAACAACCAAGGAGTCCGAGTTCCCGAACCAAAGTGGCGGGATACGAGTTCGTATGATGAAAGTTGGGTATCATTAAAATTTTTCCTATGAATGATTCAAGTATAATGCACAGGTAGTCAAGTAAGTGCTATCTATAGCAAATGTATGTCAGAATGTAATGTCTACTATCCGGTTGTAGTCTAGACTCACTAATGCGTCCTAACGACTCTGTTAGACACACTAATGCACGTCCTAGTTCCCTACAACCAACGCTCTGATACCATCTGTGGCGACCCGACCAAAATCGTCATTGACGGCGTCGCTAACTGAGGTCCCGAAACGTGGTCGTAGTCCCTATATGAGACTCGTTTGACCAAAATTATGTCGCATTCATTTGAAACGTACAAGACTTGCAAAGTTTAGTTTACAAACAATTCGACAACAAGTTTAAGATTACAAAAATTGTAAAGTATAAATGACATAACTTGCGACATAATATAAGTTGAAAATCACAGTTGCTATAAATAGCGTAAGTATGTAAACAATATGTTTGAATCTAAAGGTGCTATCACTAGCGTATGTATGTATGTATGCTTGACCCCAAGCAAGAAATTAGAGTGTATGCAAGTATGCTCGACTCCAAGCAAGTATGAGTGTACGCGGAAGCATGTATCAAATAGCCAAGTATGAACCTGAGAAACATATAGAAAACTGTCAACGAAAAACGTTGGTGAAATCATAGGTGTTTGTAATAAACGTTGTTTTTGAACCACAAGATTTAGTATTCCCATAACGTTGATTATCATAATCGTTTGCATTCCAAAAGTATTGTTCGCGAGCACCCAATTATCAAGACTTAACGTTTCCTTCCATAGAACCCCATCACAATAGTGTTAGAACATACACTGTTTCTCGAAAATATATTTCATCCGTAGACGGTAGCGAACCGTCCGTAATGAGGGTTTGTCAAACCCGTATGGCCACACAATATAAGTTCTCGCTTACACCCTGCAAGTGTAACTAATGATAATCGAATTGAGGATTTTTGTTCTAACTCGCTGTGGAATGTTTGTTTTCCTTGTACTTGTGTTCAAAGTATAAAAGTAAGTAGTACAAAATGTAACAAAGTATATGTTTCTCAGCCCACAATTTAAAAGTATAAAAAGTTGTTGAAAAGGTGGGACTATGATCTCACCTTGAGTGCAAGAGTTAATAAAGTACTTCAACAAGTAGACGCGTGCAAAGACAAAGCTAGTCTTGACCTAATCATATAGGTTGTATCAATAACGGTAAACACAAACGGTCAAAGATGTTCAATTAGTCCTATGGCTCGTTACGACTCGATTAAATATAGCATGTGAATCACGTTGCCAAGTTTCATGCGAGAATCAAGTATAAAAGCATGTTAGAATGATTGCATAAAAGTTTGGTTAAGTTTGACTAAAAGTCAAACTTGGTCAAAGTCAATGAAAAAGTCAACACGTTCGGGTCGGGTCCCGGACTATTTTTCTATGCTAGTTATTCATATACAAGTATATTAGAACAAGTTTCATGTGAATCGGAGGTCGATAGCTAGTCAAACATTTCACGTGAAATGGGTCCAAGAGGTCAGAATCTGGCCAGGTGATTCTGCGCGCCGCGCGGGGATGTGGCGCGCCGCGCCACTACCTGGGCAGAGAATTCTGGTCAGTTTTTCCAAGTGTGCACGAATCCAACTTCAAATACCCATAAATCCTAAACCGCAAACATCCAAAACAAGTATCTTATATCGTTGGAGAGGTATTTTGACAAGGAATACAACTAACTACTTTTCACCAAGCAAAAACATCAATTACAATAACCGAAAACTCGTCAATTGATCAAGAAAGGTTTATTTTCAAAGTTTCAAGTTCGTAAAACGTATTTTATGATTCGGGCAACCAATTTACATGTATGTTATGCCGTTTCGAAGGTAATCAAACACACATTGCAACAAAACACTTAACAACAATATCTCATAGCATTTGACGCATCAAAAGTTCATGTAACGCTCATCAAACCCTAATCCAAGTTCTCAAAATCATTAATCATGTTCTTGGAGTTTCCTTAATCAACCTATACATCAAAACGAAGCTAACGATACTAGTAACACTTTTAAAACATGCACTTTAACAATCTAACAACATTTGATCATCCAAAATCAAGGATTAAGCTAACCCACTTCAAAAGTTCAAACTAGTTACTCAAATCAACAAATCGAGCAATCAAAACATATATTCATGCTAGACACGAGCCATAGATACTAACTAACACAATTTCAAGTGTAACGACCCGGAAATTTCCGACCAAATTTAAACTCTAATCTCTATATGGTTCCGACACGATAAGCAAAAACTCTAAAGTTGACCCGCACTTTTTCGATCGTTCTATACTCATAAGATTAATATTTACATAAATTAAACCTTACCAACATGATAAGCAATCCAAATTGTTGAGACTTATGTTTTCGAAAAGAGTTTTACACAACGTTTGACCGTCTAGTTTGACCGATGATATCACGAACTATACAATATATGATAATTATACGTTTGTGTATATATATGTATATATACATATTTAACATGATCTAAGAATGTTTTAATATCTCATTTTGTATTAATAACAATAAGTTATAAGTATATTTTGAAACTACTAACTTAAGTTTTCAAAACGATAACCATACGTAACGTTATTTGACTTAAATACTTATGACCTATAATGTTTATACATATATCGTATAAGTAATGTATTTAATCACTTTTAAAGACTTAAATACATAAAACAATATAAGTATATTTACAAAAGATAGCTATATTTGAATCCTCGTTCCGTTTTCTCAAAGATTTCTATACGTATACCTAGGGTATATGTACCCGTATCATACGCAGCTTCTAGATGTATTTACTATTGGTATATACCAATAAAAATCTGCTCCTTAGCAGCCTTAAATGATTAAGAAACATGTGGAACCAACCATTTGTCAAGTAGCATGAATTATTTAGCAAGAAAACAAAGTTAGGTATTTTTTTTTTCCTTTATAACCTAAAAACGTTTTTATGCATGCACACCATTTCTTCACCCCATTTTCTCATACTTACACTTCCATTTCTCTCTCAAAATACTCTTAACTTCATACTTGATCATCTCCAAGCATTTTCCCCATCATTTAGCTTCAAAAACCTTACTTAAACACCATAAGAAAACCATACAAAAACACTTCAAGAAATCCTTCCAAGAACACAAACTTACTTCCAATCTTTCATCCAATTCCATCACCCTTTTGGTTCTAGCTTTTTACTCCTCTTTTACAGCAACCTTGTCCAAGGAACTTGAGGTAGTATCTATGTTCATAACCTTATTCGATTCATATATATATATATAGCTATCATATTTTGTGGTATACAATTTTAACAACAAGAACATAGTTTGAAAGTTTTTAAACTTGTTTGCAAACTAAATAGATCCTTCTAACTTAACTTTTAAAATACTTCAAGACCTGTAATATAACTTAAATATATGCTAACTTAACAAGGTATAACTTGGTTTTTCAAAGAATATCTTAAAAACTGTTTTTACGACGTCGGAGTGCAACCAGGGACTGTTTTGGGTTGGATAATTAAAAACCATTTTAAACTTTGAATTGGAGGTTTATTTTCTGGAAAAATAATTTTTACTATGAATATGATAACACATAAAAATTTCATGATTTAATTCAAAGTATAAGTATTTTTAGAAAAATGGTCATTAAGTGTTATTTTTTTGTAACAAAAATGTTTAACTTCATAAGTGTCACTAAAGTTTCACCTATGCCGTGTGATTTTGAATACAAACCAAGGTATTTTCAGTTCATAGTCTTAAAGAGGGACTCGATCCAAGGAGATGGCAAGTTGAATCAACGAAAACGGATTTGTAACGAAGAAACTATGACCGAAACAAAATTGGTTATCCTAGACTTGTTTAACTTCGGGATTAATTGGGAAAAATTAAATAAATCACATATTTCTAAGATAACATGATATTTTATATATATGTACTTATAATTCAATTTTATATGGTTCAGGATCACCCGTAAACAACACGAGAAGATTAATCATAAGATCCCATGTTTGTACGCAACACGTCATTTGACAACACCGGTACTTTATGTACGCAACACGTCATTTGACAACACCGGTACCGTGGGTCAAGATTAATCTCGACCAATACATATACGATGGGGTTTTATTTATTTCGTTGGGGGTTTTATTTATTTCATTGCGGGTATATTAAACATCTAAAAATGAACCATTAAAATTGAATTACTAACAACGAGCTGCTAACTACGGACTAAGGAATTATTCAAAGTATTAAAAGTATAACAAGTATATATATGTGACGTTTGTTTAAAAAGAAAAGGTATTGATATATTATATATGGATAGGTTCGTGATATCAACCGGAGACCAAGTCAAATTATATATATCTTCAAGACGAAAGTGAGTATATAGTCCCACTTTTAAACTCTAAATATTTCGGGATGAGAATACATGTATTTTATGTTTTACGTTATGGACACAAGTAACTGAAAATATATTCTACGTTGAGTTGTACCACTGGCATACTTCCCTGTAGCTTGGTAACTAATATTTACAGCGGTATTGTAAACGCGAATCCTGTTGATAGATCTATCGGGCCTGACAACCCCAACCGGACTGGACGACCAGTATTCAACGGTTGCACAGTACTTCATTTCATGACTACACTTGGTACAGTGTAGTAAGATTTCATATTAAAGGGAATATGCGACGTGATTAATTGTTAAGTATGGTTACCAAGTGCTCAACCACTTAGAATATTTTTATTAAAATGTTTATATATGAAATCTTGTGGTCTATATTTATATCGCTGTCGACATTAAACCTATATCTCACCAACTTTATGTTGACATTTTAAAGCATGTTATTCTCAGGTATGAATTAAGTCTTCCGCTGTGCATTATCTCGTACTAAGGATACTACTTGAGGCCATTAAGGACTTATATCATAAGGCGTTGCATTCGAGTCATTGAAGTTCATAGAGACTATTATTAAGTAAATGGCGGTTTAGGTCATTTGAATATTATGAAATGTCAGGCGAATATGTCAATTATGGATGTAACTATAGATTGCCTTTTAAGAATAAATGCAACGTTTGTAAGATGTATCATATAGAGGGCAAGTACCTCGCAATGTTATCAACTATTGTAATTCGTTTGTAATCAATATGGACAACGTCCGGATGATTAGTTTCGGATCCTTTCAGTTGGTATCAGAGCGTTGGTCTTAGCGAACCAGGCCTTGCATTAGTGTGTCTAACTAGTAGTTGTTAGGATACATTAAGTGAGTCTGGACTTTGACCGTGTCTGCCTGTCAAAAGTTTTGCTTAATAATCCTAGTCGGAAATCATCTGCTTATCATCCTTAGGGAACTGCCTGCTTATCATTCTTAAGTCTAGACACGTCTTACTGCATTTAGTGCATCGATAATGTATAGACAAAATTCATATCCTAGCGTATCTGTTACTATAGACATTGCCTGACGTATTTCAAAGATTCTCCGTAATTCATGGGATTTTGATATTATATATACATATGTAAATTATGTATTGAAGAGTACCAAACCCAACTCCTATAATCTATTCCAAACCAAAAATTCATTTCTCCGACCATACAAGATGGATTCTTCATCCAGCTCAAATTCCTCCGACTTTGATAGCTTCGCCGATATGGATTTCCATTCGAGCTCCGAGAACAGCGTTACCGGAATGGATCAACCAATTTCCCATCATCTATTCTGGATGAATTGGGGATGGGTTCGTAATATACTAAATTTCTGGAGGCAAGAAGAAGGTGATCCATTCCATCCACCAAATTGTCCTCTTAACGATGAACCTGAAGCACTTACCGGTGAACCTATTCGAAACACCATTTTCTCGCTCATTTCTAGAGTATCTCGTCATGATTACATACTATCCCATATTTCAAATCTTGTTCATTCGCTCGTTCCAACCGTCAATCATCCCGGTATAATAGAAGAAGTCAACGAACTCCGTGCTCGGGTAGTGGTTTTGGAAAATATGGTGCGAAGGTTACAAACACCAACAGCAGCACCAGCAGCATAATCCGTACTACCATCGTCAACGCCGACAGTACCTTTATCACCCCAAACACAACCGCGCCTTAAATCTCAACATCACAATCTGTATCTCGAATATCAACATCACACGACTCAATATCTGTACTTCGAGTATGATCTTCGTTCTATATATCATTCTACATCGATTATCTTCGCTTTACGTATCGTATGACGATTATGTAATTTCTAAAGTCTTAGAGATTATGTAATCTAGAATTAACGATAAATCAAATGAGTTTAATATCTTATTGACTCATTAAATCTATGATTATCTCTGAAGAAAATATATATGCAAGTATATTTTCATAAAGATAGTAATTAAAAATTCCTTCGTACAAACTATTAATGATGAAAATATTTTAACGGGTGGGTAGTACCCGAGGAATATTTAGAATTCACATTAATAAGTTATATTGTACATTCTTGAATCTGATTCAACGGTTATCTATTATCTTACTTACAACCACCGATATTCGTATCCGCTCACCCCAGAATAACCATTTTCAATCAAATTTCATATTCGGATTTTGACCTACCAGAATCCAACAAGTGGCATAAAGAAGAAAACATTGGACAAAATAAAAAAAAAATTGTTAGAAACACACGATTTAACTAATTAAAAATCTATTAAGGATTCCACGCTAACTGTTCCGGCTAACTCTGGACAATTAAAATGAATTAAAATGTTGATTGTAACATATGAAGCTAAACAATTCTTCAAGCTTGCCACTTGATTTTATCTTAAACCTCATTCGTAACTTGACGATTACAATTCGCATTCAAATCCTTTCATGATTCCTGAAAACACCTCGACCGAGAAGTTGAACCCGCCGCACCTCGCCTACGGAATGAAGATTTATACATACAGTTATACACCTGAAGAACTCTCGAACCCAAATTCATAATTTAACATATAACGTATTGAATCCTTTGCCATTTATTAGCAAGAACAACCCTACAATTCCTTTTCAAGAAGCTAATTTTGTCACAGCTCCACTTCGACTTTTCAGTGAGATTATTTCTATTATAATCATGATATTTATACCTTGTCCTTTGGCCGTCATTACCGGAAAACCTTTTATATCCCTCGACAACATCAACAGGTGCACCAGCAGATCGTTATCCTTTTGGCGAAATCAACAATCATTATTTTGAAAATCTCGCGGAACTTCTTCCATCATATCTATAATGTCTATCCCTAAGAATTTCATAATCTGAACGTGAAGTTTCTGAAAAACACCCGGGACTATGAAATAGTTCTTGAAATGCTAACGAAGCAGCAAAAACTGTAAACGACTTTAACGGTCAAAAGTTTGATGACAAAGAATAGTAAGGTGGTAAAGCTGAAAAAAAAAAAAGTTTGGAACTAGAAAACGGATGAAGCAAAGTATGAAAGAGGCTGTGGATAAATCACAGGGACTGAACCTGCTCTCAAAGAATACAAACGATTCCGTACCTCCTGAAACCATCAGTAAGAACCCTACTCTTTATTCAAAACCTTGCCCGGATGATATTTTTCATCATCATCTTATCTTAGATATTATAAGATATCTTCATATCATTCGTTATACATATTTTTCATATTTCTGGAGATATTTTTACAACTATTCCTATCTGCGATCATTTATCTCTCCGTAACATCTGCGTTACAATATAAAAGAAACTGTGTTAATTTCTAAATTCTGAAACCTCCGAGATTAAAATATAAATGATTTGAAGTAGTGTTGGGAACTGATGCATGAATTAGTATAATATAATGAAACTTGATCAACTTTATTATATTACAGTAAGTCATGTTAAGTTTCTAATGGAATGTGATGATTCACAGTACCGTCATCATGTGCCATGTTACACGGCTCTTACATTCTATCAAGTCTCCAAACATATTAGAACGTATCACCTTGATAGTTCTATTTTTCCAGAATATTCGAGTAATTTAACGAATCAAGATCGTGTCATTACAATTTCATTCTAAAACTAATAGCTAGGTTCATTCCAAATTTCCTACCTACGAATTTCGGACCATTGTTCGCTTGGCTCGAGGACGGGAAGAAGAAACGAAGGGACAAAACCTCAGAATAGAAATAGGAACATAAACCACAGCAAATAAGAGAGAGCATTAACTGTGGATGACAATGATTTTAAGGGACGGGAGTAGGAACATCGAAATATAAGGGAAGGTATAAAACCTAACAACAACCCCGAAACTACAAACCGTGCATATCAATACGTATTGCAACGTAAAGGCACGGGAGAATTAAAAACATTATAATTCCAAGGAAAGGATAAAAGAGAATAGATTCTTCTGGTGATAGATGAAAAAGAAGAATGAAAGATATGAAAGTTAGAAATATAACAAGGATTAGAATGGGATGGAGCATATTAGCGAATGTCTTAAAGTAGGAACTAAAGAGAAAGAATAGAAGATGTGGGAAGAAAGAAAGGGAAGGAGGTAAATTTATAGTGAAATATTCGACAAAGAAATCAAAACAGATTGCCGCGTTAAATCAAAGAAGATGCTGATTGCCGCAAAACTAAATCTTATTACATAAGATTTTCTTTAAAACCCTTAAATCCCGGAAATCGATCATAATCACGTCATCGGTTACAACAATTCTATATTTACTCATTTCACTCTTTTGTGATAGCTTCGCTCGTGCGTCTCACATAACCGAATCGTTTTATCTAAATCTTTCAATAATGATAAAATTTAATTATTACCTCATATTCGTCATGAAAACATTCCTATTGTTATTTATGACAACCTCTACCAAATTTCGAGGACGAAATTTCTTTAACGGGTGGGTACTGTAACGACCCGGAAATTTCCGACCAAATTTAAACTCTAATCTCTATATGGTTCCGACACGATAAGCAAAAACTCTAAAGTTGACCCGCACTTTTTCGATCGTTCTATACTCATAAGATTAATATTTACATAAATTAAACCTTACCAACATGATAAGCAATCCAAATTGTTGAGACTTATGTTTTCGAAAAGAGTTTTACACAACATTTGACCGTCTAGTTTGACCGATGATATCACGAACTATACAATATATGATAATTATACGTTTGTGTATATATATGTATATATACATATTTAACATGATCTAAGAATGTTTTAATATCTCATTTTGTATTAATAACAATAAGTTATAAGTATATTTTGAAACTACTAACTTAAGTTTTCAAAACGATAACCATACGTAACGTTATTTGACTTAAATACTTATGACCTATAATGTTTATACATATATCGTATAAGTAATGTATTTAATCACTTTTAAAGACTTAAATACATAAAACAATATAAGTATATTTACAAAAGATAGCTATATTTGAATCCTCGTTCCGTTTTCTCAAAGATTTCTATACGTATACCTAGGGTATATGTACCCGTATCATACGCAGCTTCTAGATGTATTTACTATTGGTATATACCAATAAAAATCTGCTCCTTAGCAGCCTTAAATGATTAAGAAACATGTGGAACCAACCATTTGTCAAGTAGCATGAATTATTTAGCAAGAAAACAAAGTTAGGTATTTTTTTTTTCCTTTATAACCTAAAAACGTTTTTATGCATGCACACCATTTCTTCACCCCATTTTCTCATACTTACACTTCCATTTCTCTCTCAAAATACTCTTAACTTCATACTTGATCATCTCCAAGCATTTTCCCCATCATTTAGCTTCAAAAACCTTACTTAAACACCATAAGAAAACCATACAAAAACACTTCAAGAAATCCTTCCAAGAACACAAACTTACTTCCAATCTTTCATCCAATTCCATCACCCTTTTGGTTCTAGCTTTTTACTCCTCTTTTACAGCAACCTTGTCCAAGGAACTTGAGGTAGTATCTATGTTCATAACCTTATTCGATTCATATATATATATAGCTATCATATTTTGTGGTATACAATTTTAACAACAAGAACATAGTTTGAAAGTTTTCAAACTTGTTTGCAAACTAAATAGATCCTTCTAACTTAACTTTTAAAATACTTCAAGACCTGTAATATAACTTAAATATATGCTAACTTAACAAGGTATAACTTGGTTTTTCAAAGAATATCTTAAAAACTGTTTTTACGACGTCGGAGTGCAACCAGGGACTGTTTTGGGTTGGATAATTAAAAACCATTTTAAACTTTGAATTGGAGGTTTATTTTCTGGAAAAATAATTTTTACTATGAATATGATAACACATAAAAATTTCATGATTTAATTCAAAGTATAAGTATTTTTAGAAAAATGGTCATTAAGTGTTATTTTTTTGTAACAAAAATGTTTAACTTCATAAGTGTCACTAAAGTTTCACCTATGCCGTGTGATTTTGAATACAAACCAAGGTATTTTCAGTTCATAGTCTTAAAGAGGGACTCGATCCAAGGAGATGGCAAGTTGAATCAACGAAAACGGATTTGTAACGAAGAAACTATGACCGAAACAAAATTGGTTATCCTAGACTTGTTTAACTTCGGGATTAATTGGGAAAAATTAAATAAATCACATATTTCTAAGATAACATGATATTTTATATATATGTACTTATAATTCAATTTTATATGGTTCAGGATCACCCGTAAACAACACGAGAAGATTAATCATAAGATCCCATGTTTGTACGCAACACGTCATTTGACAACACCGGTACTTTATGTACGCAACACGTCATTTGACAACACCGGTACCGTGGGTCAAGATTAATCTCGACCAATACATATACGATGGGGTTTTATTTATTTCGTTGGGGGTTTTATTTATTTCATTGCGGGTATATTAAACATCTAAAAATGAACCATTAAAATTGAATTACTAACAACGAGCTGCTAACTACGGACTAAGGAATTATTCAAAGTATTAAAAGTATAACAAGTATATATATGTGACGTTTGTTTAAAAAGAAAAGGTATTGATATATTATATATGGATAGGTTCGTGATATCAACCGGAGACCAAGTCAAATTATATATATCTTCAAGACGAAAGTGAGTATATAGTCCCACTTTTAAACTCTAAATATTTCGGGATGAGAATACATGTATTTTATGTTTTACGTTATGGACACAAGTAACTGAAAATATATTCTACGTTGAGTTGTACCACTGGCATACTTCCATGTAGCTTGGTAACTAATATTTACAGCGGTATTGTAAACGCGAATCCTGTTGATAGATCTATCGGGCCTGACAACCCCAACCGGACTGGACGACCAGTATTCAACGGTTGCACAGTACTTCGTTTCGTGACTACACTTGGTACAGTGTAGTAAGATTTCATATTAAAGGGAATATGCGACGTGATTAATTGTTAAGTATGGTTACCAAGTGCTCAACCACTTAGAATATTTTTATTAAAATGTTTATATATGAAATCTTGTGGTCTATATTTATATCGCTGTCGACATTAAACCTATATCTCACCAACTTTATGTTGACATTTTAAAGCATGTTATTCTCAGGTATGAATTAAGTCTTCCGCTGTGCATTATCTCGTACTAAGGATACTACTTGAGGCCATTAAGGACTTATATCATAAGGCGTTGCATTCGAGTCATTGAAGTTCATAGAGACTATTATTAAGTAAATGGCGGTTTAGGTCATTTGAATATTATGAAATGTCAGGCGAATATGTCAATTATGGATGTAACTATAGATTGCCTTTTAAGAATAAATGCAACGTTTGTAAGATGTATCATATAGAGGGCAAGTACCTCGCAATGTTATCAACTATTGTAATTCGTTTGTAATCAATATGGACAACGTCCGGATGATTAGTTTCGGATCCTTTCATCAAGTCAAAAAACACGAATTTATAGAAATCTAGAGTTTTTAGAAAGTTACCCAAACTTGATGAAATTTGTATCAAAATGTAGAGGATGAAGAGAGGATCACGAAAATGTAGTTTGTTTTGAAGTTTGCTTCCAATCCCGAATTTAGATGATGATTTTATGAAGTTGGGGTTTGTGTGTGTGTTCTTGCTAGAGAGAAAGAGAGAGAGAGGGAGATGGTTGAATGGTGGTGATTGGGGTGGACTAGTTGACCTAGTCAACTAGTTTGCCCCGTGTCAATTTTAGTCCCTCGAGTTTAGAAGCGGGTGCGGGATTTTACCGAACGAATATTTTGAAAACGCTCGAGTAAATGAGTGATGTTATAATTAAATAACGGAAATATTATGAACGTTAGTCAACGGAAACTACGAATTTAAATAACGAAATATTATGTTTAAAAAAAAAAAAGACGGTGTTAAAATTAAATTTAACGGAAAAACGCGGGATGTTACAGTTATCAAATTTTTCGGTCACCTCAAATAACATTCCTAACTCTGTTTGAGTTAAACACATTAAACTTGAACTAGAAAAATTGGATATCGTGTTCGCTAATTCTTTTGTCAAAGTGATTAACAATGGAGATAGCACTCTATTTTGGAAAGATTCATGGCTCGGTAGCCATCCACTATGCAAAAGATTCAACAGAATTTACAGGTTTGAAGCATCTAAATATGCACTTGCAGGTTTGAAGCATCTAAATATGCACTTGGGTAATAAGAAACGAAACATCAACGATGTTGTCTTGGAATTGGTTCAGACACCCTTCTGGAAGATCGCTTGAAGAACTAAATTGCATTAAAGATGAAATAGCTGCTTACGAGTTCAGTCATAATGGGAAAGATGAATGGAAATGGTCGCTTCATGGTTCAGGACATTTCCATACTAGTGTACTTACGGAGTTAATAACCATGAGACTTTCATCAGAAGCTGCAACAACTTCAACACTACGTAACAACTTCTTACCACAAAAAGTTGAAATATTTGTGTGGCAAGTCCTAAAAAATAGACTTTCGGTTAGAACCGAACTTGAAAAAAGAGGTATTGATCTCGATTCGACTAGATGCCCAATATGCGAAAATCATATCGGGACCTTGGATCATACTCTACTACACTGCTCATTTGCCTTGGAAATATGGGGTCGTGTACATTGTTAGTGGATCTCTCAATTACGTCCAAATGGTTTGGTTAAGGACATCCTAACAGTGAGCAATGGTTGCGGATATACTGGACAATCCAAAAAACTTTGGCAAGCATGTGTTTGGGTATCTTCGTACATCATTTGGCAAAATAGAAATAGAATACTTTTTCGGAACCAAAAATGGATGGTACCTATCGCCTACCAAGAAATACAATCTCGTAGCTTCGATTGGATATGCAGTCGGGTGAAGAACAGATTTTTCGAATGGCTGCAGTGGATCTCAAGCCCAAACTTAATTGTAGACCCGGGTTGATCGAATTCCTTGTATTTCTCGTGTTATTCTCATGTTTTTCTGTTACTAGTCTCGATAGTTTCCATTGTAATTAGCTCTCGTGTGTTTTGTTTTGTCGACTCCATAGTCTCAGGCTTGAAGGTTTTTTGTACATTTCGGTTTATCAATAGAAAGTTATGTTAGCTTTTCAAAAAAAATAAATAAGCATGCGCTAAGTTAGAAATCATAATTGTAGTGACCCGAACTTTTCCATGTTTTTATATATTAAATGAAATTGATATTTACATGATTAAATGTTTCCAACATGTTAAGCAATCAAACTTGTTAAGACTTGATTAATTGAAAAGGATTTTGTGTTAACATTTGACCACCCAGTTTGTCCGACGATTCACGAACGTTAAAACTTGTAAAAACGACATGATGATTGAAACAACCCAACCCGTATTCCATACGATAATTTTTTTTTTAAAATAATACACATTTACGCACCAATTAAATATGTAATCATTCCACACGTTCGTTGGAACATACAACAAGTTTTAGTGTTTACAAAAGGCACAAAGGCCATTAACGAATGAGATACAAGTTTGACCAATACAAAAATGATAGTTTTAAACCAAACAACACATCGAGCATGGTTTGGGACTAAACTACCCAAAACGCTAGGCCAACTTCCAAAAGCTCCAACATAACATCATCAAGGGACACCTAGTGCCCAACAACCCCTTGCCCTTGTCCACACCTGCATCTAAAAAGATAAACAACGAGAGGGGTAAGCTAATGCTTAGTGAGTGCAACAATTATACGTATACATATACAACCTACTTACTTGCAATCACTTACACATTTACCGCATACATGCTATCAATATAAATAATCATACCATCCCAAGTACATTACCAAACCTTTCTCCATACGAGCCATCATAATAATAGCATATAGTTTAAACAATATAATATGCTACAATCCACACACAACCATGGTTAACCAATCGAACGAGGGAACGGTGTTTAAAGACCGTCGGAGTTCATAACAACCATTAGTGCACTTAACACCTCGTACACTAACTCCATGGGTGGCATCTTAACACCTCGATACTTCACCCTGAGTGGCATCTTAACACCTCGATGCTTCACCCATCTATTCTACGGAGTGGTGCCTTAACACCTCGACACTTCACCCCTAGGTAGCATCTTAACACCTCGATGCTTCACCCATCACGTGAGTAGTGGTGTCTTAACACCTCGACACTTCACAACTCATACTACAAAAATAAATACATCATACATGCACGCATATAATTATTCCACTCACCTTAACACCTCGGTGGTGATTTAATGCTTCCGAAGGCTTCAAAGCAAGGTACCTATTATATAAGTACACATTCAATTACACACTAGTGGAATTAACCACATTACACATACTTGAGCATTTAATGACTCAATTCGCATTAAATGACTCAACCACACCAAAACCGCCCTTAAATGGCCAAGACCCAACTTTAACCACTAAAGCTAGTGAATTAAAGTCTTCTAACCTCAACTAACACAAACTTAGCGTAATTCATACCCATTTCACCCAAACTATGTCAACTAGTACATTTTGACCCATTTTAATTACTTAGCCTCACAATCAAGTCAAACTTACCCATTAACACTTCTTTCATAAATCTAAAAGTGTATTAGTGACTAGCAATACCATTTGACACTTACAACCTCAAATCACAAGACCAAAACCCTAGTTTGTGGCTATTAGGGTTTCATTACAACAATATAACCCAAATTCACCCATTTTACCCTCAAATGGGTCACCCAAATCTCTAGTAACCAAAACCCTAACCATTAACCAATTAAAACTCAAAACTTAGAGTAAGAACTTACCGAGACTATCAACGTGTAGCTAGAGACACAAGCAACAACTTTAATTCTTGCTCCAAGGTTTGATTCACAATTCTCCAACTCCAAATCTTAAATTTAATCTAAATGGGTTTTGTGTTTTGGGAGAGAAAATGGAAAGTAAAGAAAAAAAGAAATGAATTAAATGAACAAGTGGTGGAGATTTAATGCTCCCATCAGATCTACACGTTAAATTACCAATTTACCCCTTGAAATCCCTTAAAAAGAGCAAAGTCCGGAATCTGTCCAGCAGGACTGCAGCGGCGCAGCTCATTCGTCGCGGCGCGACGTATAAAGGGAAATTCGACCCTTCTTAACCCATTTTCTGATCCAGGTTTGCTTGATATGCCGCGGCGCGGACCACTTTGTCGCGGCGCGGCTTAAAGCTGCACCTGAACAGCTCGACCACCTTAAGAAAATTTTGATTTTTATTTAATTGTACACTCCATTCCCGCTTCAATATTCGCCTAACCCTCAACAATAGTCTCACAAGACTTAACGCTATCAAAACTCATGTTTAAACTTATATATGCACACATTATCAAGTATACATATATGTATATATACATCTACACATATATATTCATACATTTACGCATAAGCTAACGAGTTATAAACGTACAAATGATTAAGTATGTACCTTTCGATACGTAAGGAAAAACGGGATGTTACAATGATATATATATGGACATATATATGGTTAACATGAAATTATGATAAGTAAGTATCTCACTAAGTATATTAACAATGTGTGATATACATAAAAAATGAGAATATTGAATTATGAAGCTCGAAACGATATACATAACGATTATCGTTATAACAACGTCTTACTAAATACATATGTATTGTTGATGTTAAAGCTAAGGGGTATAAAATACTATTAAATTTTAGAAGGAAATACTATTAAATACGCTACAATTTTACACAAGATATTTATTTATTTATAGAATGGATATACTTAAACCTTGCTACAACACTTATAGGCAGTGTACCTAATCGTACAGTAGTGTAGTTTTTAGTAAGTCCGGTTCGTTCCATAGGGAAAATCTTTAAACAAAGCTTAACGCTATATTAGTTTACTTTTATAAAAATACAAATATATATATATATATAAGTAATATTATTATTATAAAGGGGGTTTTTTACCGTTTAATGACCGGTTTGTCGATTTTAAAAACTTTAGTTGCAGTTAAAACAAAATGTAAAATATTAAATAAATAAAAGACTTAATTTAAAGCTTAAAGTAAATAACGATAATGAAATTGCGAATAATAAAAGTACGATAAAATAAACTTGCGATAATTAAAAAGTATGATAACTAAAAGTGCAATTAAATACAATAACAATAAATAAAAATGCGATAATTAGAAGTGCAATTAAATATAAATTAAAGAAAATTAAATATGAAATAAAAGAATTATGCTTATTTAAACTTCCGTAATCATGATGTTTGACGTGTTGATTTTAGTTTTATGCCCATGGGTTAATTGTCCTTTGTCCTGGATTATTTAATATGTCCGTCTAGTTTTTGTCCATAACAGTCCATCAGTCATAAATATAAAGTGCGAGTGTCCTCGTCAAATTATCCTTATACCCGAAGTTTAAATATTCCAACTAATTGGGGACTTAAACTGTAACAAGATTTTAATACTTTGTTTAATAATTACACCAGGATGTCGACTGAGTGTAACCCAAGGTTTTAATACTTTGTTATCAATTATGCCAAGTGTCCTTGTACATAATTTCACCCCTGTTTTAATAATTCTAGTGGCTATTAATCCATTCCCGTGTCCGGTTAAATGAACGATTATTCGTACATATAAATACCCCGCCCATCGTGTCCGATTGAGTGTATATGGTAACTTATGGGTACGTCCAATTATAAATCTTTATATTAACAGTAACAAACTATCATTTAGTTAAACAAATATAAAGCCCATTAATAGCCCATAGTCTAATTTCCACAAGTGTCGTTCTTTTGTCCAAACCCCAATTATGGTACAAAGCCCAATTACCCAATTTTAGTAATTAGCCCAACATCATGATTACTTCATTTTAAATAAGCATAATAATAACTTAGCTACGAGACATTAAATTAAAAAGTTTGAACATAACTTACAATGATTAAAAATAGCGTAGCGTTACACGGACATAATTTCGACTTACACCCTTACAACATTCGCTAACATACCCTTATTATTAGGATTAAAATTAAAATTAAAATTAAAATATAAATTATAAATATAAATATTACGTATAGATAGATGGATGGATATATATTGGATTAAAAATGATCAGAATTCGTTGGGTTTTATAGGGAGTTTCAGTTTTTGGGGCTCCTCGACTCGCGGCCCATTCCTTCTTCAAACTCCGCGAGTCGCGGAGATCGTTTTTACAGCTCACCCACATTTGGATCTTTGTTTGCCGACGATTTATTTTATAAATATAATATATATATAATTAATATAATTAATTATATATTATATTATATTTATATACATAGTTAACTTGTAATTTTTAGTCCGTTGCATCGAGCGTTGAGAGTTGACTCTGGTCCCGGTTCCGGATTTTCGAACGTCCTTGCGTACTATTTTATATCTTGTACTTTGCGTTTTGAATCTTGTATTCTTGTAATTTCGAGACGTTTCTTATCAATAATTGGAACCTCTTTGATTGTATTTTGTACTTTTGAGCTTTTTGGTCGTTTGCGTCTTCAATTCGTCGAATCTGTCTTTTGTCTTCACCTTTTAATATTTAAACGAATATCACTTGTAAATAGAACAATTGCAACTAAAAGCTTGTCTTTCTAGGGTAATAATGCTATGAAATATATGTTCGTTTTTAGCATTATCAAATATTCCCACACTTGAGCGTTGCTTGTCCTCAAGCAATATCGTCTTGAAATACTAGAATCACTTCTTTATTCTTCACACTTTGTACATCAGTGATTTCTATACGGCGGTATAAACAATGGTAGTAACGATATGGTTTACAGTCCCACATGACTATAAAAATTTAGATCCATTAAGGAAACTGGATCTTTATGAAAACATTTGATCTTTTGAAAATTAAATCTAGTTTTTACCCTAGATAAGTTTTTCGGAATAATCCTTCACCGGTGTTTGCAAATTATTTTTGTGGGTTTGGTGGGTTTCAGATTTGAAAATTTTAGCTCAAAACTTATGGTTTTGTGTCACCCACTTGCTAACCTTGTATTAGGAAAGCAACACGTCCAGTATACTTGCTCCGTATATTACCTTTCGGTAAACTACCGTCCGGTTGTAAAGGAAAGCGTTGAACAAGCAACTGTTAAAGCAATGTCCCCTGACATGCTTTTAATTATGGTCTATAACGTGTCGGACACAATTACTATCCTTGGTAGGAGCTAAGCTCACCCTTATAATTTTCCGGTCTGGCACAAGGTCCTGTCTTTGACCATGCTATGCAACCACCGTTCTTACGGTTGATACCCGATTTGGTTCAGGTGACCTAATGAATTCCAGGTGAATTCCTAGGATTTTACGTTCAATGGTAATGAACGCATTGAAAATGGGTTTTTAGAAAACAAATCGGTTTGTAATTTTGATCAAAATATTTTCTCGTTCAGGCTCGAGTTTAGATATCATTGAATTCCATGAGTTTGTAATTCTCAATCTTTAAGGTCAATCTCAAGGATTGAGTAATATCAAGCTTAAAAGCTGATTTTTGATCTTTTAAGGAGATTATCCTTTCTAGGGATCTGATTCATTAGTCTTATCCAGCTAATTTGCACGGTGCCCCCCATTGTACGAGATAAATCCTTCTCATGGTTAGGATAAATCTGACCACTTGGCGACCCTGTTTAATGCCGAGGTCCGTGGATTTCCTGCTGATTTTAGTGATGACTTTTCTAGATTTTTCGTCAACCTACAGCTGGTCTGGACGACAACTTCCTGACCTAAATCAAGAAGCGCGTTTCTTTTCGGAAGACTTTACTTCCTTTTAATGATGGAATTGATTCATCGTGTAGATCCATCTTTCTTACAGTAAATCAGGTAAAACTTTTTAGTTTAGTCTAAAGCAAAAGTATTTTCAGTTATTTGTACAGAAATATGTGACATATGTTTAAAATATCTTGGTAAATTTTCCCACACTTGGCTTTTATTTTCCTTTTTATTGTCCTCTATTCCATTTTAAATGAATTTTAACATTTTGGTTTGTTTCTCAATTTATGTCCTTTCCGAGGTAACAATAATTTCGGTGTTAAAACCTAGTTTTATCGTTCATAAATATGTATAAACATGATTTTGAGTTCATTTAGTTGAAAATTTTGAAAAATTTTACTAGAATTGGGTAGTCAGTATATAAGACTAGGGCTGTTCTTTATTATCAGAGAGCACTAGATTCTAATACAACTACTACTTTACTAGTATTTCTAATGGTAACCAAGTGTATAAAGTAAAAATTTTAAAATCCGAAAGAATTTAACCCCTTCCCACACTTAAGATCTTGCAATGCCCTCATTTGCAAGAAATCAGTAACAATTTAAATTATTGAGGGTGATTTGTGTGAAAATGATTAAATTTTACCAAAGTTTCCAAACATATTTGTGTTTGCTTGCTGAATGATAAATGGTGCATATCATTTGTTCATTCCGTCTTGTTGTTATTTCACATATATTTTTCATCTTGTCGTCAAAATTAGTTGTTTTTGCTGAACTTAATGCCAGTCTTTGAAAATGCGTTGTTTTACCCTGTTGTGTACATAAAATAAACTGCAAACATATATACATATTTTTGAAGTTTGGTATATTACCCCATATTCAAAAATTATTAAAATCTAAGAATAAAAGTTAGAAAATTATAAAAACTATTACAATATTAACATAAGTATTAAACATATCAACATTACAAATTACAAAATAAATAAAACTAATAGATTAGGGATGATACTGATACCAGTAGGGGTTCCATACATAACCATATGTGCTATAAAATGCTTCGGTTGGGTTATACGTAGGATACGGTGGTTGGATCTCTATAGACCAGGGAGGGAATATGGGCGATGGAGTAGGAATATAGTTTCTACCTATATGTTGGCAATAAGCTATGATTTGGTTTTGATGAACTTGCCAATCTTCAAATGCTCTATGTCTAGCATTTTCATACTCTTGTGAAGCTATAAACCTTTGCATTTCTGCCATTTCATTTTCCCCTCCTACATTACCTTGCTGTTGGTTTCTCTCAACCTGTGGATGTCTACCATTATATCGTACTGCGGCATTATTTCGCCTCTTCAAAACTTTCGCACCATGGTATACATTTAAACCTATTGTATCTCGGGGTTCTGGTTCTTCGATTAGTAATCCCCCCCGACTTATATCCACACCGAGATATTCAGTAATCAAAGTAATAAATATACCACCTCCTATTATGCTATGCGGTCTCATCCCCCTAACCATAGCTGATAAATAATAACCCACACAATAAGGTATACTTACAGTGCCTTGTGGGTCTCGAATACACATGTGGTAAAACAAATCCTGTTCATTTACCTTTTCCTTGTTCTTACCTCGTTGTGTAATCGAATTGGCTAAAAATCTATGAATTACTCTTAACTCTGCTCTATCTATATCCAAATAAGAGTAATTTCCCCCTTTAAATCGGTGATGGCTAGTCATTTGACTCCATACACCATGCGTATCAAAATTTTCGTCTATCTTCCTACCGTTCAATATCAACCCTTTACAATCGGCAGATGCTAACTCCTCAGGCGTATATATACGTAAAGCCTGAGCCATGTCTAGTAAAGACATGTGGCGCATCGAACCTCCTAACAAAAATCTAATAAAAGATCGATCGGTTAAACTAGCTACCCGATCATTTAATTCTATACTACACAACAATTCTTCACACCATACTTTATATACAGGTCTACTCATGTTGAATAACCGTACCCAATCGTTAAAAGTAGAATTACCATACCTCTGTGAAAGTAATTCTCTAATTGGCCCAGCCAATTCTACAGCTTCTAATGGTCCCTATTCTATGACCCTAGGTACCTCAACAGCTTTAGAATGAAGAGTATGCAAACCCCTTTGGTATTTTGGATAATCTATCCAAAGTCTGTCAAATCTCAGGTTCGGGTGCAAATCTTCCAAGTGCATATCAGAAAATGTCATGACTGGATGAGGTATATCTTGTTTGTAGTAGTTATCCACCTTCTGTTGTTCCGTATTCTCAGCAGGAGCATTGCGAGCTTGGGATGAAGATTCACCCCTTTCAGTCTGCAAAACACATAAAACACAATTTTTGTGCATCCAAATATGCATTAGTGTCAGCAAAATCATCAATCAAAATAATTACAATGACATGATCAATTTATATCAAACTTAAGCTCATTTACATATTTTCATCAAATCTACACTTTTTCAAATAAGCATATACGAAAATGTTCGCCAAGTTCATAAGCATTCAACTCAAATAACATGTCAAAATAATCATTACTAGCAATTAAACAAGTTTCAAATGGCATTATCTCTCAAAAATCAAGTTCATGAATTTTAGACTTGAAAAAGTCCACTTTAATTCTCAAAATCATGTTTAGGCTCAAAGTTTGGATCATTTAACTACCTAAACATGTTACACTACTTAATTTAGCAACAATTCATGACAAAAATCGGCCATAACCTGTTTATATCAAAAAGCCCCAAATTTGCTCAAGAACACAAACCCTAGATTACTCAAAATTTGAAGTTTAAGGCTTCTAATCATGTTAAATAGCATCAATCTAGGTTATACAAGTATAATACATAAACAATTTAAGCATAATTACACTAAAAAGCATCAAAATCAAATTGGGTATAAAATTGCTCAAGAACACTAATTTTCGGATTAAATGGTGTTTAGGTGTAAAAATTTACCGTTTTTCTTGAGTAATTCCTTGATAGCATCCTTCTCAACATGATTTTAGGTAAAGATTTGATGATTATCGGTCAAAAATTGCGAATTGGGGAGGTCTTTTTCGGGTTTTTGCGCAGTATTTTCGGGTTTTATTTCGCAGAATTTGGTGTGGTATTGTGCAACTGAGCTGTTCTTTACGTTTTTTTTTTTGTATTTTGGTCCCTCCGCGAGTCGCGGTGTTTGACCCTTCAAACTCCGCGAGTCGCGGAGTTTGTATTTTTTTTTTTTTTATATCTTATACTAATTAAAACAATTAAGTAATTAATTTTAAAATTTTGTTTCCCTTGTTATTTAGGACGAGGTCGTTTCGGATCGATGTCCTAGTCCGTCCTTCAACAAAATTTTAAAATTTGTCTTTTTCAAGCGATTGTTTTAAAAGCTTAGATTTTTGGTTTTTTTTTTTTTTTTTTTTTATGTTTTTGGCATACTTTAATTCAATAAGATTAAAAATAATGATAATAAAAGTTCTCGTCTCTCCCTCGGGTAAAGCAATTTCGGTTCAATGACCTAGTCTTCAACTTACGACGAATTTTAAAAATTATATTTTTAACTTAATGAGATAAAGTAAATTTTTGTTTTTAAATTCACACCAACTTAAATTAAAAATACATAAAATTCAAAATTAATATTAAAAATTCACACTAAACTTAAAATTTGAAATGCATAAAATTAAAAATTCATATTTTAAAAATTAAAAATTCACACCAAACTTAATTTAAAAATTCATATTATAAATTCACACCAAACTTATATTAATTTTTTAAATATTTATAATTTTAAATATATTGTTTTTACAAAGTTTACAATATTAATTTAAGATTTATATATTAATTTTAAAAACATGGTAAAAATAAAATTAAAAATCTTTTTGGCTTTTTATCCCACTTTAATCAATCAAATATTATCAAAAATATGCGCCCCTCTTTTCGGTAAAGTAATTTCGGTTCCAAGACCTAATTTAACTCATGACGAATTTTTGAAATATTTTGGGTTGATTGATTAAAGATATTTATACCTTAAGAATAAACGTTAAATTTCGCAGTGATGTAATAAATTTTTGTATGATATCAATAATTTTGGTCGCCAAACCTAATTTTATTTAATACCAATTTAATACTTTATAGCGAACAAATTAGCGTTTATTATCAAAAGGTTAAAAAAAATAAAAATAAAAACTGTACAGACTTACCTGTGAGATAGTATTCTTAGTTATATGATCTATCCCATTCATAAGATAGTCGGTTTAATTAATTTTCCATGGCTACATAGGCGTAACCTCGAGCATTCAGTGTTTTTTCTTCTAAACATATGAACGGTCCGTCTCTGCATAAAGTAACAAATTCGGTGTTTGAATAGGTTTGATTATTTGAACATTTACCTCCATGTGACCATTTTCCGCATTTGTGACATCTTCTAGGTGTCGTGCTCTTCTTTTCGCTGCGGATTTTGATTTTCCTTTACCAAATTGTAACTTATAATCTTCGCATCTGGATTCTTTTCTTACTCCGTCCAATCTTTCTCTGATTACTGATACTATTTCACTCGGAAGTGTGTCATTATTTCGTTTAGTGATCAAAGCGTGTAGCATTAGACCATGGTTTAGTTCACAGGCAGTCTTCATTTCCTAAAAAAAATAAAAATTCAGAATGGGGGGAGAAGACTAGTTCTTTAGGGTCTGCTAGGGAAAGACCATTCGGGTTCCATTTTCGAGAACTACATGAAAATAGACAATCTAACTCTAACAGAAATACATATTATCCTTTAAAGACTTGATTCTCCCCACACTTAGTTAGTTGTGGTATCGAAATTGTGATTAACTTCATTGTCGACTTCCATCGGACTATCTATGTAATGTTTAACTCTGTGACCATTAACTTTAAATTCAATTCCATTTGAATTTATTAATTCTATCGTTCCGTATGGGAAAACTCTTTTGACTATGAATGGTCCAGACCATCTTGATTTCAATTTTCCAGGAAATAGCTTGAATCGTGAATTGAAAAGAAGAACTCTGTCTCCTTCTTTAAATTCTTTTAAACTTCTGATTCTTTTATCATGCCATTTCTTCGTTCTTTCTTTATAGATTAACGAATTTTCGTATGCTTCATGTCTTAATTCTTCTAATTCGTTTAGTTGACTTAATCGTAGATGTCCAGCTTCATGTATATCAAGATTACATGTCTTCAAAGCCCAAAATGCTTTGTGTTCAATTTCTACTGTAAGATGACATGCTTTTCCGTAAACAAGTCTAAAAGGTGTGGTTCCAATTGGAGTTTTGTAGGCTATTCTAAAAGCCCAGAGTGCATCCTCCAATTTAATGGACCATTCCTTCGGATTTGATCCTACGGTTTTTTCTAGAATACTTTTTAAAGCTCGGTTGGTATTTTCAACTTGTCCACTTGTTTGTGGATGATATGTGGTGGAGATTTTATGAGTTACTCCATATCTTTTAAGAACTTTCTCAAGTTGATTATTACAGAAATGAGTACCCCGATCACTTATTAAAGCTTTCGGTGTTCCAAACCTTGCAAAAAGACGTTTTAAAAAGTTGACTACAACTCGTGCATCGTTAGTTGGGAGAGCTTGTGCTTCCACCCATTTAGATACATAATCAATGGCTACGAGAATATAGAGATTATTATGAGATTTTGGAAATGGACCCATAAAGTCAATACCCCAAATGTCAAATACTTCACATACTTGGATGACATTTTGTGGCATTTCATCACGTTGACTTATTTTTCCGGCCCTTTGACAAGCATCACAGGATTTGCAAAGAAGGTGTGCGTCTTTGTAAATTGTAGGCCAATAGAATCCAGCTTCATAAACTTTTCTTGCTGTTAGTTGAGGCCCATAATGCCCTCCTGTTGGTCCTGTGTGACAATGGTTTAAAATTTTACTAGCTTCATCTCCAAATACACAACGGCGTATTATTCCATCGGGACAACTTTTAAACAGATGTGGATCTTCCCAAAAATAGTGTTTTATATCACTGAAGAATTTCTTTCGTTTTTGGTACGATAATCCTTTTTCAAGGAATCCACATACTAAGTAGTTTGCATAGTCTGCATACCATGGTATTTCATTATAATCTATCTTCAATAGATATTCATCAGGAAAGTTGTCTTGTATGGCCGATTCATTTAGAACTTCTAACTCGGGATTTTCAAGACGAGAAAGATGATCAGCGGCGAGATTTTCTGCTCCTCTTTTATCTCGGATTTCAATATCAAATTCTTGTAAGAGTAATATCCAGCGGATTAATCTTGGTTTAGCATCTTGTTTCGAAAATAGGTATCTAAGAGCAGAATGGTCGGTATAGACCACCGTTTTAGCTAGAACGAGATATGAACTAAATTTGTCAAAAGTAAAGACAATAGCAAGGAGTTCTTTTTCAGTAGTTGTATAATTTGTTTGTGCTCCTTGTAACGTCTTACTAGCATAATATATAGGTTGAAATCATTTTTCAATCCTTTGTCCTAAAACGGCTCCCATTGCAAAATCACTTGCATCGCACATTAATTCAAACGGTAGATTCCAATTTGGTGTTATCATGATCGGCGCATTAGTGAGTTTCTCTTTAAGAATATTAAAAGATTTGATACATTCATCTGAAAAGATGAATGGAGCATCCTTTTCTAGGAGTTTATTCATAGGAGTGGCAATTTTAGAAAAATCTTTTATGAAACGTCGGTAAAAACCGGCATGCCCTAGAAAACTCCTAACTCCTCTAACATTGGTGGGATGTGGAAGTTTAGCAATTACATCTACTTTAGCTCTATCCACTTCAATTCCTTCTTTTGAAATTTTATGTCTAAGAACGATGCCTTCTTTAACCATGAAATGGCATTTCTCCCAATTAAGTACTAGATTTGATTGTTCGCATCTAATAAGCATTCGTTCCAGATTAACTAGACATGATTCAAATGTATCACCGAAGACTGAAAAATCATCCATGAAAACTTCCATGCATTCTTCTATCATGTCGTGAAAAATCGCCATCATACACCTTTGAAAGGGTGCAGGGGCGTTGCAAAGTCCAAATGGCATGCGTTTGTAAGCAAAAGTACCATAAGGGCACGTGAATGTGGTTTTTTCTTGGTCCTCGGGTGCTATTGCAATTTGAAAATATCCGGAAAATCCATCAAGAAAGCAATAGTAACTATTTCCGGCTAATCTTTCTAACATTTGATCAATGAAAGGTAAGGGAAAGTGATCTTTTCTGGTGGCGTCATTTAATTTTCTATAATCAATACACACACGCCATCCTGTTACAGTCCTAGTAGGAATAAGCTCATTTTTCTCATTTGTAATGACAGTCATGCCACCCTTCTTAGGCACGCATTGAACTGGGCTTACCCATGGACTATCAGAAATTGAATAAATTAGACCTGCGTCTAGCAGTTTAATAATTTCTTTTTTAACTACATCTTGCATATTAGGATTTAGTCTTCGTTGGCGTTGCACATACGTTTTATGACCTTCTTCCATAAGGATTTTATGTGTGCAATACGAAGGACTTATTCCTTTAATATCATGAATCTTCCATGCAATGGCTGGTTTATGAGATTTCAACACAGAAATGAGTTGTGATTTCTCATTTTCAGTAAGAGAAGACGATATTATTACAGGTAATTCAGATTCACCATGTAAATAAGCGTATTCCAAATGGTTTGGAAGCGGCTTTAGCTCTAATTTCGGAGGTTCTTCTATCGATGATTTATATCGATATCTGTCTTCTTCTTTTAGCATTTGAATTTCTTCTGTTGTTGGTTCATATCCATTAGCTATTAGTGTAGCTAACATTTCAGCTTCATCAATTGGTTCAGTACTTTCTCCTAAAGAACATTCTCCTGTTCCTTGTAATTCTGGAAATTCTTCTAACAATTCTGCATGTGAATCTATAGTTTGAATATAATAACATGTATCATCTGCAGATTGCGGTTGTTGCATTGCTCTATCAACTGAAAAGGTAACACTCTCATCCTCTATACTTAGGGTCAATTTCTTACCAAACACGTCTATCATTGCTTTAGCCGTGTTTAAGAATGGTCTTCCTAATATGAGAGGAACTTGAGAATCTTCTTCCATGTCCAGAACAACAAAATCTACTGGAAATACTAAAGTACCAACTTTAACTAGCATGTTCTCCATTATCTCTCTAGGATATTTTATTGATCGATCAGCTAGTTGTATACTTATTCTTGTTGGTTTCAATTCTCCAAGGTCTAGTTTAGCGTATAGTGAATACGGCATTAAATTTATACTAGAACCTAAGTCTGCTAATGCTTCTATTGAACTAAGACTACCCAGAAAATATGGAATTGTGAAACTTCCTGGATCAGATAATTTTTCCGGTATTTTATTCAACAGCACTGCTGAACAATTAGCATTCATAGTAACAGCCGAGAGTTCTTCCTTTTTCTTTCTATTCGTGATCAGATCTTTCAAGAATTTAGCATATCTAGGCATTCCTGAAATCACATCAATGAAAGGAAGATTTACATTTATCTGTTTAAACATATCTAAGAATTTGGATTGCTCGAATTCAAGTTTCTCTTTCTTCATTTTACTCGGGTAAGGAAGTGGTGGTTGGTATGGTTTAACATAAGGTTTAGCCTTAACTGTGTTATCTTCATTAACCTTTTCAACTACCCGTTCTTTTTCCTTATCTTGTTCAGGTTGTGGTTCTTGTGGAGTAGGAATAGCTTCATTAGAAGTTACAGGTATTTCAGGTGGTTTAAGTGTTGTACCACTTCTTGTTGTAATGGCTTTAGCTGTTTCATTCCGGGGGTTTGCATTTGTATCACTAGGTAGACTTCCCGGTTTTCTTTCACCTATTAATCTTGCTAGGTTACTTACTTCTTGTTCCAGATTTTGAATAGAAGCTTGTTGATTTCTAAATGATTGAGCATTTTGTTCATTGGTTTGTTTTTGAGATGTGAAAAACTGCATTTGAGTTTCAACTAGCTTCGTCATCATATCTTCTAAATTCGGCTTTTTATCATCGGGTTGTGGTGGTTTGTTTTGAAAATTAGGTCTTTGCTGATTGTAAGTATTATTGGATACTTGTTGATTGCTAGGACCTTGTTAGTTGTTGTATGGAACATTTCTGTTATAATTCTGGTTTTGATTGTAGATCGGTCTTGGCGGTTGATAATTATTCTGATAATTATTTCCAGGCCTTTGGTTTATGTATGAAATATTCTCTCTTTGTTCCATTGTTAATTCAATACTGAGACAATCTTTTGTCAAATGTGGTCCTCCACACTGCTCACAACTAATTCGTATTGAGTGAATATCCTTAGTCATCTTTTCCATTCGTCTCTCGACAGCATCTATCTTTGCGGAAATGGAATCTAAGTCATGGCTAGAATCGGCTCTAGCTGCTTTAGATGATCTAACGATATCTTTTTCTTGGTGCCACTCATGTGAGTGGGAAGCATTGTTATCAATAATTTTATAAGCATCAGTTTCGGTTTTCTTCATAATGGAAACACCAGCTGCTATATCTATGTCTTTCCTTGTAGTGATGTCGCATCCTTGGTAGAATATTTGTACTATTTGACAGGTGTCTAAACCATGTTGCGGACATCCTCTTAATAACTTTCCAAATCTTGTCCACGCCTCATATAGAGTTTCATTTGGCTTCTGTGTAAACGTAACAATTTCTGCTTGAAGTCTTACGGCTTTAGATGCAGGAAAGAATTGTTTAAGAAATTTTTCAACTAAAACATCCCATGTATCAATCGCCCCTTCAGGTAACGATTCTAACCAATCTTTGGCTTCTCCCTTTAAAGTCCAGGGAAATAACATGAGATATATCTGTTCATCCTCAACTTCTCTTATTTTAAATAGAGTGCAGATCCTATTAAAGGTACGAAGATGTTCATTTGGATCTTCCTTTGGCGCACATTTCGAATAATTATATAAGTTATCCAATCTATAGACTTTTCTGATTTTGCCCACATTTCGAATAGCCAAAAGATGCAGCAGAGGGGCAGGATTCGTTTGGTCTCAATATAGTTGAGGACTGTTTGGCTCCAATAACCCGGTCCACGTACAAATCCAACTATTACTACGAACCAGAAAATTTTGATGTCTATCAATTTAACCACTTAAAATAAATTTTCATAATTTTAAGAAATTTAGATAAGAAGTAGAATAGAAATCTATGTCCTAAAAACTAGAATAGCGAGAAATAAGAAAGAAAAAGAGCGTGTCGGAAAAAGATCGAAAAATAAAAATAAGAAAGGAAAAGAGTGACTTATAGAACTTAAAAACACTAGACTAACCCAACCTTATTACTATCACTAACTTAAAATTATAATCGCAAATTGAGATTACTAATTGGAATGATAATTGATACATAGGTAAAAGGTGTCTAAAAATATTAAAGCTTACAAGAAAAACTATATCCCAAATGGCAATAACTTAAAAAGAAACTAAAACTTAAAAAGGCGTCGCAAAATTCTAAAGTACCTAAATCTTAATCTAAAGAAAAGGCACTTAAGGGATTTTACTGCAAAGCCTAAAAATCTAGAAATAAAAATATAACTATGGCAAAAACTGAGTTTAAAACTAAAAACTAGCGAAAAATACAAATATTACGCTAAAACAATTAAAAAGGGACAAAATATAAAAATATACAAAAAGTTGTAAAAATTACAATTTTTATAAAAATATTATTTTTATATTATTTATTTTATTAAACTATTAATTTTTATATATAATAAAACTAATTAAAATTTAAAATACAATTTAATTTAAAAACTTAAACTAATTATAATAATAATTAAGTAATTAGGGTTTATTAATAATAATAATAATTATCCGTAATAAATGCTGATTAGGGTTTCTGTCGGTGTCAGGGTGGCTCCGCGAGTTGCGGTATTTGAAGCTGCAAACTCCGCGAGTCGCGGGGTTCCAATTTTCAGATGACAGGTTGATTAAAATTCGACGCGTTTTTTTTTTATATATTCTGTTTTATATTTTTTGTTTAAATAAAAATATTTAAATAAAACTTATATTTTTATAAAATAAAAATAAAGAAACTTTATAAAACTTAAATATTTAACAAAATCTTAAAAAAATATATAAATTTTTGTTTTCTTTTTATATTTTTGAATAATTAAATACGTATTTTTACAAAAGTGAATTTTAATAAAAGTAAACTAAAAATAAAAATCTTTTTTTTTATTTAGCGTTGCCCTTCCGGCTTTTAAGTTAGATTGTTCCCCGGCAGCGGCGCCAAAAATAACTTGATGTTAAAGCTAAGGGGTATAAAATACTATTAAATTTTAGAAGGAAATACTATTAAATACGCTACAATTTTACACAAGATATTTATTTATTTATAGAATGGATATACTTAAACATTGCTACAACACTTATAGGCAGTGTACCTAATCGTACAGTAGTGTAGTTTTTAGTAAGTCCGGTTCGTTCCACAGGGAAAATCTTTAAACAAAGCTTAACGCTATATTAGTTTACTTTTATAAAAATATAAATATATATATAAGTAATATTATTATTATAAAGGGGGGTTTTTACCGTTTAATGACCGGTTTGTCGATTTTAAAAACTTTAGTTGCAGTTAAAACAAAATGTAAAATATTAAATAAATAAAAGACTTAATTTAAAGCGTAAAGTAAATAACGATAATGAAATTGCGAATAATAAAAGTGCGATAATATAAACTTGCGATAATTAAAAAGTATGATAACTAAAAGTGCAATTAAATACAATAACAATAAATAAAAATGCGATAATTAGAAGTGCAATTAAATATAAAATAAAGGAAATTAAATATGAAATAAAAGAATTATGCTTATTTAAACTTCCGTAATCATGATGTTTGACGTGTTGATTTTAGTTTTATGCCCATGGGTTAATTGTCCTTTGTCCTGGATTATTTAATATGTCCGTCTGGTTTTTGTCCATAACAGTCCATCAGTCATAAATATAAAGTGCGAGTGTCCTCGTCAAATTATCCTTATACCCGAAGTTTAAATATTCCAACTAATTGGGGACTTAAACTGTAACAAGATTTTAATACTTTGTTTAATAATTACACCAGGATGTCGACTGAGTGTAACCCAAGGTTTTAATACTTTGTTATCAATTATGCCAAGTGTCCTTGTACATAATTTCACCCCTGTTTTAATAATTCTAGTGGCTATTAATCCATTCCCGTATCCGGTTAAATGAACGATTATTCGTACATATAAATACCCCGCCCATCGTGTCCGATTGAGTGTATATGGTAACTTATGGGTACGTCCAATTATAAATCTTTATATTAACATTAACAAACTATCATTTAGTTAAACAAATATAAAGCCCATTAATAGCCCATAGTCTAATTTCCACAAGTGTCGTTCTTTTGTCCAAACCCCAATTATGGTACAAAGCCCAATTACCCAATTTTAGTAAATAGCCCAACATCATGATTACTTCGTTTTAAATAAGCATAATAATAACTTAGCTACGAGACATTAAATTAAAAAGGTTGAACATAACTTACAATGATTAAAAATAGCGTAGCGTTACACGGACAGAATTTCGACTTACACCCTTACAACATTCGCTAACATACCCTTATTATTAGGATTAAAATTAAAATTAAAATTAAAATATAAATTATAAATATAAATATTACGTATAGATAGATGGATGGATATATATTGGATTAAAAATTATCAGAATTCGTTGGGTTTTATAGGGAGTTTCAGTTTTTGGGGCTCCGCGACTCGTGGCCCATTCCTTCTTCAAACTCCGCGAGTCGCGAAGATCGTTTTTACAGCTCACCCACATTTGGCTCTTTGTTTGCCGACGATTTATTTTATAAATATAATATATATATAATTAATATAATTAATTATATATTATATTATATTTATATACATAGTTAACTTGTAATTTTTAGTCCGTTGCGTCGAGCGTTGAGAGTTGACTCTGGTCCCGGTTCCGGATTTTCGAACGTCCTTGCGTACTATTTTATATCTTGTACTTTGCGTTTTGAATCTTGTATTCTTGTAATTTTGAGATGTTTCTTATCAATAATTGGAACCTCTTTGATTGTATTTTGTACTTTTGAGCTTTTTGGTCGTTTGCGTCTTCAATTCGTCGAATCTGTCTTTTGTCTTCACCTTTTAATATTTAAACGAATATCACTTGTAAATAGAACAATTGCAACTAAAAGCTTGTCTTTCTTGGGGAATAATGCTATGAAATATATGTTCGCTTTTAGCATTATCAATTGTATTAAGATATTGATATACTATATTTAATATGATAAAATGATAATTAAGTATATCATTGAGTATATTAACAATGAACTATACAAGTAAGATGAGACTACTAACTTAAGGATTTCAAAACAATAAATATATGTAACGATTATCGTTGTAATAGTATTTTAACATATATATATGATGTTAAGATATATTCATACACCATGTTATCATGTTAACATAACAATTTAACATCTCATTTAAGTATAATAACAATGAATTAATTACATTTAACAAGATCGTTAACTTAAAGGTTTCAAAACAACACTTACATGTAACGACTAACGATGACTTAATGACTCAGTTAAAATGTATATACATGTAGTGTATTTAGATGTATTAGTACACTTTTGAAAGACTTCAAGATACATATCAAAGTACTTCTACTTAACAAAAATGCTTACAATTACATCCTCATTCATTTTCATCAACAATTCTACTCATATGCAACCGTATTCGTACTCGTACAATGCCCAGCTCCTAGATGTACACACTATTGGTATATACACATAAAAATATGCTCCTTAGCAACCTTAAATGATTAAGGAACATGTGGAACCAACCATTTGTCAACTAGCATGAATTATTTAGCAAGAAAACAAACTTAAGAATCTTTTCTTTCTTTATAATGAGTAAAAACGTTTTTATGATTTCACCTCATTTTTCCATTCCATTTTCTCATACTTACACTCCAAATTCTCTCTCAAAATACTCCTAACATCATACTTAATCATCTCCAAGCATTTTCACCATCTTTTATCTTCAATTACAAGCTTTAATCACCATAAAAACAACCATTCAAGAACACGTCAATAAATCTTTCAAACTTGCTAGATTACTTCCAAGCTTTCAAATCCATTCCAAGTAATCATCCAAGATCAAGAAACTTTTGTTAATCTCAGTAGGTTTTCATTCTAAATCAAAGGTAAGAATCATATTCAAGCTTTGGTTCAATTTCTATAAACATAACTATCTTAATTCAAGTAGTAATCTTACTTGAACTTGTTTTCATGTCATGATTCTACTTCAAGAACTTTCAAGCCATCCAAGATCCTTTGAAGCTAAATCATTTCTTGTCACTTCCAGTAGGTTTACCTACTAAACTTGAGGTAGTAATGATGTTCATAACATCATTCGATTCATATATATAAAACTACCTTATTCGAAGGTTTAAACTTGAAATCACTAGAACATAGTTTAGTTAATTCTAAACTTGTTCGCAAACAAAAGTTAATCCTTCTAACTTGACTTTTAAAATCAACTAAACACATGTTCTATATCTTTATGATATGCTAACTTAATGATTTAAAACCTGGAAACACGAAGAACACCGTAAAACCGGATATACGCTGTCGTAGTAAAACCGCGGGCTGTCTTGGTTTGGATAATTAAAAACTATCATAAACTTTGATTTAAAAGCTATTCTTCTGGGAAAATGATTTTTCTTATGAACATGAAACTATATCCAAAAATTATGGTTAAACTCAAAGTGGAAGTATGTTTTCCAAAATGGTCATCTAGACGTCGTTCTTTCGACTGAAATGACTACCTCTGTATTTACAACTATAAACTTATACTTTTTATATTTAGATTCATAAACTTAAGTTCAATATGAAACCACAGTAACTTGAATCACTCAAAACGAATTTAAAACGAAGAAGTTATGGGTAAAACAAGATTGGATAATTTTGCTTGTTGTAGGGCACGTGAATGTGGTTTTTTCTTGGTCCTCGGGTGCTATTGGAATTTGAAAATATCCGGAAAATCCATCAAGAAAGCAATAGTAACTATTTCCGGCTAATCTTTCTAACATTTGATCAATGAAAGGTAAGGGAAAGTGATCTTTTCTGGTGGCGTCATTTAATTTTCTATAATCAATACACACACGCCATCCTGTTACAGTCCTAGTAGGAATAAGCTCATTTTTCTCATTTGTAATGACAGTCATGCCACCCTTCTTAGGCACGCATTGAACTGGGCTTACCCATGGACTATCAGAAATTGAATAAATTAGACCTGCGTCTAGCAGTTTAATAATTTCTTTTTTAACTACATCTTGCATATTAGGATTTAGTCTTCGTTGGCGTTGCACATACGTTTTATGACCTTCTTCCATAAGGATTTTATGTGTGCAATACGAAGGACTTATTCCTTTAATATCATGAATCTTCCATGCAATGGCTGGTTTATGAGCTTTCAACACAGAAATGAGTTGTGATTTCTCATTTTCAGTAAGAGAAGACGATATTATTACAGGTAATTCAGATTCACCATGTAAATAAGCGTATTCCAAATGGTTTGGAAGTGGCTTTAGCTCTAATTTCGGAGGTTCTTCTATCGATGATTTATATCGATATCTGTCTTCTTCTTTTAGCATTTGAATTTCTTCTGTTGTTGGTTCATATCCATTAGCTATTAGTGTAGCTAACATTTCAGCTTCATCAATTGGTTCAGTACTTTCTCCTAAAGAACATTCTCCTGTTCCTTGTAATTCTGGAAATTCTTCTAACAATTCTGCATGTGAATCTATAGTTTGAATATAATAACATGTATCATCTGCAGATTGCGGTTGTTGCATTGCTCTATCAACTGAAAAGGTAACACTCTCATCCTCTATACTTAGGGTCAATTTCTTACCAAACACGTCTATCATTGCTTTAGCCGTGTTTAAGAATGGTCTTCTTAATATGAGAGGAACTTGAGAATCTTCTTCCATGTCCAGAACAACAAAATCTACTGGAAATACTAAAGTACCAACTTTAACTAGCATGTTCTCCATTATCCCTCTAGGATATTTTATTGATCGATCAGCTAGTTGTATACTTATTCTTGTTGGTTTCAATTCTCCAAGGTCTAGTTTAGTGTATAGTGAATACGGCATTAAATTTATACTAGCACCTAAGTCTGCTAATGCTTCTATTGAACTAAGACTACCCAGAAAATATGGAATTGTGAAACTTCCTGGATCAGATAATTTTTCCGGTATTTTATTCAACAGCACTGCTGAACAATTAGCATTCATAGTAACAGCCGAGAGTTCTTCCTTTTTCTTTCTATTCGTGATCAGATCTTTCAAGAATTTAGCATATCTAGGCATTCCTGAAATCACATCAATGAAAGGAAGATTTACATTTATCTGTTTAAACATATTCAAGAATTTGGATTGCTCGAATTCAAGTTTCTCTTTCTTCATTTTACTCGGGTAAGGAAGTGGTGGTTGGTATGGTTTAACATAAGGTTTAGCCTTAACTGTGTTATCTTCATTAACCTTTTCAACTACCCGTTCTTTTTCCTTATCTTGTTCAGGTTGTGGTTCTTGTGGAGTAGGAATAGCTTCATTAGAAGTTACAGGTATTTCAGGTGGTTTAAGTGTTGTACCACTTCTTGTTGTAATGGCTTTAGCTGTTTCATTCCGGGGGTTTGCATTTGTATCACTAGGTAGACTTCCCGGTTTTCTTTCACCTATTAATCTTGCTAGGTTACTTACTTCTTGTTCCAGATTTTGAATAGAAGCTTGTTGATTTCTAAATGATTGAGCATTTTGTTCATTGGTTTGTTTTTGAGATGTGAAAAACTGCATTTGAGTTTCAACTAGCTTCGTCATCATATCTTCTAAATTCGGCTTTTTATCATCGGGTTGTGGTGGTTTGTTTTGAAAATTAGGTCTTTGCTGATTGTAAGTATTATTGGATACTTGTTGATTGCTAGGACCTTGTTAGTTGTTGTATGGAACATTTCTGTTATAATTCTGGTTTTGATTGTAGATCGGTCTTGGCGGTTGATAATTATTCTGATAATTATTTCCAGGCCTTTGGTTTATGTATGAAATATTCTCTCTTTGTTCCATTGTTAATTCAATACTGAGACAATCTTTTGTCAAATGTGGTCCTCCACACTTATCCTTAGTCATCTTTTCCATTCGTCTCTCGACAGCATCTATCTTTGCGGAAATGGAATCTAAGTCATGGCTAGAATCGGCTCTAGCTGCTTTAGATGATCTAACGATATCTTTTTCTTGGTGCCACTCATGTGAGTGGGAAGCAGTGTTATCAATAATTTTATAAGCATCAGTTTCGGTTTTCTTCATAATGGAAACACCAGCTGCTATATCTATGTCTTTCCTTGTAGTGATGTCGCATCCTTGGTAGAATATTTGTACTATTTGACAGGTGTCTAAACCATGTTGCGGACATCCTCTTAATAACTTTCCAAATCTTGTCCACGCCTCATATAGAGTTTCATTTGGCTTCTGTGTAAACGTAACAATTTCTGCTTGAAGTCTTACGGCTTTAGATGCAGGAAAGAATTGTTTAAGAAATTTTTCAACTAAAACATCCCATGTATCAATCGCCCCTTCAGGTAACGATTCCAACCAATCTTTGGCTTCTCCCTTTAAAGTCCAGGGAAATAACATGAGATATATCTGTTCATCCTCAACTTCTCTTATTTTAAATAGAGTGCAGATCCTATTAAAGGTACGAAGATGTTCATTTGGATCTTCCTTTGGCGCACCACTAAATTGTCATTGATTAGTCACCATGTGTAGAATTTGTCCTTTGATTTCATAATCTGGCGCATTAATGTCAGGATGAGTAATTGCGTGACCTTGGCCAGTGCGTTTAGCTCTCATTCGGTCTTCCATACTTAAAGGTTCCGGATTCTCCATAATTGAATTTGTTGAATCCGAATCACTAGAGGATTCTGATTTAATGGTTCGTTCCTCAACAATCTCTGTTTGAATGATTGGTGGTTCCGGAGGAAAGTTTAGTGGTTCAGGATCTATGAATCGTCCCTGAATATTCTCCGGATTCTCAATTGTGAGGTCGGGTTCAAAAAATGGATTATCGGAAATTTGAACTGGAGTACTTGGTCGACTGGATGACGATTCTAAAGAAAAATCAACGGCGGTAATATTTGCTAAATGTCTTAATCTAGTTACAGGTGGTGAACGTACAAAAGGTGGTGAACGTCTTGCTCGGTGCATTCACTGAATATCCTATTAGTTTTTAAAAAGGAAAGAAAAATTATATAAGTTATCCAATCAATAGACTTTTCTTATTTTGCCCACGTTTCGAATAGCCAAAAGATGCAGCAGAGGGGCAGGATTCGTTTGGTCTCAATATAGTTGAGGACTGTTTGGCTCCAATAACCCGGTCCACGTACAAATCCAACTATTACTACGAACCAGAAAATTTTGATGTCTATCAATTTAACCACTTAAAATAAATTTTCATAATTTTAAGAAATTTAGATAAGAAGTAGAATAGAAATCTATGTCCTAAAAACTAGAATAGCGAGAAATAAGAAAGAAAAAGAGCGTGTCGGAAAAAGATCGAAAAATAAAAATAAGAAAGGAAAAGAGTGACTTATAGAACTTAAAAACACTAGACTAACCCAACCTTATTACTATCACTAACTTAAAATTATAATCGCAAATTGAGATTACTAATTGGAATGATAATTGATACATAGGTAAAAGGTGTCTAAAAATATTAAAGCTTACAAGAAAAACTATATCCCAAATGGCAATAACTTAAAAAGAAACTAAAACTTAAAAAGGCGTCGCAAAATTCTAAAGTACCTAAATCTTAGTCTAAAGAAAAGGCACTTAAGGGATTTTACTGCAAAGCCTAAAAATCTAGAAAATAAAAATATAACTATGGCAAAAACTGAGTTTAAAACTAAAAACTAGCGAAAAATACAAATATTACGCTAAAACAATTAAAAAGGGACAAAATATAAAAATATACAAAAAGTTGTAAAAATTACAATTTTTATAAAAATATTATTTTTATATTATTTATTTTATTAAACTATTAATTTTTATATATAATAAAACTAATTAAAATTTAAAATACAATTTAATTTAAAAATTTAAACTAATTATAATAATAATTAAGTAATTAGGGTTTATTAATAATAATAATAATTATCCGTAATAAATGCTGATTAGGGTTTCTGTCGGTGTCAGGGTGGCTCCGCGAGTTGCGGTATTTGAAGCTGCAAACTCCGCGAGTCGCGGGGTTCCAATTTTCAGATGACAGGTTGATTAAAATTCGACGCGTTTTTTTTTTATATATTCTGTTTTATATTTTCTGTTTAAATAAAAATATTTAAATAAAACTTATATTTTTATAAAATAAAAATAAAGAAACTTTATAAAACTTAAATATTTAACAAAATCTTAAAAAAATATATAAATTTTTGTTTTCTTTTTATATTTTTGAATAATTAAATACGTATTTTTACAAAAGTGAATTTTAATAAAAGTAAACTAAAAATAAAAATCTTTTTTTTTTTATTTAGCGTTGCGCTTCCGGTTTTTAAGTTAGATTGTTCCCCGGCAGCGGCGCCAAAAATAACTTGATGTTAAAGCTAAGGGGTATAAAATACTATTAAATTTTAGAAGGAAATACTATTAAATACGCTACAATTTTACACAAGATATTTATTTATTTATAGAATGGATATACTTAAACATTGCTACAACACTTATAGGCAGTGTACCTAATCGTACAGTAGTGTAGTTTTTAGTAAGTCCGGTTCGTTCCACAGGGAAAATCTTTAAACAAAGCTTAACGCTATATTAGTTTACTTTTATAAAAATATAAATATATATATAAGTAATATTATTATTATAAAGGGGGTTTTTACCGTTTAATGACCGGTTTGTCGATTTTAAAAACTTTAGTTGCAGTTAAAACAAAATGTAAAATATTAAATAAATAAAAGACTTAATTTAAAGCGTAAAGTAAATAACGATAATGAAATTGCGAATAATAAAAGTGCGATAAAATAAACTTGCGATAATTAAAAAGTATGATAACTAAAAGTGCAATTAAATACAATAACAATAAATAAAAATGCGATAATTAGAAGTGCAATTAAATATAAAATAAAGAAAATTAAATATGAAATAAAAGAATTATGCTTATTTAAACTTCCGTAATCATGATGTTTGACGTGTTGATTTTAGTTTTATGCCCATGGGTTAATTGTCCTTTGTCCTGGATTATTTAATATGTCCGTCTGGTTTTTGTCCATAACAGTCCATCAGTCATAAATATAAAGTGCGAGTGTCCTCGTCAAATTATCCTTATACCCGAAGTTTAAATATTCCAACTAATTGGGGACTTAAACTGTAACAAGATTTTAATACTTTGTTTAATAATTACACCAGGATGTCGACTGAGTGTAACCCAAGGTTTTAATACTTTGTTATCAATTATGCCAAGTGTCCTTGTACATAATTTCACCCCTGTTTTAATAATTCTAGTGGCTATTAATCCATTCCCGTATCCGGTTAAATGAACGATTATTCGTACATATAAATACCCCGCCCATCGTGTCCGATTGAGTGTATATGGTAACTTATGGGTACGTCCAATTATAAATCTTTATATTAACATTAACAAACTATCATTTAGTTAAACAAATATAAAGCCCATTAATAGCCCATAGTCTAATTTCCACAAGTGTCGTTCTTTTGTCCAAACCCCAATTATGGTACAAAGCCCAATTACCCAATTTTAGTAAATAGCCCAACATCATGATTACTTCGTTTTAAATAAGCATAATAATAACTTAGCTACGAGACATTAAATTAAAAAGGTTGAACATAACTTACAATGATTAAAAATAGCGTAGCGTTACACGGACAGAATTTCGACTTACACCCTTACAACATTCGCTAACATACCCTTATTATTAGGATTAAAATTAAAATTAAAATTAAAATATAAATTATAAATATAAATATTACGTATAGATAGATGGATGGATATATATTGGATTAAAAATTATCAGAATTCGTTGGGTTTTATAGGGAGTTTCAGTTTTTGGGGCTCCGCGACTCATGGCCCATTCCTTCTTCAAACTCCGCGAGTCGCGAAGATCGTTTTTACAGCTCACCCACATTTGGCTCTTTGTTTGCCGACGATTTATTTTATAAATATAATATATATATAATTAATATAATTAATTATATATTATATTATATTTATATACATAGTAACTTGTAATTTTTAGTCCGTTGCGTCGAGCGTTGAGAGTTGACTCTGGTCCCGGTTCCGGATTTTCGAACGTCCTTGCGTACTATTTTATATCTTGTACTTTGCGTTTTGAATCTTGTATTCTTGTAATTTCGAGATGTTTCTTATCAATAATTGGAACCTCTTTGATTGTATTTTGTACTTTTGAGCTTTTTGGTCGTTTGCGTCTTCAATTCGTCGAATCTGTATTTTGTCTTCACCTTTTAATATTTAAACGAATATCACTTGTAAATAGAACAATTGCAACTAAAAGCTTGTCTTTCTTGGGGAATAATGCTATGAAATATATGTTCGCTTTTAGCATTATCAATTGTATTAAGATATTGATATACTATATTTAATATGATAAAATGATAATTAAGTATATCATTGAGTATATTAACAATGAACTATACAAGTAAGATGAGACTACTAACTTAAGGATTTCAAAACAATAAATATATGTAACGATTATCGTTGTAATAGTATTTTAACATATATATATGATGTTAAGATATATTCATACACCATGTTATCATGTTAACATAACAATTTAACATCTCATTTAAGTATAATAACAATGAATTAATTACATTTAACAAGATCGTTAACTTAAAGGTTTCAAAACAACACTTACATGTAACGACTAACGATGACTTAATGACTCAGTTAAAATGTATATACATGTAGTGTATTTAGATGTATTAGTACACTTTTGAAAGACTTCAAGATACATATCAAAGTACTTCTACTTAACAAAAATGCTTACAATTACATCCTCATTCATTTTCATCAACAATTCTACTCATATGCAACCGTATTCGTACTCGTACAATGCCCAGCTCCTAGATGTACACACTATTGGTATATACACATAAAAATATGCTCCTTAGCAACCTTAAATGATTAAGGAACATGTGGAACCAACCATTTGTCAACTAGCATGAATTATTTAGCAAGAAAACAAACTTAAGAATCTTTTCTTTCTTTATAATGAGTAAAAACGTTTTTATGTCAGAGCCAGTGTCCGAATCCAGAGAAGAATAATGGATCTGCACGTGGAAGAGCATTTGTTATTAATGCTAGAGAGGCGTGTGAAGACCCGGAGCTTGTTACGGGTACGTTTACCATTAATAACTTATCCGCATCTATTATATTTGATACTGGTGCCGATAGAAGTTACGTGAGTAGAGGCTTTTACGCTAAATTGAATTGTTCATCATTACCTCTAGATGCTAAGTACATGATTGAGTTAGCTAATGGTAAACTAATTAAAGCCGATAAAATTTGCCGTGATTGTAAAATAAATTTAGCCGGAGAAACATTTAAAATTGACTTAATACCCGTAGAATTAGGAAGTTTTGATGTAATAGTCGGCATGGACTGGATGTCCAAAGTAGGAGCTGAAGTTGTGTGTGCCAAGAAGGCAATTCGCATTCCTTGTAAGGATAAAATGCCGGTGATGATTTATGGAGAGAAGGATAACTCAAAGTTAAAACTCATTAGCTATTTGAAAGCCAAGAAGTGTTTAGAAAAGGGATGTTATGCTATTCTAGCACATGTTAATAAAGTCGAAAAGAAAGAAAAAGAGAAGTGCATCAATGACGTGCCTGTGGCAAGAGATTATCCTGAAGTTTTTCCCGAAGAGTTGCCAGGATTACCTCCATTTAGATCTGTAGAATTTCAAATAAATTTAGTACCAGGAGCTGCACCAGTGGCTCGTGCGCCATATAGACTTGCACCGTCTGAATTAAAAGAACTTCAAAGTCAGTTAAAAGAATTACTAGACCGTGGATTCATACGACCAAGTACTTCACCGTGGGGAGCTCCAATTTTGTTCGTCAAGAAGAAAGACGGATCTTTCCGAATGTGTATAGATTATCGTGAATTAAATAAGTTAACTATCAAGAATCGGTATCCACTACCGAGAATTGACGACTTATTTGATCAACTCCAAGGATCATGTGTGTACTCGAAAATTGACCTAAGATCGGGCTATCATCAATTACGTGTCAAAGAAGAAGATATACCGAAAACTGCTTTTCGGACACGCTACGGTCATTACGAATTTTTGGTCATGCCGTTTGGATTGACGAATGCGCCAGCTGTATTCATGGACCTCATGAATCGAGTTTGTAGTCCATATTTAGATAAGTTTGTTATCGTTTTCATTGATGATATTCTTATCTATTCCAAGAGTGAGCAAGAGCATGAGCAGCATTTAAGGTTGATATTAGAGTTGTTGAGAAAAGAACAGCTATATGCTAAATTTTCTAAATGTGCTTTCTGGTTGAAAGAAGTGCAATTTCTTGGCCACGTTGTTAGTAGCAAAGGAATTCAGGTTGATCCAGCAAAAATTGAAGCCATTGAAAAATGGGAGACTCCTAAGACACCAATGCAGATACGCCAATTTTTGGGTTTAGCCGGTTATTATAGAAGGTTTATTCAAGATTTTTCCCGAATAGCTAAGCCGTTGACAGCGTTAACGCAAAAAGGGAAGAAATATGAATGGACTTCTGAGCAGGAGAGTGCATTTCAATTACTGAAAAAGAAGTTGACTACGGCGCCTATTTTATCGTTACCAGAAGGGAACGATGATTTTGAAATATATTGTGACGCTTCGCGACAAGGTTTTGGTTGCGTTCTTATGCAACGGAAGAAAGTTATTGCATACGCATCCCGACAATTAAAGATTCACGAGCGGAATTATACGACGCATGATCTAGAACTGGGAGCAGTCGTGTTTGCATTGAAGATATGGAGACACTACTTGTATGGGGTTAAATGCACTGTGTTTACTGATCATAAAAGCCTTCAACATATTTTCGATCAAAAACACCTGAAAATGAGGCAACGTAGGTGGGTCGAGCTGATAAACGACTATGATTGTGAAATTCGTTATCATCCCGGGAAGGCGAACGTGGTGGCCGATGCTCTAAGCAGAAAGGAACGAGAACCAATTCGAGTACGAGCGATGAACATAAAAATTCGCATGAATCTCAACTCACAAATCAAAGAAGTTCAACGAGAAGCACTTACTAAAGAAAATATAGGAAATGAAATAATGAAGAAGTATGAGAAGCAACTCGTTATACGGGAAGATGGAATTCGAAATTTTGCAAACCGTATTTGGGTACCGAAGTTGGGTGGATTAAGGAAGTTGATATTGAACGAGGCACATAAGACAAGATACTCGATACATCCTGGAGTTGGAAAGATGTATCAAGATCTTAAGACACATTATTGGTGGCCTAACTTAAAGACAGACGTTGCAACATATGTTGGGGAGTGTTTAACTTGTTCCAAGGTCAAGGCAGAACACCAGAAACCATCAGGGTTACTTCAACAACCAGAAATCCCAGAATGGAAATGGGATGGTATTACCATGGATTTCATCACGAAGTTACCAAAGACTGCCTGGGGATACGACACCATTTGGGTGATTGTTGATCGTCTTACCAAATCTGCCCATTTCTTGCCTATAAAGGAAACGGATAGAATGGAGAAACTATTACGATTGTATATAAAGGAAATTGTTTCAAGGCATGGAATACCTATTTCCATTATATCCGATCGTGATAGTAGATTTACCTCAAAGTTCTGGCAATCACTGCAGGAGGCACTAGGAACTCGTTTAGATATGAGTACCGCATATCATCCGCAAACCGACGGGCAGAGTGAAAGAACGATTCAGACTCTTGAAGACATGCTCAGGGCATGTGTGATCGATTTTGGAAACGGATGGGATAAGTATCTACCGTTAGCAGAATTTTCGTATAATAATAGTTATCATGCAAGCATTAAAGCTGCACCATTCGAAGCATTGTATGGAAGGAAGTGTAGATCTCCTATCTGTTGGAATGAAGTAGGAGATCGACAATTAACTGGTCCCGAGATCATACACGAAACGACTGAGAAGATAGTACAAATCAAGGAGAGATTGAAAACAGCCCGAAGTCGCCAAAAGAGCTACGCCGATGTCCGAAGGAAACCATTAGAGTTTCATATTGGGGACATGGTTATGCTAAAGGTGTCACCTTGGAAAGGTGTAATACGTTTCGGTAAAAGAGGTAAACTGAACCCAAGATATGTAGGCCCGTTCAAGATCATCGAACGCATTGGACCGGTAGCTTATCGACTCGAGTTACCGCAACAACTCGCCGGAGTACACAATACCTTTCACGTCTCAAACCTTAAGAAGTGTCTTGCAAAGGAAGACCTCACCATTCCTCTTGAAGAAATCCATGTCGATGAGAAACTACAATTCATCGAAGAACCAATCGAAATCATGGATCGTGAAGTTAAACAGCTCAAGCAGAGCAACATACCAATCATTAAGGTTCGTTGGAATGCTCGAAGAGGTCCTGAGTTTACTTGGGAACGAGAGGATCAGATGAAACAAAAGTATCCACACTTGTTTCTCGATGACGCAAAATAGGTACAATTTTAAAATTTCGGGACGAAATTTATTTAACGGGTAGGTACTGTAACGACCCGCACTTTTCCGATCGTTCTATACTTATGAGATTAATATTTACATAAATTAAACCTTACCAACATGATAAGCAATCCAAATTGTTGAGACTTATGTTTTTGAAAAGAGTTTTACATAACGTTTGACCGTCTAGTTTGACCGATGATATCACGAACTATACAATATATGATAATTATACATACATATTTAACATGATCTAAGGATGTTTTAATATCTCATTTTGTATTAATAACAAAAATTCATAAGTATATTTTGAAACTACTAACTTAAGTTTTCAAAACAATAACCTACGTAACGTTATTTGACATAAATACTGATGATTTATAATGTTTATACATATATCGTATAAGTAATGTATTTAATCATTTTTAAAGGGCTTTTATACATAAAACAATATAAGTATATTTACAAAAGATAGTTATATTTGAATTCTCGTTCCGTTTCCTCAATAATCCTATACGTATATCTAGGGTACTATACACAGCTTCTAGAAGTATTTACTATTGGTATATACCAATAGAAATCTTCAATTATTGGAATAATATGTCATTCATGACATAATAAATTTTAACTTATCTTAGATATTTTCACTAAAAACCAAATTTTCAAGCCTATAAATAAGCACCATTTCTAACTCATTTTTACACATTCATTTTCCAAATTTTACTTCCAATTTTCACACACACTTGCAAGAACTCTCTCAACTTTTATTTTACTACTTCTTTCCAGCAACTTTACATTTTAAACTTGAGGTAAAAACTCTACTTCAACTCTTTTTCAATTCATATATTTAAAGCTATATATATAAGAGTTTATAAACTAGAACATAGTTTGAATGATTTCAAACTTGTTCGCAAACTAAATAGATCCTTCTAACTTAACTTTTAAAATACTTCAAGACCTGTAACATATCTTAATTATATGCTAACTTAACAAGGTATAACTTGGTTTTTCAAAGAACACCTTAAAAACTGAATTTACGACGTCGGAGTGCAACCGGGGGCTGTTTTGGGTTGGATAATTAAAAACCATCTTAAACTTTGAATTGGAGGTTTATTTTCTGGAAAAATGATTTTTACTATGAATATGATAACACATAAAAATTTCATGATTTAACTCAAAGTATAAGTATTTTTAGAAAAATAATCATTTGAGGTTGTTTACATGATGGAAAATGATTAACTTCATAAGTTTCACTAAAGTTTGACCTATGCCGTGTGATTTTGAATACAAACTAAGGTATTTACAGTTCATAGTCTTAAAGAGGGACTCGATCCAAGGAGATGGCAAGTTGAATCAACGAAAACGGAGTTGTAACGAAGAAACTATGACCGAAACAAAATCGGATATCCAAGACTAGTTTAGCCACGAAAATAATTGGGAAAAAATTAAATAAATCACATCTTTTTAAGTTAACATGATATTTTATATATATGTACTTATAATTCAATTTTATATGGTTCAGGATCACCCGTAAACAACACGAGAAGATTAATCATAAGATCCCATGATTGTACGCAACACGTCATTTGACAACACCGGTACTTTATGTACGCAACACGTCATTTGACAACACCGGTACCATGGGTCAAGATTAATCTCGACCAATACATATACGATGGGGTTTTATTTATTTCGTTGGGGGTTTTATTTATTTCATTGCGGGTATATTAAACATCTAAAAATGAACCATTAAAATTGAATTACTAACAACGAACTGCTAACTACGGACTAAGGAATTATTCAAAGTATTAAAAGTATAACAAGTATATATATGTGACGTTTGTTTAAAAAGAAAAGGTATTGATATATTATATATGGATAGGTTCGTGATATCAACCGGAGACCAAGTCAAATTATATATATATCTTCAAGACGAAAGTGAGTATATAGTCCCACTTTTAAACTCTAAATATTTCGGGATGAGAATACATGTATTTTATGTTTTACGATATGGACACAAGTAACTGAAAAATATATTCTACGTTGAGTTGTACCACTGGCATACTTCCCTGTAGCTTGGTAACTGTTATTTACAGCGGTATTGTAAACGCGAATCCTGTTGATAGATCTATCGGGCCTGACAACCCCAACCGGACTGGACGACCAGTATTCAACGGTTGCACAGTACTTCGTTTCGTGACTACACTTGGTACGGTGTAGTAAGATTTCATAATGAAGGGAATATGCGACGTGATTAAATGTTAAGTATGGTTACCAAGTGCTCAACCACTTAGAATATTTTTATTAAACTGTTTATATACGAAATCTTGTGGTCTATATATATATATTGCTGCCGGCATTAAACCTATATCTCACCAACTTTATGTTGACCTTTTAAAACATGTCTATTCTCAGGTGATTACTAAAGCTTCCGCTGCATTATGTTGAATTTGAGCAGGATCTTGCGTACGCATATTTGTGTCAAAAATAAAACTGCATACCCAAGGATTTGTGTTGTAAAATATGCTCGAAATCGTGTTGTTATCATTATATGTAAAGTTTGTAAGTCGAAGATTATCGCTAAACGATAATCATCTTTTTATTGTCTAAAGTTTGTAACAAAAATAATGGTTATGGTTTGTAATGTATAATATATGCAGTTTCTCTTTTAAAAATGTCGCATATAGAGGTCAATACCTCGCAATGAAATCATACGTTATCTAACACGTTCTTATGGTTAAGGACGGGGTATGACATGTGGTATCAGAGCGGTGGTCTTAGCGAACCAGGTTTGCATTAGTGTGTCTAACCGATAAGTCGTTAGGATACATTAGTAAGTCTGGACTTTGACCGGGTCTGATTTAAAAACCATTGCTTATCATTGTTGGTTAAAATTTATATGTAAATATTATGTAGTACTAATGGGTTAGTTGTTGTATGATAGATGTCGGGCTCAAAACTTGTTATCACATTCAGCGACTCCGAACCAGAATCTTCAGATGGTGTTCCAGTCGTTAACCTATCCGATGACGAAAATGATATCTTTGGGGAAGACTCACAAATTCCGGATGAACCAACTATAGAGAACCCGAAAAGTGAACCCGAGGAGGAAAGTGAACCCGAGGAGGAAAGTGAACCCGAGGAGGAAAGTGAACCCGAGGAAGAAATACAGGAAATTACAAAAGACGAGTTCGAACTAGGAAAGAAACGAAAGGCTAATGAATTAGAAAATTCAAATCCCGAGTTTAGTAAGGATGATGTGGCACCAACTCCACTAGACACTACCACCCCTATTCCCGCTATTCCTATTCGTGCTGTCCCGGCATCCAGTTCTTCAGCCCCACAGCCAAAATATAGGCAGACAGCTAGGATAAGCGTTAGGCCATTCCTTGAACCTAAACGTCCTAGAAAATAGACCAAACGATGCGCTGCCGTATTAAACCATGGGATCATATAATGTTTTGTATAATATTATTAGTGTGGTTTGCTTAATGTTCGATATAAGATAAGCATATGTAAAATAGTGAAGTGTGAAATGCAATAATTTTCCATGGTTAAGTATTATTTAGATGGTAGTAATTGATTCTGTACTAAGCTATTAAGTATGGACATTAACGGGTAGGTACTACCCTAGATATAATTATAAAAAGCTAATAAGAAGAAAAGGCTTTTATAATAATACCTGGTTCATATTATTAATAAGCTATAATGTACTGTAAATATACACTACATCTATAATATTCCATGTGAATAATTATTTTCTTTTCATTCTTATAGAAGAATATGGCGCGATTGAACCGAATGACGGAACAAGAAATCCAGGAACTCATCAATCAACGAGTGAACGACAGAATGTTATGGGTCGAGGCTGCAAGAGGTGCTGCAGTTAACCCAAATCCTCGTGTGGGGTGCACTTACAAAACTTTTCAAGCTTGCAAGCCCTCATCATTCAGTGGAACAGAAGGACCAATCGGTTTAACCCGGTGGATAGAAAAGATGGAGACTGTGTTTAAAATCAGTGGTTGTGTTGAAAAGGACATGACCAAGTATGCATCGTGCACTTTACAAGATAGTGCACTCACGTGGTGGAAAAATTATGTGAAGGCTGTAGGAGGAGATGTAGCTTATGATACTCCGTGGGAAGAATTCAAAACAATGTTAATCAACGAATATTGTCCAAGGAACGAGGTTAGGAAGTTGGAAGATGAGTTACGAAGTCTGAAGGTTATTGGTACTGAAATCACCAACTACAATCAGCGATTCATGGAATTAGTTTTGCTATGTCCTGAATTGGTTCCAACCGAAGAACGGAAGATTGAAATGTACAAAGATGGTTTGCCCAAAAAGGTCAAGGCAAACGTTACAGCATCGAAACCTAAGACAATTCATGAAGCTATAACCATGGCAAACGAGCTAATGGATCAGGTCATCGTGGATAAGAAAGCATCCAATAGTGATGTGAAGGTATCAGGTAACAAAAGAAAGTGGAATGGAAATTATGATCGAGGTAACCAACAACAATCTTTTAAGAAACAAGAAACCATACAAGGTGCAGGTGGTGGTTCAAGCTTTGGTTACAAAGGACAAAATCCTTTATGCAACCGATGCCACAAACATCACTCTGGCTACTGTAATGTGGTATGCAACAAATGTAATCGAAAGGGTCATCTTGCTGAAGATTGTAGGGCTCTCGTTACAAATACAAATGGTACCAAGACTCCTGCCACCAATGCAAATAGAACTGCTTTGGCTACCATTACTTGTTATGGGTGTGGAAAATAAGGTCACTATAAGAGCCAGTGTCCGAATCCAGAGAAGAATAATGGATCTGCACGTGGAAGAGCATTTGTTATTAATGCTAGAGAGGCGTGTGAAGACCCGGAGCTTGTTACGGGTACGTTTACCATTAATAACTTATCCGCATCTATTATATTTGATACTGGTGCCGATAGAAGTTACGTGAGTAGAGGCTTTTACGCTAAATTGAATTGTTCATCATTACCTCTAGATGCTAAGTACATGATTGAGTTAGCTAATGGTAAACTAATTAAAGCCGATAAAATTTGCCGTGATTGTAAAATAAATTTAGCCGGAGAAACATTTAAAATTGACTTAATACCCGTAGAATTAGGAAGTTTTGATGTAATAGTCGGCATGGACTGGATGTCCAAAGTAGGAGCTGAAGTTGTGTGTGCCAAGAAGGCAATTCGCATTCCTTGTAAGGATAAAATGCCGGTGATGATTTATGGAGAGAAGGATAACTCAAAGTTAAAACTCATTAGCTATTTGAAAGCCAAGAAGTGTTTAGAAAAGGGATGTTATGCTATTCTAGCACATGTTAATAAAGTCGAAAAGAAAGAAAAAGAGAAGTGCATCAATGACGTGCCTGTGGCAAGAGATTATCCTGAAGTTTTTCCCGAAGAGTTGCCAGGATTACCTCCATTTAGATCTGTAGAATTTCAAATAAATTTAGTACCAGGAGCTGCACCAGTGGCTCGTGCGCCATATAGACTTGCACCGTCTGAATTAAAAGAACTTCAAAGTCAGTTAAAAGAATTACTAGACCGTGGATTCATACGACCAAGTACTTCACCGTGGGGAGCTCCAATTTTGTTCGTCAAGAAGAAAGACGGATCTTTCCGAATGTGTATAGATTATCGTGAATTAAATAAGTTAACTATCAAGAATCGGTATCCACTACCGAGAATTGACGACTTATTTGATCAACTCCAAGGATCATGTGTGTACTCGAAAATTGACCTAAGATCGGGCTATCATCAATTACGTGTCAAAGAAGAAGATATACCGAAAACTACTTTTCGGACACGCTACGGTCATTACGAATTTTTGGTCATGCCGTTTGGATTGACGAATGCGCCAGCTGTATTCATGGACCTCATGAATCGAGTTTGTAGTCCATATTTAGATAAGTTTGTTATCGTTTTCATTGATGATATTCTTATCTATTCCAAGAGTGAGCAAGAGCATGAGCAGCATTTAAGGTTGATATTAGAGTTGTTGAGAAAAGAACAGCTATATGCTAAATTTTCTAAATGTGCTTTCTGGTTGAAAGAAGTGCAATTTCTTGGCCACGTTGTTAGTAGCAAAGGAATTCAGGTTGATCCAGCAAAAATTGAAGCCATTGAAAAATGGGAGACTCCTAAGACACCAATGCAGATACGCCAATTTTTGGGTTTAGCCGGTTATTATAGAAGGTTTATTCAAGATTTTTCCCGAATAGCTAAGCCGTTGACAGCGTTAACGCAAAAAGGGAAGAAATATGAATGGACTTCTGAGCAGGAGAGTGCATTTCAATTACTGAAAAAGAAGTTGACTACGGCGCCTATTTTATCGTTACCAGAAGGGAACGATGATTTTGAAATATATTGTGACGCTTCGCGACAAGGTTTTGGTTGCGTTCTTATGCAACGGAAGAAAGTTATTGCATACGCATCCCGACAATTAAAGATTCACGAGCGGAATTATACGACGCATGATCTAGAACTGGGAGCAGTCGTGTTTGCATTGAAGATATGGAGACACTACTTGTATGGGGTTAAATGCACTGTGTTTACTGATCATAAAAGCCTTCAACATATTTTCGATCAAAAACACCTGAAAATGAGGCAACGTAGGTGGGTCGAGCTGATAAACGACTATGATTGTGAAATTCGTTATCATCCCGGGAAGGCGAACGTGGTGGCCGATGCTCTAAGCAGAAAGGAACGAGAACCAATTCGAGTACGAGCGATGAACATAAAAATTCGCATGAATCTCAACTCACAAATCAAAGAAGTTCAACGAGAAGCACTTACTAAAGAAAATATAGGAAATGAAATAATGAAGAAGTATGAGAAGCAACTCGTTATACGGGAAGATGGAATTCGAAATTTTGCAAACCGTATTTGGGTACCGAAGTTGGGTGGATTAAGGAAGTTGATATTGAACGAGGCACATAAGACAAGATACTCGATACATCCTGGAGTTGGAAAGATGTATCAAGATCTTAAGACACATTATTGGTGGCCTAACTTAAAGACAGACGTTGCAACATATGTTGGGGAGTGTTTAACTTGTTCCAAGGTCAAGGCAGAACACCAGAAACCATCAGGGTTACTTCAACAACCAGAAATCCCAGAATGGAAATGGGATGGTATTACCATGGATTTCATCACGAAGTTACCAAAGACTGCCTGGGGATACGACACCATTTGGGTGATTGTTGATCGTCTTACCAAATCTGCCCATTTCTTGCCTATAAAGGAAACGGATAGAATGGAGAAACTATTACGATTGTATATAAAGGAAATTGTTTCAAGGCATGGAATACCTATTTCCATTATATCCGATCGTGATAGTAGATTTACCTCAAAGTTCTGGCAATCACTGCAGGAGGCACTAGGAACTCGTTTAGATATGAGTACCGCATATCATCCGCAAACCGACGGGCAGAGTGAAAGAATGATTCAGACTCTTGAAGACATGCTCAGGGCATGTGTGATCGATTTTGGAAACGGATGGGATAAGTATCTACCGTTAGCAGAATTTTCGTATAATAATAGTTATCATGCAAGCATTAAAGCTGCACCATTCGAAGCATTGTATGGAAGGAAGTGTAGATCTCCTATCTGTTGGAATGAAGTAGGAGATCGACAATTAACTGGTCCCGAGATCATACACGAAACGACTGAGAAGATAGTACAAATCAAGGAGAGATTGAAAACAGCCCGAAGTCGCCAAAAGAGCTACGCCGATGTCCGAAGGAAACCATTAGAGTTTCAGATTGGGGACATGGTTATGCTAAAGGTGTCACCTTGGAAAGGTGTAATACGTTTCGGTAAAAGAGGTAAACTGAACCCAAGATATGTAGGCCCGTTCAAGATCATCAAACGCATTGGACCGGTAGCTTATCGACTCGAGTTACCGCAACAACTCGCCGGAGTACACAATACCTTTCACGTCTCAAACCTTAAGAAGTGTCTTGCAAAGGAAGACCTCACCATTCCTCTTGAAGAAATCCATGTCGATGAGAAACTACAATTCATCGAAGAACCAATCGAAATCATGGATCGTGAAGTTAAACAGCTCAAGCAGAGCAACATACCAATCATTAAGGTTCGTTGGAATGCTCGAAGAGGTCCTGAGTTTACTTGGGAACGAGAGGATCAGATGAAACAAAAGTATCCACACTTGTTTCTCGATGACGCAAAATAGGTACAATTTTAAAATTTCGGGACGAAATTTATTTAACGGGTAGGTACTGTAACGACCCGCACTTTTCCGATCGTTCTATACTTATGAGATTAATATTTACATAAATTAAACCTTACCAACATGATAAGCAATCCAAATTGTTGAGACTTATGTTTTTGAAAAGAGTTTTACATAACGTTTGACCGTCTAGTTTGACCGATGATATCACGAACTATACAATATATGATAATTATACATACATATTTAACATGATCTAAGGATGTTTTAATATCTCATTTTGTATTAATAACAAAAAGTCATAAGTATATTTTGAAACTACTAACTTAAGTTTTCAAAACAATAACCTACGTAACGTTATTTGACATAAATACTGATGATTTATAATGTTTATACATATATCGTATAAGTAATGTATTTAATCATTTTTAAAGGGCTTTTATACATAAAACAATATAAGTATATTTACAAAAGATAGTTATATTTGAATTCTCGTTCCGTTTCCTCAATAATCCTATACGTATATCTAGGGTACTATACACAGCTTCTAGAAGTATTTACTATTGGTATATACCAATAGAAATCTTCAATTATTGGAATAATATGTCATTCATGACATAATAAATTTTAACTTATCTTAGATATTTTCACTAAAAACCAAATTTTCAAGCCTATAAATAAGCACCATTTCTAACTCATTTTTACACATTCATTTTCCAAATTTTACTTCCAATTTTCACACACACTTGCAAGAACTCTCTCAACTTTTATTTTACTACTTCTTTCCAGCAACTTTACATTTTAAACTTGAGGTAAAAACTCTACTTCAACTCTTTTTCAATTCATATATTTAAAGCTATATATATAAGAGTTTATAAACTAGAACATAGTTTGAATGATTTCAAACTTGTTCGCAAACTAAATAGATCCTTCTAAATTAACTTTTAAAATACTTCAAGACCTGTAACATATCTTAATTATATGCTAACTTAACAAGGTATAACTTGGTTTTTCAAAGAACACCTTAAAAACTGAATTTACGACGTCGGAGTGCAACCGGGGGCTGTTTTGGGTTGGATAATTAAAAACCATCTTAAACTTTGAATTGGAGGTTTATTTTCTGGAAAAATGATTTTTACTATGAATATGATAACACATAAAAATTTCATGATTTAACTCAAAGTATAAGTATTTTTAGAAAAATAATCATTTGAGGTTGTTTACATGATGGAAAATGATTAACTTCATAAGTTTCACTAAAGTTTGACCTATGCCGTGTGATTTTGAATACAAACTAAGGTATTTACAGTTCATAGTCTTAAAGAGGGACTCGATCCAAGGAGATGGCAAGTTGAATCAACGAAAACGGAGTTGTAACGAAGAAACTATGACCGAAACAAAATCGGATATCCAAGACTAGTTTAGCCACGAAAATAATTGGGAAAAAATTAAATAAATCACATCTTTTTAAGTTAACATGATATTTTATATATATGTACTTATAATTCAATTTTATATGGTTCAGGATCACCCGTAAACAACACGAGAAGATTAATCATAAGATCCCATGATTGTACGCAACACGTCATTTGACAACACCGGTACTTTATGTACGCAACACGTCATTTGACAACACCGGTACCATGGGTCAAGATTAATCTCGACCAATACATATACGATGGGGTTTTATTTATTTCGTTGGGGGTTTTATTTATTTCATTGCGGGTATATTAAACATCTAAAAATGAACCATTAAAATTGAATTACTAACAACGAACTGCTAACTACGGACTAAGGAATTATTCAAAGTATTAAAAGTATAACAAGTATATATATGTGACGTTTGTTTAAAAAGAAAAGGTATTGATATATTATATATGGATAGGTTCGTGATATCAACCGGAGACCAAGTCAAATTATATATATATCTTCAAGACGAAAGTGAGTATATAGTCCCACTTTTAAACTCTAAATATTTCGGGATGAGAATACATGTATTTTATGTTTTACGATATGGACACAAGTAACTGAAAAATATATTCTACGTTGAGTTGTACCACTGGCATACTTCCCTGTAGCTTGGTAACTGTTATTTACAGCGGTATTGTAAACGCGAATCCTGTTGATAGATCTATCGGGCCTGACAACCCCAACCGGACTGGACGACCAGTATTCAACGGTTGCACAGTACTTCGTTTCGTGACTACACTTGGTACGGTGTAGTAAGATTTCATAATGAAGGGAATATGCGACGTGATTAAATGTTAAGTATGGTTACCAAGTGCTCAACCACTTAGAATATTTTTATTAAACTGTTTATATACGAAATCTTGTGGTCTATATATATATATTGCTGCCGGCATTAAACCTATATCTCACCAACTTTATGTTGACCTTTTAAAACATGTCTATTCTCAGGTGATTACTAAAGCTTCCGCTGCATTATGTTGAATTTGAGCAGGATCTTGCGTACGCATATTTGTGTCAAAAATAAAACTGCATACCCAAGGATTTGTGTTGTAAAATATGCTCGAAATCGTGTTGTTATCATTATATGTAAAGTTTGTAAGTCGAATATTATCGCTAAACGATAATCATCTTTTTATTGTCTAAAGTTTGTAACAAAAATAATGGTTATGGTTTGTAATGTATAATATATGCAGTTTCTCTTTTAAAAATGTCGCATATAGAGGTCAATACCTCGCAATGAAATCATACGTTATCTAACACGTTCTTATGGTTAAGGACGGGGTATGACATATATACACATAAAAATATGCTCCTTAGCAACCTTAAATGATTAAGGAACATGTGGAACCAACCATTTGTCAACTAGCATGAATTATTTAGCAAGAAAACAAACTTAAGAATCTTTTCTTTCTTTATAATGAGTAAAAACGTTTTTATGATTTCACCTCATTTTTCCATTCCATTTTCTCATACTTACACTCCAAATTCTCTCTCAAAATACTCCTAACATCATACTTAATCATCTCCAAGCATTTTCACCATCTTTTATCTTCAATTACAAGCTTTAATCACCATAAAAACAACCATTCAAGAACACTTCAATAAATCTTTCAAACTTGCTAGATTACTTCCAAGCTTTCAAATCCATTCCAAGTAATCATCCAAGATCAAGAAACTTTTGTTAATCTCAGTAGGTTTTCATTCTAAATCAAAGGTAAGAATCATATTCAAGCTTTGGTTCAATTTCTATAAACATAACTATCTTAATTCAAGTAGTAATCTTACTTGAACTTGTTTTCATGTCATGATTCTACTTCAAGAACTTTCAAGCCATCCAAGATCCTTTGAAGCTAAATCATTTCTTGTCACTTCCAGTAGGTTTACCTACTAAACTTGAGGTAGTAATGATGTTCATAACATCATTCGATTCATATATATAAAACTACCTTATTCGAAGGTTTAAACTTGAAATCACTAGAACATAGTTTAGTTAATTCTAAACTTGTTCGCAAACAAAAGTTAATCCTTCTAACTTGACTTTTAAAATCAACTAAACACATGTTCTATATCTTTATGATATGCTAACTTAATGATTTAAAACCTGGAAACACGAAGAACACCGTAAAACCGGATATACGCTGTCGTAGTAAAACCGCGGGCTGTCTTGGTTTGGATAATTAAAAACTATCATAAACTTTGATTTAAAAGCTATTCTTCTGGTAAAATGATTTTTCTTATGAACATGAAACTATATCCAAAAATTATGGTTAAACTCAAAGTGGAAGTATGTTTTCCAAAATGGTCATCTAGACGTCGTTCTTTCGACTGAAATGACTACCTCTGTATTTACAACTATAAACTTATACTTTTTATATTTAGATTCATAAACTTAAGTTCAATATGAAACCACAGTAACTTGAATCACTCAAAACGAATTTAAAACGAAGAAGTTATGGGTAAAACAAGATTGGATAATTTTGCTTGTTGTAGCTACGTGAAATTTGTAACAAATCTATACAAATCAAAACTTAACCAACTTGTATTGTATTATACATGTATTCTAACATATATTATGTAATCTTGGGATACCATAGACACGTATACAATGTTTTGACATATCATATTGACCCATCTATATATATATTATTTGGAACAACTATAGACACTCTATATGCAGTAATGTTTGAGTTAGCTATACAGGGTTGAAGTTGATTCCAAAATAATATATATACTTTGAGTTGTGAACGAGACTGAGACTTGTAGATACTGGTTCGTGGATTGATTCGAGATAATATATATATATATTGATTTATTTCTGTACATCTAACTGTGGACAACTAGTTGTAGGTTACTAACGAGGACTGCTGACTTAATAAACTTAAATCATTAAAACGTAATAAATATTTTGTGAATGTATTTTGATCATACTTTGATATATATGTGCATATTTGTTATAGGTTCGTGAATCGATCCTTGGCCAAGTCTTAAATTTCTGACGAAGTAAAAATCTGTGAAAGTGAGTTATAATCCCACTTTTAAAATCTAATATTTTTGGGATGAGAATACATGCAGCTTTATAAATGTTTTACAAAATAGACACAAGTACGCAAAACTACATTATATGGTTGGATTATTAAACTGAATATTGCCCCTTCAAGTCTGGTAGCCTAAGAATTAGGGAAATGGCCCCTAATTGACGCGAATCCTAAAGATAGATCTATTGGGCCTAACAACCCCCATTCAAGTTATGAATGGCTTTAGTACTTCGATTTATATGGTAATTGGGATTGCCAATTTATGACATACTTGCGAGTATGCGGGGAATATTCTATATGCATTAAAGTTAATGTCGGTTATCAGGTGTTCATCATATGAATGATTTTTTTATACACTTGCGAGTGTAAGATTATTGAATAAAGGAAATCTTGTGGTCTATTATTACGATTTGATAAATATATAGGTTAAACCTATAACTCACCAACATTTTTGTTGACGTTTTAAGCATGTTTATTCTCAAGCCATTATTAAGAGCTTCCGCTGTTGTATGCTAAATAAAGACAGGATTGGAGTCTGCATGCTTGTATAATATTGTTTAAAAACTGCATTCGAAGACTTAAGTTGTTGTGTAATATTATTGTAAACCATTATGTAATGGTCGTGTGAGAACGCTATATTTTAGATTATCATTATTTGATAATCTTCGTAATGTTTTTAAACCTTTATCGATAAAATAAATGTTATGGTTTGTTTTTAAAAATCGAATGCAGTCTTTGAAAAATGTCTCATGTAGAGGTCAAAACCTCGCAACGAAATCAATTAATATGAAACGTTTATAATCGATATGAACGGAACATTTCAGTTGGTATCCGAGCGTTAGTCTTAGAGAACCAGAAATTGCATTAGTGTGTCATATCGAGTTTGTTAGGATGCATTAGTGAGTCTGGACTTCGACCATGTTTTTCTTTAAAAACGATTGCTTAACACTTTTTATTGGAAACTACATATTGTTAACATGTAAATATTACGTGCTATATGAATCTCTTAACGTGTTTGATATTGTGTGATAGATGTCTACCTCTAGTACAAATCCCATCGACTCACCTAATAATAATGAAGAGTCGAATATATTTTGGGAAGATACACAAATTCCCGAAGAAAAACCGGAAGAAGAGGAACCGGAAGAAGAGGTTCCGGAGGAGGAAATATTAGGAACCCCAGAAAAACTGATAAATAAAAGAAAATCCTCAACCAATGGACCAAAGTTAAAAATGGTCAATGGTTTTTCCGCCGAGGAAGCAAAATATTGGGAAAATTACCAATTTTCTGATGAATCGGATCCCGACGAGGATTTCGATGATGTTATAGAAATTACCCCGACCCAATTTGAAAAGGCACAAAAACTAATAAGAAAAGGTTGCTATGCTGTTCTAGCACATGTCGAGAAAGTACAAACCGAAGAAAAGAACATCAATGATGTTCCCGTCGTAAAAGAATTTCCCAATGTATTTCCGAAAGAATTACTGGGACTACCTCCACACCGATCCGTTGAATTTCAAATAGATCTTGTACCGGGAGCTGCACCAATAGCTCGTGCTCCATACAGACTCGCACCCAGCGAAATGAAGGAACTCCAGAGTTAATTACAAGAACTTTTAGAGCGTGGTTTCATTCGACCAAGCACATCACCATGGGGTGCTCCTGTTTTGTTTGTCAAAAAGAAAGATGGTACATTCAGGTTGTGTATCGACTACCGAGAGTTGAACAAAGTCACCATCAAGAACCGTTACCCACTACCACGAATCGACGACTTATTTGATCACCTACAAGGCTCGTCAGTTTATTCGAAGATTGATTTACGTTTCGGGTATCATCAAATGCGGGTGAAGGAGGATGATATTCCGAAGACTGCTTTTAGAACTCGTTACGGTCATTATAAATTTATAGTTATGTTGTTTGGATTGACTAACGCACCAGCTGTGTTCATGGACCTCATGAACTGAGTGTGTGGACCATATCTTGACAAGTTTGTCATTGTTTTCATTGATGACATACTTATTTACTAAAAGAATGATCAAGAGCACGAAGAACATTTGAGAAAAGTGCTAGAATTGTTGAGGAAGGAAAAATTGTACGCTAAATTTTCAAAGTGTTCATTTTGGTTGAAAGAAGTTCAATTCCTCGATCATATAGTGAGCAAAGAAGTTATTCAAGTTGATTCGGCAAAGATTGAAACCGTTGAGAAGTGGGAAACACCGAAAACTCCTACGCAGATACGCCAATTTTTAGGATTGGCTGGTTACTACATAAGATTCATCCAAGATTTTTCCAAAATAGCAAAACCCTTGACTGCATTAATGCATAAAGGGAAGAAATTTGAATAGAAGGATGAACAAGAGAAAGCGTTTCAGTTGTTGAAGAAAAAGTTAACTATGGCACCTATATTGTCATTGCCTGAAGGGAATGATGATTTTGTGATATATTGTGACGCCTCAAAGTAAGGCTTCGGTTGTGTATTGATGCAACGAACGAAGGTGATTGCCTATGCGTCCAGACAATTGAAGATTCACGAGAAAAATTATACGACTCATGATTTGGAATTGGGTGCTGTTGTTTTTGCATTAAAGGCTTGGAGGCACTACTTATATGGGGTCAAAAGTATTATATATACCGACCACTGAACATGAGGCAGCGTAGGTGGATTGAGTTGTTGAATGATTACGATTTTGAGATTCATTACCACCTGGGGAAAGCGAATATTGTAGCCGATGCTTTGAGTAGAAAGGACAGAGAACCTATGTGTGATGACCCGTCCAAATCCATTTGGACGAATACATCATTCATTGATTTCACAGTGAGGTTATGACCTCTATATGATACGTTTTGTAAATATTGTATTCTTTTGAAAAGGCACACCATAAATGAATATCTAATTCCAAGGTCTTTAACATCTCATGATTTCTACATATAGACAATCACCGTAAATAATAGTTTACAATACTATATCCGTTGACAATGCAGTCAAAATAAGATACATGGTGATGATTTTGTGAATGCAAAGTTTTCTTGAATAAAGCATGTATGACTCCATGCACATAGCTTGTATAATGTATAAGCAAACAGCGAAAGACTTCTAGGAACCTGAGAATAAACATGCTTAAAAGTGTCAACACAAAGGTTGGTGAGTTCATAGTTTTAATGTTGCGTATAATCTGTATATAAAGGTGGATCACAAGTTTTCAGTTGTTTCATCCAGAAACATTTATCAAAATATTCTACGAAATTGAGCACCCTGGTAACTAAACTTTAACGTCTATATAATAAGTACCCTTTGTATAATCATCTTAATAATACACGCAAACCAACGTATACGCTTCTCAAATAGCATACGTCCGTTAAAAGGCTAGTGCTCTAGCTCGGACGGGGATATCAAGCCCTATGGATCCATATACTATTACTCGCGCCCACCAGTTCTTATAACCGGCAGTTACTAGTTACCAAAGCTAAGGGATTTTCAGTTCAAACTCGGTGTAGAATTTAGTATGTACTTGTATCCATTGCATTTAAAATAAAGTGCATGTATTCTCAGCCCAAAAATATAGATTGCAAAAGTAATTAAAAAGGGAGCAAATGAAACTCACCTTAGCAACACATAAATTCATTCACCGAAATGTGACCGAAACTCGGAATGCAAAATAACCGTAGATCTCAACCTAGAGAATATATGTTGGTTAATACATGTCTAATAAGCTAGGTCAGGTCATAGTGTATCATAATCCTAATGCTCAAGACCGACATGCAAAAGTTAACAAAAGTCATCTCAAAAGTCAACCTGACCCAATATGATCTTTAAATCTATACATGTTTATTAACATAGTATAAGCCTTGATAATTGAACGAATTTATAGTTTATCAAACTCAAAATATTATTCATTTCAGGAGCTATATTATATTTGAATTATCATGGCAATCGAACATGTTTTATTATTTCACATAGTTTTCCAATACTTGTAAATTAGATTATAGTGTTTATAAAGCTTTAAAACATGATAAGACAGTCAACTTTGACAATCGTTCAGCAAAACGAGACGTGCCTTATATAGAAATTCGGTTATTCGATTAGTAATATCTAAAAATCAAATTTATCAATCTCATAGACAAGTTGTTTAAATATTAATTGCAGATTCAAAAGCAATTCCAATTAATGTTAATCATAATTCAGTTGACTATAACTTTTAATCCTTTCATTGAAAGCATACGATTTCTAAATGAAAAGTTATTAATTTTTCGATAGCTTTCCAACGACATGCATATCATATACCTTTTATCAATAACATATGTATCAAATTCGTGATTCATCATAAACTACCTAACGACAAAATTAAAGCATATAAGCATGCATAAACATATATACTCGAGCACTAGACATGGATACACTATTAATATATAAAAGATAAGATATGAATGCTCACGTATCAATATTGTGATTCAATATTGCAGGAAAGTACGTAGACGCGACGGAGATGATAAACACTAGTTTGACCTCACGAGCAATACCCCCGAACAATACCCATAACCTCCATAGCTATAACCCATAATTTCCTTAGCTCTATCCCGCTCGAAAAGCCCGTTTGAAATAATATGCCCATGACCTCGTCGTAGTATTTTATGTATAATAATACTACTACTAATAATAATAATACAATTAATAAAAATATTAATCTTAATAATAATAATAATAATAATAATAATAATAATAATAATAATAATAATAATAATAATAATAATAATAATAATAATAATAATAATAATAATAATAATAATAATACATATGAATATAGAGAGAGTGTGAGCGATAGATAGAATGGAGAAAATGAATTAGAAAACTGAATTCGTTCGACTTAAAAAGGAAATAATCTATACCTACCCCTCATGCGATCGCATGAGGTTTGAGTGTGATGCTCATGCGATCACATGTGCACACTTTGCCAGTTCATTCCCATTTATTTCTTATGTCGACACATTTCATATATATTATTTAATATATAATATATTTAATCTTTAGAATTAATTAAATATTATATTATATTCTCATGCATAGTTGATTTATAATTTTTACACCGATGTGTTGTACGTTGACCCTCGACTTAAGTACTGGTTCCGGTTTTTCGAACGCATTTTCGTACGCTTAGAAAACTGGTACTTTACGTTTCGTGTAATGTACCTTTATCAATAACAAGACTCAAATCAATGAAAAATTATCCCACTCAAAGTGTAACTTATTCATTTGAGTGTTTTGGTCATTTGCTTCTTAAAATCATCGTCCTAATATATATATAATAATATTATTTAAATCTAAACGTTTTATGACTAAGTTATTATTATATTTTTATCACATTATAAAATATATATTTATATATATTTTTATTCATGTCTAGTTACAAATATTTGTTCGTGAATCGTCGGTCAAAATTCATATAAATTTTAAATTTAAATTTGGTCAGAAATTTCCGGGTCGTCACACTATGCGGGTAAAAGCTATGAATATAATTATTCGTACTAACCTTACTACTCAAATAAAGGAGGCGCAATAGGGAGTTTTAAAAGAGGAAAATTTGAAGAATGAAATACCCAAAGGATCGGAGAAACATCTTAATGTTCGGGAAGAAGGAACCCGATATAGGGCTGAAAGAATTTGGGTACCAAAGTTTGGAGATGTGTGAGAAATGGTACTTAAGGAAGCACATAAAACCAGATATTCAATATATCCTGGAGCGGGGAAGATGTACAAAGACCTCAAGAAACACTTTTGGTGGCCGGGTATGAAAGCCGATATTGTTAAATACGTAGGAGAATGTTTGACGTGTTCTAAGGTCAAAGCTGAACATCAGAAACCATCAGGTCTACTTCAATAACCTGAAATCCCGGAATGGAAATTGAAAAACATTACCATGGATTTCATTACTAAATTGCTAAGGACTGCAAGTGGTTATGATACTATTTGGGTAATAGTCGACCGTCTCACCAAATCAGCACACTTTTTGCCAATGAGAGAAGATGATAAAATGGAGAAGTTGGCACGTTTATACTTGAAGGAATTCGTCTCCATATATGAAATACCAGTCTCTATTATCTCTGATAGGGATGGTAGATTTGTTTCAAGATTCTGGCAGACGTTGCAACAAGCATTGGGGACTCGCCTAGACATGAGTACTGCCTATCACCCACAAACTGATGGGAAAAGTGAAAGGACAATACAGACCCTTGAAGACATGCTACGAGCATGTGTCATTGATTTCAGAAACAGTTGGGATCGACATCTACCGTTAGCAGAATTTTCCTACAACAACAGTTACCATTCGAGTATTGAGATGGCGCCGTTTGAGGCACTTTATGGTAGAAAGTGCAGGACTCCAATTTGTTGGAGTGAAGTGGGGGATAGACAGATTACAGGTCCATAAATTCTCCAAGAAACTACAGAGAAAATCATTCAAATTCAACAACGGTTGAAAACCGCCCAAAGTCGGCAAAAGAGCTACGCGGACATTAAAAGAAAAGATATAGAATTTGAGATTGGAGAGATGGTCATGCTTAAGGTTTCACCTTGGAAAGGCATTGTTCGATTTGGTAAACGGGGGAAACTAAATTCAAGGTACATTGGGTCATTCAAGATTATAGATCATGTCGGACCAGTAGCTTACCGACTTGACTTACCTCAACAACTCGCCGGGGTACATAATACTTTTCATGTCTCGAATCTGAAGAAATATTTTGCTAAAGAAGATCTCACTATTCCGTTAGACAAAATCCAAATCAATGAAAAACTTCAATTCATTGAAGAACCCGTCGAAATAATGGATCGTGAGGTTAAAAGAATTAAGCAAAATAAAATACCAATCGTTAGGGTTCGATGGAATGCTCATAGAGGACCCGAGTTTACCTGGGAGCATGAAGATCAGATAAAGTTAAAATACCCACACTTATTTCCAGAAGATGCGTCAACACCTTCAACTGCTTAAAATTTCGGGATGAAATTTATTTAACGGGTAGGTACTGTAGTGACCCGAACTTTTCCATGTTTTTATATATTAAATGAAATTGATATTTACATGATTAAATGTTTCCAACATGTTAAGCAATCAAACTTGTTAAGACTTGATTAATTGAAACGGATTTTGTGTTAACATTTGACCACCTAGTTTGTCCGACGATTTACGAACGTTAAAACTTGTAAAAATGACATGATGATATATATGGAAATATATATGGTTATGATAATGCTAAAAACGAACATATATTTCATAGCATTATCTCTCAAGAAAGACAAGCTTTTAGTTACAACTGTTCTATTTACAAGTGATATTCGTTTAAATAATAAAAGGTGAAGACAAAAGACAGATTCGACGAATTGAAGACGCAAACGACCATAAAGCTCAAAAGTACAAAGTACAATCAAAGTGGTTCCAATTATTGATGAGAAACGTCTCAAAATTACAAAAGTACAAGACGCAAAACGCAAAGTACAAGGTATTAAATTGTACGCAAGGACGTTCGAAAAACCGGAACCGGGACCAAAGTCAACTCTCAACGCTCGATGCAACGGACTAAAAATTACAAGTTAACTATGTACATAAATAAAATATAATATTTAAATAATTCTTATAATTATTTATATATTATATTATTATTTATAAACGTCGGCAAGCAAGAAAACAAAGGCACTGGCCATGCGATCGCATGGCCTGGAAGAGTTAATTCCATGCGATCGCATGGCTAAAAAATCCAGCCCATGTCCTATAAATTCAACGTGTTTTGGCCAAAATAAACACATCTTTTCTTCTTCTTACTCATACGTAAACATATATATATTATAATTTTAATTTTAATTTTAATTCTAATAATAAGGGTATGTTAGCGAATGTTGTAAGGGTGTAAGTCAAAATTCTGTCCGTGTAACGCTACGCTATTTTTAATCACTGTAAGTTATGGTTAATGTTATTTTTAATATAATGTCTCGTAGCTAAGTTATTATTATGCTTATTTAATGCCGAAATAATCATGATGTTGGGCTAAATATTAAAATTGGATAATTGGGCTTTGTACCATAATTGGGGTTTGGACAAAAGAACGACACTTGTGGAAATTAGACTATGGGCTATTAATGGGCTTTATATTAACTAAATGATACCTCGTTAATTTAATATATAGACTTATAATTTGACGTATTTATATATAACCACATACGCTTGACTGGGCACGGTGGGCGGGATATCTATAAATACCAATAATTGTTCATTTTACCGGACACGGAACTGGATTAATAGTTAGTAGACTTGTTGAAACAGGGGAGGATTACATTCAAGGGTAATTGGTGTAATTGTTAACAAAGTAGTAAAACCTTGGTTTACACGCAGTCGATAACCTGGTGTATTCATTAAACAAAGTATTAAGACCTTGTTACAATTCGAATCCCCAATTAGTTGGAATATTTGACTTCGGGAATAAGAATAATTTGGCGAAGACTTCCGCATTTTATGATTATGACTGATGGACTATTATGGACAAATCCGTATGGACATATTGAATAATCCAGGACAAAGGACAATTAACCCATGGGAATAAACTAAAATCAACACGTCAAACATCATGATTATGGAAGTTTAAATAAGCATAATTCTTTTATTTCATATTTAATTGCACTTTTAATTATCGCACTTTTATTTATTGTCATTGTATTTAATTGCACTTTTAATTATCGTACTCTTTAATTATCGCAATTTTATTTTATCGCACTTTTATTTATCGCAATTTCATTATCGTTATTTACTTTACGCTTTAAATTAAGTTATATTTATTTTTAATATTTTACATTAGGTTTTAACTGCGACTAAAGTTTTAAAAATCGACAAACCGGTCATTAAACGGTAAAAACCCCCTTTAATAATAATAATATTACTTATATATATTTTTGTATTTTTACAAATATAGTTTTTAAAATTATAGTGTTAAGCTTGTTTAAGAGATCCCTGTGGAACGAACCGGGCTTACTAAAAACTACACTACTGTACGATTAGGTACACTGCCTATAAGTGTTGTAGCAAGGTTTAGGTATGTCCATTCTATAAATAAATAAATATCTTGTGTAAAATTGTATCATATTTAATAGTATTTCGTTATAAAAATAATACTATTTCCTAGTACACCTCGCACACGTCAGGTTAACATGAGATTATGATAAGTAAGTATCTCACTAAGTATATCAACAATGTGTGATATACATAAAAAATGAGAATATTGAATTATGAAGCTCGAAACGATATACATAACGATTATCGTTATAACAACGTCTTACTAAATACATATGTATTGTATTAAGATATTGATATACTATATTTAACATGATAAAATGATAATTAAGTATATCAATGAGTGTATTAACAATGAACTATACAAGTAAGATGAGACTACTAACTTAAGGATTTCAAAACAATAAATATATGTAACGATTATCGTTGTAATAGTATTTTAACATATATATATATATATGATGTTAAGATATATTCATACACCATGTTATCATGTTAACATAACAATTTAACATCTCATTTAAGTATAATAACAATGAATTAATTACATTTAACAAGATCGTTAACTTAAAGGTTTCAAAACAACACTTACATGTAACGACTAACGATGACTTAACGACTCAGTTAAAATGTATATACATGTAGTGTATTTAGATGTATTAGTACACTTTTTAAAGACTTCAAAACACATATCAAAGTACTTCTACTTAACAAAAATGCTTACAATTACATCCTCATTCATTTTCATCAACAATTCTACTCATATGCAACCGTATTCGTACTCGTACAATACCCAGCTCCTAGATGTACACACTATTGGTATATATATATATATATATATATATATATATATATATATATATATATATATATATATATATATATATATATATATATATATATATATATAAATCTGCTCCTTAGCAGCCTTAAATGATTAAGGAACATGTAGAACCAACTATTTGTCAACTAGCATGAATTATTTAGCAAGAAAACAAACTTAAGAATCTTTTCTTTCTTTATAATGAGTAACCATTTGAGTTAGCTATACAGGGTTGAGGTTGATTCCAAAATAATATATATACTTTGAGTTGTGATCGAGTCTGAGACTTGTAGACACTGGGTCGTGGATTGATTCGAGATAATATATATATTGATTTATTTCTGTATATCTAACTGTGGACAACTAGTTGTAGGTTACTAACGAGGACTGCTGACTTAATAAACTTAAATCGTTAAAACGTAATAAAAATGTTGTGAATGTATTTTGATCATACTTTGATATATATGTACATATTTGTTATAGGTCCGTGAATCGATCCGTGGCCATGTCTTAAATTTCCGACGAAGTAAAAATATGTGAAAGTGAGTTATAGCCCCACTTTTAAAATCTAATATTTTTGCTATGAGAATACATGCAGCTTTATAAATGTTTTACAAAATAGACACAAGTACGTGAAACTACATTATATGGTTGGATTATTAAACCGAATATTGCCCCTTCAAGTCTGGTAGCCTAAGAATTAGGGAAATGGCCCATAATTGACGCGAATCCTAAAGATATATCTATTGGGCCTTACAACCCCCATTCAAGTTATGAACGGCTTTAGTACTTTGATTTATATGGTGATTGCGATTGCCAATTTATGGCATACTTGCGAGTATGCGGGGAATATTATATATGCATTAAAGTTAATGTCGGTTACCAGGTGTTCATCATATGAATGATTTTTTTATACACTTGCGAGTGCAAGATTATTGAATAAAGGAAATCTTTTGGTCTATTATTACGATTTGATAAATATATAGGTTAAACCTATAACTCACCAACATTTTTGTTGACGTTTTAAGCATGTTTATTCTCAGGTGATTATTAAGAGCTTCCGATGTTGCATGCTAAATAAAGACAGGATTGGAGTCTGCATGCTTGTATAATATTGTTTAAAAACTGCATTTGAAGACTTAAGTTGTTGTGTAATATTATTGTAAACCATTATGTAATGGTCGTGTGAGAAAGCTATATTTTAGATTATCATTATTTGATAATCTTCGTAATGTTTTTAAGCCTTTATCGATAAAATAATGGTTATGGTTTGTTTTTAAAAATCGAATGCAGTCTTTGAAAAACGTCTCATATAGAGGTCAAAACCTCGCAAAGAAATCAATTAATATGAAACGTTTATAATCGATATGAATGGGACATTTCAATAATAAATCATATACAGTAGATGACCATCATTATGAAATAAAATGGGTAAACTAAACTGAATTCCACTAATAGGAAAGAAGTACTCAAAATTCGAATTAGCAAAAAAAAGGTTTTACTATTTTCTAACCAAGTCATTTAATGGTGAAGATGTCAGTGCGGGCGGGAGGCTCATGACGGTGGTGATGCAGACAAAAAGAGGGTTTGTTCCTTCGAGGTAGATGATAAGATGTGTCCATTTCGGTAATAACCGTATATATTGCAAATATAATTGAGATATTGTATATCGATATTTTTGGTATAGATAACATTGTAAAACCAATACCTAAAATAAAGGATTGGTTAGTTAGGAGTGTGATCATTTACATATTTGTGAAAGTTGTATATATACTTGTCAATGATAATGAAATAATCACGGATTCACATTCCTTCATGGTATCAGAAGTTCCTCTCAATCTCTTCTATTCTTCACTGTAAAATTGTTTTTTTTTCTTTGCTTATTCATATTTCTTCTTCTTCTTCTTCTTCTTCTTCTTCTTCTTCTTCTTCTTCTTCTTCTTCTTCTTCTTCTTCTTCTTCTTCTTCTTCTTCTTCTTCTAAACAACAACACCATAAATCACCATATCTGATACAAAAGAGTCGTATGAACACATCACTTCTCAAATCAACCATGTGGAGCCTCTCCCAAGTTTCTATGAAGCCCGATCAAAGCTTATCCTTGAAAAATCAAGAAAAGAAAAATAAACATCGATTGCCGCAACGGCATCAAATACGGCATTGATTACGACAACTAGCAATTTCGGTAACCCTAAACCTTCGTTCTCACAAAATCAGGCATCTTGTGGCTATAGACAGTCTAATCATGGTCGGAATTTGAGTAGAGGTGATTACAGGGGACGTTTTGGTTATGGTCTCGTGGAAGAGGACGCAATCCCAATCTTTCTGGTAACAATTTCTCAGGTGACAGTAATAGTCAAAATGGGCCATTTAATCAAAATAATCCATGGCAATATGGGCCATGTGCCTGGCAATAATCTGAATGGAGTTCGGCTCCATGCTCTTACCCATCCACACCGTGGCCCAAAACCTCTTCCACTACTATACAACCTGGTAATTTAGGCCCAACAACACAACAGTCACACTATGCACATTCAGCCCATGCTACTACCCCTACTAGCATGAGTTTGAACGATAAAAATTGGTATATGGACACTGGGGCATCATCACGTATGATGGGGTCACAAGGTAAACTCTTGTCTTATGTTCATTCGAGCCATCCTAAATTTATATTAGTCTGAAATGGTAATCGTATGCTAATTATTGGGGTCAGTCATTCCTATATCGAGTCCAAAAGTCAACCTCTAATTCTGTCTAATATCTTATATGCACCCCAACTTATTAAAAATCTCATTTTCGTACAATGTCTTACTATTGATAATAACATATCTATTTCTTTTGACCCTTTTGGTTGTACTGTGAAGAATTTTCTGAAGGGGACCACCATTCTACGGTGTAATAGCATCGGTGATCTCTACCCACTCCACTCTTCCATGTTGCGTCAACTCCCCTCTCTGTCAAGATTTCTTGCTTTATCTCAAGATTTATGGCATCATCGCTTAGACATCCAGGTGGTGATGTTTTAAAATCTCTTAGGAATAAACGTTCAATAAATTATAATTCAAATTCTAGTAATAAATTAAGTCAATCTTGTGTGTTTGGAAAATATATACGTCTTCCCTTTCATGCTTATATTTCTATTACTTATGCCCCGTTTGATATTGTGCATAAAGACTTATGGACGTCTCCCTTTCTTACTAGTAGTGGTCACAAATACTATATATTATTTCTTGACAATTTTACTAATTTTCTATGGACTTTTCCCCTTAGCCAAAAATCCCAAGTTTATCGCATTTTCCATACTTTTCACTCATACATTAATACACAATTTGGTAAACTCATCAAACAAATTCAATGTGATAATGGTACCGAGTACAATTATGCATCATTTCACAAATTTTGCGAACAAAACGAGATGTTTTTTCGTTTTCATGCCCATATACCTCTTCACAAAATGGCAAAGTGGAATGCAAAATCCGAGCTATTAATAACATCATGCGTACACTTTTGTCTCACTCTAGTGTGCCACATCATTTTTGGCACCATGCTCTATCCATGGCCACTTACCTAATTAACATCCTTCCAAGTAAACTACTCACCAACATCTCCCCCATGCAAAAACTATACCATCGTCTTCCATCTTATGATCATCTTCGTGTATTCGGTTGTTTATGCTATCCTCTCTTTTCCTCAAACAACATAAACAAACTTGAAAATCATTCCACTCCTTGCGTCTTCTTAGGTTACCCTTCTAACCATCGGGGCTACAAATGCTATGATCTTTCAACACGAAAAATAATCTTATCCCATCACGTTTTATTCGATGAAACTACTTATCCATTCACTACTCTTAAATCAACCCCTCAAAACTCATATCATTTTCTTACAGATAACTTTCATCCTTCGTTCTATCAAAATGTGTCTATCTCATCAAATACTTCTAGCCTACAAAACGATTCTAGTCCACAACTTGTTAGTCCACTAAACAATTATAATCCATAAAATATTCCTAATACTCCACCTACTTCTTCCCATGATCCATCTGGCCAAAACGGCCCATCCGAGCCAACAAATAATACGAAACACCATACTAATGAAGAACCCACTTCTAATCCTCTAAATTCACCTTCTGTTACACAAGGTCCTTTGTTTAATTCAACTCACTCTCCAAACTCTACTTCGACCACAATAAGCACGTTTAATTCTCCTTCACCACTTCGCGCTCGCGCCATCCACACTCGTAGCATGTTGGCTATTGTTACACCAAAAATTCCTTTCAATCTTTCGGCCACCACTACAACTCTCTCTCTCTCCTATTCCAACTAATCCTAAAGACGTTCTAGCCGATCCAAATTGGAAATGTGCTATGACCGACGAATATAAGGCTATAATGGATAATAATACATGGGTTCTTGTTCCTCGTTTACCTAACATGCAGGTTATTAGTTTTATGCGGATTTACAGAAATAAGATGAAGTATAATGGTTCTTTTGAATGTTATAAGGCACGCCTAGTTAGTGATGGATGCTCACTAACACCCGGTATAGATTGTCATGAGACTTTCAGTCCAGTTGTAAAACCTGCTACTCTTCGAATGGTTCTAAGTATTGCAGTTTCAAAATCATGGCAAATTCATCAGCTTGACGTGAAAATGCATTTTTACATGGTAATCTTAATGAAACTGTATTCATGTACCAACCAGTTGGTTTCCGTGATTCCCGATATCCGGATCATGCATGTCTTTCAAAACGGTCTCTTTATGGTTTAAAACAAGCCCCGCGTTCCTGGTATCAACGTTTTGCTGACTGTGCTTCTACTATTGGGTTCGTACATAGTAAATGTGATCATTCTCTCTTTATTTATCATCACAATCATGAAACTACTTATCTACTTTTATACGTTGATGATATTGTACTTACCACTTCTAGTGACACATTGTGAACACGCTTGATGGGTTTATTATCACGCGAATTTGCTATGAAGAATTTAGGACTGTTACATTTTTTTAGGCATATATGTCACTCGATCAACCAATGGCCTATTCTTAAATCAAACCGCATACGCAAAAGACATCATAGATCGTGCAGGATTATCAGATTGCAATCATGTCTCAACTCCAGTCGACTTAAATGGAAAATTAAGTCCTAAATCCGGTCAGCCTTATCCTAATCCTACAAAATACAGAAGTTTAGCGAGCGCACTACAATAATTAACGTTTACTCGACCAGATATCTCTTAAGCAGTTCAACAAGTTTGTTTACATATGCACGACCCAAAAGACATACACATGCTTGCTCTTAAACACATTGTCCGCTACTTGAAAGTAACACTATCTCTCGGGTTACATATTAACATGTCTCGGTCCTGTGATTTAGTTGCCTGCACTGACGCAGATTGGGGTGGATGTCCCGACACTCGTCGCTCCACATCAGGTTATTGCATATATTTTGGAGATAATTTAATCTCTTGGTCTTCTAAACGCCAACAAATACTCTCTCGTTCTAGTGCCGAGGCAGAATACTGCGGGGGCGAAATAATTCATGTAACTATCATCATAACCCTTGTCTCGATAACAACCATCATAAGCACCACAATAACCATCCGTCTCACCATTAGCTTGACCCAAATCCATATACCCATTATCATTCATACCCATGTAACCATCATTCATATACTCATAACCATCATTCATACCCAAATAATCACCATTGTTACCCAAATAATCATTATCATCGTTCATGCCTTCATACTCATTGTTCATGGCCATATAACCATTGTCATCATGCATGCCCAAATAACCATTATCCAAACCTATGTGACTTGAGTCTCCCATCAATTGTTGATCATAATTCACGATTCTTGACATCAAGTAGTCACACAAAGCATCATACTCCACCTTCTAACTTAATCACACCACAAACAAGCAAGTGTTTTCATAATACAAGCAAATATAAAAAGTAACTTTTGAAAGAATGAAATTCTTACAAAAGGATCGAACAACTACTAGCAAATATTTCAAAATCCAATTAAAAACCGCTCCCCGGCAGCGGCGCCAAAAAGTTGATGTGGTCGTTTTGTGTTCTCAACTTTTAATAATATAAAAAACAATGATCAAACACTTAACCAATTAACACAAATGCTTGGGCAACAATAATCCGATCATTATAGCAGCTAGCAAGTATTCAAGCAAGGTTCGTTCCACAGGGATCAATGTATATGAATCTCAAAACACTAGTAATTATCCTAAGTTGGTTGGGGGGTTTTAAGAAAGTTTTGATTGTTGATTAAACTAATATTAAACTAAAAGAGAGATTGACAATTAAGAGAGAAACGTGTCCACTTGATTATTTCACCTTTTGCCATGGTTTACCCAACTCATTCATTACACAACAATGTTTAAACATATAGTTTCATTTCCATTCGTCAACTTCCATAAAACCTCAATTAAATGAAATTCGTTAACTCCCGTAGACTCATTTCAAAGATCAAACTATGTTTTGAGTAAAATCATTGAGACATCGGTTTTGGACTAAAATCCCTTAAAATCCTTTAATTATCAAAATCCCCTATGATAATCAAACACTACCATGTTGAATAAAAGCTAATTGAAAACCAAACCAAATCAAGAACCCAATCCCTTAAAATCCCCAAATTATTTTTCTAGATCACCAATGGTGTTGAAGTACAAATTGCTTCACTAATCAAATCCCTAAGAAAAGCTAGGCAACTTATATAATCAAAGTAAAGCTTTCAACAATCAAAGTAATGGGTCTTCAACCAAGCACAATAATCATCAACTCATTCAAACACCCAATTCATAGATTAGGGCAAAATCCAAGCATCAAGTTTACAAATCAAGTGAACACAAGTAATCTAAGATATAATCATTGCATAAATAAGAAAGAAATTAATGAAATAAGAAGTATTCAACATTACAACTAAAATGGAGAAAAGCTACTACCAAAATGGAGAAGAAACACTAAAATGGAGAATGGATGATGGAAATGGAGCTTCAATCTTCATGGAATTGGAGTTAGGAGCATGAAATTGGCTTCATCTTGAGGGAATCATGTTTGAAACCCTTTTAGGGCTCCAAAACGGCTAAGAAAGCAGCTCCCTCAACCAAAACCCCCAAAAAATCATTTTTATAGTTGATCTGAGTTTTTGGTTGAATACAGGCCTGGAACGACATTCCAGAAGGTGGAACGACGTTCCTTAAGGTGGAATGACGTTCCTAATTAAGAACCACGTTCCTGAACCCCCTAGAAAGTCTGAAAAGTTTTTGACTTCGATTTCCCATTTTCTAGTACTGCGGAACGACGTTCTGGCCATTTGGAACGCCGTTCTTGCTTGAAACTTGGCTTTTTAACCCCAAAACTTCACTTGGTTCATTCCTTAAGCCTAATGGTTGATTTCTAATGCATAAATATGATCGTTTGCACCACTTTTGTCCCGAAATGACCATATACCACAAACCGCTCACTAGTCATCACAAATTGTATCGAAACGCCACGAATGTAGGAAGATATTGCGAAGATAAATATGTATATTTTGAGCATTATCATCTAACATCAAAGAACTAAACACATCGAGCTTGACATACATTTCTTTCGTGAAAAAGTGGCAAAAGGTCAAGTTCGTGTGCTTCACGTGCCTACTCATTATCAGATTGCAGATATCTTTACTAAAGGGTTACCAAGATTATTATTTGAAGAGTTTCGGTCCAATCTCGGTATTATCAACGCTTCGACTGCGGGGGAGTAATAACCGTATATATTGCAAATATAATTGAGATATTGTATATCGATATTTTTGGTATAGATAACATTGTAAAACCAATACCTAAAATAAAGGATTGGTTAGTTAGGAGTGTTATCATTTACATATTTGTGCAAAATTGTATATATACGTGTCAATGATAATGAAATAATCACGGATTCACATTCCTTCATTCGGCCATGGTAATTTGTTAAAGTTTCTTTGTGTTGCTGATTTCGAGTGGATGATAGTTAGTTTCCTTAAGTTCTGGCAGTTTTTCGTTTTTAGCTTGTTGTTCTGTTTTAGGTACTTAGGTTCGGTTTGGTGGGTGGTTGATTTTGTTACAGTTTCAGTGCGTTTTTAGTTCTAGTTTTAGTGGTTCGGCTCCCCTTCTATCTTGTTTGGTTCTTTCATTTATTGACGTAAGCTTTTGTTTTTTTACAAGTTCGTTTTTCCGTAGGACAAGAAGTATGGTATAAAGCATGGTGCTCTATTGATTGGGCCATAGAGTTCAGCCCAATTTCACAAAACATCATAAAAGCCCATTATAACACTGTTAATTTATAAGCCCATTAAATCAACGGTTAAGATATACGCTACGCGGCTTGAAACTATCACGTTTTTTGTGCTTAACCTCCTTGGGGTTATTTTTGTCTCGTCAATTAAGGTAAGTCGTTTAACTTCTATCAATCAAATCCTAAAATTGTACACTTTGATCTTCGTTATACAATCGAAAATTGATCACTTGTATAATATTGTTTTTTAATTTTGTTGGTTAATTGTTAGGGTTTGGGGCGGTTTAATCGAAAAAATGAAGCCGGTTTTCTGTGGTAATTTTGAGTACGAAACTCGTCAATCGGATCTTGAGAAGCTGTTCGGAAGATATGGAAGGGTCGATCGGGTTGATATGAAATCTGGTATGTCTTACGTGTTACCTGATCTCATCATTACGTCATAATTTGGTAAATTATTTATTCCTAGGTTTATTTTAGGGTTTGAGGAAGTTTATCTAGTTGAATCAGAATGTATATTATGTGATATCTGGTGTGAGTTAGCATTATAGGGCTCTGTCTTTTATTATTAGGTCTTAAGTGTGTGGCCTATAATGTAAACCGGCCGATGTAGAATCGAATAAGCTTTTCCTTTAAGTTTTTGAGTTAAAATTGTTTGATTGGACTGTAATTGGCTGCAAAATCTTATGATTTCATTCTATGATGATAATGAGGAACGGCCGATTGAATTAATTTGAAAAAGGGCTCCATATTTAAGTGTTTGTTTTGACGCAGGAGCATCAAATAAAGGAAATTTATCTCTTACTACCCGCCTGCTCTCTTTCTAGTTGGAATCCTTCTATATTACATTCATTCCTGCCATCGTGTTTATTTACATCATTACATGCCATTTCAAAATGATTGTCATGGTGGGGTCTGTTTCATGTCATGTCTTTCATCAATTATCCTGAGGGGGTCATGTTCTATCCTGCCATGTCATCTCAGAAACATGAGACGTTGATCTAATCTTATATTGCTCCACCATCTTCTTGATTTACTTGATCTTGCAAGGCCTCTACTGCATCCATATGTTGCAGGTTTTGTATTTTTATCCTCTCTAGTGAGGGAAGAAAACCTCATTAAGATCCTACGACTTGTGCAGTATCTAATGTACTCGTTTTCTATATCTTTTTGGTTGCCTTACTTTTTTTTATACTTGCAGGATATGCTTTTGTTTACTTTGATGACGAGCGTGATGCCGAAGATGCGATTCGTTCTCTTGATAATACCCCGTTTGGATATGACAGGCGCAGGTTGTCTGTGGAATGGGCTAGGGTATGTTGACTTTCCTTAAATATCATCTGTTTGTGGCTTTTTGTTTCTATCATAGACCATCATTTATGTCTCGAAGTTGACTTTTGGCAGGGTGAGCGTAACCGGCACCGTGATGGCTCCAAGTCTATGGCGAATCAAAGACCTACTAAGACATTGTTTATAATCAACTTTGACCCAATTCGCATGAGGGTTAGTGATATTGAGAGGCACTATGAGCCATATGGAAAACTTCTACATGTTCGTATCAGGCGCAACTTTGCTTTTGTGCAGTTTGAAACACAAGAAGAGGCTACAAAAGCTTTGAAGTCTACCCACATGAGGTTTGTGCGTCTGGAGTTTGTGTTTTTATTGATATAATTTCATAAAGGTTACCTTTTTGTACTGATTATTGGAATTTTTGTTTGTTTTGCAGTAAAATATTGGACAGGGTGGTGTCGGTAGAGTATGCGTTAAGGGATGACAGTGAGAGACGATCTTGGTCTATTAGCCCTAGAATAAATTATGGTCGTCGAGGTGATAGTCCTTATAGGTCACCAAGCCCATATAGGAGAAGTCGACCAAGTCCTGATTATGGGCGTGCTCCAAGCCCTGTATACGATCGGTACACTGGGCCCTCTTATGGCAGGTCTAGGAGCCCTGAATATGGAAGGTACCACAGGTAAAACTTATATTGTTTTCTTTATGTTAGTATATCTCAGGCAAAGGCTTTACCTAACAATAATGTGTACACTCATTTACTTTCATTTATCTTTTTTACAGCCGGTCTCCTGTTCGAAGGTCGAGGAGTTGAGAGACTTCAGTTACTAGTTTCCTGGGCGTACAGTGGGTAACTTTATATTACATGTTCTATCGTAAGTCTGCAGTGGTTTTATGTTCACTATGTTATGTTTATGGAGCTGTTTTAACAGGCTATGGTATGTTCTGAAGTTTGTATGTGAATGCTGTGGAACTCTTTGGAGATGGTTGAACGCTTTTATAAAATTATTCCTTGAAATGATAAAAATGAAGATTTATGGTTGAATGTGAATGCTTTTTCCATGAACCAATTAAACCAATCAAAGTAATTCTTTCCGAACATTATTTCCGATTGCTATAAATTTCTCAATCATTCGCAGCAATCAGCTCTTGATCACTCTCGATCGGTTTCCTATCCTAGAATTAGGCTACGTTATTTGGGGAGTTAACGGCCGATCTCTCCTAATCCTCACTGGATTTGCACTCAAGTAAAATGTTAAGAGTACTCGATAAGTGCACAAACCAAAATCTTTCATATTGGGAGAAATAGTTATTGGGACAAAAACTGCATAGCCAAACAAATGTACCCACAGAATTTGAATTTGGATAGTAATAGTTATGGGTTATTTCTAGTGAAGTGATGTTCATGTTTGCATGTTCAAAAACATGCACTCGACGTACACGTTTCATATCCGAAGTTCATAAGCTAATTCGTGATTTTGAATTTTTGATCATCCTTGATATATGAACAGTGCTTATTATGGTTCTTTGGACAAAATCAGTTCAAGAGCCGTTTTAACAGCAATGGTTTTTGAATGTCGTTCAAGACCATTATGTCAGCCTACTACTCATAACTTCCGCACTAAAATTTCAAATTATCAAGGCAATTCAACATTTCTTCTACATATGTAATATGTTACTAATAACAATGAATCAATATTTGAGAGGGGCAAAAGAGTGGTAAAAACAACGCGATCTATTGTTTGCGGGCGAGTAAAAGAATCGTATCACCCAATGATTCAAGGATTAAAAATCTCTCCTTTTTTTTTTAATCATCCTCAATGTCTTCAAGAACGGTTTGAAGATCTGGACCACGAAGAAAGAAATTCAAGGATCTTCTCATGTGATCCATTGAAATCGATTCGGACATACATCATTTTCATTTCAGTAGGGGGCTGAATTCTCTATTTTTGTGCCGGGTGGGAGGTGAAGGAGCCAGCAACAACACCTAAGTTGGAGACGTGGCGACTTTCTTTATTTCACGACAAACATGACGAAATTTATCAAGAAAATGATATTCTCGAAAAAATATGAACACATCATCGACTCACACAAGTGCTCAAATTCAAGGTTGATGACAACATTCAATTCGTTATTTCATAAGGAATAATGCTATAATACACTTCTCCCCAGTTCATTTGTGTACAACAGTTGGCCATATTTGTGCTCTCTTGAACGCATCTAGAGGCCGAATCATTTAGTCGAGACAAAGCAAGCTGTCGAATGATTATCAAAATACATTTGTGTTTGACTACATTCTTGCTACTAATCTTATCTATTATACACAATCATCATCATATCATCATCATCATCACTGTATTCAACAACATAACCATAATACATATTGTTCATATATCAAGGATAATAAAAATCACGAATTAGCTTAGATTTGGGCCAAGAGTAGTCATTTCTGTTAGCTACCTTTATTTAATAATTTTATTAAGAGAAAATTGTGCGGATAGTCCCTGTAGTTTGTACTATATTGCATGGTTAATCAACGTATCAGTTTTGAGTATGAATAGTCCCTGCGGTTTGCAAGAGGAGCAAGCATAGTCCAAATGCCCATCGTCAGTTAACTTTTCTATTAAATTTGGTCATGTGCAAAGTATGTGAGGGTATTTTCGGTACTTAACCTTTCTTCTTGACATCCCTTTAAATGGTGTTTTGTCCCTTGGTTGTTGTGAGCTTTCTTCTCCAAGATTTCTTAGCCGACAAAAACAGGGTTTCACCCTACCTTAAAAAATCGCCTGACCCAGTAAAAAAATTCATTCGACTGTACAAGTTTTTATCATCCGATCGGACCAACTTCTAGGCCTATCAAAACCATTTCATTAGAATCAGACAATCATTTCAGCCGAACCAAAAATATTTCATCCGATCAAAACCTTTTCAGTCTCATCCGATCAGACCAATGTTCATCCGATTGAAAAGCTTCTCAGCCGTATCAAAGATTCTATCACTCGATCAGTTCATGTTAGCTGAGTGATCTTCATCAACAGCAGATTCCGGCGACCTCATCGACGGCCGGCAGTGGTTCACGTTGATGTTTAGCAAAAACACCTCAAATCTCAACCAAAATCCATGAAAATGTGCAGATAGTAGCGTTTGTTACCGATTAACAATTCCTCAATCTCAAATTTCACATAAACATTACAAACATTGATGAACGATTCGATTTTTGTTTCAATTTTTTCGAAATAAAAAATCACCATAACATGATGAATACTTGGAATCAAAGTATGCGATTTTGAGGATATAATCACGAAGTGATTTCCAACCTTTCCATATTTTTAGATTTTCCAAATTTGAGCTAAATCTTCAAAAACCAAAAAAGTCAACAAAAGTTTCAAAATTTGGGTTCTTAAAAGTGGTGCACCCGTGCAGATGCTCTCTAAAATGAATATGCATGTTATTATGAAAATGTGTAGTGTTGTGGATTTTATTCTTCTTTTATTAATCGTATGGAAAACGAAAGTTTAAATTACTTTGAGTATGATATGTGTTTATTAATGTGTAGTCCTTTATATTTTTGTTTAGGGAGAGAAGATTAATTAGTGTGGGACTTGAATTTGGATCGTGTTGTTCTTGATTTTAGATTTTGAGGATAATTTTGAATTGATTTTGTAGACTTTATTAGTTTTGATATTTAGGGTTTTTTGTAGGAGGAAAGAACAAGTTTCACACTGTTAGGCAAAAAGATGAGGATGAAGGAGATAGAATACCGAAAATACCCTCACATGCTTTGCACATGACTATGTTTTAACAGAAAAGTTAACGGAGTTAGTGATTTGGACTATCCTTGCTCCACTTGAAAATCACGAGGACTATCCACACTCAAAACTGATACTTTGGTTAACCATGAAATATAGTACAAACCACATGGACTATCTGCGCAATTTTCTCTTTTATTAAATATAAGTGCATCTTATTTGAAGCAAAGAGTCTTGGCCAAGCGGTATTGAGTAGCCCATGTGACCTTAAGGTCATGAGTTGAGACTTCAGTTACTAGTTTCCTGGGCGTACAGTAGGCAACTTTATATTACGTGTTCTATCGTAAGTCTGCAGTGGTTTTATGTTCACTATGTTATGTTTATGGAGCTGTTTCTTTATGGTATGTTCTGAAGTTTGTATGTGAATGCTGTGGAACTCTTTGGAGATGGTTATAAATGCTTTTTTAAAAGTAATTCTTGAAATGTTAAAAATGAAGATTTATGGTTGAATGTGAATGCTTTTTCCATGAACCAATTAAACCAATCAAAGTTTGTATGTTTATTATTTTGCAAGCCCGAGGTATTTGACGTGTGACAGCTCTATACTGTAATGGGACCCCAACTTTGAGATCATTCAATTAGGCATGTCAATGGGTTGGAACATCTTTGATTTGACCCATGATTCTACTAATGCCATGTGATTGGACCCACTAGTTGGTGTGTGCTTCTGTTAATGTCTTCTTTATGTTGTTTCCAACCTATGAATACAAACTCCGGGTCTTCGTTAAACACTTGTACGTTCTCACCAATTCTTATGTGTTGTTTGTTTTCTTTGTTGAAGAACTTAATTCATCTTATGTCTGCGGGCGGGCAGACATATTAGTTTCAGATGGTTTGTTTTTTAGAAGATAAAAGACATTATAAGACCTTTTTATGTCTTCAAAATAGAAGCTTTAAACAACTGCTTCTCATCTTTTAAGACATTTTAATCTTACACCCACCCACTTCTTCCCCTACCCTTCCACATCTTTCAGCCATCACCACCAGCAGCTCCATCACCACCAACTGATCTAACACTTCCGGCGGCGCTACACACCACCTCCCGGTACAACTTCCGGCAACACTACCCCTTAAGGAATATTTCTTTCGCTTGTGAGATAAAATCTTTCTTCGACCTTCTTTAATCTTTGCGATTAACGTTAAATGAGTTGACCATAGATTGTAATTACCGTAGTACAATTGGGAGTTCTTAAATCTTATGTCTTCTCTATAATTCGGTGATTTTGATTGATATTGATAGATTACTTATTTATTGAATTTATTCCATTTAAATGGTAACTCATTTCACAGCGACATACACAATGACATCTATGATTGTATTGGATGAAGTAGGAAATATGTGGTTAGAAATGTTAGGGTTTGTTACTGAATTTGGGGGAGATGAAGATTTAATTAATTAATTAATTATTTAATTAATTAATGGCAATAAAAGATGAATTATTATTTTTTTGTCATTCAAATGGTGAAAAAAATTAATTATTATTTTCTACTGTAATGATATTTCTTATATATATGTATAATAAAAGTAATAATAATTGTACAAGTAGTTTTTTCAAATATTACAACAATATTTTTTTAGATAAAATTTAAAAGGCACAATAATGAAGGGTTTTCAATTATATTTAGCAGACATAAAAACAAACAGTCTTCAATGTTCAGCTTACAGACATTCAGACCACATCTTCTCTACAGACATGGTTCGCAGATCTTCAGACAAAAACATCTTAAAAAACAAACAGCACCTTACTTTACCGATCGGTTTTTTGGTTATACCTGTTAGAACGTTATTTCCAAACATTATTTCCGATTACCATAAATTTCTCAATCATTTGCAGCAATCAGCTCTTGATCACTCTCGATCGGGTTCATATCCTAGAATTAGGCTACGTTGTTTGGGGAGTTAACCAGTGGCGATTCCAAGATTAAAACACAATGGTGTTCCAAAATTCTTTTCCAGTACTAATTATATTTTAATACTATTATAGTGGTTGTTTACCTTCATAAACTTTAAATTCGAAAAATATATGTGATCCGGGTAGTTAAATTTAGTGGTGTCCTATACAATTCAAAGGAAAAACTATAAATTCAATAAATATATGGGGTCATGTACTTAAATTTAGTGGTGTCATATACAATTTAAAAAGTATTTTCTACGTAAAAAATTTAAAGTAGCGGTGTCTCGTGATCCCACAGGCTAATACATAAACTCGCCCCTGGAGTTAATGGCTGCTCTCTCCTAATCCTCACCGGATTTTGTAACGACCCGTATTTTTTCGATCGTTTTACACTTATAAGATTAATATTTACATAAATTAAAACTTACCAACATGATAAGCAATCTAAATTGTTGAGATTTATGATTTTGAAAAGAGTTTTACATAACGTTTAACCGTCTAGTTTGACCGATGATATCACGAACTATACAATATATGTTAATTATACGTTTGTGTATATATATGTATATATACATATTTAACATGATTTAAGGATGTTTAAATATCTCATTTTGTATTAATAACAATAAGTTATAAGTATATTTTGAAACTACTAACTTAAGCTTTCAAAACGATAACTATACGTAACGTTATTTGACATAAATACTTACGAACTATAATGTTTATACATATATCGTATATATAATGTATTTAATCACTTTTAAAGACTTAAATACATAAAACAATATAAGTATATTCACAAAAGATAGCTATATTTGAATCCTCATTCCATTTTTCACAAGATTTCTATACGTATATCTAGAGTATATGTACTCGTATCATACCTAGCTTCTATACGTATTTACTATTGGTATATACACATCAAATCACCACCAACCAGCCCTTGTTCATGCCTTATGTATAAGGTAACTACTTTTGTTATTTAGTATGACAATTTCACATGATTAAAAGATCTTTTCACAAAATTACAAATTTATACACCTTTTACACCACCATAAATACATGCATCCATTTTCAATTTTTGGAACATCATTTCTCTAGCTAAACACACACACTTACTAGCCTCATGTCTCTCTAAGAACTCCAGCAAAAATCCTCTCAAGAATCACCTTAAACACCACCATAAAAAGATCAACAAAAACACTACAAAAATACAACTTTCAATTCAAGTTTATGTCTTAAGTTGCTTCCAATCTTTCATCCAATTTCATCACTCTTTTGGTTCTAGGTTTTTACTCCTCTTTTACAGCAATCTTGTCCAAGTAACTTGAGGTAGTAACTTTGTTCATAACCTTATTCGATTCATATATATATAGCTATCTTATTGTATGGTATACAATTTTAACAACAAAAACATAGTTTGAATGATTTCAAACTTGTTTGCAAACTAAATAGATCCTTCTAACTTAACTTTTAAAATACTTCAAGACCTGTAATATAACTTAAATATATGCTAATTTAACAAGGTATAACTTGGTTTTTCAAAGAATACCTTAAAAAAAACTGTTTTTATGACGTCGGAGTGCAACCGGGGGCTGTTTTGGGTTGGATAATTAAAAACCATCTTGAACTTTGAATTGGAGGTTTATATTCTGGAAAAATGATATTTCTTATGAATATGTTAACACATAAAAATTTCATGATTTAATTCATAGTATAAGTATTTTTAGAAAAATGGTCATTAAATGATGTTTTTGTAACAAAAATGATTAACTTCATAAGTTTCACCAAAATTTGACCTATGACCTATGATTTCGAATACAAACTAAGGTATTTACAGTTCATATTCTTAAAGAGGGACTCGATCCAAGGAAGTGGAAAGTTGAATCAACGAAAACGGAGTTGTAACGAAGAAATTATGACCAAAACAAAATCGGATATCCAAGACTAGTTTAGCCACGAAAATAATTGGAGAAAATTAAATAAATCACATCTTCCTAAAGTAACATGATATTTTATACATATGTACTCATAATTTAATTTTATATGGTTCAGGATCACCCGTAAACAATACGAGAAGATTAATCATAAGATCCCATGATTGTACGCAACACGTCATTTGACAACACCGGTACCATGGGTCAAGATTAATCTCGACCAATACATATACGATGGGGGTTTTATTTATTTCATTGGGGGTTTATTAAACAACTAAATATGAACCATTAAAATTGAATTACTAACATCGGACTGCTAACTACGGACTAAGGAATTATTAAAAGTATTAAAAGTATTATAAGTATATATATGTGACGATTGTTTAAAAAGAAAAGGTATTGATATATTATATATGGATAGGTTCGTGATATCAATCGGAGACCAAGTCGAAATTACATATCTTCAAGACAAAAGTGAGTATATAGTCCCACTTTTAAACTCTAAATATTTCGGGATGAGAATACATGTATTTTATGTTTTACGCTATGGACACAAGTAACTGAAAAATATATTCTACGTTGAGTTGTACCACTGGCATACTTCCCTGTAGCTTGGTAACTAATATTTACAGCGGTATTGTAAACGCGAATCCTGTTGATAGATCTATCGGGCCTGACGACCCCAACCGGACTGGACGACCAGTATTCAACGGTTGCACAGTACTTCGTTTCGTGATTACACCTTGGTACGGTGTAGTAAGATTTCATAATAAAGGGAATATGCGACGCGATTAAATGTTAAGTATGGTTACCAAGTGTTCAACCACTTAGAATATTTTTATTAAAATGTTTATATATGAAATCTTGTGTTCCATTGTTATAACGCTGCTAGCATCAAACCTATATATCTCACCAACTTTATGTTGACGTTTTAAAGCATGTTATTCTCAGGTATGAATTAAGTCTTCCGCTGTGCATTAGCTCATGTTAAGGATACTACTTGGGACCTTTTAAGCCATGATACAAAGACGTTGCATTCGAGTCATTGGAGTTCAATAGAGAATATAAATAAGTAAATGACAGATTAGGTCATTTGGATATTATGAAATGTTAGACGAAAATGTCAAATATTGATGTAATGATAGTTTGCCTTTTAAGAATAAATGCAACGTTTGTAAAATGTATCATATAGAGGTCAAGTACCTCGCAATGTTATCATATGTTATTGTATTCGTCCCTATGGATTGGGTCGGGTCGTCTCATGTGGTATCAGAGCGTTGGTCTTAGCGAACCAGGCCTTGCATTAGTGTGTCTAACTGGTAGTTGTTAGGATGCATTAGTGAGTCTGGACTTTGACCGTGTCTACATGTCAAAAGTTTTGCTTATCATATCTAGTCGAAAATCATCTGCTTATCATCCTTAAGAATTGCCTGCTTAGTATTCTTAAGTCTAGACACGTCTTACTGCATTTGGTGCATCGATAGTGTATAGACAAAATTCGTATCCTAGCGTATCTGTTGCTATAGACATTGCCTGACGAATTTCAAAGATTCTCCGTAATTCACGGGATTTTGAGTATTATAAATACATATGTAAATTATGTATTGAAGAATACCAAACCCAACTCCTATAATCTATTCCAAACCAAAAATTCATTTCCCCGACTGTACAAGATGAACTCCGCGTCCAGTTCGAATTCCTCCGACTCCGACAGCTACGCTGATATGGATTTCCATTCGGGCTCCGAAGGCGGCGTCACTGGAATGGATCAACCAATTTCTCATCATCTATTCTGGATGAATTGGGGATGGGTTCGTAGTATACTAAATTATTGGAGACAAGAAGAAGGTGATCCCTTTCACCCACCGAATTGCCCCATTGGCGACGAACCTGAAGCACTTACCAGCGAACCTGTTCGAGAAACCATTTTCTCTCTCATTTCTCGAGTATCTCGTCACGATTATATCCTATCCCATATTTCGGATCTTGTTCATTCGCTCACTCCAACCGCCAATCATCCTGGTGTACTAGTAGAAATTAACGAACTTCGCGCTCGTGTGACGGCTTTGGAGAACACGGTGCGAAGGTTACAAACACCAGCAGCAGCACCAGCAGCATAACCAGTACCGTTAACAACATCAACCTCGCAATCTTCAGTACCAATAGCATCATCGACGTCAACGACATCATCAGCATCAACACCAACCGTATCATTACCACCACCAACAATCACATCCGCACCACGTACCTCAACATCATCATCTGAACTTCGAATATGATCTTTGTTCTACATATCATTCTACACCGATTACCTCTTCTTTACGTATCGTTCTTCGTTCGACATGACGATTATGTAATCTCTAATGTTTTGGAGATTATGTAATCTAGTAATAACGATAAATCAAATGAGTTGAATATTTTATTGACTCATTAAATTCATAGTTACCTCCGAAGAAAATATATATGCAAATATATTTTCATAAAGATTGTAATTAAAAATTTCATTCGTACAAACTGTTAATGATGAAAATATTTTAACGGGTGGGTAGTACCCAAGGAATATTTAGAATTCACATTAACAAGTTACACTGTACATTCTTCGAATCTGATTCAACGATCATTTATTATCCTACTTACAATTACCGATATACGTATCCGTTCACCCCAGATTAACCATTTCCATTTAAATTTCATATTTGGATTTTTACCTATCCGAATCCAACAAGTGGCATAATGAAGAAATATTGGCAAAATAAAAATTGTTAGAAACAGATGAATTAATTAATTGAAATTGTGATAGGATTACACGCTAACTGTTCCGGCTAACTGTTCCCAGCTAACTGATTAATATTTAATTTATCGCAATTTACATTCTTGCAATTTTAATTTCTGTACTTTACATACCGTCGGGACACATGTACAACAACACGTCGGATTAATTCTGAGACAACACGTTGTATAATGGGTCATGATATATATTTATTTATTTTACGCATTTTAAATAACGGGACACGTATACAAGGTTTCGACTTATCATATTGATCCATCTATATATATATTTCGGAACAACCATAGACACTCTATATGTGAAGGTGGGAGTTGGCTATACAGGGTCGGAGTTGATTCCAAAATATATATATACTTTGAGTTGTGATCGACACCGAGACCAGTACACGGGTCACGATACGTATTAAGTAATTCGAATATTATATATTTAGTTCATATATGAATTTATTGAACCATTGGACAATCGGACTATTGGACTGCTAACTTTGGACAATTAAAAATGAGTTAAAATGATGATTATTACATATGAAACTAAACAATCCTTCAAGTTTGCCACTTGATTCTATTTTAAACCTCATTTGTATCTTGACGATTACAATTCGCATTCACAACTTTTCATGATTCTTGAAAACATCTCGATCGAGAAGTTCAACCAGCCGCACCTCGTCTACGGAATAAAGATTTATGCATACAGTTATGCACCTAAAAATTTTTGAACTCGAAGTTATAGTTAAAACGTATCCGCATCGAATTCCTTATCATCCATTAGCAAAAACAATCACGCGATTCCCTTTCAATTAACTAATTTTGTCACAGCTCCACTTCGATATCTCAGTAAGACTACTCTTATTACAATCTCGATATATATATATACGTTGTTCTTTCGCCATCGTTACCGGAGAACCTTTTATATTCCATCATATTACCATCAGCGTTTAATCATCTAAAAATACAATTCTCCTTAAACCATCTTGGTTTGATAACCAATGACCCAGATCCGATAACTTTGAAAATACTGACGAAGCAGCATGTTGTAGAAGGTCTTAATGACCAAATGTTGATGATAAAAGAAGGAAGTGTTAGGAACGCTCGATAGAAAATTGGTACTGAAAACCGGATTGAACAAACCATGAAGGAGACTCTGAACAAGTTACAAGGACTAAACTTGTACATAAAGAATTATGACGATTCTGTAGCAAACACCTTGCTTCTGAATCTAAACCCTTACGGGTCAATCTTCATCATCATCCTTCGACATTAGAAATTCCAAGATATTATCATATCTTTCATTATAAATATCCTCAATATTTCTGAAGATATTTTCACCACTATCCTTATCTGAAATCATTTATCTCTCTGTAATATCTGCGTTACAATATAAAGGAAACTGTGTTAGTTTCTAAATCCTTCAAGTTTAAAATAGGAATGTTCTGAAGCAGTGTTGGGAACTGATGCATGAACTAGTATAATATAATGAAACTTGATCAACTTCATTATATTACAGTAAGTCATGTTAAGTTTCTAATGGAATATGATGATTCACAGTACCGTCATCATGTGCCATGTTACACGACTTTTACATTCTATCCAATTCCGAAACATATTAAGAACAAATCATCTTGATAGTTCTATTTTCCTGGATATTCTGGTAATTTGACAAATCAAAATCGTGCCATTACCATTCCTTTCTTAGAGCATTATCTATGTTCATTCCGAATTTTATACCTACGAATTTCGAACTATTGATCGCTTGACTCAAGGACGGGAAGAAGAAACGAAGGGACAAAGTCCCAAAATAGAAATTGGGGTATAGATTACAGCAAATAGGAGAGAGTATTAACTATGGATGACAATGATTATGGAAAACAGAAGCAGGAGCATCGAAATATAAGGAAAGATATCAAACCCAATAACCACCCAGAAACTACAAACCGTGTGTATCAATACGTATGGCGACGTAAAGACACGGGAGAATTAGAAACATTATAATTCCAAGAAAATCATAAAAGTGAATAGATTCTTCTAGCGGTAGATGAAAGAGAAGAATGAAAGATATGAAAGTTAGAAGTATAACAAAAATCAGAACGGGATGAAGCATTTTAAAGGATACCTTAAGGTATGAATTAGAGGAGGAAGAGTAAGAGATGTGAGGTATGGAAGTAAGAAAGGGAAGGAGGTGGATTTATAGTGAAATATCCGACAAAGAAATCGAAACAGATTATCGCATTAAATCAAAGGAGATCCTGTTTTCTAAATCATCGAAGAACCAAATCTTATTACATAAGATTTTCTTTAAATCCCTTAAATTCTGGAAATCAATCCTAATCTCGACATCGGTTAAAACAATTCTATATTCACTCATTTCATTCTTTTGTGATAGCTTCACTCGTGCGCTTCACATGACCGAATCGTTTTATCCATATCTTCCAATAATGATAAAACTCTATTAATACCTCATATTCGTCATGAAAACATTCCTATTGTTATTTATGACAACCTCTACCAAATTTCGGGACGAAATTTCTTTGACGGGTGGGTACTGTAACGACCCGTATTTTTCCGATCGTTTTACACTTATAAGATTAATATTTACATAAATTAAAACTTACCAACATGATAAGCAATCTAAATTGTTGAGATTTATGATTTTGAAAAGAGTTTTACATAACGTTTAACCGTCTAGTTTGACCGATGATATCACGAACTATACAATATATGTTAATTATACGTTTGTGTATATATATGTATATATACATATTTAACATGATTTAAGGATGTTTAAATATCTCATTTTGTATTAATAACAATAAGTTATAAGTATATTTTGAAACTACTAACTTAAGCTTTCAAAACGATAACTATACGTAACGTTATTTGACATAAATACTTACGAACTATAATGTTTATACATATATCGTATATATAATGTATTTAATCACTTTTAAAGACTTAAATACATAAAACAATATAAGTATATTCACAAAAGATAGCTATATTTGAATCCTCATTCCATTTTTCACAAGATTTCTATACGTATATCTAGAGTATATGTACTCGTATCATACCTAGCTTCTATACGTATTTACTATTGGTATATACACATCAAATCACCACCAACCAGCCCTTGTTCATGCCTTATGTATAAGGTAACTACTTTTGTTATTTAGTATGACAATTTCACATGATTAAAAGATCTTTTCACAAAATTACAAATTTATACACCTTTTACACCACCATAAATACATGCATCCATTTTCAATTTTTGGAACATCATTTCTCTAGCTAAACACACACACTTACTAGCCTCATGTCTCTCTAAGAACTCCAGCAAAAATCCTCTCAAGAATCACCTTAAACACCACCATAAAAAGATCAACAAAAACACTACAAAAATACAACTTTCAATTCAAGTTTATGTCTTAAGTTGCTTCCAATCTTTCATCCAATTTCATCACTCTTTTGGTTCTAGGTTTTTACTCCTCTTTTACAGCAATCTTGTCCAAGTAACTTGAGGTAGTAACTTTGTTCATAACCTTATTCGATTCATATATATATAGCTATCTTATTGTATGGTATACAATTTTAACAACAAAAACATAGTTTGAATGATTTCAAACTTGTTTGCAAACTAAATAGATCCTTCTAACTTAACTTTTAAAATACTTCAAGACCTGTAATATAACTTAAATATATGCTAATTTAACAAGGTATAACTTGGTTTTTCAAAGAATACCTTAAAAAAAACTGTTTTTATAACGTCGGAGTGCAACCGGGGGCTGTTTTGGGTTGGATAATTAAAAACCATCTTGAACTTTGAATTGAAGGTTTATATTCTGGAAAAATGATATTTCTTATGAATATGTTAACACATAAAAATTTTATGATTTAATTCATAGTATAAGTATTTTTAGAAAAATGGTCATTAAATGATGTTTTTGTAACAAAAATGATTAACTTCATAAGTTTCACCAAAATTTGACCTATGACCTATGATTTCGAATACAAACTAAGGTATTTACAGTTCATATTCTTAAAGAGGGACTCAATCCAAGGAAGTGGAAAGTTGAATCAACGAAAACGGAGTTGTAACGAAGAAATTATGACCAAAACAAAATCGGATATCCAAGACTAGTTTAGCCACGAAAATAATTGGAGAAAATTAAATAAATCACATCTTCCTAAAGTAACATGATATTTATACATATGTACTCATAATTTAATTTTATATGGTTCAGGATCACCCGTAAACAATACGAGAAGATTAATCATAAGATCCCATGATTGTACGCAACACGTCATTTGACAACACCGGTACCATGGGTCAAGATTAATCTCGACCAATACATATACGATGGGGGTTTTATTTATTTCATTGGGGGTTTATTAAACAACTAAATATGAACCATTAAAATTGAATTACTAACATCGGACTGCTAACTACGGACTAAGGAATTATTAAAAGTATTAAAAGTATTATAAGTATATATATGTGACGATTGTTTAAAAAGAAAAGGTATTGATATATTATATATGGATAGGTTCGTGATATCAATCGGAGACCAAGTCGAAATTACATATCTTCAAGACAAAAGTGAGTATATAGTCCCACTTTTAAACTCTAAATATTTCGGGATGAGAATACATGTATTTTATGTTTTACGCTATGGACACAAGTAACTGAAAAATATATTCTACGTTGAGTTGTACCACTGGCATACTTCCCTGTAGCTTGGTAACTAATATTTACAGCGGTATTGTAAACGCGAATCCTGTTGATAGATCTATCGGGCCTGATGACCCCAACCGGACTGGACGACCAGTATTCAACGGTTGCACAGTACTTCGTTTCGTGACTACACCTTGGTACGGTGTAGTAAGATTTCATAATAAAGGGAATATGCGACGTGATTAAATGTTAAGTATGGTTACCAAGTGCTCAACCACTTAGAATATTTTTATTAAAATGTTTATATATGAAATCTTGTGTTCCATTGTTATAACGCTGCTAGCATCAAACCTATATATCTCACCAACTTTATGTTGACGTTTTAAAGCATGTTATTCTCAGGTATGAATTAAGTCTTCCGCTGTGCATTAGCTCATGTTAAGGATACTACTTGGGACCTTTTAAGCCATGATACAAAGACGTTGCATTCGAGTCATTGGAGTTCAATAGAGAATATAAATAAGTAAATGACAGATTAGGTCATTTGGATATTATGAAATGTTAGACGAAAATGTCAAATATTGATGTAATGATAGTTTGCCTTTTAAGAATAAATGCAACGTTTGTAAAATGTATCATATAGAGGTCAAGTACCTTGCAATGTTATCATATGTTATTGTATTCGTCCCTATGGATTGGGTCGGGTCGTCTCAGATTTGCACTCGAATAAAATGTTAGTACTTGATAAGTGCACAAACCAAAGTCTTTCATATTGGGAGAAATAGTTATTGGGACAAAAACTGCATATAACCAAACAAATGTACCCACGTAATTTGAATTTGGATAGGTGCGGGTTATTTCTAGTGAATTTGGACCACTCTTAATGGAACACTGGATTATGGTTTTTTATTTTTATTTTTACGACCAAAAAATGAATATAAATAGAAAAACGTTCCCTAGCAAGACGCTAAGGGAATATTACAAAGGAATAGAAAGCCATGTGTTCCAATTAGAAACACAACGACTTCTATTTTTCAACCAACGAAAAGCAACTAGTCTAATTACATCAAAAAGATTACTTCTACTACAAAAAGAATCATGAAAAACAAGACCATTATGAAAACGCCACAAAGCCCATAGACACATCACCACCACCGCAATGATCCGATTCTTTGAAGAAACTTGTAATCGAACACCTTCCAACCAAGAAATAAAAGAATCCCATGAGTCAAACGGAGGAAGATCGCAATTAAGCCAAATACGAATCTTACGCCAAACCTCGCTAGCAAGCACACAATCGAAGAAAATATGCTTGGACGTTTCTACCCCATTATCGCAAGAAGGACAAACAACCGAAACAATATCTATCCCCTTAGCGAAAAGATTCCAACGAACAGGAAGACAATCGAGCCGAAAGCGCCAAAGAAAAACGTTAACTTTGCGAGGCAAAAACTTAAACCATAGAGTGATAGTAGTCGATGCCGGAAGCCGAATACTATCCAAATGAACGCGCGAATCTTTAACAGTGAATACCCCTTCTTTATTAATCGAACACAACCACGAATCAGATCTATTGGTCAAAGTTGGGCAGCCTATCTCCTCGAGTAAAATAGATAGCATACTTTCGGTCCTTCCTCTCAAACGGTCCCTAGACCACTCGAATGTCCAGTCACTGTTGTTGCGTTTATCAGCGATGGTATTATAGGGAGACGAGTCTAGATGAAATAAATGACTATATCTATCTTTCAAAGGAGTATTTTCGTCCCATAAATTGTACCAAAAGCGGATGTTTCTATCACCTATAGACATACGAAAAAAATCAGGAGGAACATGCCCTTCAGCAATGCAATTCGAACATGAACTGACAATATTCGACCACACTGTCGAAGTAGGCGATTTGGTAACTTCGAAACAATTACCATGTATAAATTTAATGATGGAAACCCACATATCGTTTGGATTAGTTAAATATCTCCATCTCCATTTAAAAATGAGAGCCAAGTTGAAAGCTTTGAGACTTCCAATGTTGAGACCTCCTTTGTCGAAAGAGGCGAGGACTTTGTCCCATTTAATCCATGCCATCTTTTTGACTGATTTGTTTCCTCCCCAAAAAAATCTAGCTCGAATAGATTCAAGCTTCTTTAAATCCGTTTCGGGACATTTGAATAACGACATCAAGTAAATGCCGAGGCTACCCATAACCGATTTCAATAAAGTTAAGAGACCTCCCACGGATATAAGATTAGCCTTCCACATCGATAATTTGGAGCTGAATTTCTCTACTAAAGTGTCCCAATTTGAAACCCGTTTCATGATAGAACCAATAGGAATACCTAAATAAGTAGTAGGAAATGTACCAGCGCGAGCTCCAACGCTATTAGCCATCGAAGCCACTTCTACTTCCTCCACCCCTATTCCGAAAACATGGCATTTAGAGACATTTAATCTGAGCCCGGAAACTCTATAAAAGATCTCTAAAATTATAACAATTCGTCTCATCTCTATGGCGTTCCAATCTGAAAAAATAATGACATCATCTGCATAAATAAAATAAGATAAATGAATGTTATCGATACCAACTTTGATGCCCCGGATGAGATTCGCTTCCATGGCATGATGAAATGAAAGGTGAAGACCTTCCATGACTATAATAAATAAAAAAGGGCTAAGAGGATCGCCTTGTCGCAAGCCCCTCTTTAAAAAAAATTCATGAGTTGGACTACCGTTAACAAGAACAGAAGTTTTAGCTGAAGATAGACACCCTTTAATCCAAGAACACCATTTCGAACTAAATCCCAACGAAGACAACATAAATAAAAGATACTCCTAATTTACCGAGTCATACGTCTTCTCAAAATCAACTTTAAAAAGAAGCATCTTCTTGTTGTTATTTTTGAACCAAGAAACAATCTCGCTGAGCATAAGCGGGCTATCCAAAATCTGACGTCCAGCTATAAAAGCAGACTGAACCGGACTAATAATCTTATCGATGACACCTTGCAATCTATTAGTCAAGATTTTGGTGACGGTCTTATAAAAACAGCTCACCAAAGAAAGAGGACGAAAATCCTTGATGAGAACGGGGTGACTAACTTTCGGGATTAATGAAAAAAATGCCGAATTTGCACCTTTAGGCATCTTGCAAGAAAGGAAAAAATCTTTGACATCCCTACATAAATCAAATTTCACAATATCCCAAAAGTGTTTTAAAAAGCGAAAACAAATACTATCGGGGCCGGGAGCTTTCGAACTCCAGCAATTCCACACCGCATTTTTGATCTCAACCTCGTCGACATCTGCATCAAGGAAAGATCGATCAGCTTCTGAAAGCACAACTTTCGGCCTAATATCACCAAAACCAAAATTAGCATCTGAAGAATCGAATTTGGATTTAAAATACTCAAAAAAACTTGTTTTGATGTCGTTAGGATTGTCAATCCAGACCCCGTCTATTAAAAGGCCTTGTATGTGTTGAACACGTCTTTTCCTTTTAAGAGAACCCTGAAAAAAATTCGAATTTTTGTCCCCCTCTACATCCCACTTTACATTCGCTTTTTGTCTAATATCCAAATCTACAATTTTTGCTAAGTTGTCTTTTTCAGCCGCTAAAGCATTTCTGTGATGCCCCGTACAAAACCATCGTGTACGAATCATCAACAACAGGATCATTACAAGGTTAAGTACTATATGCGTTTTCAAAAAGAGTTTGCATTCATAAATAAAGTGATGTCTAAACCAACATCGAATGTTTTACAATCCAAAAGCATGCTTCACTAAGTAGAAGCAAATAATAAGTGTATGTGACCACAACGGTCGTTACAAGTCATAGTTCAAAGTGCTAAAGTTTGAATGCAAAATAAAGTAGTTCATGCGATAACAACTCTAAGCAGCGGGTGTCTACAGCATGACTAGTACACAGCGGAAGCTAACCTCAAGCACCTGAGAAAAACATGCTTTAAAACGTCAACACAAAGGTTGGTGAGCTATATTTTAAGTATAACAGTATGTAAGGTAGGCCACAAGATTTCAATACTACAAAGAGCATTTCAAAACAGTATGATAAAGTATATATTAACCGTGGGCACTTGGTAACTAACTTAATGTTTATACCCCCTGAAAGTACACTTGGCAAGTGCGTATATCTACGAAGTATTAAACACTCGTTAAATGCTAGCGCTACTAGCCCGAGTGGGGATGTCAAACCCTATGGATCCATATCTAAGATTCGCGTTCACGGTTCAAAAACCAATGATTAAACGTTACCGAGCTAAAGGGAATGTTTATGCCGTTGTATAACCCACACATATATAAGTTTAAGTACTCGTGCCTAGTATGTAAAACATAAAATCCGCATGTATTCTCAGTTCCCAAAATAAGTTAAATTAAAAAGGGAATGCTATAACTCACAATGATAATGTAGTCGTAAAGTCGGTTCGGAAAAGGTGTGCAAGTAATCGGTCCGAAGGTCCTCAACCTAAGGCAAATAGTACTAAGTCAGTAAATCGTATTAATAGGTTTAAAAGTATGTAAATAAGGTCTTAAGGGTCATCATCATTCATCATCAAACAAAAGGCGTAAAGTAAGTTTCGTTTACGAAAGTAGTTTAAAACAAAGACTGACTTCATTCAGCCACCACGGCCTCTAACCTTACTGAATTAAGTTGAGACCAGTGGCCATGGCTCCGCATATGAGTTCTTTAATTGTGGTAAAATTTACAGAAGCAAAATCGTCTTCGTTTGACCGTGGTGACGGTCTAAGTGCGAGTAGGTCAGAAATTTCTGCACAATGTTAAAAGGACATAGTGACGATCGGAGGGCCATAAATCCTAAACCGTAACTCGGATTAAGACGAGTCTTATATGAAAAGTTATCTAATCGAAAAGAGCTATTTGAAAATCATAATCACAACAGCCCAGGTCTACTAGTCTGTTACAGAAACAGCAGAACAGTAGGCAGAGAACAGTAAGCAGAAAAATAATGGGTTCCGGTGGGTTTGGTGTTTGATGTTCATCATGGTTCTCATCCTTGATGCCTATAGCTTCAAGTGTACAACTCATTGATGTGTTTACATCATATTTACCAAGTTTTGACCATCATAACCCATGTGTAAGTCTAAGACATGAAGCACAACTTACTTAAGAGTTGTATGAAGTTTGATGAACCAAAGTTACATCAAAGTCTTAGATCTAACACATACATGAACTTTAAAACTAATAATAAGTTACAAACTTGAAAGTGAACTTATAAATCAAGATCTTAAGATGTAGAACATAGTTCTTAGTTAGATCTTGAAGATCCAAGACCTAAAAGTCTAGATCAAGCATAAGTATACAAAGTTATATTTAAAGAAAACTTATTTATATGTTCTTGAACTTTCAAGTTAACTTTTAGTTCAAGATTAATGAGATCAAGACTAACTTGTAGTACTTGACCATTTAAACTAATTACATGAAATTAAAGTGCAAGAATGAAGAAGTAAGCTAAGTAAACAAGTAATTTGTTCATGGTTGTTCATACTTTAAAGATTCAAACCAAAGTTTGATCTTTAGAAAGTAAACTTTAAAGTTTACTTCATGAACTTCAAGTATGAGTTACAACACATGAACTTTAAATCTTTTGACATAATGTATGTAGAACATAACTAGAAAGTTAGTTCTTGTATGTTCTTGGAAAAACAAGATTAATATGAAGAATCAAACTAGAAAGTTTATTCTTGTAACATGAAAGTAAGTAACAACAATTAACAAGACAAGTAGTTAAACAAAATCAAGAACAAGTAACAATCAACAAATGATAATGATGGATAATTAGGATTCGGTTTTATTAAAGAAAAAGAGAAGAAAAGAAGTCCAAGTTGCTTACAAGTTTAGAGAGAATATGTGAGAAATGTTTGAGAGAAAAAATGCAAGTAATTGTGTGTGTGTTTTTTAGAGAGAAATGCAAGTAAACAAGTAATGAAAAAAAAAGATTTTTAGTCCCCTTTGTGCCCATCTAGGCCACGGCCTGCAGCTTAAAAAAAGGGGGGAAGAGTTGGTTCTTTGGTCACTAGTATGTAAGGCTTCAAAGTTGGTTAAAAGGATGGTTTACATGGGGATTAAGTGCCAACTAGATTCCAATTGAAACAACTAACTAGTTAGGCTCCTAAGTGGTACTTACACATGAAAGACTTGGGCTAAATAGTCCATTTAAGAAGTAAGGTGGGCTAATCAAGTCCATGTACAAAAGTAAAGCCCAAGTTTGTAAGTAGTTAACAAGTAATCCAATAAAAGTCCATTAATACTAATAAAGGCCCAAGTAATTAACTAATAACCATAGTTAATCAAAATGATTAATAAAATTAATCATGAATGTAAAGTAAATAATACTTGAAAATATTATTCGTGCAAGTTTCGTGTGTCACAAAGACGTTCCGGGCAATTAAAAGTCAAGTACGGGCAATCATGGCAACATATAAATGTAATAACATACATTTGTTTAATCACACGTATTAATAATAATAATTATTAATAAATAAACGTTGGAAAATCCAGGGTCGTTACATTACCCACCTGTTAAAGAAAATTTCGTCCCGAAATTTAAGCTGAAGTAGATGGAGGAGTCGGGAAAAGGTGAGGATACTTCCGCATCATTTGATCATCTCGCTCCCAAGTAAACTCAGGTCCTCGTTTGGCATTCCATCGTACTCGGACGATCGGAATCTTATTGCGTTTCAAAGTTTTGATCTCACGATCCATAATCTCAACAGGTTCTTCCACAAAGTGGAGTTTGTCGTCAATCGTAAGTTCCTCAAGTGGTATGATAAGTTCGGGTGCAGCAAGACACTTCTTCAAGTTCGACACGTGGAAGGTAGGATGAACTGAGCTCAATTGTGCTGGTAGATCCAAACGGTATGCAACGGGTCCAACACGTTCCAAGATTTCAAAAGGACCAATGTATCGTGGGTTCAACTTTCCACGTTTTCCAAAACGGATCACACCTTTTCAAGGTGCAACCTTCAACATTACACGATCACCAACATTGAATTCAAAGTCTTTACGTTTGAGGTCTGCATAACTCTTTTGACGATCGCGGGCAGTCTTGAGTCTAGCTTGAATCTGAGCAATCTTCTCCGTGGTTTCGTGGACTACCTCGGGTCCGGTGATTTGCTTTTCGCCTACTTCAGCCCAGCAAATAGGAGATCGGCACTTACGGCCATACAATGCTTCAAAAGGTGCAGTATTAATGCTTGAGTGATAACTGTTGTTGTACGAGAATTCGACTAATGACAAATGTCTTTCCCAGGCCTTTCCAAAATCAATGACACATGCACGCAACATGTCTTCCAACGTCTGAATCGTTCATTCACTTTGTCCGTCAGTCTGAGGGTGATAAGCAGTACTCATGTCAAGACGAGTTCCCATGGCTTCTTGCAAAGAACGCCAAAATCTAGAGGCAAAACGGGGATCGCGATCTGAGATGATCGATAAAGGTACACCGTAACGAGATACAACCTCCTTGATGTATAATTGAGCAAGTCTTTCCATTGTATCTGTTTCCTTCATCGCTAGAAAGTGTGCAAATTTGGTAAGGCGGTCAACAATAACCCAAATAGTATCGTATCCGCCCATCGTCTTTGGCAGCTTAGTAATGAAATCCATCGTGATCCTTTCCCACTTCCATTGTGGGATCTCCGGCTGTTGAAGTAACCCAGAAGGTCTCTGATGCTCGGCTTTAACCTTCGAGCAAGTCAAACACTTACCAACATAAGTCGCAACGTCCTTCTTAAGATTCAGCCACCAATACTGTTCTTTAAGGTCGTGGTACATCTTGCCCGCTCCGGGATGAATCGAATATCTCGATTTGTGTGCTTCATCAAGTATAAGGTTCCGTAGATCTCCATAAAGAGGTACCCAAATTCTTCCGGCATAACATCGGAGTCCAGACTCCCTAACCTCGATTCGAGAGACAAGTATGTTCAAATGTTCGTGAGATATGTTCTCCTTCTTGAGAGCCTCATCTTGGGCTACCTGATCTGGCTGTTGAGGTTCGAATGGATGGTGATGTTCAGATCCCTAACACGAAGGGGTGTCGTCCTCTCCTTTCGGCTCAAAGCGTCAGCTACAACATTGGCCTTGCCAGGGTGATAACGGAGTTCACAATCGTAGTCGTTGAGCGTCTCGATCCATTGACGCTGTCTCATATTCAACTGCTTCTAGTCGAAGATGTGCTGGGGACTCTTGTGATCGGTGAAGATAGTGCTCTTAGTTCCATACAAATAGTGTCTCCACAATTTGAGTGCAAAGACAACGGCTCCAAGTTTAAGATCGTGAGTAGTGTAGTTCTGCTCGTGAATCTTCAGTTGTCGGGAGGCGTAAGCGATAACCTTCGATCGTTGCATCAGTACACAACCAAAACCACTCTTCGATGCATCACAATAAACAACAAAGTCGTCACTGCCCTCAGGAAGTGATAGGATAGGTGCGGAGGTTAACTTATTCTTCAAAGTTTGGAATGCTGATTCTTGTGCGGGTTCCCAAATGAACTTCTTGCCCTTGTGAGTCAGCGCGGTCAAAGGACGCGCAATCAGAGAAAATCCTTCAATAAACCTTCGGTAATAACCGGCGAGACCTAGGAATTGGTGAATATGCGTCGGAGTAGTGGGGGTCTCCCACTTGCTGATAGCTTCAATCTTGGCGGGATCAACTTTGATACCCTGGTCGCTCACAACATGACCCGAAAATTGAACTTCCTTCAACCAAAATTCGCACTTGGAGAATTTGGCGTAAAGTTGCTCTTGTCTTAAGAGTTCAAGCACTAATCGGAGGTGTTGCTCATGTTCTTCTTCGCTCTTAGAGTAGATGAGGATATCATCTATGAAGACGATAACAAACTTATCCAAGTACGGCTTGCAGACACGATTCATAAGGTCCATGAACACGGCAGGTGCATTTGTCAAACCGAATGGCATCACGAGAAACTCATAATGACCATAACGGGTCCTGAATGCAGTTTTCATTACATCGCTTTCCTTCACCCTCAATTGGTGATAACCGGATCGTAAATCGATCTTTGAGTAGACACTCGATCCTTGTAGTTGATCAAAAAGGTCGTCAATTCGTGGAAGAGGATACCGATTCTTGATAGTTAATTTGTTGAGTTCACGGTAGTCGATACACATACAGAAGGATCCATCCTTCTTCTTCACAAACAACACAGGTGCGCCCCAAGGCGAGAAGCTTGGTTGGATAAATCCTCGATCAAGTAGTTCTTGTAGTTGACTCTGTAATTCTTGCATCTCGGAAGGTGTGAGTCTATAAGGTGCGCGAGCTACAGGTGCAGCTCCTGACACTAAATCAATCTGAAACTCTACTGCTCTCTGCGGCGGCAATCCAGGTAATTCCTCTGGGAAGACATCGTAAAATTCGTTCACAATTCGAATGTCGTTCACGCTCTTCACCTCAGTTTCTACCGCTTTCACATGTGCTAGGACAGCAAAACGTCCCTTCTTCATAATCTTTTGCGCTTTCACGCAACTAATGAGGTTCAACTTCGAGGTACATCTCTCTCCATAGATAACTAGTGGTTCGCCATCTCCTTGTGGTATACGAAGTGCTTTATCTCCATAAATAATATCGGCCTTTATCTTGCTCAACCAATCCATACCGACGATCACGTCAAAACTTCCCAGTTTGATAGGTATCAAATCAATTTCGAAATCTGCACCAGCTATGTTGATAATAGCTCCACGACTAACATGGTCAACCTTTTCAAGTTTTCCATTGGCGACCTCGACAAGCATACTCTCTTTTAACGGGACTAACGACCAATTAATCTTATCGCAAAAATGTCTACATACATAACTCCTATCCGCACCAGTATCAAACAAGACAGAAGCTAAAAGATTGTTGATTTTGAATATACCTGTCACCAAGTTAGGGTTTTCTCGGGCGTCCCTTGCATTAACGTTAAAAGCTCGTCCACGGGGTGGTCCGTCGTCTTTTCGCTTGTTTGGACACGCATTTCTGAAATGGCCCATCTGCCCGCATTCGTAGCACTTTTTAGGTCCATTGGTATTCGGCTTCCCATTCAAAGTGGTGACCTTGCAGTCTTTTCCGATATGCCCAGCCCGCTGGCACTTCTCGCAGACAACATTGCAATACCCAGTGTGGTGTTTATAACACCTCTTGCATTGTGGTAAGGTTCCTTTGTAGTTCGGGTTGGAGTTGGTGTTGTTGTTGGGGTTGGGATTTCCACCGTTGTTGTTTCCTCTGAAACCCTCATGTCGTTTTGCCGGGTTTTGATCATAGTTCCTTCCCCTGTTGTTGTTGTTGTTATTATCCCACTTTCGCTTTTCGCTACTACCAGCTTCAAACTTAGCCTTCTCCGGCTCATCAATAATGATTTGGTTCATGAGAGTATGCGCCATGCGCATTGCTTCAGGTACATTCGGTGGCTTGGATGAGGTGACGTTTCCTTTGATAGACTTCGGGAGTCCCCAGAAGTATCTCTCCATACGCTTGAATTCCGGGGTGACCATTGTCGGACACATAAGAGCTAGTTCCAAAAATCTCCTGTTGTAACCATCAAGGTCGTTCCCAACGGCCTTTAGCTGCATGAATTCCATCTCCATCTTTTGTATTTCGGTTCTCGGACAATACTCATCAATCATTGCCGCTTTGAATTCCTCCCATGGCGTAGCATACGCCTCATCAATGCCTTTCGCTTGAGCTAACGTGTTCCACCACGTTAGCGCGCCGTCAGATAGCGTGCACGAAGCAAACTTGGTCTTGTTGTCCTCCGAACAGTTGCTAACTCGGAATACTGATTCAAGTTTCTCGAACCATCTGGTGAGACCAACCGGTCCCTCAGTTCCACTGAAGTTATGTGGTTTGCAGCTCTGGAATTCCTTGTAAGTATACCCATTTCGAACGGGTGGGATAACCAGTGGTGGTGGCGGTGGAGCTTGGAGGTTTCTTTCTGCTAGGGCTGCAGCTACACGTTCTTGGATCATCTCTTCAATTTGAGCAGCAGTAGGTGTGGATCGACCGTTAGCCATGGTGTTCTATACAAACATTTTGACTCAAGTCAAAATCCAGCATTCAATATATAATAATATAGTATATAACAACCAACATGTAAACAACACAACACATGTTAATTAAGTAACGCAAGTTGATACAAGTACCGCAAAAACACCATACTGTAACGTAAATAGAACACTTGTGCAAAAATAACATCACAAAGTTTCCATTCATTAATAATAAGTTTCATACATCATGATAGATTCGTACAATACATAAGTGAAATATGAAACTACAACTAGATTACATCATGAAATCTAAATACAAAAGTCCTACGGTGAAGGTGGGTGTAGGATGTCTAAAACCTGAGCCAACTGCTCCTCGAGCTCAGTAACCCGAGCTCAGAGGATTCCCACCTCCCTAGTCAATTCCTAATCAGTGGGAGATGGTGGGGCAGGCGGTGCTGGTGGTGCAGGTGGTGCCGGTGGTGCGGGTGGTGCTGGTGGTGCGGGTGGTGCCGGTGGTGCAGACCTCACGAAACGAGGTGCAGATGTCCCGGCTCCAGAAATAGTCAGCACGTAACGAGGTGCCTTACGTATGAGTGGGTCGGCAGGGTACGGCACAAGCCGCTTACGGGCAGTAATCCTCCGAAGCCGTCCAAAAGCGTCAGTGAAGGCACGACCTCCATTCACCCCTGGAATGACGGTGCCATCAGGACGGTACCGCTTCTTCGGCGGGGTGGAGGGTGCCTGTATAGGTATATCAGCAGGGTCCTCGTCGTCAGTGGAGTCTGATGAAGAATCATCTGATGAAGAATCGGCGGATGATGAGTCATCCGAATCGTGTGGTGGTGACAAGGGTGGCTGAACTGGCAGTCCGAAGGCGGCCAACATCTCTCTGTGTCTGAATGGCGAAATCGGCACTAAACGTCCATCTGGAGTGCGTCGGCACGACATGCACATATGGTTACGGAATGGCCCTTCCCCGAACTCCGCAGGGATCACAACACCACCGATGCGGGGCTGTGACTCCGAGGATTCGGGAGCAGACGGAGCTGGAATCTCCATAGGGCCCACGTGTCCATCAGAAGTAGTCACTGGTGCAGGCGGCTGGCTGCTAGTCCCGGAAGATGAAGCGCCGGGGTCACTCGTGCGTATCGGGATCGGTGGATCGGCAACGGTGGTAGGTGGAGTAGATGAAGAGTCTAAACTGCCCAAAACGCTAGCAGGTGGTACATCCGACATCTGAACAAGGAAAAATAAATTTTCCATGTCAGTAAGTCATAAAGCAAGCACGTATTAGGCCAACAGTTTAAATCATGTATAACAATAAGTAGCATGGCAATAACAACGAATCGTACAGAAGTAGCATGCAATCGAAAGCAAGTAATATCATGCAGTAGTGAAATCATGTAATAGCATACGGCATATAGCAGTAAAAGTGAGCAGCAGCATGCAGTAAGTTCAGCGGAAACAAGTAAACTAGCAAGTTGTAGATTAGTCCTATTAGTGAATCCTAATCGGGTCGGTCTTAGACTCACTAATGCAACCTAATTCCCTACAACCAATGCTCTGATACCAAATGTGATGCCCCGTACAAAACCATTGTGTACGAATCATCAACAACAGGATCATTACAAGGTTAAGTACTATATGCGTTTTCAAAAAGAGTTTGCATTCATAAATAAAGTGATGTCTAAACCAGAATGTTTTACAATCCAAAAGCATGCTTCACTAAGTAGAAGCAAATAATAAGTGTATGTGACCACAACGGTCGTTACAAGTCATAGTTCAAAGTACTAAAGTTTGAATGCAAAATAAAGTAGTTCATGCGATAACAACTCTAAGCAGCGGGTGTCTACAGCACGACTAGTACACAGCGGAAGCTAACCTCAAGCACCTGAGAAAAACATGCTTTAAAACGTCAACACAAAGGTTGGTGAGCTATATTTTAAGTATAACAGTATGTAAGGTAGGCCACAAGATTTCAGTACTACAAAGAGCATTTCAAAACAGTATGATAAAGTATATGTTAACCGTGGGCACTTGGTAACTAACTTAACGTTTATACCCCCTGAAAGTACACTTGGCAAGTGCGTATGTCTACGAAGTATTAAACACTCGTTAAATGCTAGCGCTACTAGCCCGAGTGGGGATGTCAAACCCTATGGATCCATATCTAAGATTCGCGTTCACGGTTCAAAAACCAATGATTAAACGTTACCGAGCTAAAGGGAATGTTTATGCCGTTGTATAACCCACACATATATAAGTTTAAGTACTCGTGCCTAGTATGTAAAACATAAAATCCGCATGTATTCTCAGTTCCCAAAATAAGTTAAAGTAAAAAGGGAATGCTATAACTCACAATGATAATGTAGTCGTAAAGTCGGTTCGGAAAAGGTGTGCAAGTAATCGGTCCGAAGGTCCTCAACCTAAGGCAAATAGTACTGTCAGTAAATCGTATTAATAGGTTTAGAAGTATGTAAATAAGGTCTTAAGGGTCATCATCATTCATCATCAAACAAAAGGCGTAAAGTAAGTTTCGTTTACGAAAGTAGTTTAAAACAAAGACTGACTTCAGTCAGTCACCACGGCCTCTACCCTTACTGAATTAAGTTGAGACCAGTGGCCATGGCTCCGCATATGAGTTCTTTAAGTGTGGTAAAATTTACTGAAGCAAAATCGTCTTCGTTTGACCGTGGTGACGGTCTAAGTGCGAGTAGGTCAGAAATTTCTGCACAACGTTAAAAGGACATAGTGACGATCGGAGGGCCATAAATCCTAAACCGTAACTCGGATTAAGACGAGTCTTATATGAAAAGTTATCTAATCGAAAAGAGCTATTTGAAAATCATAATCACAACAGCCCAGGTCTACTGTTCTGTTACAGAAACAGCAGAACAGTAGGCAGAGAACAGTAAGCAGAAAAATAATGGGTTCCGGTGGGTTTGGTGTTTGATGTTCATCATGGTTCTCATCCTTGATGCCTATAGCTTCAAGTGTACAACTCATTGATGTGTTTACATCATATTTACCAAGTTTTGACCATCATAACCCTTGTGTAATTCTAAGACATGAAGCACAACTTACTTAAGAGTTGTATGAAGTTTGATGAACCAAAGTTACATCAAAGTCTTAGATCTAACATATACATGAACTTTAAAACTAATAATAAGTTACAAACTTGAAAGTGAACTTATAAATCAAGATCTTAAGATGTAGAACATAGTTCTTAGTTAGATCTTGAAGATCCAAGACCCAAAAGTCTAGATCAAGCATAAGTATACAAAGTTATATTTAAAGAAAACTTATTTATATGTTCTTGAACTTTCAAGTTAACTTTTAGTTCAAGATTAATGAGATCAAGACTAACTTGTAGTACTTGACCATTTAAACTAATTACGTGAAATTAAAGTGCAAGAATGAAGAAGTAAGCTAAGTAAACAAGTAATTTGTTCATGGTTGTTCATACTTTAAAGATTCAAACCAAAGTTTGATCTTTAGAAAGTAAACTTTAAAGTTTACTTCATGAACTTCAAGTATGAGTTACAACACATGAACTTTAAATCTTTTGACATAATGTATGTAGAACATAACTAGAAAGTTAGTTCTTGTATGTTCTTGGAAAAACAAGATTAATATGAAGAATCAAACTAGAAAGTTTATTCTTGTAACATGAAAGTAAGTAACAACAATTAACAAGACAAGTAGTTAAACAAAATCAAGAACAAGTAACAATCAACAAATGATGATGATGGATGATTTAGGATTCGGTTTTATTAAAGAAAAAGAGAAGAAAAGAAGTCCAAGTTGCTTACAAGTTTAGAGAGAATATGTGAGAAATGTTTGAGAGAAAAAATGCAAGTAATTGTGTGTGTGTTTTTTTAGAGAGAAATGCAAGTAAACAAGTAATGAAAAAAAAGATTTTGAGTCCCCTTGGTGCCCATCTAGGCCACGGCCTGCAGCTCAAAAAAAGGGGGAAGAGTTGGTTCTTTGGTCACTAGTATGTAAGGCTTTAAAGTTGGTTAAAAGGATGGTTTACATGGGGATTAAGTGCCAACTAGATTCCAATTGAAACAACTAACTAGTTAGGCTCCTAAGTGGTACTTACACATGAAAGACTTGGGCTAAATAGTCTATTTAAGAAGTAGGGTGGGCTAATCAAGTCCATGTACAAAAGTAAAGCCCAAGTTTGTAAGTAGTTAACAAGTAATCCAATAAAAGTCCATTAATACTAATAAAGGCCCAAGTAATTAACTAATAACCATAGTTAATCAAAATAATTAATAAAATTAATCATGAATGTAAATAATACTTGAAAATATTATTCGTGCAAGTTTCGTGTGTCACAAAGACGTTCCGGGCAATTAAAAGTCAAGTACGGGCAATCATGGCAACATGTAAATGTAATAACATACATTTGTTTAATCACACGTATTAATAATAATAATTATTAATAAATAAACGTTGGAAAATCCAGGGTCGTTACAATTTCGATCTTCCACATGCTCGATCAATGCAGTACCATTATCAATCATAATATCAAGAAGATCAATCTTTTCAGTTAACTCTTTTAAACGAGCAGCTTCTACTGAACGGGAAGAGTGAATCCAACTTTTCAATTGGAATTTAAGAAGACGAAATTTAGCAACAATATCTAAACTTTTATTAATTTTGATCACGTCCCAAGTTTTATGAACCGTATCTTCAAAATCACTCCGTTCGAACCAAGAATCAAAGATTTTAAAATAAGTAGGGCCAAAATCAACTTTGTCTTGGTGCAAGTAGAGCTCTAGGTAAAACTAGACCTTTAAGGTTATCGAAAACGTTTAAAATATTATTCGTGATGAGAAAACGATCTATTTTACTGAATTTGCTACCCCGTTTGTTCCTCCATGTGAATTGAAGGCCACCTAGAGGCATATCAAACAAGTCATTAGCAACGATAAAGTTATTAAACAACCACGCCTCATTCGGACAAAAAACGGACCCACATCTCTCATCTTCATTTCTAACCGAATTCCAGTCGCCCATACATATATAATCTCCCGGGTGAGAAGAGATAAATGTAGATAGTTTGGTCCATAAATTCTCTTTATCCGACAACGACTGAGGAGCATAAACATTCACCATGTACACCTCCGAATTAACACGACACCAAGTCCCCTTTACGATGACAAAGTTATCATCGCACCATATATTACTTTTACCAAAAACATTCGGGTCCCATAAAGAGATGATTCCTCCTGAGAAACCACGTGATAAAGTTAAGGCGTAATCAAAGTTTTAATTACCCCAAAATGATTTAAGACGAGCCATATTAAAACGAGACAACTTCGATTCTTGAATACCTAAAAAATCAATATTCAGCGTAACACACAAATCTTTGATCCACTTTCTTTTATCAAACAACAACGATCCACAAGAATTTACCGATAAAATCATCTAAAAACAATATTATCGATATTACGGTTCGGCAACTTACAATGACCTTTAGGATGATACCCCAACAATTCACCAATTCCAAAAATATCTTCACTTAAATCCAAACTTTGGGACGGGACAATATCATGATTAATAATCGTAAAAGGAGTGTGACAACTAAAAGATGAAGTAATACCTTGATTCTCAATACCCTTGTTCATGGAGAAACCTGGAGCGTGGGATAAGCTAGTACTACCTTCACTGTTACCCGCGACATTAACAAATAGAGGTTTAGTCGACATAGAATTTTCATTGTCAACATCATCAACATTCTGTACCTAAACATGCACATTAGAATTGACATACTCGTGATTATGAGCTGGAACATTCAGATTAACAGTCTCTTATTTCTGAGAAGAAACATTGACACTGCTTGTCTTATTTGTATTCGAACTAGACACATAGTCATCTATCTTAATCCCTTTAAATTCCTTTAAATGATCAGAAAAAGATTGTGAGTCATCTGAAGATTGATACCCGGAAGCAATACTACCTGCCTCTTCATTTTCCACAATATCATCATCATTCTTTTCAACTTTGATTGTCGATTCAATGTCAAACAACCAAGTGCCAACCTCTTGAACAACAACCTCCACATTGTAATTGTTTATTACACCTTTACGAACCGATGAGATCGGGTGTTTGTCAAACGTAGCAATACAAACACGAGTTGTAGACAAAGGTAACTTGCAATTAGACTCGAAAAATAAGAACCTTCCGAATAGAGAAGCCACTTTTTTACCTGCGTTAGTTCCCCAAGCACACGTAGGTAAACCATTAATCTCAATCCACACAATTCGTTCATCAACTACGAACATGTCCGAGGGCTCTTTCAAGCAAGCAAACAACGATAACATGTTAGGACTAGATTTAAAGCGTGCACAAGAGTCAATAGAATCGAAAAGTAACCATACCCATAAACCTCCAATGTATTGTATCTTGAATTCGTAGAAACCTTCCACAATACATTATTGATAAATGGTAAAAAGCGTACCAATATCTTTAACCTTTGCCATGACTATATGATCAGTATCTGAGACTCTTATGATATCATCATTATTAAGAGTAAGCTTTTTAACCTGCTTTTCCCCTTTGACAGTAGAAGCATATGACTCCTCACTAACAGGAGGTTTCTTGACCGAATTCCCTGAATTATCGACGCCTGCACTAACATGAATCTTTTCTTTGGGAATCGTAGTGGTCTGTTGTCGTCTAGGAACAAAAACAGGTACATTAGCAGGTGTTTTCTGCTGTCTAGGTAATCGATTATCATGCAACGGATTAGGATTTGGTTTATCAACCTTCGACGATTCCACATGAAGGTGATGATTACCAATCCATATATCCGGCATTCGGTTTTCCATCTCCAAGACATTCTTAACGCCCATGAATCTGACAAACCCAAATCGTTTACCAGTTTTGGATCTCTTTCTTGCGACGTATACATTCGTTAAATCCCCATACGAATCAAACGTTTTTCGGAGAAGATTGTTGTCGGCCGTTTCCGGAAAATTCGTCACATAGAACGAATGTACATCGTTATCAGAATGAGTATTCCCGTTCGTTTTCACTTTGAGAAACCAACCATTATTCAAGGGGATATTACGCGTTTTACGAGCCATCGGTGAATTGGCGTCTGGACCCACCGAAGATCACCGGAGAAGAACGGCAGAAGAATGGCGCCGAGGAAAAGATCGCCCAAGAATTGCGGAGCTAAATTAAGAAATTGAAAGCAAATACTTGTAGAGGAGATCGCGTGGAGTAAGATGCTATATATAATTTTGTGATTTGTTGAGTGATTGAGGTGATTGGATCATGAAGATGGGTCGATGATGGTGAGATATACATCTGAAAGTTGTATTTTTATTCTTATTGGATCCCTATATGAATTCTTCATATGCATAGATTACGTATCCAATTATTTAACAATGGATTATGGTTATGAAGGAAACAAGTTAAAAAAATATGACTAGAACATCTTTCATACAACCTAAGAGAGGTCAACTAGAGACCTCTTCTTTTCCCCCCGAATCGTCCCCTTACTACCCCTGGCGAGTTAGTTTCTAATGGGTTAGTCACGTTTTTCAGTGTGTAAAAAAACGGCTTGATCATAAAACTAACTGAGCAATAAGAATTTTATTTGAGCTTGTCTCTAACTTGACTAATATCAAACTTAAACTCGAGTTTAAATAGCTTGTTAACGCATCTAGCTCTACCTATAAATTTGTAAAATTGTGTACATATCCTAAACTTTTATTTGTTTAAATACATTTACAAATGTTCCATAAAGGGGGATAATTATGTCTTTTGACACATGCGCTTCTAATCAAATGCAAATATCCACCAATTTGTTAACATTAACATCTACTCCGTATTTGTTAACATTAATTATTAACATTAATTATTATTATTATTATTATTAACATCTACACTAAAATAATAAGCGAAATAAACAGTGTTCAACGCGGGCTTCCTAACTCATTTTAACTATTACAATTAACATATAAGCTACCATTATGTTACTACCATCTAGATGATTGGGTCATGTTTGTCTTGCTACATAAAAATAACAATATTAACGATCATAGTCAACTACTCATTCAAGGCCAAAATTTTGCCAATAATTATAATAGGCATACCTCGACTACGAGATGAATGGCTTTAACTGCTCTGTTCTTAGTATAAAGTTATTTTATCTTTGTAAGAAAATATCCAAAAGGTTTCGTGGTGTAGTTGGTTATCACGTCAGTCTAACACACTGAAGGTCTCCGGTTCGAACCCGGGCGAAGCCATTAAATTTTTTATCATCACTTTTTAATATTTTTTCTCACATATATATCGTCACTCACTCACTGTACCGACACTATTTCCCCAAATTCATTTCAATTTTCACAAAATAATGAACAATAAACATTTGGATTTAGAAGGATTGTTGCGGAAATCATGGTATCGTTTACGTTTATCAGTTCGTAGTCCATCTAGGGTTCCTACTTGGGATGCTATTGTTCTCACTGCTGCTAGCCCTGAACAAGCTGCACTCTATCAATGGCAACTCAAACGAGCTGTACGTATGGGTCGGATCTCCGATTCTACGGTTACTCTTGCTGTACCCGACCCGAACGGTCAACGCATTGGTTCAGGTGCAGCTACTCTCAATGCCATACTTGCCCTAGCCAATTATTACAGCAATTCTCAGGTAATTTTTTTTTTTTTTTTTTTTTTTTTTTTTTTTTTTTTTTTTTTGAAAAGCAAGATAATTTTATTGATAAGGAAATGATACAAAGAGGATTACAACATGAGCAACACTAATTTGAGCGAAACTCGAGGACCTATACTAGATATAAAGTAAGAAACTAACAACATGTAGAATCAACTTAAATTTTGGATTGATTTAGAATTTCATCTGTTACTGTTTATATATGATCATTTGAAATGTTCAATTTTATATATTGGAATCATGTTATAGACAATTTAGAAACTTGAAAATTTTCATATTTATATATATTTTTTCGAAAGTCAAGTTGTTGGCATCGAATACTCTCATTTACCATGCACGCACGCGCTTTCGGGCAGGAAACCCGAACCGCATTACAGGGATCCGAACCTTAAACCATCCCGAGGGGCAGGCGGTCGTACCTGGGTCCTGAATACGGGTCGGTAAAACCTTCCCCGGGGCAATCCGGCTTTCAGGAAATAAATCCCACGGATATATTTCAGGGGAGAGACTCGAACTTGAGATCTCCCCATATATTAAAGATATACATGATGCACTGATGCAAATTTTCATACAAGTTGAAAAATCTTAGATGCCTCAGAGTAGATGCAGAGATCAAAAGTTGTGGTTTTGTTGACTTTAATGCTTCAAAATGTTATTAAATACTTCAATAGGGATATAAAAGTATAAACTGCAATAGATATGTCCTCTTATATGATCCGAATTTGTAAAAATGAATAATTCTTCCTGTTTTTGATCCTTCCTCTATACTTGTGTTTGTGTATAATGGACATGATACATTCTGCGTTGACTTTCTTAGTCAAACAGGCTTGAAATGGTTATGAATACATGCTTTGGCTAACTTTGTATTTGAGATTGTGTACTTTAGCGTTCCATGTTTAATGTAGGTTACTGTAATGTTTTCAAGTGTCTTTTTAAAGGTGTTTACACCTTTCGTCTATTTAATCAGATTCAAGAAGTTTCATCCTTGTTACTGCATTACAGCTATCTTTAATCGGATAACATTTATGCTCAACAGGTAGTAAACGACTCTGAAAATGAAGTTTCTACATCAATGATCAACTTCTTAAGTAAAAAACATATATTACTCCTTCATGCGGGTGGTGACTCTAAGCGGGTCCCATGGGCAAATCCAATGGGGAAAGTCTTTTTACCACTTCCATATCTCGCAGCTGATGACCCTGATGGACCCGTACCTTTGCTTTTTGATCATATACTTGCAATATCTTCATGTGCCCGACAAGCTTTTAGCAACCAAGGTTTATCTCATTTTATATAAAGGGCTAATATTATTCTGAAGGATTTTTCTAACTACAACCCTTAGGGCTGCCGTTAACGTGCTTTAAACAGTTGTACATAGTGGTTTCTTATTAATTTAGTGGCGGTGGTTATATGAATGTACAACTGTTTAAAGCGCGTTAACGGCAACCCTAAGGTCTGTCATTAGCAATATCTATTCTAAATTACACGTACCTTGTTTGTAAGTTCTTATTCTTACGGATTTATGTTCTTATGATTGATCCAGGTGGGTTGTTTATCATGACTGGTGATGTGCTACCATGTTTTGATGCATCTGTTATGGTGCTTCCGGAGGATACATCTTGTATAATAACTGTTCCTATAACGCTCGATATTGCTTCCAACCATGGTGTTGTTGTGGCATCAAAAACTGGGAATTCGGATGACATAAGTTCAGTTACTCGTGTTGCAAATCTGCTTCAGAAACCTAATTTAGAGGAGCTTAACAAGAATCATGCAATTCTTGATGATGGTAGGACGTTGCTCGACACTGGTATCATAGCAGTTAGAGGTAAAGCATGGGAAGATCTCGTTACACTTTCTTGTTTGAGTCAACCGTTGATCTCGGACCTTTTGAATACTAGAAAAGAGGTAAATGTTGCTAGTTTATCTTCTATCAATTACTAACTTTATGATTTCGTTTGATTGAAGGCAGACAAATAAGATAAATTTTGTATCGCACTGCTGTATTCATTGAATTTTATAGTAATAACTAACTTATGATCCTCAATGATCATTAGATGAGTTTATATGAGGATCTTGTTGCTGCTTGGGTACCTGCAAAGCATGAATGGTTACGATCAAGACCTCTGGGTGCAGAACTTGTGAGCAGATTGGGAAAACAGACAATGTATAGCTACTGTGCTTGTACGGTGAATCGTGTTTTTGATTACATAAAGTTTTTAATATTACCATTTTCAGCCGATGTTTTGGGTTTTTTCGATCTAATACTATTATGATTTTTCAACAAACATGAGATCTTATAGAGTTAATCTCTACCTTATAAATGCAGATGATTTGATGTTCTTGCATTTTGGGACTTCAAGTGAAGTTTTAGATCACTTGAGTGGGACTGGTTCAAGACTCGTTGGCCGAAGGCATCTATGTTCCATTCCCGCTACCACAATGTCTGATATCGCTGCATCTGCTATCATAATTTCAAGTAAAATTGCACCCGTTGTATCAATCGGTGAAGATTCTCTTGTATACGACTCATGTATTTCTGGTGCAATACAAATCGGATCCCTTTCTATAGTAGTCGGTGTTACTATACCCGAAAAAAACAATGAAAGTACCGAAGATCCGTATACGTTCCTTCTACCAGATCGTCATTGTCTTTGGGAAGTTCCTTTAATCGGATGCACCGAAAGGGTTATCGTATATTGCGGTCTTCACGATAATCCCAAAAACGCTGTTTCAAAAGACGGTACTTTTTGTGGAAAACCATGGGAGAAGGCTATGGCTGATCTAGGTATTAACGAAAAAGATTTATGGAGCTCGCAAGAAAAATGCTTATGGAACGCAAAACTTTTTCCCATTCTTCCATATTATAAAATGCTCAATCTTGCAAACTGGCTTATGGGTTTGGAAAATCACGACAAAAATGACTTGTTTTATAATATATGGAAAATGTCACGTCGTGTTAGTTTAGAGGAGTTACATCGATCAATAGATTTTCCACAAATGTGTTCGATCTCTAGTAACCATCAAGCAGATCTTGCTGCTAAAATTGCAAAGGCGTGTCTTGATTTTGGCTTGCTTGGGAGGAATTTGTCTCAATTGTGTCAAGAAATTATGCAAATGGAGGATTCGGGAGAAGAAATATGCACTGATTTTCTGAAATCGTGTTCAAATCTACACACACGTAGTTCCAAGATTGTTCCTAAAAGTCGAGCTTATCAGGTGCAGGTTGATCTTCTTCGTGCATGCGGTAATCATGAAAAAGCAATAGAAGTTGAGCACCGTGTATGGGCTGCCGTTGCTGATGAAACTGCTTCTGCAGTTAGATATGGCTTTAAAGGTGAGCACTTTTCTGCTGTTTTTTTAGGTCAAACCTAAGGTGGGCACTTTTCTGCTGTTTTTTGGGTCAAACCTAAGGTGGCAATTTTGATTCATTTACTTACATATTGGTTTATTTGGGTTATGTTCGAAAATTACCTTACAAAAATAACTTGCAAGTAATTACTATTACTATATTACTACATACACACTATTATTGGAAGCCCCATGAACAGTAAGTTCGACGGTGTCGTTATGACATCATCATGAGCATGACAAGTTTTCCTTAAGGTTTTTTTATTTAATTTTTTTACAAATGATTTTGGTTACCTACTATTATTGGAAGCCCCATGAATGCTAACTTTGATGGTGTCACGATGCCATCATGATCCTAATAAGTTCTCTGTAAGTTTTATTTTTTATTTTTATTTTTTACAATTGATATGGGTTATATTAAAATTTGAAAGACGATTATTGAACGATCCAGTTATAGGTGTTGAAAGTAATTACTTTACTGTATACACTATTATTGGAAGCACCATGAAAACTAACTTTGATGGTGTCATGATGACATCATCATGAGCAAAATAAGTATTTTATTATGTTTATTTATTTATTTATTTATTTTTTAATTGGTGTCATGATGTTTTATCATAAATTTATTTATAAATTAATCAAATATATATATATATAAAAAAACATTTTTTAAAAAAAAACTTTTTGTGACTATATTTATCGTTAATTTGTGTATTGTAGTTATAAACTAATAAAATTGTGTTTAAGGGTATAGTTTTACAACATTTCCCGCGGCAACGCGCGGGTACATTCCCACTCGTTAGGTCAAATGGGTTGAACATTTGAAAGGGTCGGTCAAAAGTTCCCCATTGGGTATTCTTACTTTTGTATATTCTTTTATAATCATATTACAGGGTAACATTACTAATAAAATGGAGTCTTTTGACCTCTATGAAAATGAACCATTTTGACACATAACTAACTGCCTGTTTTACCACCTCTGGTAACTTTCGGTTACTGCAGAGCATCTTTTTCAATCCTACAGTCAGACAGCTTCCAATGGACATGAAATTACTAATGTTGGACATTCGAATCAAACTTTTTGCCACAAAAAAGTCAAAGTCGAGTTACCCGTTCGAGTTGACTTTGTTGGCGGTTGGAGCGATACTCCACCATGGAGCTTAGAACGTGCTGGCTGTGTCCTAAATATGGCAATAACACTAGACAATTCTCTCCCAATTGGAACCATTATCGAAACCACACAAACACGCGGTTTATCAATTACTGATGATTCTTCAAACGAGTTACACATCGAAGATCTCTCTACAATTGCAACCCCGTTTGACCACAACGACCCGTTCCGGCTCGTCAAATCCGCTTTACTTGTTACAGGTATCGTTTATGACAAGATCCCGATATCCACGGGTTTACGGGTCAAAACGTGGGCCCGCATACCTCGTGGAAGTGGATTGGGGACTTCTAGTATTTTAGCTGCGGCTGTTGTGAAAGGACTTCTTCGTATTACTGATGGAGATGAAAGTAATGAAAATGTAGCGAGACTTGTTTTGGTACTTGAACAGATAATGGGCACTGGAGGAGGTTGGCAAGATCAAATAGGCGGTTTGTATCCAAGTATAAAGTTTACGACCAGTTTTCCAGGAATACCCTTGCGACTTCAAGTATTTCCCCTTTTGGCTTCTCCTAAATTAGTTACCGAGTTGCACGAACGGTTGCTTGTTGTGTTTACCGGTCAGGTAAATTGTTCTTTCATTTTTTTTTTTTTTTATCAGAATCTTGATATAATAATAAATTTTAGCTAGTAGTAGGGGCAAAATGGGCATATGGGATCAACCCACCAACATTTTGTTTCTTTTTTATTGAGATTTAATTGCTACTGCATTAATTATAATTAAAAAAAAAAAAAAGAAGTCTTGGTACAAGTCTACAATAATAATAATAATCTGAACCTTGAAGCTTAACAATCAAGAGATTGTATGCACTTTGAAAATGGACTTTCGGTGCATTTCTACATGTTTGACCCATTCCCTTTTTTGCCATTTTTTTGAGTTGACCCGTTTCAGATAAAACACGACTCAAATCGATCATTCATAAGTAAATTAGTTAAAGTTGTGTCACCTCTCTAAATCTTATAAATATTATTGTTATTGTTATGTTGACATGAACAATCATTATTTGATTATCTTCTACCTGGACTTATGTTATACACATCTGCAAATGCAAGCGTACATTTTTAAGCTGGCGTTCAATATTTGGTTTCAAACTGATTTACCCGAAAACCACACCGTATGAAAACCTAAAATTTTCAAACTGAATATGATGAATTCGGTTTCGGTTCGGTTTTCAAATTTGAATTTGGTTCTCTGTTTAACTGAATTCAACTTATAGTATATTTAATTATTAATATATATCGACTAAAAATTGATCTTAAAATCAAAAGTCGAATTATTTTTATGATTATGTTGGTTAAATTATGATTTTAATTTTTCGTTTTTAACAGAAACCAAACCCAATTTTCGGATCGATTTCAGTTTTGAATTTGAATTCGGTTTTGCCAAACAAATTGAACCGATGAACACCCTAAAAATTTTGTTATCACAGTGATTCACATTAAGTATATTCTGCAAAACCACCTTGCAGGTTCGTCTTGCACACCAAGTGCTCCAAAAGGTAGTAACTCGTTACCTGCAAAGGGATAACCTTCTTATATCAAGCATTAAACGCCTTGCTGAGCTGGCAAAAATTGGAAGAGAAGCTTTAATGAACTGTAACATAGATGAACTCGGAGACATAATGATGGAAACTTGGAGATTACACCAAGAACTCGATCCCCATTGCAGCAACGAGTTTGTTGATAGTCTTTTTGCTTTTGCAGACCGTTATTGTTGTGGGTACAAACTTGTTGGTGCCGGTGGAGGAGGTTTTGCACTCCTACTTGCTAAAAATGCCGAAAGTGCCCTTCAATTGCGAGATGCACTTGAAGAAAATAACAAGTTTGATGTTAAAGTTTATAAATGGAGCATATGTTTAGAGAGCCAGTGAGAAAGTTTATTATTAACTCATGTGTAAGTACATATGTTACATGTAAGGATGTTTATGTGTGCAGGATGGTATAGATGTTAAAATACAATGCAAATTTGGTATTAGTAGATGTATATATGAAAATATCTAGATATTAAAATGTAAAAGAAATATCTAGATATTAATGAGGAAAAATCTAGATGTTAAAATGTAAAAATCTAGATATTTTTATGTGGTAAAAATATCTAGATATTTATTCATGGAAAAATCTAGTGTGTAGAAGTTTCCATGGAGTAGTATAAATAAGGGTGAGGATTTCATTAGTAGAGTGTGAAGTAAGTTGTGAGAGTTGTGAGTAAGAGTGAAATAAGAAGTGAGTTGTGAAGAAGAGAAGAAGAGTATGAGTTAGCGAAAGTAGAGAAGAGAAAGCTTGTAAGTAATATTGTAATTGTAATTTAATATAAGTGTTTTTGTTAAGTTTCCCGGTCAAGCCTTAGTTTGTGTTTAAGTTCTTAGTGCACTTTTGTTGTTCTTATTATATGGTCGGCTCTGCCGCCTAAGTAATACATGGTCGGTTATACCGCCTAAAGATATATGGTCGACACTGTCGCCTAAGTACATTGTGCACTAAGGATTTATAAAATTAAAGGCTAAACAACGCCAAAGTGTTGGTGTAGTGAGTCTTGTATAGTCTAGATCCTCTATAGTGGGTATGTTAGGCTCGTCGAAGCTTCCAACAATTGGTATCAGAGCGGGTCGTTCGGGACCATTTCTAGTGGAGGAAATCGGTAAACGTTGGACGTTTACATCGACTTGTTTTCACCAAGGCTCTAAGGGAGATTCTGTCGGAGCACAATTAGGAACTGTGAAAGCTCATCGGTCAGGGACCAAGCTTATTGGACGTTGGACGTCATGATGGCAGATCTTGCAAGTACGAGCAGTGGAATCAAGAGTCTCAATAACCACAACTATGGTTATTGGCGGACCTGTATAGAATCCTACTTACAAGGACAGGATTTATGGGAAATAGTTGCTGGCAGTGACACAACGGCTCCACCAAAAGAAAATGCCGAAGCCTTGAGAAAATGGAACATCAAGGCCGGGAAGGCTTTATTTATATTGAAGACTACAATCGAGGATGATCTATTGGAGCACATCCGTGACGAGAAAACACCAAAGGCAGCTTGGGAAACTTTTGAAAAATTATTTTCAAAGAAGAATGAAGCACGCCTCCAGCTCTTGGAAAATGAGCTCGCAGGTATCTCACAAGGAAGTCTATCTATTTCTCAGTATTTCACCAAGGTGAAATCTATTTGTCGTGAGATATCTCAACTTGCTCCTGAAGAGAAAGTGAGTGATGCAAGGATGAAGAGAATTATCATCCATGGCTTAAGATCCGAGTATAATGGATTTATAGCCGCTGTGAGAGGATGGCCTACTCAACCATCATTAATAGAGCTGGAGAATTTATTGGCTAATCAAGAGGCATTAGCCAAGCAGATGAATGAAGTAACCATAAAAGACGGAGAAGATGCACTCTTCACAAATAAGAAGAAAGCAACATCTCGAAAACAAGAGGCGATGAAAGAAAGTAAGACATATGGGTGGAAGGGTCACCCAAAATCAAAAGGCAACGCTTCAGGGGGAGCTCAACAAGGAAGAAGAGATCATCGCCAACAATACGGGGAAAATGATAAGAGAAAGAATGGTGAATGCTTCAATTGTGGCAAGAAGGGTCATTTTGCTCGAGATTGTAGATTCCCCAGAAGGCGAACTTTTGAAGGAAATGTGGCCGCCGCAAGAGATGAGAAGAAAGAGGTCACATTCGAAGCAACCATTAATGAGGAAACATGGGATGCAGAAGCAGTGTAACAACCCGGCTTTTTCGACTTGCTTTTGTGCCTTGTGTTTTTGCGAAACTGCGTATTTGTGCGTACTGTGTTACTTTATACTCTGGAAACTTGATTTACGTGGTTTACTTCCATTTATATGTTAAAACGTGCCTTAGAGTACGTAGGATACATAACTTGATCATTGGAAGCCTTTATAACCGTTAGTGTTATTTGACGTTTCGAATAAACCGCGAACTTGCGCGCACGTTTAACTTTTGTCATAATCGGAATATTATGACTGCGAAATATTAATTATTATTTTATAATAATAATTACCTGGATTTTTGGATGCTTAATTACGCGTAGTAATTTAATTATGCACAATAGTTAGTCTTGTTGGACTTTCTACCTTGTTGGGCTCAAGCCCACCCTACTCTAGCTAGTGACCCAATTAATTAGCCCTTGTCCATGTCATCAATCCTTGTCAAATTCCTTGCTTATAAATACTAGCCCTTGTCCATGTCATCAATCCTTGTCAAATTCCTTTCTTATAAATACTAGCCCTTGTCCATGTCATCAATCCTTGTCAAATTCCTTGCTTATAAATACTAGCCCTTGTCCATGTCATCAATCCTTGTCAAATTCCTTGCTTATAAATACTAGTCATTTACCTCTCATTCAAATCACTTGCTCATTTGGTTTTCACACACACTTGTTCTTTCTTTCTTCCCTTTCTAGTATTGCTTGTAAGTCTTCTTTTTCTTCTTCTTTTCCTTTCATTTTCGTGGCCATCATCATCATATTATGGAGATCAAAGTTCCTTTTAGCTTTGATCTTGCTTATATCTTGTTGATTCAAGCATGAATCTTTTAAGAACATGGAAGATTCAAGCTTTCTAGCTTTGAATCTTCACCAACTTTGTAGATTCATCTTTCTTTTACTTTAATCTTGTTATTTTGTGATAAAGATTCAAACTTTTGTTTGTTATCTTCATATATCTTAAAGATCCAAGCTTTATGCTTCAAGATCTTCAAGAACACTAAAGGTTCAAGCTTTCTAGCTTTGTGACCTTATAAATTGTGTGAAAGGGATCCAAGCTCTCTAGCTTAGGGTTCCATCACCTCTTTTGACTTGGATCATGTTCATACTTGTTTGATTGATGTAAAGTTTGTAACTTTGTTTGTAAATAGGACTTGTAATTGTGTTAAGACTAAGGATATGATGTAACCTTGGTTCATCATCCATCTAAGACTCTTAAATGAGTTGTGTTACCACTTGGTCTTAACATATTGTGTATTGACGGTAGAATCTTGGTCAAAAGTGATGCTAAACCATCAACGATTTGTACACTTGAAGCTACAAGCATCAAGGATGAGAACCGTGATGAGCATCAAGCACCAAGAACCTCACCGGAGCACTTGTCCACTGATTTTCGTATCTGATCAGACCACCTGGGCTACTGTAAAGTTTATTTTCAGTTTGAGTAGATGATTTTCCGTTTAAGCCCCGTCTTAATCCGAGTTACGGTTTAGGATTTATGGCCCTCCGAGAGTCACTACACCCTATTAACGTTGTGCTGAAATTTCTGACGTACTCGCACTTAAACCGTCGCCACGGTCAAACGAAGACGAGTTAGGTTCTGAAAATTGGTCAGCAGTTAGGGGACTCACATACGGAGCCATAGCCACTGACTATGCATCTTTTCAATTTACGTAGAGGTCGCAGCAGCTGACCGAAGTCAGCCTATTGTTTCGATCTCTATTCTTGTCGAACTTACTTAGCTTTTATGATGATGAATGATGATGATGATGACACTTAAACTTATTTTATGCACTATTAGAATTTATAAAAACAACCTACTGACCTAGTAACCCTTGATTTAGGTTGACGACCTTTCGGACCGACTTACTACTTGCGTACTTTCATTACCGACTTTACCGCTTTTATCACTGTGAGTTATAGCATTCCCTTTTTACTTTAACTTATTTTGGGAACTGAGAATACATGCGGATTTTATGTTTTACATACTAGGCACGAGTACTTAAACTTATATATGTGTGGGTTATACAACGGCATAAACATTCCCTTTAGCTCGGTAACGTTTAATCATTGGTTTTTGAACCGTGAACGCGAATCTTAGATATGGATCCATAGGGTTTGACATCCCCACTCGGGCTAGTCGCGCTAGCATTTAACGAGTGTTTAATACTTCGTAGACATACGCACTTGCCAAGTGTACTTTCAGGGGGTATAAACGTTAAGTTAGTTACCGAGTGCCCACGGTTATACATATACTTTATCATACTGATTTGAATTACTGATTTGAAACGCTTGTTTGAAGCACTGAAATCTCGTGGCCTACATTACATTACATTACTGAATACAAACAAACTATAGCTCACCAACATTCGTGTTGACTTTTTAAGCATGTATTTCTCAGGTGTTTAGACGTTGTTGCTTCTGCTGTTAGCCTTGCTGTTCTAGTCTCGGTGTATAGACTTGCTGTTACAGACTTGCTGTGTTAGACTTCCGCTGCATTACTTAGAGATGTCTCAAGCATGAAACTTTTACTTTGCATTCCCAACTTATGTTATTTTCAAAACAATAGCTTTGTAATGACCTTAGTATCATGTACTCATGTTAATGTTTCCTATTCATCTTTTGTAAAACGTTATCTGTTCATGAATGCAAAACTGGTTTTCAAACAGCATATAGTGTTTGAACTTGTAATGATCCTGTTGTTGATGTACCGTACACGATGATTTTGTACGGGGCATCACAGTTGGTATCAGAGCATTGGTTGTAGGGAATTAGGTTGCATTAGTGAGTCTAGGACCGACCCAAGTAGGATTCACTAATAGGACTAATCTACAACTTGCTAGTTTACTTGTTTCTGCGGAACCTGCTGCATGCTACTGTGTTATATTACTACATGTTACTGCTTACTACTACTGCATGCCACTGCTTACTTTTACTACCGTATGAACTTACTGCATGCTACCGTTTCCTTTTACTGCTATGTAAACTCGCTGCATGCTTTTGCTTATTCTAGCTACTGCATGCTACTATCTGCTTTTGATTGCATGTTACTTCTGTTTAGTACTGTTAATATTGCCATGCTATATACTGGTGTAAACGAGCTAGGTTGTTGTAGTGCCTGATTACGTGCTTGCTTCATGCCTGCTATTCGCTGCACCGACTTGGAAAAACTTACCTTTCCTAGTTCAGATGTTCTTCTGAACCCATTTCCCACACGTCTAACCCTAAGGATTAGTATTGTAATCCACCTGTTACTACTGTTCCACCGTTCCAGAGATCGAAATGATTCTTCACGCAATCTAGGAGGAGTACCCCTCGGATTACACGCCCACTAAAGTCGATCCTCGGAGGAGGAGATATTGGAGGATTTTTCGGAGTAACCGCACCCCGAGCTCACTCTAAATAGCCACGTACGAGGTGTGAACATTCGAAGGTTGTTCAGTTCCTGCAAGATGGCTCGTATCTCGTACGCTTTCATGACCGTCACTTATCTCTTTCGTTCTTCATCACTGCTCGACGATCTGACGACATTTCTGGATTTAGTACCCTAACACTCTTAGGCATTGGGGAAGTCAGGAGGACATCTCCTTTCACAAGGTCAGAGTGCCTTCTACTGATGCTCAACCATACCCAAAACTTGGGAGTCATCTCAAGACATATCGTACTACTACTTGCTACACATACAACTCGAAGCGAGACCCAGATTGAATTTCTAGAAAGGAACCTAACGATGTTACCTGAACCTGAACATTTTGAAGAAATTTCAGGACATTTAGGCATTGGTGCATGACCTACGGAACTTACGCACCCACACCGAGAAACCGTGAGATTAATTATGTAGATTTTATTTTGAGATAGCATAGATAAAGCACCGTTGGATGAAATTGAGTAGAACTGAAAGTGATCACGTTACATTGACCATATGGAGTGATATTGGAATGAACGTACGATTTAGTACAATATAATGACGCCAGGCCAGCGTAATTGTATTGAAGTGAATTATGCAGAAGTCCCAATGTTACTACATAAGGAATATGAAGCGATTCAAAGGAAATTTTGGTAGGAACCACTTGAGTATACGCATTATGGTCTGATAAAGGCAGGAATAACCACTTAGTCTAGATACTGTACGAGAAGGGCCTGGACTGCAGAATTGATAACCCGAAAATTTGTTATAGATATAGACACCCTGGATACTTAAGGAAAAAGTTCTCAAATAGAAAAAAAAAAACTTTGGACTCACATACGATAGAGCAATCGTTATCTCAGCTATGGAGACTCGCATGGATCCTGATTTTAGTTAGGGTACGTTTCTTCACAACGATTTATCGTCTCGGAATTGTTTAATACTAGAGTGATAGAAACCTTATATCTAAGAATCCTAGTGTGATGACTAATAAGCCATTAACAATCATGAGAGTTAAGTATTCTATAGGACAAGCTAATGGTAAGTTGGCAGAGATAGAGGAGTAATTTAAGATAGTACCTTAAAAATTAACAGGTGGGTCATTTGGAGATGACCTCATGCCAACAAAACTTGGAAGTTTTATAGTAGTAGTTAGAAAGGATTAGTTACCTGCGCACAAGAAGATGTTATTTGAGAAGGTTGATAAAAATTTTCACGGCAGTATAATAAGATTTGGTTGGAATGGACCTTAAAATTAACCTAATACTCATCGAGTTAGAAAGCTTTGAGGAAATAGTTGGAACGGACTGACTTTCAAGGACAAAAGCGAAAGTTATTTATAGTAAGAAGATTATTCGTATACCTCGCGAGAATGGTGAGCCAAAAGCCATCCGGATTACTTCAACAACCCGAGATCCCACAATGGAAATGGGAAGGGATGACGATGGATTTCATTCTGAAACTACCGAAAACAGTCGGCAGTTATGACACTATCGGGGTTATCGTTGATCGCCTCACCAAATCTGCTCACTTTCTAGCCATGAAAGAAACCGATACAATGGACAACGATACATAAAGGAAATTGTATCCCGTCACTTCAGCAATTCAAATACTATACTACCCAAGAATCGTATTTGATACTCATTCTTATGCGACACTGAATCCTAACTTATTCCTAGAGAATTCTTAATCAATGATAATCACACCATCACCCTTCTTACTTTGATATTAGTCATACCAGTTCGGAATTTCCAAAATCAATGGGTAGTTAATCCCCGTCCTCATACTCTCCCTTTCGTTTCTCACTTATAAGCAACAACTTTATACTTAAGCATTTTTGGTCGAAGGACTTATGCCCTACTAATAGTCATCAACCACATTAAAATTCAACAGTTTTCATTACCTCGTAACATTTTTGCTCAAATATCACCCGAGATTTTCAAAAGTCTTTTACTCGATTCTCATCAATCTTTTTTCAACTTGTAACCTCTGAAATATGAAAAAAAATTTTGCCAAAATTTTACTTATACTATTTTACTGTGCGATCCTCTCAAAACTTAATAAAAATAAATTTATTTTATTTGCCATTCGTGCAAATTTTTGAAATCGTATACGTTATATAAAATAAAGTAAATAATTACTTCTTTTTGACAAATACATATGAAATTTTACTTTCACTTTTACAAATCAAATCTTTTATTCAAAGGATATTTTACCTTGAATGGTACGTGTTGTACATAACCCTAGTTTGCTAAGAACTTAATTTCTTTTCTTACATCGTCACCTTAAATGAATTCTATAAAATTTTCGTTGCTTGTCAATATAAAATTTTTCGTTGCTTATTCGTATCCAAGTCATCATGAAGACAGACAACTGTCGAAACTAAGAGATTCATGTGTGTGTATGTGATGAAGGCACTTACTACCACGTCATGCAGAGCCTTCGGGCATCCACAAACACTTAAACCATTCAAAATTACTGCGTTACCTCAGGGATCTTATTCTTCACATCTATCGGAGCGATGCTCTATCTTACATAACTCAAAGTCCTGACCTATTCCAAGGAAATTCTCATCTAGCGATATTAACATCATTAGTATTCCGACTTTAATATTAGCTGTCATAACCCGTCCTTAACCGTAAGAACGTGTTAGATAACGTATGATTTCATTGCGAGGTATTGACCTCTATATGCGACATTTTTAAAAGAAAAACTGCATATATTATACATTACAAACCATGATTCTTATTTTTGATACAAGCTTTGGACGAAATAAAGATGATTATCGTTTAGCGATAATCTTCGACTTACAAACTTTACAATTGATGATAACAACACGATTTCTAGCATATTTTACAACACAAGTTCTTGGATATGCAGTTTTATTTTTGACACAAATATGCGTACGCAAGATCCTGCTCAAATTCAACATAATGCAGCGGAAGCTTCTAATTATCACCTGAGAATAAACATGTTTAAAACGTCAACATAAAGTTGGTGAGATATAGGTTTAGTGCCGGCAGCAATATATATATATATATATAGACCACAAGATTTCATATATAAACATTTTCATAAAAATATTCTAAGTGGTTGAGCACTTGGTAACCATACTTAACATTTAATCACGTCGCATATTCCCTTTAATATGAAATCTTACTACACCGTACCAAGTGTAGTCACAAAACGAAGTACTGTGCAACCGTTGAATACTGGTCGTCCAGTCCGGTTGGGGTTGTCAGGCCCGATAGATCTATCAACAGGATTCGCGTTTACAATACCGCTGTAAATATTAGTTACCAAGCTACAAGGAAGTATGCCAGTGGTACAACTCAACGTAGAATATATTTTCAGTTACTTGTGTCCATAACGTAAAACATAAAATACATGTATTCTCATCCCGAAATATTTAGAGTTTAAAAGTGGGACTATATACTCACTTTCGTCTTGAAGATATATATAATTTGACTTGGTCTCCGGTTGATATCACGAACCTATCCATATATAATATATCAATACCTTTTCTTTTTAAACAAACGTCACATATATATACTTGTTATACTTTTAATACTTTTAATAATTCCTTAGTCCGTAGTTAGCAGTTCGTTGTTAGTAATTCAATTTTAATGGTTCATTTTTAGATGTTTAATATACCCGCAATGAAATAAATAAAACCCCCAACGAAATAAATAAAACCCCATCGTATATGTATTGGTCGAGATTAATCTTGACCCATGGTACCGGTGTTGTCAAATGACGTGTTGCGTACATAAAGTACCGGTGTTGTCAAATGACATGTTGCGTACAATCATGGGATCTTATGATTAATCTTCTCGTATTGTTTACGGGTGATCCTGAACCATATAAAATTAAATTATGAGTACATATATATAAAATATCATGTTATTTTAAAAAGATGTGATTTATTTAATTTTCTCCAATTATTTTCGTAGCTAAACTAGTCTTAGATATCCGATCTCGTTTTGGTCATAGTTTCTTCGTTACAACTCCGTTTTCGTTGATTCAACTTGCCACTTCCTTGGATCGAGTCCCTCTTTAAGACTATGAACTGTAAATACCTTAGTTTGTATTCGAAATCACAGGTCATAGGTCAAACTTTAGTGAAACTTATGAAGTTAATCATTTTCCATCATGTAAACAACCTTAAATGATTATTTTTCTAAAAATACTTATACTTTGAGTTAAATCATGAAATTTTTATGTGTTATCATATTTATAGTAAAAATCATTTTTCCAGAAAATAAACCTCCAATTCAAAGTTTAAGATGGTTTTTAATTATCCAACCCAAAACAGCCACCGGTTGCACTCCGATGTCGTAAATTCAGTTTTTAAGGTGTTCTTTGAAAACCCAAGTTATACCTTGTTAAATTAGCATATATTTAAGATATATTACAGGTCTTGAAGTATTTTAAAAGTTAAGTTAGAAGGATCTATTTAGTTTGCAAACAAGTTTGAAAACTTTCAAACTATGTTCTTGTTGTTAAACTTTTATACCACAAAATAAGATAGCTATATATATATGAATCGAATAAGGTTATGAACATAGATTCTACCTCAAGTTCCTTGGACAAGGTTGCTGTAAAAGAGGAGTAAGAACCTAGAACCAAAAGGGTGATGGAAGTGGATGAAAGATTGGAAGTAAGTTGGTGTTCTTGGAAGGATTTCTTGAAGTGTTTTTGTAAGGTTTTCTTATGAGGTTTAAGTGTTGTTTTTGAAGCTAAATGATGGGGAAAATGCTTGGAGATGATCAAGTATGAAGTTAAGAGTATTTTGAGAGAGAAATGGAAGTGTAAGTATGAGAAAATGGGGTGAAGAAATGGTGTGCATGCATAAAAACGTTTTTAGGTTATAAAGGAGAAAAAGATACCTAACTTTGTTTTCTTGCTAAATAATTCATGCTACTTGACAAATGGTTGGTTCCACATGTTTCTTAATCATTTAAGGCTGCTAAGGAGCAGATTTTTATTGGTATATACCAATAGTAAATACATCTAGAAGCTGCGTATGATACGGGTACATATACCCTAGGTATACGTATAGAAATCTTTGAAAAAACGGAACGAGGATTCAAATATAGCTATCTTTTGTAAATATACTTATATTGTTTTATGTATGTAAGCCCTTTAAAAGTGATTAAATACATTACTTATACGATATATGTATAAACATTATAGGTTATAAGTATTTAAGTCAAATAACGTTACGTATGGTTATCGTTTTGAAAACTTAAGTTAGTAGTTTCAAAATATACTTATAACTTATTGTTATTAATACAAAATGAGATATTAAAACATTCTTAGATCATGTTAAATATGTATATATACATATATATACACAAACGTATAATTATCATATATTGTATAGTTCGTGATATCATCGGTCAAACTAGACGGTCAAACGTTGTGTAAAACTCTTTTCGAAAACATAAGTCTCAACAATTTGGATTGCTTATCATGTTGGTAAGGTTTAATTTATGTAAATATTAATCTTATAAGTATAGAACGATCGAAAAAGTGCGGGTCGTTACATTAGCCATAACCTGTGTGGCATTCTGCAAAGTCAAGAAGCGATTAACTTCTCATCCTCATGCTCTATCCTTCATACCTCACTTTCTAGCAACGGCTTCGGACGTAAACATTTTTGGGCCAAAGACTTAAGTTCGGATAATCATCAAAACTACATTTAATTCATTAGTTTTCATTATCTAGTAACATGTCAACCGATGATTCAAAGATTTTTCACTCGACCTTTTTCAACTCGTAACCTCTGAAATACGAAAAACTATGTTTATCAAAATTTTTACACGTTGCTTATTTGTGCGGTCCTCACGAGATTTATGGATAAATGAAAGTACTAAAAACTTTTCTATCACTTACGCGATTTATAAAATCATATATGTATAAATTTACCCTTACTTATTTTGGGTTAGTACATACTAAGTTATACCTTCAAGATGATTAAAAATCGCTCCTTTATTGAGTTGTTTTAAGTCAAATAATTTTGTGCAAATGGTACTCGTTATACATACTTCTATATTTACCAAGAACTTCGTTCCATTTATGTTGTCGCATCAAACGTTTAAAGGTTTTTCAAAACTTCCTCGGTTGATTTTATTAAAGGTTTCCGTATTAGACTACACCATGTAGGGATCACACTTCTTCTCTCCCTCCGTTAGGGATGAAGCTTACTATTAAAATCCTTGTTAAAAACGCTTGAGCCACTTTGGGTGGCAGATTTATAAAAAAAAAAAATTTGTTAGGAAGTCTTTGTACTCGAAAAATGTTCCTTTTAAGGTTAAACATGGCAAAATCGCGGGCCGATAAATCAGTTTTCTGAGGTACACTCAATGGTCACCCCATTGTAGGAAGGGCACTAGGTGGGTTTCTATTCTCAATATTTCACGGCTAATCGCAACATCCTCGTAAAAATCATCTCTATGAATTAGTAGGTTGAGGTACAAGGAATGGTGAGATCTTCCTTTGCAAGACACTTCTTAAGGTTTGAGACGTGAAAGGTATTATGTACTCCGGCGAGTTGTTGCGGTAACTCGAGTCGATAAGCTACCGGTCCAATGCGTTCGATGATCTTGAACGGGCCTACATATCTTGGGTTCAGTTTACCCCTTTTTCCGAAGCGTATTACACCTTTCCAAGGTGACACCTTTAGCATAACCATGTCCCCGATCTGAAACTCTAATGGTTTCCTTCGGACATCGGCGTAGCTCTTTTGGCGACTACGGGCTGTTTTCAATCTCTCCTTGATTTGTACTATCTTCTCAGTCGTTTCGTGTATGATCTCGGGACCAGTTAATTGTCGATCTCCTACTTCATTCCAACAGATAGGAGATCTACACTTCCTTCCATACAATGCTTCGAATGGTGCAGCTTTAATGCTCGCATGATAACTATTATTATACGAGAATTCTGCTAATGGTAGATATTTATCCCATCCGTTTCCAAAATCGATCACACATGCCCTGAGCATGTCTTCAAGAGTCTGAATCGTTCTTTCACTCTGCCCGTCGGTTTGCGGATGATATGCGGTACTCATATCCAAACGAGTTCCTAGTGCCTCCTGTAGTGATTGCCAGAACTTTGAGGTAAATCTACTATCACGATCGGATATAATGGAAATAGGTATTCCATGTCTTGAAACAATTTCCTTTATATACAATCGTAATAGTTTCTCCATTCTATCCGTTTCCTTTATAGGCAGGAAATGTGCAGACTTGGTGAGACGATCAACAATCACCCAAATGGTGTCGTATCCCCAGGCAGTCTTTGGTAACTTCGTGATGAAATCCATGGTAATACCGCCCCATTTCCATTCTGGGATTTCTGGTTGTTGAAGTAATCCTGACGGCTTCTGGTGTTCTGCTTTGACTTTGGAACAAGTTAAACATTCCCCAACATATGTTGCAACGCCTGTCTTCAAATTAGGCCACCAATAATGCGTCTTAAGATCTTGATACATCTTTCCAACTCCAGGATGTATCGAGTATCTTGTCTTATGTGCCTCATTCAATATTAACTTCCTTAATCCACCCAACTTTGGTACCCAAATACGGTTTGCAAAATATCGAATTCCATCTTCCCGCATAATGAGTTGTTTCCCATACTTCTTCATTATTTCATTTCCTATGTTTTCTTTAGTAAGAGCTTCTCGTTGAGCCTCTTTGATTTGTGAGTTGAGATTCATGCGAATTTTTATGTTCATTGCTCGTACTCGAATTGGTTCTCGTTCCTTTCTGCTTAAAGCGTCAGCCACCACATTCGCTTTCCCGGGATGATAACGAATTTCACAATCATAGTCGTTTATTAACTCGACCCACCTACGTTGCCTCATGTTCAGCTGTTTTTGATCGAAAATATGTTGAAGGCTTTTATGATCAGTAAACACAGTGCATTTAACCCCATACAAGTAGTGTCTCCATATCTTCAATGCAAACACGACTGCTCCCAGTTCTAGATCATGCGTCGTATAATTCCGCTCGTGAATCTTTAATTGTCGGGATGCGTATGCAATAACTTTCTTCCGTTGCATAAGAACGCAACCAAAACCTTTTCGCGAAGCGTCACAATATATTTCAAAATCATCGTTCCCTTCTGGTAATGATAAAATAGGCGCCGTAGTCAACTTCTTTTTCAGTAATTGAAATGCACTCTCCTGCTCGGAAGTCCATTCATATTTCTTCCCTTTTTGCGTTAACGCTGTCAACGGCTTAGCTATTCGGGAAAAATCTTAAATAAACCTTCTATAATAACCGGCTAAACCCAAAAATTGGCGTATCTGCATTGGTGTCTTAGGAGTCTCCCATTTTTCAATGGCTTCAATTTTTGCTGGATCAACCTGAATTCCTTTGCTACCAACAACGTGGCCAAGAAACTGCACTTCTTTCAACCAGAAAGCACATTTAGAAAATTTAGCATATAGCTGTTCTTTTCTCAATAACTCTAATATCAACCTTAAATGCTGTTCATGCTCTTGCTCACTCTTGGAATAGATAAGAATATCATCAATGAAAACGATAACAAACTTATCTAAATATGGACTACAAACTCGATTCATGAGGTCCATGAATACAGCTGGCGCATTCGTCAATCCAAACGGCATGACCAAAAATTCGTAATGACCGTAGCGTGTCCGAAAAGCAGTTTTCGGTATATCTTCTTCTTTGACACGTAATTGATGATAACCCGATCTTAGGTCAATTTTCGAGTACACACATGATCCTTGGAGTTGATCAAATAAGTCGTCAATTCTCGGTAGTGGATACCGATTCTTGATAGTTAACTTATTTAATTCACGATAATCTATACACATTCGGAAAGATCCGTCTTTCTTCTTGACGAATAAAATTGGAGCTCCCCACGGTGAAGTGCTTGGTCGTATAAATCCACGGTCTAGTAATTCTTTTAACTGACTTTGAAGTTCTTTTAACTCGGACGGTGCAAGTCTATATGGAGCACGAGCCACTGGTGCAGCTCCTGGTACTAAATCTATTTGAAATTCTACAGATCTAAGTGGAGGTAATCCCGGCAACTCTTCCGGAAATACTTCAGGAAAATCTCTTGCCACAGGCACGTCATTGATGCACTTCTCTTTTTCTTTCTTTTCGACTTTATTAACATGTGCTAAGATAGCATAGCACCCTTTCTTCAAGCACTTTTGAGCTTTCAAATAACTAATGAGTTTTAGCTTTGAGTTACCCTTCTCTCCATAAATCATTACTGGCGTTTTATTCTTACGAGGAATGCGAATTGCCTTCTTGGCGCACACAACTTCAGCTCCTATTTTGGACATCCAGTCCATGCCGACTATTACATCAAAACTTCCTAATTCTACGGGTATTAAGTCAATTTTAAATGTTTCTCCGGCTAAATTTATTTTACAATCACGGCAAATTTTATCGGCTTTAATTAGTTTACCATTAGCTAACTCAATCATGTACTTAGCATCTAGAGGTAATGATGAACAATTCAATTTAGCGTGAAAGTCTCTACACACGTAACTTCTATCAGCACCAGTATCAAATATAATAGATGCGGATAAGTTATTAATGGTAAACGTACCCGTAACAAGCTCCGGGTCTTCACATGCCTCTCTAGCATTAATAACAAATGCTCTCCCACGTGCAGGTCCGATATTCTTCTCTGGATTCGGGCACTGGCTCTTATAGTGACCTTGTTTTCCACACCCAAAACAAGTAATGGTAGCCAAAGCAGTTCTATTTGCATTGGTGGCAGGAGTCTTGGTACCATTTGTAACGAGAGCCCTACAATCTTCAGCAAGATGACCCTTTCGATTACATTTGTTGCATACCACATTACAGTAACCAGAGTGATGTTTGTGGCATCGGTTGCATAAAGGATTTTGTCCTTTATAACCAAAGCTTAAACCACTACCCGCACCTTGCGTGTTTTCTTGTTTCTTAAAAGATTGTTGTTGGTTACCTCGATCATAATTTCCATTCCACTTTCTTTTGTTACCTGATACCTTCACATCAGTATTGGATACTTTCTTATCCATGATGACCTGATCCATTAGCTCGTTTGCCATGGTTATAGCTTCATGAATTGTCTTAGGTTTCGATGCTGTAACATTTGCCTTGACCTTTTTGGGCAACCCATCTTTGTACATTTCAATTTTCCGTTCTTCGGTTGGAACCAATTCAGGACATAGCAAAACTAATTCCATGAATCGCTGATTGTAGTTGGTGATTTCAGTACCAATAACCTTCAGACTTCGTAATTCATCTTCCAACTTCCTAACCTCGTTCCTTGGACAATATTCGTTGATTAACATTGTTTTGAATTCTTCCCATGGAGTATCATAAGCTACATCTCCTCCTACAGCCTTCACATAATTTTTCCACCACGTGAGTGCACTATCTTGTAAAGTGCACGATGCATACTTGGTCATGTCCTTTTCAACACAACCACTTATTTTAAACACAGTCTCCATCTTTTCTATCCACCGGGTTAAACCGATCGGTCCTTCTGTTCCACTGAATGATGAGGGCTTGCAAGCTTGAAAAGTTTTGTAAGTGCACCCCACACGAGGATTTGGGTTAACTGCAGCACCTCTTGCAGCCTCGACCCATAACATTCTGTCGTTCACTCGCTGATTGATGAGTTCCTGGATTTCTTGTTCCGTCATTCGGTTCAATCGCGCCATATTCTTCTATAAGAATGAAAAGAAAATAATTATTCACATGGAATATTATAGATGTAGTGTATATTTACAGTACATTATAGCTTATTAATAATATGAACCAGGTATTATTATAAAAGCCTTTTCTTCTTATTAGCGTTTTATAATTATATCTAGGGTAGTACCTACCCGTTAATGTCCATACTTAATAGCTTAGTACAGAATCAATTACTACCATCTAAATAATACTTAACCATGGAAAATTATTGCATTTCACACTTCACTATTTTACATATGCTTATCTTACATCGAACATTAAACAAACCACACTAATAATATTATACAAAACATTATATGATCCCATGGTTTAATACGGCAGCGCATCGTTTGGTCTATTTTCTAGGACGTTTAGGTTCAAAGAATCGCTTAACGCTTATCCTGGCTGTCTGCCTATATTTTGGCTGTGGGACTGAAGAACTGGATGCCGGGATAGAACGAATAGGAATAGCGGGAATAGGGGTGGTAGTGTCTAGTGGAGTTGGTGCCACATCATCCTTATTAAACTCAGGATTTGAATTTTCTAATTCATTAGCCTTTCGTTTCTTTCCTAGTTCGAACTCTTCTTTTGTAATTTCCTGTATTTCTTCCTCGGGTTCACTTTCCTCCTCGGATTCACTTTCCTCCTCGGGTTCACTTTCCTCCTCGGGTTCACTTTCCTCCTCGGGTTCACTTTCCTCCTCGGGTTCACTTTCAGGGTTCTCTATAGTCGGTTCATCCGGAATTTGTGAGTCTTCCCCAAAGATATTATTTTCGTCATCGGATAGGTTAATGACTGGAACATCATCTGAAGATTCTGGTTCGGAGTCGCTGAATGTGATAACAAGTTTTGAGCCCGACATCTATCACACAACAACTAACCCATTAGTACTACATAATATTTACATATAAATTTTAACCAACGATGATAAGCAATGGTTTTTAAATAAGACCCGGTCAAAGTCCAGACTTACTAATGTATCCTAACGACTTATCAGTTAGACACACTAATGCAAACCTGGTTCGCTAAGACCACCGCTCTGATACCACATGTCATAACCCGTCCTTAACCGTAAGAACGTGTTAGATAACGTATGATTTCATTGCGAGGTATTGACCTCTATATGCGACATTTTTAAAAGAAAAACTGCATATATTATACATTACAAACCATGATTCTTATTTTTGATACAAGCTTTGGACGAAATAAAGATGATTATCGTTTAGCGATAATCTTCGACTTACAAACTTTACAAATGATGATAACAACACGATTTCTAGCATATTTTACAACACAAGTTCTTGGATATGCAGTTTTATTTTTGACACAAATATGCGTACGCAAGATCCTGCTCAAATTCAACATAATGCAGCGGAAGCTTCTAATTATCACCTGAGAATAAACATGTTTAAAACGTCAACATAAAGTTGGTGAGATATAGGTTTAGTGCCGGCAGCAATATATATATATATAGACCACAAGATTTCATATATAAAAATTTTCATAAAAATATTCTAAGTGGTTGAGCACTTGGTAACCATACTTAACATTTAATCACGTCGCATATTCCCTTTAATATGAAATCTTACTACACCGTACCAAGTGTAGTCACAAAACGAAGTACTGTGCAACCGTTGAATACTGGTCGTCCAGTCCGGTTGGGGTTGTCAGGCCCGATAGATCTATCAACAGGATTCGCGTTTACAATACCGCTGTAAATATTAGTTACCAAGCTACAGGGAAGTATGCCAGTGGTACAACTCAACGTAGAATATATTTTCAGTTACTTGTGTCTATAACGTAAAACATAAAATACATGTATTCTCATCCCGAAATATTTAGAGTTTAAAAGTGGGACTATATACTCACTTTCGTCTTGAAGATATATATAATTTGACTTGGTCTCCGGTTGATATCACGAACCTATCCATATATAATATATCAATACCTTTTCTTTTTAAACAAACGTCACATATATATACTTGTTATACTTTTAATACTTTTAATAATTCCTTAGTCCGTAGTTAGCAGTTCGTTGTTAGTAATTCAATTTTAATGGTTCATTTTTAGATGTTTAATATACCCGCAATGAAATAAATAAAACCCCCAACGAAATAAATAAAACCCCATCGTATATGTATTGGTCGAGATTAATCTTGACCCATGGTACCGGTGTTGTCAAATGACGTGTTGCGTACATAAAGTACCGGTGTTGTCAAATGACATGTTGCGTACAATCATGGGATCTTATGATTAATCTTCTCGTATTGTTTACGGGTGATCCTGAACCATATAAAATTAAATTATGAGTACATATATATAAAATATCATGTTATTTTAAAAAGATGTGATTTATTTAATTTTCTCCAATTATTTTCGTAGCTAAACTAGTCTTAGATATCCGATCTCGTTTTGGTCATAGTTTCTTCGTTACAACTCCGTTTTCGTTGATTCAACTTGCCACTTCCTTGGATCGAGTCCCTCTTTAAGACTATGAACTGTAAATACCTTAGTTTGTATTCGAAATCACAGGTCATAGGTCAAACTTTAGTGAAACTTATGAAGTTAATCATTTTCCATCATGTAAACAACCTTAAATGATTATTTTTCTAAAAATACTTATACTTTGAGTTAAATCATGAAATTTTTATGTGTTATCATATTTATAGTAAAAATCATTTTTCCAGAAAATAAACCTCCAATTCAAAGTTTAAGATGGTTTTTAATTATCCAACCCAAAACAGCCCCCGGTTGCACTCCGATGTCGTAAATTCAGTTTTTAAGGTGTTCTTTGAAAAACCAAGTTATACCTTGTTAAATTAGCATATATTTAAGATATATTATAGGTCTTGAAGTATTTTAAAAGTTAAGTTAGAAGGATCTATTTAGTTTGCAAACAAGTTTGAAAACTTTCAAACTATGTTCTTGTTGTTAAACTTTTATACCACAAAATAAGATAGCTATATATATATGAATCGAATAAGGTTATGAACATAGATTATACCTCAAGTTCCTTGGACAAGGTTGCTGTAAAAGAGGAGTAAGAACCTAGAACCAAAAGGGTGATGGAAGTGGATGAAAGATTGGAAGTAAGTTGGTGTTCTTGGAAGGATTTCTTGAAGTGTTTTTGTAAGGTTTTCTTATGAGGTTTAAGTGTTGTTTTTGAAGCTAAATGATGGGGAAAATGCTTGGAGATGATCAAGTATGAAGTTAAGAGTATTTTGAGAGAGAAATGGAAGTGTAAGTATGAGAAAATGGGGTGAAGAAATGGTGTGCATGCATAAAAACGTTTTTAGGTTATAAAGGAAAAAAAAGATACCTAACTTTGTTTTCTTGCTAAATAATTCATGCTACTTGACAAATGGTTGGTTCCACATGTTTCTTAATCATTTAAGGCTGCTAAGGAGCAGATTTTTATTGGTATATACCAATAGTAAATACATCTAGAAGCTGCGTATGATACGGGTACATATACCCTAGGTATACGTATAGAAATCTTTGAAAAAACGGAACGAGGATTCAAATATAGCTATCTTTTGTAAATATACTTATATTGTTTTATGTATGTAAGCCCTTTAAAAGTGATTAAATACATTACTTATACGATATATGTATAAACATTATAGGTTATAAGTATTTAAGTCAAATAACGTTACGTATGGTTATCGTTTTGAAAACTTAAGTTAGTAGTTTCAAAATATACTTATAACTTATTGTTATTAATACAAAATGAGATATTAAAACATTCTTAGATCATGTTAAATATGTATATATACATATATATACACAAACGTATAATTATCATATATTGTATAGTTCGTGATATCATCGGTCAAACGTTGTGTAAAACTCTTTTCGAAAACATAAGTCTCAACAATTTGGATTGCTTATCATGTTGGTAAGGTTTAATTTATGTAAATATTAATATTATAAGTATAGAACGATCGAAAAAGTGCGGGTCGTTACATTAGCCATAACCTGTGTGGCATTCTGCAAAGTCAAGAAGCGATTAACTTCTCATCCTCATGCTCTATCCTTCATACCTCACTTTCTAGCAACGGCTTCGGACGTAAACATTTTTGGGCCAAAGACTTAAGTTCGGATAATCATCAAAACTACATTTAATTCATTAGTTTTCATTATCTAGTAACATGTCAACCGATGATTCAAAGATTTTTCACTCGACCTTTTTCAACTCGTAACCTCTGAAATACGAAAAACTATGTTTATCAAAATTTTTACACGTTGCTTATTTGTGCGGTCCTCACGAGATTTATGGATAAATGAAAGTACTAAAAACTTTTCTATCACTTACGCGATTTATAAAATCATATATGTATAAATTTACCCTTACTTATTTTGGGTTAGTACATACTAAGTTATACCTTCAAGATGATTAAAAATCGCTCCTTTATTGAGTTGTTTTAAGTCAAATAATTTTGTGCAAATGGTACTCGTTATACATACTTCTATATTTACCAAGAACTTCGTTCCATTTATGTTGTCGCATCAAACGTTTAAAGGTTTTTCAAAACTTCCTCGGTTGATTTTATTAAAGGTTTCCGTATTAGACTACACCATGTAGGGATCACACTTCTTCTCTCCCTCCGTTAGGGATGAAGCTTACTATTAAAATCCTTGTTAAAAACGCTTGAGCCACTTTGGGTGGCAGATTTATAAAAAAAAAAAATTTGTTAGGAAGTCTTTGTACTCGAAAAATGTTCCTTTTAAGGTTAAACATGGCAAAATCGCGGGCCGATAAATCAGTTTTCTGAGGTACACTCAATGGTCACCCCATTGTAGGAAGAGCACTAGGTGGGTTTCTATTCTCAATATTTCACGGCTAATCGCAACATCCTCGTAAAAATCATCTCTATGAATTAGTAGGTTGAGGTACAAGGAATCGTTTTGAGATTCTTTTCACTTAGAGTAAACCGTTCTTTACGACCAAGGGTCCACGTATCTTCTTGTCCGCGCATCTCCTTAAGTATAAGGATAAATTCAGAACAAACCGCTCGAAGAGTTCACCCTGGTTCAAAGATCACACCTTTCGTGCGATTCTCTTTCAGAAATGTAAAGTAACATACTTTAGGAATCTATGAATCTTGTTATCCTCTTGGAAGGGACTGCTTAAAACATCTGTAATACGGATATGGTTACTCTACACATTCCTTTCTTTGTTGGTTGCAACTATATGTTGTTCTAGTTAATGTTAACCCTAACTTCAACATGTAACTGAAAGGATAAAGTTACATTATGGAACCGTTCTTTCATTCCATCTAAGGATAAGTTCACCTGCAGTATGGTAAACTGGGTGATATCCTTCATTGTTCGTTCAGACCGTCCTGAAGGCACTATAGATAATTATGGCTTGCATTGCATATAAGTCTAATTATTCACTTTCAGCAAAAGTTTCAATTCATATAGTTAAATGAAACGTTCTTAAATATCGAGTTCTTTATGCCTATGGTCTCTTTTCGAAATCAAGGGGTTAGTAAAATCCGTGGCTAACACTATCCAGACATCAAATCGCATGGTTATGATCACCATGTTTTCCATCCTACCTGTCAGCTTTGTATTGCGACATAAGCGCTCAATGTTTTAGATGAGTTTAGTAACATTCATGATGTATTTCATGCATCCAGCTTACTAAAGATGCCTGTAAGGCTAAAAACATCATCTTTTCTTTTGTGGATATATTCAGACAACATACTCTTGTTAACCAGAAACGAAATCAATTTGTTGATCTCCTAAGAGACTTAATTAATAGCATATACCTATTCTTACTTTTATACGCCTGAGTACCTTTCAAGGTAAATAGCTCACTTTTTAGCCCACGAATCTTTCGGAACTTTGATACGCTACTTCTTATTTAAATACGGTACCATTTTTTTGGTCACTCCTCAAATTTCGGGACGAAATTTCCATTAACAGGTGGGTAATGTAACGACCCGGCTTTTTCGACTTGCTTTTGTGCCTTGTGTTTTTGCGAAACTGCGTATTTGTGCGTACTGTGTTACTTTATACTCTGGAAACTTGATTTACGTGGTTTACTTCCATTTATATGTTAAAACGTGCCTTAGAGTACGTAGGATACATAACTTGATCATTGGAAGCCTTTATAACCGTTAGTGTTATTTGATGTTTCGAATAAACCGCGAACTTGCGCGCACGTTTAACTTTTGTCATAATCGGAATATTATGACTGCGAAATATTAATTATTATTTTATAATAATAATTACCTGGATTTTTGGATGCTTAATTACGCGTAGTAATTTAATTATGCACAATAGTTAGTCTTGTTGGACTTTCTACCTTGTTGGGCTCAAGCCCACCCTACTCTAGCTAGTGACCCAATTAATTAGCCCTTGTCCATGTCATCAATCCTTGTCAAATTCCTTGCTTATAAATACTAGCCCTTGTCCATGTCATCAATCCTTGTCAAATTCCTTTCTTATAAATACTAGCCCTTGTCCATGTCATCAATCCTTGTCAAATTCCTTGCTTATAAATACTAGCCCTTGTCCATGTCATCAATCCTTGTCAAATTCCTTGCTTATAAATACTAGTCATTTACCTCTCATTCAAATCACTTGCTCATTTGATTTTCACACACACTTGTTCTTTCTTTCTTCCCTTTCTAGTATTGCTTGTAAGTCTTCTTTTTCTTCTTCTTTTCCTTTCATTTTCGTGGCCATCATCATCATATTATGGAGATCAAAGTTCCTTTTAGCTTTGATCTTGCTTATATCTTGTTGATTCAAGCATGAATCTTTTAAGAACATGGAAGATTCAAGCTTTCTAGCTTTGAATCTTCACCAACTTTGTAGATTCATCTTTCTTTTACTTTAATCTTGTTATTTTGTGATAAAGATTCAAACTTTTGTTTGTTATCTTCATATATCTTAAAGATCCAAGCTTTATGCTTCAAGATCTTCAAGAACACTAAAGGTTCAAGCTTTCTAGCTTTGTGACCTTATAAATTGTGTGAAAGGGATCCAAGCTCTCTAGCTTAGGGTTCCATCACCTCTTTTGACTTGGATCATGTTCATACTTGTTTGATTGATGTAAAGTTTGTAACTTTGTTTGTAAATAGGACTTGTAATTGTGTTAAGACTAAGGATATGATGTAACCTTGGTTCATCATCCATCTAAGACTCTTAAATGAGTTGTGTTACCACTTGGTCTTAACATATTGTGTATTGACGGTAGAATCTTGGTCAAAAGTGATGCTAAACCATCAACGATTTGTACACTTGAAGCTACAAGCATCAAGGATGAGAACCGTGATGAGCATCAAGCACCAAGAACCTCACCGGAGCACTTGTCCACTGATTTTCGTATCTGATCAGACCACCTGGGCTACTGTAAAGTTTATTTTCAGTTAGTTCGGTTTGAGTAGATGATTTTCCGTTTAAGCCCCGTCTTAATCCGAGTTACGGTTTAGGATTTATGGCCCTCCGAGAGTCACTACACCCTATTAACGTTGTGCTGAAATTTCTGACGTACTCGCACTTAAACCGTCGCCACGGTCAAACGAAGACGAGTTAGGTTCTGAAAATTGGTCAGCAGTTAGGGGACTCACATACGGAGCCATAGCCACTGACTATGCATCTTTTCAATTTAAGTAGAGGTCGCAGCAGCTGACCGAAGTCAGCCTATTGTTTCGATCTCTATTCTTGTCGAACTTACTTAGCTTTTATGATGATGAATGATGATGATGATGACACTTAAACTTATTTTATGCACTATTAGAATTTATAAAAACAACCTACTGACCTAGTAACCCTTGATTTAGGTTGACGACCTTTCGGACCGACTTACTACTTGCGTACTTTCATTACCGACTTTACCGCTTTTATCACTGTGAGTTATAGCATTCCCTTTTTACTTTAACTTATTTTGGGAACTGAGAATACATGCGGATTTTATGTTTTACATACTAGGCACGAGTACTTAAACTTATATATGTGTGGGTTATACAACGGCATAAACATTCCCTTTAGCTCGGTAACGTTTAATCATTGGTTTTTGAACCGTGAACGCGAATCTTAGATATGGATCCATAGGGTTTGACATCCCCACTCGGGCTAGTCGCGCTAGCATTTAACGAGTGTTTAATACTTCGTAGACATACGCACTTGCCAAGTGTACTTTCAGGGGGTATAAACGTTAAGTTAGTTACCGAGTGCCCACGGTTATACATATACTTTATCATACTGATTTGAATTACTGATTTGAAACGCTTGTTTGAAGCACTGAAATCTCGTGGTCTACATTACATTACATTACTGAATACAAACAAACTATAGCTCACCAACATTCGTGTTGACTTTTTAAGCATGTATTTCTCAGGTGTTTAGACGTTGTTGCTTCTGCTGTTAGCCTTGCTGTTCTAGTCTCGGTGTATAGACTTGCTGTTACAGACTTGCTGTGTTAGACTTCCGCTGCATTACTTAGAGATGTCTCAAGCATGAAACTTTTACTTTGCATTCCCAACTTATGTTATTTTCAAAACAATAGCTTTGTAATGACCTTAGTATCATGTACTCATGTTAATGTTTCCTATTCATCTTTTGTAAAACGTTATCTGTTCATGAATGCAAAACTGGTTTTCAAACAGCATATAGTGTTTGAACTTGTAATGATCCTGTTGTTGATGTACCGTACACGATGATTTTGTACGGGGCGTCACAAGCAGGACTCTCCGTTGAAGCTGACATGGATGATCAAGCTCTTGCAGCAACCTTAAAGTCAAAAATAAACTACAAAGATGATTGGATCATCGATTCTGGGTGCTCAAATCATATGACCAACGATGGGACGAAGCTGCAAGAAATGGAGGATTACAAAGGAAAGAGAGTCGTGTTGACAGCCAACAATTCAAGGTTGTCTATTTCTCACATTGGAAAGACAATAATTCCAAATGAAGGCGGCTCTCATAAGCTCCAACTCGAGAAGGTGTATCTTGTCCCTGGCCTAAAGAAGAATTTACTATCAGTACCACAATTGACAGCAGAAGGGAATTATGTGCTCTTTGGACCAGAAGATGTGTCCGTATTCAAGAGAGTGAAGGTGGTTGGCAATCCAATTATGCAAGGAAGAAGAATAGAGTCGGTCTATGTACTATCTGCTGAAACGGCATATGTCGATAAGACTCGAAAGAATGAAACGGCTGATCTTTGGCATGGACGTCTTGGGCATGTGGGCTACAACAAGTTAAAGGAGATGATGGTGAAACACATAGTAAATGGCCTTCCTCAAATTGATATCCGAACAGATACAATATGTGCTGGATGTCAATTTGGCAAAGCTCACCAATTGCCATTCAAGGAGTCAGAGCATCAGTCCAAGACACCACTAGAGCTCATACACTCAGATGTCTTCGGCCCAGTGAAACAAACATCACTTGGAGGTATGAAATATATGGTGACATTCATTGATGACTTCTCAAGATATGTGTGGGTTTACTTCATGAAGGAGAAGTCGGAGACTTTTCTGAAGTTTAAAGAGTTCAAGAACAAGGTAGAAAGTGAGCTCAATACTAAGATCCGGTGCTTACGCACAGATAATGGAGGAGAATATTTATCGACTGAGTTCAATATCTATCTTGAGAAGCACAAGATTAGAAGACAATTAACTTGTCCCAATACTCCACAGCAGAATGGAGTGGCGGAACGCAAGAATCGTCACCTTGCCGAAACTTGTCGAAGTATGCTTCATGGTAAGAATGTACCAGGCAGATTTTGGGCCGAATGTATGAGGACGGCATCGTACGTGATTAACAGACTCCTACAACCAAAGTTGGGATATATTTCACCATATGAAAGATTATGGAAGATCAAACCAACCGTCAACCATCTCAAAGTTTTTGGATGTGTATGCTACGTCTTCGTGCCAGATCATCTACGAAGCAAATTTGAGAAGAAGGCAATTCGGTGCATTTTTGTCGGTTATGATGAATCAAGAAAAGGATGGAGATGTTGTGATCCAAATACCGGAAAGTGTCATACTTCAAGAAATGTGGTATTTGATGAAGCGTCTTCATGGTGGTCACCTCAAAAGATAGAGCTTCCAGAATCTCATGGATTAGAAGAAGGTCCAGAAGAAAAAGAAGAACATAAAGAGCACATATCGGATCCAATTAAAGAAGGAGATGGATCGTACTCTAAGGAAACGAGTCCATGGAAAACTGGGGTACATCAATCTACATCCGAAGAGGTTCGTCCAAGCCAAATGGATGCCGAGGAGCATGTGCAAGAATTACGGAGATCAACAAGGTCGAGGAAACCTAATCCGAGGTATGCCAATGCTGCTCATGTGGATGAATCAATACCTATTGAGCCTTCCACTTATGAAGAAGCAGCACAAAGTCAAGAATGGCAGAAAGCGATGGAAGAAGAAATTAATGCACTAAAAGAAAACCAGACATGGAGTTTAGTTCCAAAGCCAAAAGATGTAAAACCAATATCTTGTAAATGGGTTTACAAGGTGAAGACTCGATCAGATGGCTCCATTGAAAGGTATAAAGCTCGACTTGTTGCTAGAGGTTTTTCTCAACAATATGGGATGGATTATGAAGAAACGTTTAGTCCAGTGGCGAAGATCACAACAATTCGAGCTCTACTAGCTTTAGCTGCTAGCAAATCTTGGAAGTTATGGCAGATGGATGTCAAGAACGCTTTCTTACATGGAGAACTTGACAAAGAAATTTATATGGAGCAACCAAGAGGCTTTGAGAACAAGTTCCATCCTGACCATGTCTGCAAATTAAAGAAAGCACTATATGGCTTGAAGCAGGCTCCAAGAGCTTGGTACGGGAAGATTGGCGAGTTCTTAGTAAAAAGTGGTTTCACAGTTGCTCCTTTAGATTCTAGTTTATTTGTAAAACAAGATCAAGAAAAACTAGCCATAGTGCTAGTATATGTGGATGACTTAATCATCACGGGAGATCACTATGAGGAGATCCAAAGAACAAGAGAGAATCTGTCTATCAGATTTCATATGAAGGAGCTTGGAGAACTCAAACATTTTCTTGGACTCGAAATAGAGCAGAAAAGAGAAGGATTATTTCTGGGACAACAGAAATATGCGCGAGATCTTTTACAAAAGTACGGAATGTTTAATTGCAAACCTATCTCAACTCCGATGGATCCGAATACAAAACTACGAGCAGATGAAGGAAAAAGTCTTCAAGATGTTACCATGTATCGAAAGATGGTCGGAAGTCTTATTTATGTCACACTAAGCCGGCCAGACATATCTTATGCAGTTGGAGTGGTTAGTCGATACATGAGCAATCCGAAGAAGCCTCACCTTGATGTTGTACGACGCATCTTAAGGTATGTTAAAGGCACTATTAACTTTGGCATTTTGTACAAGAAAACAAAAGAATGTCACGTGACTGGATATTGTGACGCTGATTACGCTGGAGACTATGATACACGACGATCAACAACTGGATACATGTTTAGTCTTGGATCGGGAGTAATATCATGGTGCAGCAAGAGACAACCAACTGTATCCTTATCAAGCACCGAAGCAGAATATCGATCGGCAGCATCAGCAACACAAGAAATTACTTGGTTGAAGCAGCTAATGGAAGATCTTCATCAATCAACAGATTATCAAGTAAAGCTTTTCTGCGATAACTTATCAGCTATACGTCTAGCAGAAAATCCAGTCTTTCATGCGAGAACAAAACATATAGAAGTGCACTATCACTATGTTCGCGAGAAGGTCCTTGAAGGGGAGATCAAGATGGTGCCAACAAAGACAGATGAACAGGTTGCAGATATATTCACCAAGAGCCTAAGTAAATCGAAGTTTACAAAATTCAGAGAAGCACTTGGAATGGTCTGCAAGACATCGTTGGAAGAAAATTTGCATTGAGGGGGAGTGTTAAAATACAATGCAAATTTGGTATTAGTAGATGTATATATGTAAATATCTAGATATTAAAATGTAAAAGAAATATCTAGATATTAATGAGGAAAAATCTAGATGTTAAAATGTAAAAATCTAGATATTTTTATGTGGTAAAAATATCTAGATATTTATCCATGGAAAAATCTAGTGTGTAGAAGTTTCCATGGAGTAGTATAAATAAGGGTGAGGATTTCATTAGTAGAGTGTGAAGTAAGTTGTGAGAGTTGTGAGTAAGAGTGAAATAAGAAGTGAGTTGTGAAGAAGAGAAGAAGAGTGTGAGTTAGCGAAAGTAGAGAAGAGAAAGCTTGTAAGTAATATTGTAATTGTAATTTAATATAAGTGTTTTTGTTAAGTTTCCCGGTCAAGCCTTAGTTTGTGTTTAAGTTCTTAGTGCACTTTTGTTGTTCTTATTATATGGTCGGCTCTGCCGCCTAAGTAATACATGGTCGGTTATACCGCCTAAAGATATATGGTCGACACTGTCGCCTAAGTACATTGTGCACTAAGGATTTATAAAATTAAAGGCTAAACAACGCCAAAGTGTTGGTGTAGTGAGTCTTGTATAGTCTAGATCCTCTATAGTGGGTGTGTTAGGCTCGTCGAAGCTTCCAACAATAGATGCAGCTTTGCAAGACAATGAAGGTTAAAAATAAAGAGGTAGTTAATATTGATTAACTAGATGTTACTGCATTTGTTCCATTATATTTGTTTCGGTTTCTTTGTTGATACTGAGCACTTGTGATTCATGGTGTAATGTGAAATATTAGTCGTTTATAATGAAAAGAGATACAAATTTCTGTTATAAAAGTACACATGGGAGGCCTGGAGGGGAACAAGGTGATCGACCGCTCGGGGGCCAAATACAATCGGAGATTTGAGAAACATGACAACTAGGGAACACAATTGAAACAACAAAGACGAAACACAATAAGCCAAAAAAAAAAAAGCTCTAGAAAACAAAGAAACCAGTCTACAAGCATTCCTTTGGATCTTTTTTTAAATAGTTTATATTATTTGTTAAGGCCCTTAGGCCTTTTTATATATAGCTTATATAATTCGTTACGGTCTAAGGGCATTTTTTCCACGTCGTTCTAGGTACTTAAATTTTCGAGACCGACACACCCCCTTTAAACACTTGTCATGGAGATTGTATGACCTTGATCTGGTTTTGAAGGTCCGTTTCCTTTACTTCTTTCTTTATTAACGATTTCAAAGTCTGACTGTGCTGCCACCTCAGCAACTTCACCGAGTATGTTTTGTACCCGTTCTGCAATCTCTATCAATAATGATGCCATTGTAGCCATCGGGAAAATCTCGACCATATGAGTATTCCGTACCATCTCTCCTTCGCAAATTCTTGAATTTTTCTCATGTTCTACCAGTAAAATTGCTTGCTTCGATAATTCTCTGAACTGTTTTTGGAAATTTCGAACTGCAGCTTTCATCTCTTGTATGTATATCTTAGATTTAGTTAACTTTGTCATGGTTCTCATACTTGTAGCTAATTCTTTTAAGACGTTCGAAGAGCACAAGCTTAGCGTCATGCATACTTCTTTCAAATGATTCTTTACCAACTCTGGTGCCTGTACAATAAATTATAAATTAAACTAAAAATAGGCGTGTAAAATTCAAATAAAATGTTAGGATTTCTGTTTACCTGATCCTCTGAGTTGATGAAACCACTTAGAGTTTCGATACAGTAAGCACATCTTCGAATTGAGGCGCCAACTTTAAGGTATTGTTTCCATGGATGTTGAAATTTGAAACGTCCGTGTGCAGGCTCCCATCTAGCCAAATTGGCCTGCAGAATCGAATATATAACGGTTGTCGTTAGATATATCATAAAAGCTTAGGATAAAATAATAGAGCTCATGCTGAAGGTGAAAATCATACCATAGCTTCTTCGGATGCCTTTGAATTGAGCACACTTTTGTAACCCTCTTGTTTCTTACCCAATTTATCTTCATTCTCTTTAAAGTACACAGTTACACATCCTTCAAATCATATTAAAAATAAATAAGAACGGCTTCCCTCCGGCACTGTTGTAAAAAACCCACCCGATTAATCTCTAATTACTCCTTTTCAAGAACAGATTGATCCGATTTTTCAAAATTTGTTTAATTAATTGGTAAACGTCGATTAATTGGTCAAAATTGGATTTGTTGGTCAGTGTCGGTCAAAGTCAAAATTAATCAACATTTTAATTCGAAATTAAAATTTAAACTAGAATTTTTGAGTTTTTGAACAAATCAACGATCACTCCTAGAGTATTCATAGAGTAGCGAGTTTTGCAACCTTGCTTTCCGCATGCTGAAAATTAAAGTACGAGTGAAAGATTTGTTCGTAGGTGAAAATGAGTTCGAGCTCTTACCGTCTAAGGAATCTGCAAGTTTTTCCAAGTTCTTATAAATCTGGTTATGAAGCTCTATGCCAGCCCAAACCGGATAAAAGAGCATGCTTGTTAAAATGCAAATGGAAGTTCCTATAGCAATGGTGGACACTCTGTTTCTAGCTAGTTCTAACAGTTTATCGACTCGATAACCCGATACCGACACAAAGCTAAAGGTGAGTATGAATATCATGGCGCCATAATCGAATCGAGCTTTCACAGATGGTATAAATCTTGAAAAAGTAGCAGCTGCAGCTGCATAAACTCCACAATATTTACACATTAGTTTCTACATCATGCAAATTCTTATGTATCTATGTTCAAACTCACCTAGAATTAGTACCGAAACTTGAAGAATTAGAGGTTCGAGTTCTTCTCCACATTGGTTAGCAAGATAGTGCACACCGACCCCTATAGAGCCCGCTAGAAAAGTAGCACATATTCGATTAAAGGATTTAGCTATTGTTGCACCTGCATTGATCAAATGGTTTCGATTTAAAACTTGTTTGACAAAAATGAATAATCAATAACGAAACCATCACGAGGTAGCCGAGTGGTTGAGACCCTGAAGAGGTCTCAGGTTCGAATCTTGTGGTGGCTAGCTAGGGATGGGTTGAAAACAGTCGGAGAGTAAACCTGGTCTGCTTACAATAGAGTATGGGGTCGGAGTACTCGCCCGAGCTTCCGGGTAACCCGAACTGGAAAAACCTTATGAATAATCAATAACGAAGAATAAAATGAATGTATTCTTTACGTACCGACGGAATATTCAAGAGCTACAACAACGGTCATGACCGCCCACATGGCATTCCCGCCAACACCATCATAAAGTGGTCTCATGTAATAGAAAAGGGACACCAAAGAGAGAGCCAAGCCTACTTTCACACCATGGATCACTTTTTTCGGTTCGTCTGCTGCTATACTTCTAGCCTTCTCTAAAAACCGCCCAATCAGTATAAAACATTTCAGTATTAGACGTCGTACTTGTACATATATTTTTTTAGTAACGCCGGGATCTACAAGTAAAGTTTCTGATGAACCTCCCGGCACGTTTACCTTCCAGTCTAGACCATTGGATCCTGTTTCCAATACCTTTGCCATGTTGAGCTTGAAACAAAGAAACTAAAATGATTGTTTCTTTGGTTACAATTGTCTCTTTTTTTAGTATAATCTCGTGTAAGAATGTGGGTTGTTAGTGTTCCTATTCTGAGGGTAAAGATTAGATTGACTTGAGTGTTGTACAAGAAGGTTTGTGGGAGATGGATGCTATTTTTAGGTTGGGTTACCCCATATATATATATATATATATATATATATATATATATATATATATATATATATATATATATAGAGGGGCAGGATCAATGGGGAAGTAACCAATCGGGAGAAAGCGGGGGGAAGAAAAAAAAAATTTTGTTTTTTTTGAATTTTTTTTTTCTGGCATCAAGATCACACGAAAATATGAACATTTAGAAGAGACACCTCGTGATGAATGTTATTATTTAGGCGGAAAAACGATCGACAAAAATAACATTCAATATAATATTGTTCGTGAAGAATATGAACGTTTTTTTTCATGTTTTGTGAAGTAAAATTTAGCCCGATTTAGAGTTTAGGGTTTAGGGCTTGGTGTTTTGGGTTTATGGAATAAACCCAAAACACCAAGCCCTAAACCCTAAACCCTAAACTCTAAACCGTTCGTGTTAAAAACTCAATCTAAATCCTAAATCTAAACCCTAAATCTAAACCCTAAACCCTAAATTTCTAAACCCTAATATCTAAACCCTATAAACCCTAATATCTAAACCTTAATATCTAAACCCCAATAGCTAAAACCTCAAAATACGCTCGAAAAACACGATAATTGTTATATATTACTTTTTCGAGCGTTTTTCCGCCAAAATAAAAATATTTATCAAAAAGTGTCTCTACTAAATGTTCATATTTTCATCTAATCTATAATGTTCGTGAACAAAGTTTTTTCAAAAAACGAAAAAAAACAGTTTTTGCTTCCTCCCGAATGGTTACTTCCCTCTTGATCCTACCACTATATATATATATATATATATATATATATATACACACACACACACAACATTGTCTATTTAATTAGGTTGGGGTAACATTCCGGGACGGATTTAGTGCCTTTTAATGGTCATTTTTTAGTGTATTTATATGTTAAAGTTATTTTTTTTAATTATTATATTATTTTTTAATTTTTATTTTGCTCACGTCATAAAAAATTTATGAATCCGTCACCAATTTGTGTGCGTGTTTTTTATGTATATATATAGGGTAATGTTAACGTAAAGATGAGCTATAATCCTTAAATCACACACCTTTAATCCACAGTAGAGGTCAATAATGACGTTGATACGTTTTTACCTCTATGAAAGAAAATTGATATTACCTCTATGAAAGAAAATTGATACAAATTTCACATTCACAGGAATACAATTTTCGCCATTAATACATTTTTTACTTTTGAAGTTTTTATACAGCTCAAACACACCTTTTAACCTTTACATTATGAAAAAAAAGATATTGATACATTTTTAGAAGATAAAAAAATTCAAACACATTGTCTAACACCTTTTTAACAATGATAAGACTAGTTTTAGACAACACCTTCTTTTCTTTCAGAAAAACGAAACTGTATAAAAAGCAAGGAATCTATCATAAAAAATGAAAGAAGCCCGCAAAACGTACAAAAGGTGAAACAAAGCCTAACCGAAAACAACAAAACCTACGCGGCAGCAACTCAAACCAAACTAGCAAATAGAACACACCGAAGCTTGGCTTGAGTGGTATGTGGTGGGATTCAACTTGGGGTACTGCCAACCCAGGTTCAATTCTCACTCCAAACAGGGAGTTTTTAACCTTTGATGGTACTGCCAACATCAATGCTATTTTGAAAGGTCTCTGGGGGGTTTTCCCAACCTTCGATGGTATTGCCAACATCGTCGCGAATTGGGTTTTCTCCTAACGTGTGTGTGAGTGACAAATGAGAGCATTCGATATCGATATCACCATTAAAAAAAATAAGCTACAAGGAACAAAACTAGCAACAAGCGACACAAGACAACACTTTCTAACAATGATAATAAGACTAGTCTTATGGTATTTGTTGTTGGGAAATTACGGCCTCACTAATTCCCACCACCCAGCCCAACAATAATAGTAAAGAAATAAGAACAATACACAACACAAGATTTAACGTGGAAATTCCAAAACAGGAGAAAAACCACCGGCCCCCAAAGAGAGAAATACACTATATCACAAATTGTTACAATGATATAGACGACTCTCTTAAGCCAACTACACTCTCCAAAATATTTAACTAATAAAACTCTCAAACAAGGGTAAGAAAGAAAGAAATAATCAAATACTTAAAGTGTATTGATTGGTGCAATTTGGAAGTGAGGCTTAACACTCCTTTTATAACCAAGTCACCCCCTCCCACTTCTTCCTCCCACCTATGTGGGATAACATCCATTTACAAATACAAAGCAACCATATCCATTTCTTCTAACCAAAACTATAACCAACAAATCTCTACCTTTTGGATAGAAGAAGATAACCATGCTGCCACTTTGCAAAAGAAACCGACGTAGATGCTTCCTCGACGACAACTTCAAGATCCTCATCTTCATGTCGCTGACATTACCTCTAACCCAAGAAATAAAATTTGCATCTTCATCGAACATTGTCAAGACCCGACAATCATTGTCATAACAGACAATCATAACTCTTAACAGAATTATCATACTCCACCATAAAGAGTATAGCACTTAGAATATCGCATTCCAAGCATTTCACCTCAGCACATGTTGTTGAACAACCAGCTGAAACTTTATGGTGCAACTTCCCTGTTTGGCTTTCCCGAAAGTCCCATCAGCTACAACATCAGTTTCCACCACACAGCCTGCATCAACGCCAAACCAATGCCCATGTGTAATTGTGGAACCGCTAACGAACATCCCTTTCCACGGTGGCGCGGACACACCATGAGGATGACGTGACTTCAGAGGAATTCGTCACTCTCCGTAACAACGGAGACAATGTTAGCGTCTTTGGAGCCATTTGCCGGATTAGCTCCACCGGGACAATTAACCCTTACATGTCCAGTCTTTTCGCACTTCCAGCATGTCAGATTCTTTCTAGAGTTTCTCTTCTGCCTATCCGAACACAACACTATCGTATCTCCTGATGACGAGACCCCGTTACCTTCCAGTCTTTTCTCCTCGGATAGGAGCTTGCTAGTAACGTCTTCAAACTTCAGAGTTTCTTTCTCATACATCAAAATAGGTTTCATGTGTTCATAAGACGATGACAAAAATAATATCAACCTCAAAGCTTTATCTTCATCATCCACTTTAACTCCAATAGCTTCAAGTTCTGAAACAATACCATTAAGAATACTTAGATGATCTGAAATCTTTGAACCCCCATCCATACGCAGAGTATGAAATTGTTCTTTAAGACACAACCGATTTGAGATGCCCTTGCCCTGGTACAACTGCTCTAGTTTAACCCAAAGCTCCTTTGCCGTTGATAACCCGAGCACATTTGCAAGCACGTTCTTTGCAAGACACAAACGAATCGCACTTGCTGCCCTCAAATCCATATCATCCCATTCTTCTTCATCGAACTTACTGCTAGAATCACTGCCAGGAACAAGGGTGGGTTTACCCTTCAAAGCCTTGTGTAAACCGGACTGAATCAACACATCCTTGACTTGAACCTGCCATAAGCCAAAATTGATCATCCCATCAAATTTCTCTACATCAAACCTCATTGGACTGAACTTCGACATCGTATCTGTATCCTATAGACAACAACTTTCTCTGATTTTGCTCACGTTTCGAATAGCCAAAAGATGTAGCAGGTAGTCAGGACCCTTTAAATCGGAAATCCATAACTAGGCCACTAACAAATCCAACTATTACTACGAATCAGAAAAAATATTGTCTAACCAGATACCCTATACGATCAATAGAACTCGTTTCTGATGTGGACGATCCACTCACGTGGCAACCACAGAGCATACTCCGACTCCTATAACCGAGACCCCCGTCAAACCTGACGCTCTGATACCAGTTGTTGGGAAATTACGGCCTCACTAATTCCCACCACCCAGCCCAACAATAATAGTAAAGAAATAAGAACAATACACAACACAAGATTTAACGTGGAAACTCCAAAACAGGAGAAAAACCACCGGCCCCCAAAGAGAGAAATACACTATATCACAAATTGTTACAATGATATAGACGACTCTCTTAAGCCAACTACACTCTCCAAAATATTTAACTAATAAAACTCTCAAACAAGGGTAAGAAAGAAAGAAATAATCAAATACTTAAAGTGTATTGATTGGTGCAATTTGAAAGTGAGGCTTAACACTCCTTTTATAACCAAGTCACCCCCTCCCACTTCTTCCTCCCACCTATGTGGGATAACATCCATTTACAAATACAAAGCAACCATATCCATTTTTTTTAACCAAAACTATAACCAACATTTGTTTTGTAGCGATAACTGTGAAGAATTAGTGATAATTAATTGAAAATGTAAGACGCGCGCTTTCTGCATTTAGAAAGCCTTTTGAGTGTGTACCTTGAATATTGATAATATTATATTTAAGCACGTTACTCTATTTAATTTGTGGAATTTCGTTAATAGCGTCATTTTATAAAATAATCAAAATGTTACATTTATATTTATGTGGTTTGTTTATTTGAGGGTGGTGAAGTCGCAAGTTAGGTCACTATACCATCCGATCCGATATAATCTATTAATTCTGGAAAGAAATATAATAATGTGATAGAAAGCATCTCCACATAGCATTATCCAGTATTATTTTAAATTCGTGCTACAGTTAGGTCATAGCAATTTTTATATATGTTCATGGATATTAAAAATTGTTCAAGATTTTAGTGACCAATAGTTAGTTGCGATTATATGAAGTGCTAATGTTATACAAGTAATTTGCTTTGTTTTCAACCATGTATGGTGGTTGAATTTGTGCCGATAGTTAAGCGGATCGACTTTTTTAATGAACAATAACAAAGAAATTTGCATGTCATAATAAAATCACATAATCACATATTCTGGACGCTAGTAAAAATAAGATGTTATCAAATAAAATAAATAAAGTTATTATGAAGATAAAAGATGAGCTATTGAGTTCAAGGAATATGTCAATATCTATTTTGATGGGAGTTAAATATAAATAAACATATAAATACTGAATGATGATAAATTCACTAATAGGTTCACGCATTATTTATTTGTTCACCATAAATGTGCATTATTTGTTTGTATAGCATAACTGTTATAATTCAGTAGGCTTATAACTACCTTTAGTGGTTTGATTCTTGATGTTATAATTCAGTAGGCTTATAACTACCTTTAGTGATTTGATTCTTGATTAAGAATACTAATAATGAAGTGTAAGAACAAAGATGATAATGGAGAGAAAGAAAGAAACACTTTGTAAGTGTGAGAAATGGTGCAAGTTTAATGCTTGCATTCATGGCTATTTATAGCAAAAATATCACAAGTTTAGGTAATACAATAATATTACTTTTGTGTATCAATAATTGACTATCCATTTATATATATATATTTATATATTATAACACTCCCCCTTGGATAGCAATTTTGTTTGTTGAAGATCAACTGTAAGTTACTGCCTCGTTAAAAACCTTGCTAAAGAAAACCCAGTGGGAAAAACTTTAGCTAAGGGAAAAAGAGTGCAGCATGGAGTTGACTCCCCCTCAAGTAGACATCGCTTCGATTGTTACATCTTTTGAACATGTCTCATGCCAATATTATGAACGTGTGTTCTGAAAATAGCAGTTGGAAGTGCTTTCGTGAAAAGATCAGCAGAGTTTTTGCTGGATTGAACATATCTCATTTCAATCTCGTTGTCCTTAATGAGATTTTGAGTGTATGAGAAGAATCTAGGAGGTATGTGTTTGGTTCGGTCACTTTTGATATACCCTTCTTTCATCTGTGCTATGCAAGCCGCATTATCTTCATAGATAATTGTTGGACTTTTATCGCGTTCTAGTCCACAAGAATCAGTAATGATTTGTGTCATTGATCTCAACCAAAAACATTCCCGAGTAGCTTCATGTAATGCAATCACTTCGGCATGATTTGATGATGTAGCAACAAGTGTTTGTTTTTGAGAACGCCATGATATTGCAGTACCTCCATTTAAGAATACATATCCAGTTTGAGATTTAGCTTTATGTGGATCAGATAAATAACCTGCATCAGCATAACCAACTAAATCTTGTTTTGATTCGTTAGAATAAAATAATCCTAAATCAGTAGTTCCTCGAAGGTATCGAAATATGTGTTTGATCCCATTCCAGTGTCTTTTGGTAGGAGCAGAGCTGAACCTTGCCAACAAATTAACTGCAAAAGAAATGTCAGGTCTTGTACAATTTGTAAGATACATAAGAGCTCCAATTACACTAAGATATGGTACTTCTGGTCCAAGAATATCTTCATGATCTTCACATGGACGAAATGGATCAGTTTCAACATTGAGTGATCTAACAACCATAGGAGTACTTAATGGTTTTGCCTTGTCCATATTGAAACGTTTTAAAATCTTTTCAGTATATGTTGTTTGATGTACAAGTAAACCATTAGGCATATGCTCAATTTGTAAACCAAGGCAATACTTGATTTTTTCGAGATCTTTCATTTCAAATTCTTTCTTTTGAAGTTGAATGGCTTCATAGATCTCTTTATTTGTACCTATGATGTTAAGATCATCAACATAAACAGCTATGATCACATATCCGGATGTTGTTTTCTTAATGAAAACACAAGGGCAAGTAAGGTTATTTGTATACCCTTTGCTTATCAAGTAATCACTTAATCGGTTATACCACATACGTCCCGATTGTTTTAACCCATATAAAGATCTTTGTAATTTAATCGAATACATTTCTTTGGGTTTTGCATTTGATGCTTCTGGTACCTTAAATCCTTCAGGTATCTTCATATATATATCACTATCAAGTGATCCATATAGGTAAGCAGTCACAACATCCATGAGATGCATTTTTAAATTTTTAGAAACTGCCAGGCTGATTAAGTACCTAAAAGTAATTGCATCCATAACAGGGGAATAAGTTTCTTCATAATCAATTCCCGGTCTTTGAGAAAAACCTTGAGCTACAAGTCTAGCTTTATACCTTGTAACTTCATTTTTATCATTTCTTTTTCGGACAAAAATCCATCTGTATCCTACAGGTTTCACATTTTTAGGAGTGAGAATGATGGATCCGAAAACTTTTCTTTTATTGAGTGATTCTAATTCAGCTCGTATTGCTTCTTTCCATTGAGCCCAATCATGTCTATTTTGACATTCAACCATAGATGTTGGTTCTGGATCATCATCATTATTCATGATGTCATATGCAACATTAAATGAAAATTTCTCATTAAGATTTTTCATTTCATTTCGGTTCCATAATATTTTTGAATGTGCATAATTGATTGTAATTTCTGTATTGACATCATCAATCTCCTCTGCAGTAGGAGTACTGATTTGTGGTTCTTCTTGAACACTTTCTTTTACCTTATTATCGGCTGATTTTCTTTTTCGAGGATTTTTATCTTTGGAACCAACTGGTCTCCCACGTTTCAGACGTGGCATAGATTCTTGAGTGACTACATTATCAGTTTTCCGATTTGGAATCTCAACTCGAGCTGGAGTATTAACTGCTGGTATATATGATTTAGTCACCCTTTTTGTATCTGTGAATGCATCAGGCAATTGATTTGCAAGTTCTTGTATATGCATTATCTTTTGAACTTCTATCTCGCATTCTTTTGTGCGAGGATCAAGATACTTTAATTGAGGTTCACACCATGAAACATCATTTTCTTTATTTTTCATTTCTCCCCCTAATCTAGGGAACAATGTTTCATTAAAATGACAATCAGCAAAACGTGCTGTAAAAACGTCACCTGTCATAGGTTCAATATACCTTAATATTGAAGATGTTTCATATCCAACATATATTCCCAACCTTCTTTGAGGACCCATTTTTGTACGTTGTGGTGTCACAATTGGAACATACACTGCACAACCAAATGTTCTAAGATGGGAAATATTTGGCTCTTGACCAAAAGCAAGTTGTAGGGGGGAATATTTATGACTTGCACGTGGTCTGATGCGAATCAATGCAGCAGTATGTAAAATTGCATGACCCCATATAGATACAGGGAGTTTTGTTCTCATTATCAATGGTCTAGCGATTAACTGTAAACGTTTAATCAATGACTCGACTAAACCATTTTGTGTATGCACATGAGCAACAGAATGTTCAACAACAATTCCTATAGACATGCAATAGTCATTAAATGTTTGAGATGTAAATTCACCAGCATTATCAAGTCTCACCCTTTTAATGGTGTAATCAGGAAAATGAGCTCTCAATTTAATAATTTGGGCAAGAAATTTTGCAAATGCCACATTACGGCTTGATAACAGACAAACATGAGACCATCTGCTAGATGCGTCTATTAGAACCATGAAATATCTAAATGGTCCACATGGTGGATAAATTGGTCCACATATATCACCTTGAATTCTTTCAAGAAACATTGGTGATTCTTTCTCAACCTTAAGTGGTGAGGGTCTAGTTATCAATTTTCCAAGAGAGCAAGATGTACATGGAACCATTGTATCATGATGGATTTTTCTATCCTTTAGTGGATGTCCATGAGTACATTCAATAATCCTTTTCATCATTGTTGATCCTGGATGGCCTAATCTGTTATGCCATAAACTGAATACACCAGGATCAATATATTTTTCGTTAACTACCATATGTATTTCTGGTACATTTATATGTGTATAATGTAATCCAGAACTAAGTCTTGGCAGTTTTTCAACCACATGACTCTTGTCAGTGATACTTAAATATTTCTCATTTTCTGTTGTCACTGACTGATAATCATACCCGTTAAGGTATATGTCGGAGAAACTCAATAAATTTCTGCTTGACTTGGGGGAAAATAAGGCATCATTTATTAAAAATTTTGTACCATTTGGTAGTATGAAATTTGCCTTTCCTATCCTTTTTATCAAGTTAGCAGGTCCTGATATTGTATGTATAGTTCCTTCCGTTGATTTTAGATCAATAAAATATTTCTCGGATTTAAGTATAGTGTGTGTAGTTCCACTGTCTGCTATACAGAGATCTCCACCACTTGATTGATGTTGTATTCCAGCAAAATTCATATTGAACTTCATATATAAGAAATAAATAGTGAGTACATTAATATTACACAATATTTTACATGCAAATAGATAGTACTGAAACATTTAGCAAACATAATGACAAAGACAGACGATATTAAATCGTTTATTTTTCGAAAGACACACAACTTAAACATTCAAGAAATCTTCATATAAATCAGATGGTTTCTCAGTGACTGTTGGATCGACGTTATCCACAAAGTTTACTTCCTTTTCTTTATCTTTCAGCGAATCCTGATACATCTTAACAAGTTGTTTAGATGTTCGGCAAGTATTAGCCCAGTGGCCCATTCTACCACATCTGTAGCAAGATTCTTCAGAATTTTTAGAAGAATTTTCTTCAACATCTTGTTTAGTGGGCTTGTTTTGTGGTTGATATTTATATTTTCGTGGATTATTATTTCTTTGACCACCACGGCCACGACCACGACCACGTCCTCGCCCATTACCATTACCATAAGGATGGTTTCTACCATAGTTATGGCTTTTGGCATGATGATGGTGATGGTTATTATAACCACGACCTTGCCCGCGTCCTTGTCCCTGTTTATAATTATTTACAGTATTTGCTTCAGGGATTGCAAGTGTACCAGTAGGACGTGATTGCTGATTTTTCATTAATAGCTCATCATTTTGCTCTGCAACTAAGAGATATGAATTAAGTTCAGGATATGTTTTGAACTTTAGCATTCTCAAATTTCTTTGCACTGTGATGTTTGCAGCATTCATTGTGGAGAAAGTTTTCTCCATCATGTCTGCATCACTTATTTCATGTCCACAGAATTTAAGTTGTGAACATGTATTATACAGAGCTGAGCTATATTCATTTACTTTCTTAAAGTCTTGGAACCTTAATGTTCTCCATTGTTCCATAGCAGCTAGAAGTAAAATTTCTCTTTGATTATTGAATCTGCTTTTGAGACCTTCCCATAAAACATGGGGATCTTCTACAGTCACATAATTATTTTGTAAGCATTCATCAATATGTTGATGAATAAAGCAACATGTCGTTGCTTGTTCTTTTTCAGAACAAGTGTTGTTTTCATTTATGGCTTCAAGAATGCCCATTGATTTAAGATGCATTTTTACTTTTATAACCCATGGCATGTAGTTGTTTCCAGTTGATTCTAAAGGAGTAAATTTAAGCTTTTCCAGATTCGACATTTTCTATTAAAACAAACAACATGATAAATTATAGTCACTTTATATTCATAAGTATATAAACATTAAACATAAAATTTAATATAACATAAATGATAAGTAGGTGACAGTGTCGACCATATGTAAGCAATTATTAATAAATGTTATATAACATAAATATAAATATTAGTAAACATAAATGATAATTAGGCGACAGTGTCGGCCATATAAATGTTAGATAATAGAAATATAAATGTTAGTAACATAAATGATAATTAGGCGACAGTGTCGGCCATATAAATGTTAGATAATTGAAATATAAATGTTAGTAACATAAATGATAATTAGACGACAGTGTCGACCATATATTATTCAGGTGGTATAACCGACCATATATCATTTAGGTGGCAGAGCCAACCATAATTAGTATTAAGATTATCGTGCTGATAACGTGTTATAATTCAGTAGGCTTATAACTACCTTTAGTGGTGTGATTCTTGATGTTATAATTCAGTAGGCTTATAACTACCTTTAGTGATTTGATTCTTGATTAAGAATACTAATAATGAAGTGTAAGAACAAAGATGATAATGGAGAGAAAGAAAGAAACACTTTGTAAATGTGAGAAATGGTGCAAGTTTAATGCTTTCATTCATGGCTATTTATAGCAAAAATATCACAAGTTTAGGTAATACAATAATATTACTTTTGTGTATCAATAATTGACTATCCATTTATATATATATATATATATATATATATTTATATATTATAACAATAACCTTATAATACACATTATTGGTTGGTCTATTAAAAATGGTGGTGACAATAATTAATAAACGACTGATTAAACTTGTGTTCTAATTCATGTGGTAGTGGTCTGTCTTTTTTAACGATAGATAAGGAGTTCGACTCTCGTGGCCAGTGGCGAAGCCACATGTTAGTTACCGGGGTCAATTGACACCACTGGAATATAAAAGTGGGTCTGTAGTATATGTTTAAGTAAGGTAGAAACGGTGGGTTATAAAAAGATGACACCAGTCCATTTATTACCCATTCAACAAAGGAGAAATATTTAATGAAATATAGTTTTAGCGGCTGATGAAAATTGAATAATACATTTTTACATCAAAAGCATACCAAATTGTTTAATAAAACAGCCCATTATATTTTTTTTTATTTAACATTTTCACTATCTAAAATGTTATGATTTACTCGTATTAATTTTAGCTTTAGTTTCGTCATTCTAGTTTACATCTTTTACTGCTTATTCTATGTATTTGTATATTCTATTTTATATATATATTGATTGATTGATTACCACATTAGAATAATTCATAAAAAGAAAAGTATCATTTATGAAGAAGAACCTTCAAGTGCATAAAACTAGATTTTTGTAACGGAATAAATGATGATATTCTGAATGGTTGTGTTCCTGGTGGTATAGAAAGGAATCATTTGCTACTGTTAGTGATGAAATGGTACGTTATGTATGGTTTTTAATGCAAGAAATATCTTAGGAGAAACTTGTGTTAAAAGATAAGTTGATTTTGTTTATGTTTAAACTTAATTATAGGTTCACTTCAATTTTTGGGACTTGGACTTGTTACATTTTCATAAGGTTTTTTTTTGACCCCAATCATTCAAAATCCTGCCTTCGCCACTGCTCATGGGGTGTAGCATTGCACATAAGGTTGCCCCTTTACCCTTGAATTTCACCCAAGGTTCATTCTGCACATTGGGGCGGGTTATGTAACTGCAGGTGATAAATGCGTGGGTAGTTAAGTCCCACTGAGTAATCTCGTACTGTTGTTAAAAAATATAAGCGAATGATTATATATCGTTAATGTTGGGTTGAAGTTGAGTTAATATTGGATTCATCTTGGGCTTATGTGTGGCTCTTGTTGGGCTTATGCTAGGAGATGAGCACCACACAATCCCCCGTCTCCACTATTGAATTAGTGTTTTGTTTTTGCGGTGTTGTATATACTAAAATTACTGGTGTAGGATGAAATGCTCCGTCCTAATCCATCTGGACGAAGTCATCAACATTTGATCCCAGAGCGATGATCGACTCCAAGTAATGTCCGTAGAATGAGCAAATGCACAGTGGAAGATTTCTTTCATACCTGAGAATAAACATGCTTTCAAGTGTCAACCAAAAGGTTGGTGAGTTCATAAGTTTATTATAAAACAATAAAATTTATCATTTTGATAGACCACAAGATTTAAATCCTGCATGGTACAAATGGGCCCGAATCCTATACCCACCTGTAATGTACATGTGATATCTTTTAAATACAGTACAACTTTCTCGTGTACGAAATCATCTTTCATAAATCTTAGTAACCGTACACATATCTCGTGCACAAAAATAACATACACATAACCCGTGTATAAAATCATTCTCTCGATACATAACATTCATTTCAATTGGTGGCAATTATCATGTCCACATAATTCAATGGTGGCAATTATCATGTCCACATAATTCAATAGTGGCAATTATCATGTCCACATAATTCAACTGTGGCAATTATCATGTCCACATAATTCAACAATAATCCGCAGAACTTCTGTCTGCATAATAATTCATTCGAGGAATGTTTTGCTTGTGTCTATCTCGTCAAACATTTATAAAAGCATTTCATGTATTCGCAGTTCAAAATATATTTCAAAAGCATTTAATTAAGCAGTTGTAAAAACAGCGCATGTATTCTCAGTCCCAAAAATGTAAAGAGTAAAAGGGAATCAAATGAACTCACCTAACGTATTTTGTAGTAAAAATACATATGACTATATTGAACAACTGAACAATGCAGGGTTGGCCTCGAATTCACGAACCTATATCATATGTGTATATATCAAAACGTATAATCGTAATCGAACAAATATATATATTATTATCAGTGATATAATTTTTACATTAGTAACTTTTATTTTTCATTATTAATATATATTAACTTTATATTTATATAAAAATATGAATTTTGTTATATCATATGTATTAAGTATTTTTTTATATATATATTTCATTTGTTTATTTAATTAGTAATTATAACAATAGTAGAATGATACTAGTAGTGATTATAATGATAATAATGACAATACTAGTATTAATAATAATGATAATAATATTAATGATTCTCATAATATTAATGATAGTTTTATTAATAAATCTTATAATGACAATAACAGTTTTTAAATGAAAAGTTTAGTAATATTAATTATAAATATGTTAATAATACTAATGTTTAAAAATGATACTAATACTAATATTAATTAAAATAATGATAACATTAATAAGCATGATTATATTAATAATAATAATAATAAATGATAAGATTAATAATAATTTTTAATAATACTTAAAAATATACTAATGATAATAACTTCTTTAATACTTATAAATATAAATATGACATTAGTAATAATAATTATAATTCTAACAATCATAATAATAATAATCATATTCACAACAATAATTAATAATACACATAATACTAGTAATAATAATAATACTAATAATAATAAAAGTATTTGTGTATACCCTTAAAGCTTTGTCTAAAAAAAATGCTCCAGACGGGACTCGAACCCAAGACCTCTCGCTCACCCGCTTACTCCCTTAACCACCTGAGCTGCTGCTCATTTTCTGTTTTAGTTCCTATCCTAATTTTATTTAAACCCGTATTTATGTTCTCCCTCTTCTTCCCCTTCCTTCTTTTCAAATCAATTCATATTCAATCATAAATATAAGCATACCATCTTCAATCCCAGAAACAATTTTACCATCGTCATCATCTATATCATTACCTACATCACTCGACATCATTTTCTTTTATCATCGAAACCTTTCGATAGTGTTTGCAAGTTGTGGCCCAAATTGTCTCAACCCAATTAACAAACCCGATACAAAACTGATTGGTTCACTATTAGATCCATATTGTAAACCCATTTAAATCGTAACCAACCCAACAATCATCTAACAAAATCACAACCCAACCTGATGTATTTTATAAGAATTAAATCGTGATCAACTACATAGCTGGAAGGTTATTCGTGGGTTTGATTTGCTTTTTGGGAATTTCGACAGAAACAAGTGGAAGTTCCACGTTTTGTAGGTAACAAGGAGAAAGAACAAAAATGGTACGCCCCCTTTCTTGAATCCCCAAACTTTTGTCGGCCAACTCTTCAATTGATAAAACAACCAAGTTGTTACTTCTCTAATTATCATCACCACATATCTTTTACTTAATTACTAAAAAAGAAAACCAAACTTTCTCCTTTTTGTCTCCCACTTGCTATATAAAAATATGCTGTATACGGAGTATATATCATAATCAAATTGGCACTTTAGACTTATACCTTTCTTCTCATTTTCCTTCTTGTTTCATTACGTGATCACATAAATAATAGAGGTATTAGCGAGCTGTAGCCGAATAATAGAAGTAGTGATCAAAGGTGGTGGTTCTTGCTTTGGTGTTCGTGGTTAGCTGTTGGAATAGAAACAGAAACAAACGAATAGCAGGAAGACATGGGGTTAGGCTGTCATGGTATTTGTTTCACGAAGGAAAACAGGAAAACTATGGTGTAGGGGTCGATGGTGATGATGGTTCGTGGCTTCGTTTTCGGACAGGATGATTAACATTGGTGGTGGTTGTTCATGGTGTTGGAAGTTGGAGGATTATTGGTGTCGCTTTGATGTAAAGATGGTTGTGGTTCGAACAAGATATCATAAGCTTGTAATTTGATAGTTTTGTAGTGATGACGTAAAATAGAATGGTTTAATACATATCCTTGCTAATATAATCGATTTATGTTCCAATTGAATTCAACAAATTGTGTTAGTTATTATTGGTAATTGATCATGGTAGCAAAAAAGAATTTGGATGCCTGCAATATATCCTGAGCTGGTCGACATCACACGTTTAGCAAGGACATAAATAATATAAAAGAAAGATAAAAGTGAAATAGATGTGAAACTGAATTTGGATGCATTCTGATGATTGTATTCAGGATTAGTACGATTTTGTGGACATAAAAATCAATTCACAACAGTTTGATTGAAATTTAGAAACTGAATCTGATTCTTTAAACATAGTTACGTATATATCTATTTATATACATCTATATACTGTAATTAGATAATTATATATCTGTATATGTATTTCATTATATACTTAGCTGTATTTTTGAATGTATATATGTATATGTATCTGATTATATTCTGTATTAATAGATATATGTGTGTATTAATACTAATATTAGTTATACCTATTATAATAATAGTAAAATTAATAATAAGGATAATAATATCAATAATTAATAATTACATATCATAATAATGATGCTAATAATATTAAAAATAATTTTATTAATAATAATAACAAATAATAATAACATATATCAATGATCATGATTCTTTTTAATAATAATACTAGTAATACTAATAAATTTTTTATTATTTATTAATACTATTATTGTCAATGACTATTATTGATATTTTGATAATATTAATACAAAAGAAATGATAATTTTAATAACAACAACATATAATACTTCAAATTATATTTCGAATTATTATTTATATATAAATACACACATATCTATTTACAATTAACTGTTCGTGAATCGTCGAGAGCAGTCGAAGGTAAAATGTATACATGAAACAGTTCAAACTTTCTGAGACTCGTCATTTCAGACTTTGCTTATCGTGTAGAAATATATAATAAGTTTAAGTTTAAATTTGGTCGGAAATTGCCGGGTCGTCACAGTACCTACCCGTTAAAGAAATTTCGTCCCGAAATTTGAGTAAGGTGGTCATGGCTAACAATAAAAATGTTTTCATGACGAATATGAGTTGATAGATAGAGTTTTATTACCATAGAGTAATATGGATAAAACAATTCGTTTATGTGAAAAGTACGAGTGAAGCTATCACAAAAGATTGAGAGAAAGATTTAACTTTTGACGTAGTCACGGTTGAATTCTGGAATTCAAGGGATTTAAAGAAAATCATCAAATCTATATAAGATTTGATTCTTCGGTAATTAAGGAAATTAGAATCCTCTTTGATCAAATGCGTTAATCTTTTTTGATTGCTCTGTCGGATATTTCATTATAAATCCGCTCCCTTCGTTTCCTTATTTTGGAGTTCCATACTTTTATTTCCTCTTCCCGACTTTAAGTCAAACGAATAATGATTCAGAATTCGTAGGTATGAAGGTTCGAATGAACAGGATTAATGTTCTAAGAGAGAGATTGTAATAGCACGATCTTGATTGATTAAATTACCAGAATTTAAGAGAAAAGATAGAACTATCAAGAAGATATGTTCTCGATAGGTTTGGAGATTTGGTAGAATGTATGAGTCGTGTAACATGGCACATAATGACGTTATGATATGTGAATCATCACGTTCTATTTAGAAACTCAGCATGACTTACTGTAATATAATCACGTTGATCAAGTGTCATTATATTATACTAACTCATGCTTCAATTCCTTTACATTTCTCCAGAATTCATTCATAAATTAAACTTAGATTTTACATAAGTTTCCAATATAATGAAACACAGGAAGCACGAAGAGGTATATAATTTCGGACGAGAATATTTATGAAAATATCCTCAGAAATATCGAAGATATTTATGATGATATTTTGGAATTTCTAAGTTCGAAGGTTGATGAAGAAAAATTTTCCGCAAGATTTTAACATGACTTCGGAGCAAGATATTCTCTAAAGATTTCAACGGATCCATAATTACCTGGATTCTTTGAATATAGGGTATGGTCCTTGTATTTGTCCTTGGTCTCCTTCGTGGTTAGCTCAATCCGTTTTTCAGTTCCAACTTTTCTGAGCTTTACCAACATACTATTCTTTATCATCAAACTTCCGATGATTAAGGTCATTTACAGTTGTCTACGGTTTCTGCTGCTTCATTCAGCTTTTTCAACATTCAGAGTATTGATTTGTAGACTGAGTGCTTTTCAGAATTTCAGAATGAAAGATCATAATTCTAAGAGATAAATGTTATACATATAACTGTTGATGTAGATATACTGTGAGTTTTCAAAGTACTGATTGCTGATTCCCGGTAATTGGTATGGCAGTTCTCGTTACAAGATGCGGATGGGTATATGATAGGGTTTCTATGAATATGTCACGACCCGGAAAAAAATTCGACTATTTTTAAATCAAATTCTCGATACGATATTATATTTTTGACACGATAAGAAAAGTCTGTTAGGCTGAGTCTCAAAAATTTTGAACTGTTTTATATATTCAATTGATATTCGACCATTCCCGACGATTCACGAACAAATACTTGTAAATAGTATTATATTAAATTTAATTGCAAGATCGAATATAATTATCATTTCATTTATTATTGTTAATAATATTATTATTTGTATTATTAATAATATTAGTATGTTTATATTTATTAAATATCAAAATTTAAGAGATTGATATATATATATATATATATATATATATATATATATATATATATATATATATATATATATATATATATATATATATATATATATATATATATATATATATATATATATATATATAATCAAGATATATAAAAATACGTATATATATAAATACATATACATTCACAAATTACAGATCTAGATATATAAACACATATACAGATATAGATATATGTATATAAATACGTTTAGTAATGTAAGAATAGATAAATGCATATCCACAATTATAGGATCCAGAAATCAATTCCCTATCTCAATCAAATACTGTAATTGATTGTTGGTTGCATCTCTAAAGTTAAATTAGATCCTTTTCAAACGTACTAAATTGTAGAAAATTTTGCAAATTGATTCCTTCTTTTTACCTACTCAAATTATTTATCAAATCAAATGGATTATAAACTTGATTGAATTGTCTGTGAGGTTAGTAAACCACTTCACTTTCCATCACCCAACTCATTTATCTTTCACTTTGAATCATGACCACAACCACCACCTTTCTTTACTACCAATCGGTTCACCACCTTCTTCCCCTTCCACCAACGATCTTCAACTCCGGTTATCATTTCAATCACCACCGAGAATCATCCATTTTTCTCTCTATCTCTCTCTATTATTCTTGCTCGAGAACAACCACCACCAAAACCACTTTCATAGTAAGCTATCATCAAATGGCTACTCAACCTGCAAAACCATTGTTCACTGCTATTATTTCTATTTCCGTTAAACAAAGATTCAAAGACGACGGAGGAAGATGAATAAAGATGATGATAATTTGAAGAAGAAGATGAACAGTGGACATTATAATAATACACGATGTGAAAGCATGATGATGATAAATGTTTCTGTTTCAGTCGACTGCTTCTGCTGCAGTTCACTCTCCATATCTAATTCCCATTCGAAACAGTCACAACCACCATTAAAAGACAATCCAAGAACACCAATTAATCGGTTATTGTTGTAGCTGAGAAATAACCCAAAACCACCACTACCATCTGTTATCGATATACCTTCTGTTGTGTAGCTGTAAACGTCACTCATAACCACCACTTCCAACTGCCACCCAATAAACCACCATAACTGAGTCATTATTCTGTTGTATCTATTTCTGTTCGAACAGTCTCATGCCAAGGAACAAACCCATTTAATTTGTTAGTTCTCGGTTCACCATACCACCACCCTTTCACCCTTGAAACACCAATCTCTTCTACCTCAACCACACCACCCTTTCTATCTTTAAACCGTCTCCTCCATTGAATCAACCCCATTACTCTCTCTCTATCTCACTCGTCTCTCTCTCTCTCTCTCTCTTCTGTTTTATATTAGCAACCGAACACCACCATTTCACCACATAAGAACACCCACCTGCATATTTTTACTATTTCATTACTGCTGCTGTTTTGCAGCTCACGAACAACTCAAGAAGCTGTTAAAGGCTGCCATTTTCTGCTGTTTCGAGAACTACTACCACTGCCTTACTCCTGTCCGTTAAGAACCACCACAAACCCCACCATATGTTTCTGTTTTTCTGTGTTAAACCATCGCGAAATCCCCACAAACAATCACCCTTTTACTGCTGCACACTTATCTCCCTGTTCAAACTAATCCAAAAAAGAAAGAGATTGTTACACGCGTTCTTCTTCTTTTCTTAATGGCCGACACCCACCAAATTAATTAACCCTACTTGATTTTTTTTTTATAAAATGATATATTGCAATTATTAGAGATTGGGCTGCTATTTTTAGGTCAAGCATCATAGGAAACCAGCCCACAAAATCTTATTTGGATTGCAATTGGACTAGTTGTACTTGGGTCATAATATTTCCTTTTGTTGGGCCTTGAAACAACTAATAGAATGATAAATAATATTAGCAAGGTGATAACGAAATGAGATTTTGATGTTGATCATTGTTATGATGGTAACGAGATGATTAAGGGAAAAGGATTCAGTTAAAAGATAAGGTTAATAATTATATGATGATTTAATGAATGATTTGATGACGATGATTAGAAATGAAAGATATGATCGAATGATGAATGATTATGATTATGATATAAATGATGATAATGAACGGGGTATATAAGAGATGATAGAATGGGAATGATGATGATGATCACATAAAATTTCATGAGGGTATAATTCTTATTATTTTTATTATTATTATTTTTATTATTAATTTTTTTTTAAATAAATAATATATTATTATTATTATTATTATTATTATTATTATTATTATTATTATTATCATTATTATAAAAATTAAAATTATCATTATTAATAGTATTAACATTACTATTAAAAATAACATTATTCTTAAAATTATCATTATTAGTAAAAGTATCAATATCAATTTTAATATTATTATCATTAATATAATCTTTTTATTTTTCTTTTACATTATAATTATTATTATTATTATTAATATCATTAATGTTTTTATCATTATTATTATTAGTATTAACATTATTATTATTATCATTATTTTAGTAGTATTTTTTTTTAAAAAGATATTTATATAAAATATGGTTAATACATATATCATAAGTATATCTAATTTACTATTTTAAATAAGTAATATATTATATGATTAATAATTATAAACCGAGTTGAATACCATTATATGTTCATTTTAGGTTTTGATATATATAAAACTGATATAGGTTCGTGAATCCGAGGTCAACCTTGCTTTGTTCAGTATCGTCGTATGCATATTTTTACTACAAAATATCGTATGGTGAGTTTCATTTGCTCCCTTTTTAATTGCTTTCGCAATGTATATTTTTGGGCTGAGAATACATGCGCTGCTTTTATAAATGTTTACGAAATAGACACAAGTACTTAAAAATATATTCTACGTTGAGTTGTACCACTGGCATATTTCCCTGTAGCTTGTTAACTACTATTTACATGGGTATTGTAAACGCGAATCCTGTTGATAGATCTATCGGGCCTGACAACCCCAACCGGACTGGACGACCAGTATTCAACGGTTGCATAGTACTTCGTTTTGTAGGCTACACTTGGTACAGTGTAGTGAGATTTCATAATAAAGGGAATATGCGACGTTGATTAATAGTTAAGTATGGTTACCAAGTGCTCAACCACTTAGAATGCTTTAAATACACTTGCGAGTGTATTATGTTTATGATTATGAAATCTTGTGGTCTATTAATATATTGAAATGATTGTTATGATAAACCTATGAACTCACCAACCTTTTGGTTGACACTTTTAAGCATGTTTATTCTCAGGTACGAATTAAGTCTTTCGCTGTGCATTTGCTCATTTTAAGGACATTACTTGGAGTCGATCATCGTAATGAGACCAAATGTTGAAGACTTCGTCCAGGAGGATTAGGACGGGTCGTCACAGGTGGTATCAGAGAGGTGGTCTTAGCGAACCAGGTCTTGAATTAGTGTGTCTAGCTGATAGTTGTTTAGATGCATTAGTGAGTCTGGACTTCGACCGTGTCAGCATGTCAAAAGTTTTGCTTATCTTTTCGTGTCAAAAATTACTTGCTTATCATCCCTAAAGTCTAGACACATCTTACTGCCTCTATTGCATAGATAGTGTATAGATAAATTCGTATCTTAGCGTATCTGTTACTGTAAACCTTGCCTGACATATTCCGTAGATTCCTCCGTAACTTATGGGATTTTAGTATTTTATATGCATATGTAAATTATGTATTGCAGGGTACTAATCTACATCCTATAATATATTCTTATCGAAAATCCTTCATCTGATCGTACGAGACGAATCCCCCAACCAGTTCGAATCGCTCGGATTCCGACAGCTATTCTGATTTGGAGTTTCATTTAAGCTCCGAAAATAGTGTCACCAGAATGAATCAACCAAATCATCTGATGGGTTCGTAGTCGACTTAATCAATAGAGACGCGCAGAAGGCGATCCCTTCCACTAACCGAATTCACCTCTTGGCGAGGAACCTGAAACACTTACCAGCAAACCTATCCGAAACACCATCTTTAGCCTCATCTTCAGGGTAGCTCGTCACGATTATCTTCTATCTAAAATTCTGAACCTTATTCATTCGCCCATTCCTACCGACAACCATCCCGGAATAATAGAAGAAGTCAACGAACTTCGCGCTCGAGTTGTAGTTTTGAAAAATATGGTGCAAAACTTACGAGCACCAGTAGCATCACCGTCAATAACAATACCACCAACACCAACAACCCAAATTTCAACATCACACGCCTCAATATCTCATTCTGTACCTCGAACATAATCATCGTTCTACGCATCGTTCTATCTACTTTATCTTCATTCTACATATCGTTCTACATTGATTATCTTCGCTCGACATGGAAATTATGTAATTTCTAAAGTTTTAGAGATTATGTAATCTAGTGTTAACGATAAATCAAATGAGTTTAATATCTTATTGACTCATTAAATCCATGATTACATCTGAAGAAAATATATATGCAAGTATATTTTCATAAAGATTGTAATTAAAATTCTTTTGTACAAACTGTTAACGGTGAAAATATTTTAACGGGTAGGTAATACCCGAGGAATATTTAGATTTCACATTAATCAGTTACACGGTACATTCTTCGACTCTGATTCAACAGTCAGTCACTATCCTACTTGTATCCATAGATATACGTATCCGTTCACCACAGAATCCATTTTCGTTCAATTTCATATTTGGATTTTGACCTATCAAAATCCAACAAGTGGCATAATGAAGAAAACATCGGACAAAGTAAAATTTGTTAGAAACAAACGAATTAACTAATTGTAATATTGTTAAGAATCCACGCTAACTGTTCCTAGCTAACTGTTCCTAGCTAACTGGGTACATTTTATTTATCGCAATTTAATTATCGCAATTTACATTCTCGCAATTTTATTTATCGTCATTTAATTTCTGTATTTATTTTACGCACTTTAAATAACGGGACATGTATACAAGGTTTCTACATATCATATTGACCCATCTATATATTTATCTTGGAACAACCATAGACACTCTATATGCAAATGACGGAGTTAGCTATACAGGGTTGAGGTTGATTCCCAAATATATATATAGTTTGAGTTGTGATCAATACTGAGACTGGTACACGGGTCACGATACGTATTAATTAATTCGAATGTTATATATTAAACTATATATGAACTATTGGACTATTAAATGTGGACTATCTACTGTGGACGAATAATATTGGACAATTAAAATGAATTAAAATACTGATTATAACATATGAAACTAAATAATTCTTCAAGTTTGCCACTTGATTTCATCTTAAACCTCATTCGTATTTTGACGATTACAATCTGCGTTTAAACCTTTCACAATTCTTGAAAACTCCTCGATCGAGAGGATGAACCAGCCGCACTTCATCTACGGAAGAAAAGATTGATGCATATAGTTATACACCTGAAAAACCCTCGGAAACTGAGTAAACGTTTAACACGTTGCTGTACTAATTCCTTTAGTGTTATTATTACCCAAAATGATTTGGTAATCCCTTTCAAAGTAGCAAATTTTGTCACAGCTCCAGCAAGTCAACACCGACTTTTCATTCGAAATAACCTTATTATAACCCTGATATATATATATGCGTACTCTTTATTGTTACTTGAGAATCTTTTATATTCCACCATATTACCATCAGCGTTTAATCATCTAAAAATACAATTCTCCTGAAACCACCTCAGTTTGATAACCGATGACCCAGATCCGTTAACTTTGAAAATGCTGATGAAGTAGCATGTTGTAGATGGTCTTAATGGCCAATAGTTGATGATAAAGAAGGAAGTGTTTGGAACACTCGATAGAAAATTTGGTACTGAAAATCGGATTGAGCACACCGTGAAGGAAACAAAGAACAAATACAAGTACCAAACCCTATATTCAAAGAATCCAGGTAATTCTAGATCCGATGAAATCTTTAGAGAATATCTTGCTCCAAAGTCATGTTAAAATCTTGCGGAAAATCTTTCTTCATTCACCTTCGAACTTAGAAATTCCAAAATATCATCATAAATATCCTCGATATTTCTGAGGAAATTTTCATAAATATTCTTGTCCGAAATTATCTACCTCTCTGTATTTCTGAATTCCATTATATTCGAAACTTCTGTAAAGTCTAAGTATAAATTATGAATGAATTATGGAGAAGTGTTGGGAACTGAAGCATGAGTTAGTATAATATAATGCACTTGGCCAATGTAATTATATTACAGTAAGTCATGCTGAGTTTCTAATGGAACGTGATGATTCACAGATCTTACCCTCATCATGTGCCATGTTACACGATTCTTTCATTCTACTTAAGCTCTAAGCATACTACGGGAATATTCCTTGATATTTCTGTTCTTTCGAAATTCCAACAGGTTGCTAATAAATCGTGCTATTTCATTTTCTTTCTGATTAGAAGATTTCCTTAAAATCCTTAAATTTCGGATATCAACCGTGACTACGTCAAAAGTCAAGACGAATCTTTATTTCTCATTTCACTCTTTTGTGATAGCTTCATTTGTACTCTTTGCATGATCAAATTATCTTATCTATATTAAGCAGCGGTGATAAAATTCTATTCTATCAATTCATATTCGTCATGAAAACACTCTTATTGTTAGTCATGACAACGTCGATCAAATTTCGGGACGAAATTTCTTTAACGGGTAGGTACTGTCACGACCCGGAAAAAAATTCAACTATTTTTAAATCAAATTCTCGATACGATATTATATTTTTGACACGATAAGAAAAGTCTGTTAGGCTGAGTCTCAAAAATTTTGAACTATTTTATATATTCAATTGATATTCGACCATTCCCGACGATTCACGAACAAATACTTGTAAATAGTATTATATTAAATTTAATTGCAAGATCGAATATAATTATCATTTCATTTATTATTGTTAATAATATTATTATTTGTATTATTAATAATATTAGTATGTTTATATTTGTTAAATATCAAAATTTAAGAGATTGATATATATATATATATATATATATATATAATCAAGATATATAAAAATACATATATATATATATATATATATATAAATACATATACATTCATAAATTATGGATCTAGATATATAAACACATATACAGATATAGATATATGTATATAAATACGGTTAGTAATGTAAGAATAGATAAATGCATATCCACAATTATAGGATCCAGAAATCAATTCCCTATCTCAATCAAACACTGTAATTGATTGTTGGTTGCATCTCTAAAGTTAAATTAGATCCTTTTCAAACGTACTAAATTGTTGAAAATTTTGCAAATTGATTCCTTCTTTTTACCTACTCGAATTATTTATCAAATCAAATGGATTATAAACTTGATTAAATTGTCTGTGAGGTTAGTAAACCACTTCACTTTCCATCACCCATCTCATTTATCTTTCACTTTGAATCATGACCACAACCACCACCTTTCTTTACTACCAATCAGTTCACCACCTTCTTCCCCTTCCACCAACGATCTTCAACTCCGGTTATCATTTCAATCACCACTGAGAATCATCCCTTTTTCTCTCTATCTCTCTCTATTATTCTTGCTCGAGAACAACCACCACCAAAACCACTTTCATAGTAAGCTATCATCAAACGGCTACTCAACCTGCAAAACCAATGTTCACTGCTATTATTTCTATTTCCGTTAAACAAAGATTCAAAGACGACGGAGGAAGATGAATAAAGATGATGATAATTTGAAGAAGAAGATGAACAGTGGACATTATAATGATACACGATGTGAAAGCATGATGATGATAAATGTTTCTGTTTCAGTCGACTGCTTCTGCTGCAGTTCACTCTCCATATCTAATTCCCATTCGAAACAGTCACAACCACCATTAAAAGACAATCCAAGAACACCAATTAATCGGTTATTGTTGTAGCTGAGAAATAACCCAAAACCACCACTACCATCTGTCATCGATATACCTTCTGTTGTGTAGCTGTAAACGTCACTCATAACCACCACTTCCAACCGCCACCCAATAAACCACCATAACTGAATCATTATTCTTTTGTATCTATTTCTGTTCGAACAGTCTCATGCCAAGGAACAAACCCATTTAATTTGTTAGTTCTCGGTTCACCATACCACCACCCTTTCACCCTTGAAACACCAATCTCTTCTACCTCAACCACACCACCCTTTCTATCTTTAAACTGTCTCCTCCATTGAATCAACCCCATTACTCTCTCTCTATCTCACTCGTCTCTCTCTCTCTTCTGTTTTATATTAGCAACCGAACACCACCATTTTACCACACAAGAACACCCACCTGCATATTTTTACTGTTTCATTACTGCTGCTATTTTACAGCTCACGAACAACTCAAGAAGCTGTTAAAGGCTGCCATTTTCTGCTGTTTCGAGAACTACTACCACTGCCTTACTCCTGTCCGTTAAGAACCACCACAAACCCCACCATATGTTTCTGTTTTTCTGTGTTAAACCATCGCGAAATCCCCACAAACAATCACCCTTTTACTGCTGCACACTTATCTCCCTGTTCAAACTGATCCAAAAAAAAGAGATTGTTACACGCGTTCTTCTTCTTTTCTTAATGGCCGACACCCACTAAATTAATTAATCCTACTTGATTTTTTTTATAAAACGATATATTGCAATTATTAGAGATTGGGGTACTGTTTTTGGGTCGAGCATCATAGGAAACCAGCCCACAAAATCTTATTTGGATTGCAATTGGACTAGTTGTACTTGGGTCATAATATTTCCTTTTGTTGGGCCTTGAAACAACTAATAGAATGATAAATAATATTAGCAAGGTGATAACGAAACGAGATTTTGATGTTGATCATTGTTATGATGGTAACGAGATGATTAAGGGAAAAGGATTCAGTTAAAGGATAAGGTTAATAATTATATGATGATTTAATGAATGATTTGATGATGATGATGATTAGAAATGAAAGATATGATCGAATGATGAATGATTATGATTATGATATAAATGATGATAATGAATGGGGTATATAAGAGATGATAGAATGGGAATGATGATGATGATCACATAAAATTTCATGAGGGTATAATTCTTATTATTTTTATTATTATTATTTTTATTATTAATTTTTTTTAAATAAATAATATATTATTATTATTATTATTATTATTATTATTATTATTATTATCATGATCATTATTATGATCATTATTATAAAAATTAAAATTATCATTATTAATAGTATTAACATTACTATTAAAAATAACATTATTCTTAAAATTATCATTATTAGTAAAAGTATCAATATCAATTTTAATATTATTATCATTAATATAATCTTTTTATTTTTATTTTACATTATTATTATTATTATTATTATTATTAATATCATTAATGTTTTTATCATTATTATTATTAGTATTAACATTATTATTATTATCATTATTTTAGTAGTATTATTTTTTTTTAAAAGATATTTATATAAAAATATGGTTAATACATATATCATAAGTATATCTAATTTACTATTTTAAATAAGTAATATATTATATGATTAATAATTATAAACCGAGTTGAATACCATTATATGTTCATTTTAGGTTTTGATATATATAAAACTGATATAGGTTCGTGAATCCGAGGTCAACCTTGCTTTGTTCAGTATCGTCGTATGCATATTTTTACTACAAAATATCGTATGGTGAGTTTCATTTGCTCCCTTTTTAATTGCTTTCGCAATATATATTTTTGGGCTGAGAATACATGCGCTGCTTTTATAAATGTTTACGAAATAGACACAAGTACTTAAAAATATATTCTACGTTGAGTTGTACCACTGGCATATTTCCCTGTAGCTTGGTAACTACTATTTACGGGTATTGTAAACGCGAATCCTGTTGATAGATCTATCGGGCCTGACAACTCCAACCGGACTGGACGACCAGTATTCAACGGTTGCACAGTACTTCATTTTGTAGGCTACACTTGGTACAGTGTAGTGAGATTTCATAATAAAGGGAATATGCGACGTTGATTAATAGTTAAGTATGGTTACCAAGTGCTCAACCACTTAGAATGCTTTAAATACACTTGCGAGTGTATTATGTTTATGATTATGAAATCTTGTGGTCTATTAATATATTGAAATGATTGTTATGATAAACCTATGAACTCACCAACCTTTTGGTTGACACTTTTAAGCATGTTTATTCTCAGGTATGAATTAAGTCTTCTGCTGTGCATTTGCTCATTTTAAGGACATTACTTGGAGTCCATCATCGTAATGGGACCAAATGTTGAAGACTTCATCCAGGAGGATTAGGACGGGTCGTCACAGAATAAATATAATGATTTATCAGAGAGATTTAAGCCAAGAAGCAACGAAGTTGCTGGTACGTCTGCTGGTAATATGGTGAAATATAAAAGGTTCCCTGGTAACAATAAAAGAGCACACATATATATCAAGGTTATAATAAGGTTGTTTTGAACGAAAAGTCTAAGTTGACTTGCTGGAGCTGTGACAAAATTTGCTACTTTGAAAGGAATTAACAAGTTATTTTTGGGTAATAATAACACTAAGGAATTAGCACAGCTACGTGTTAAATGTTTACTCCATTGCCGAGAATTTCTCATGTGCATAGCTATATGCATAAACTTTTCTTCCGTATATGAAATGTGGTTGGTTCATCCTCTCGATTGAGGTGTTTTCAAGAATCATGAAAGGTTTGAACGCAGATTATAATTGTCAAGATACAATGAGATTTAAGATGGAATCAAGTGGCAAACTTGAAGAAATGTTTAGTTTCATAAGTTATAATCAATATTTTAATTCATTTTAATTGTCTAATGTTATTAGTCCACAGTTAACAGTCCAATAATTCATATATAATTTAATATATAATATTCGAATTAATTAATACGTATCGTGACCCGTGTACATGTCTCAGACTCGATCACAAGTCAAAGTATATATATTATTGTAGAATCAACCTCAACCCTGTATAGCTAACTCGATCATTACTGCATATAGAGTGTCTATGGTTATTCCAAATAATATATATAGATGCGTCGATATGATATGTCAAAACCTTGTATACGTGTCCTGATATTTAAAGTGCGTAAAATAAATAACAAAATTTAAATGACGATAAATAAAGTGCGTAAAGTAAATAACAGAAATTAAATGACGATAAATAAAATTGCGATAAATAAACTGCGATAAATAAAATGTAATCAGTTAGCTAGGATTTTGTTAGCGTGGATTCTTAACAAAATTTTCTCATGGTTAATTTGTTTGTTTCTAACAAATTTTATTTTGTCCAATGTTTTCTTCATTATGTGTGACGACCCGGAAATTTCCGACCAAATTTAAACTTTAATCTTTATATTATTCAGACACGATAAGCAAAGTTTGTTAAGTTAAATCTCAAGAATTTTAAACTGTATTCATACATTCATTATAACCTCGACCAAATTCCGACGATTCACGAACCGTTATATATAAATAGATATGTATATGTATATATATATTATAACTTGAGAATATTAATAAAGTATTAAACGTATAATACTTTACACGAACGTATTTGTTTCAATATGATTTTCGACGAAAAAAAATATATTAAATGATTGAATTATCAGAAACATTGAATTATGATTACAAGTCTCTGTTGAGAGGTCCACTATGATTTGAGAAAATATATTCCTCTTAACGATATTTAGAATAATTTGTAAAGCTATTTATAAATAAAAACAAAAAGTGTCATTTACGAAAGTTAGACAAAAGTTAGTGGAGAATTGGTTTCCATAATATTCTATTAATCTATTTTCAAACGTACAAAGACGTTTTCAGTTTAAAAAGAACTTTATTATTAAAACGTATATAACTTTTATAAATATCTAGAATCACTTTTGACAACTCATTACTTAACCAGTATAATAAATATAACGATATTTATATTTTATTTCATTAAATATATATAACGATTTAAATTAATATTATATATATTTATACGCGTATTATACATACATAGTTTTTTATACTTTTACTATACTTTAACTTTACCTTTACTTTACTTTTACTTTACTTTAACTTTAATAATTCATACTTTAATAATTCATACTTTAATAATTCACTTTAATAATTCATACTTTAATAATTCACTTTAATAATTCATACTTTAATAATTCACTTTAATAATTCATACTTTAATAATTCACTTTTATAATTCAAAAATCTATTATAAATAGAATTCAATAGGTTTCATTATTTCATAAAAACTTGAAAATATATTTCTCTAAACTCTCTCAATTGATATATATATATATATATATATATATATATATATATATATATATATATATATATATATATATATATATATATATTTGCTCTGTATTATTTCAAGATATTATTAGTATACATAAAATATTACGACGGAGTGCTGTCCGAGTGATTTCAAAATAGTTTTTTTGAATGAGTCGAAGCTAAGAAAATTATTGGTTATAGCTATGGAGGTGATGGGTATGGTTCATGGGTATGCTCGTGAGGTCAATCTAGTGTTTATCATCTCCGTTGCGTCTACGTACTTTCCTGCAATATTGAATCTCAATATTGATACGTTCGTGAATCCGAGGCCAACCTTGCACTTATTAAATGACGTTATATGTATTTTTACTACAAAATACAGTATTGTGAGTTTCATTTGCTCCCTTTTTAATTGCTTTTGCAATATATATTTTTAGGCTGAGAATACATGCGCTGTTTTATAAATGTTTTACGAAGTAGGCACAAGTACTAAAACTAATTCTATGTGGGTTTAAACCAGAAATATACCCTTAGCTTGGTAACATTAAACTACTTGTCTATGTACGGTAGGCGCGAATCCTAAAGATAGATCTATTGGGCCTGACAAACCCCATCCTGACTATGGGATGCTTTAGTACTTCGAGGTTATTTTAAACACACCTGATCTGGTGTACTTCAGAGGGTAAAACATGAACGTTAAGGCTTGTTACCGGGTGCCTACAACTTATAGAATACTTTTATACATTTGCGAGTGTACATATATTTATAAACGGAAATCCTGTGGTCTATTAATATATTGAAATGATTGTTATGATAAACCTGTGAACTCACCAACCTTTTGGTTGACACTTTAAAGCATGTTTATTCTCAGGTATTAAAGAAATCTTCCGCTGTGCATTAGCTCATTTTAAGGATATTACTTGGAGTCATTCATGGCATATTTTGAAAGACGTTGCATTCGAGTCATTGAGTTCATCAAGATTATTATTAAGCCAATTATAGTTGGATGTATTATGAAATGGTGTGCATGCCGTCAACTTTCGTTGTAAAGAAAGTTTGTCTTTTAAAAACGAATGCAATGTTTGTAAAATGTATCATATAGAGGTCAAATACCTCACGATGTAATCAACTATTGTGAATCGTTTATAATGTATATGAACGGGTCCTTTCAGTTGGTATCAGAGCGGTGGTCTTAGCGAACCAGGTCTGCATTAGTGTGTCTAACTGATAGTCGTTAGGATGCATTAGTGAGTCTGGACTTCGACCGTGTCTGCATTTCAAAAGTTTTGCTCATCATTCTTGTCTTAAATTACCTGCTTATCATTCTTAGTCTAGACACATCTTATTGCATTGATTGCATGAATAGTGTATAGACAAAATTCATATCTTAGCGTATCTGCTAATTCATATCTTAGCGTATCTGTTACTGTAAACTTTGCCTGACATATTCCGTAAATTCCTCCGTAATCTACGAAACCTTTTCCTCTATATAATTAGAATACCACCCGATAGCCGGAAAATCATTTCATATCGAAAAATTCTTTATTCAATCGTACGAAATGGAATTCGTCATTAGTTCAAGTCCCTCGGATTTCGAAATGGAATCCCACTCAAGTTCCGAAAGCAGTGTGACCGGAATGGATCAACCAATTAGTCATCATCTATTCTGGATGAATTGGGGATGGGTTCATAGCCTCCTTAATCATTGGAGACAAGAAGAAGGTGATCCCTTCCATCCACCACATTTCCCTCTTGGCAAAGAACCTGAAGCACTTACCGGCGAACCTATCCGAAACACCATTTTCTCTCTTATTTCTAGAGTATCTCGTCACGATTGCATACTACACCAAATTCTAGATTTTATTTATCCGCTCGTCCGAACCGACAATCACCCCGGTGTAATAGAAGAAGTCAACGAGCTTCGCGCTCGGGTAGTGGCTTTGGAGAATATGGTGCAAAGGTTACAAACACCAGCAGCATAAACAGTACCACCATCAGCAACACCAACAGTACCATCACCACCACCAACAACAACATCCACATCCCACACCGCAACATCACAATATGTATCTCAAACATCAACGTCATACGCCCTGTAAATATCCAGGAATATCAACAACAACAAACGATGAAGTATTAATTCATAAACTTCATTGAAGAGATATCTCTGCGGCAGTTATGTAATCTCCAAAATCTTAGAGATTATTTAATTCTGACCGTAAATCGGATGAGTGAACGGAGATGGTAGAGTAGAAACTTTGATCGAAAATGGTGTACGATTTACAAGCTAGAATTGTTTTACCAACAGCATCAACAGGACCGTAGCATCATCAACACAGTCAGTGCCGTCAGTATCGTCAGAATCAACAGCACCTGTAACATCACAAACTCTGTCAGTTCAAGAATCATTGTGGACATCATTACGAATCAACAACAAATATATTGTATCAACGAGTTATGAAGTATTAACTCATTTCCAATCGAAAGATTTATATGTATATTTTATATGTATAAATTTTTAAACCATAATAAATCTTCCCGTACTAAGCTATTATGTGTGAATCTTAACTACTCAGTTAATTCATATTACAAATATGCAATGATGTACGTCCTTCGTCCGCAACTTAACCATCGTTAATTACAATCTCTGTCTCAATTCAATAAAAAATCTAATTTATAATAAATCAAGTGTATTATTCGAATATATGTTTGATTTTACGCTTTCATCATCGATGTACTCGAAACTTTTCAAATAACATCATTCGTACCTTGCGAAGTTCACAAGAATTTCACGAAAACCAACAAATAACAAAGTAATGATTCATAATTTCAATATTATTGAAGAAATACTTATGCAATTTATAAAGTTTTAGGGATTACTCAATTCTAGTTCCAACCATAAAACAAATGAGTCTAATTTAATATTAACTCATTAAATCTATATTACATCTAAAGAAAATATACACATATATTTTCATAAAGACTGTAATAAACTTCTTTTGTACAAAATATTAATTGTGAAAAAATTTTTAACGGGTAGGTAATACCCGAGAGATATATAAATTCACAATTAATATATTACATTTTTTGAAACTGATTCAGCAATCATCAACTATACTCCCTACTTTCACAACAATATCCATTCTTTCATATAAATCAAAACAATCATACTCATTCAAATTCAATTACATATTCTTATTTTGAAATCGCATAATTCATTTCAAAATATAACCAGTATCATCACTCTTAGATTCCTAAATCTTTCAACGCTATACTTTGACTTCAAAACTGTGTTAGAACATCATATGTATTAACGATTACAATATATGCTCAAACCCTTCGAAATTCCTGAAGACACTTCAACTAAGGAACAATCAAGATGATGATCCAACCACATGTTACCCACAGTTATACACCTGGAAAACTCTCAAAACCCAAGTCATAGTTCGACACGTATCCGTGTTAGACCCTTTGGCATTTACTAGCTAAAATAACTTTTCAATTCCGTTTCAAAATAGACAGTTTTGTCACAGCTCTAGCAAGTCATCTTCGACTTCTCAATCAAAACAGTCTTATTATAACCTCGATAGGGAATCGTTTATATTCACCACATTAGCAATAAACTTACCAACAACTTCATTGATCTTTGACTTTCCAAAAAAAAAAATCATTATAATTATCGAAACCCTATCATATACTCATTCGCACCTTATAACAAGAATTGCCATACCAATTATTGAGAATCAACAATCAGTATTTTGAAACCTCGCAGCATGTCTACATCAACAATTACATATACACACAACGTCTACCTCCAAGACTTACATTCTTTGAATGAGAAATTTCTGAAAAACACCCTAAACTGCGAACCAGTTCTCGAAATTTTGAAAAATGCTGATGAAGCAGCAAAAACTGTAAACGACCTTAACAGTAAAAAGTTGGATGATAAAGGATAGTATATTGGCAAAGCTCGGAAAAAGAGAAGCTTTGGAACTGGAAAACGGATTGAGCAAAGTATGAATGAGGCTGTGGACAAATCACAAAGGCTGAACCTGCCTTCAAAGAATCCAAATGATTCAGTACTTGCTGAAGTCATTAACGAATACCTTGCTCCTGACTCTAAACCCTTGCGGACAATATCCTTCATCATCCTCTGATATTAGACATTCTAAGATATCATCGTATCTTTCATTATAAATATCATCCATACTTCTGAAGATATTTTTATAATTATTCTTATCTGAAATCATTTACCTCTTCGCGCTATCTGTATTATATCATAAAAGAAACTATTTTAGTTTCTAAATTCTGAAACATTCGAGTCTAAAATAGGAATATTCTTGAAGAAGTGTTGGGAGCTGAAGCATGAGTTAGTATAATATAATGACACTTGATCAACGTGATTATATTACAGTAATTTATGCTGAGTTTCTAAATGAAACATGATGATTCACAGATCATAACGTCATCATGTGCTATGTTACACGACTCTTGTATTCTCTTTGATCTCTAAATATCAAGAAAATATTTCTTGATGATTCGGCCTTTTCCGAGGTATTCTGGTAATTTGACAAGTCAAGATCGTGTTATTACAATTTCCTTCCTAGAACATTAACAATGTTCATTCCGAAATTTATATCTGCGAATTCTGGACCATTACAAGCGGTGCTTAATCGCAAGAAGAAGAAACGGAAGGACAAAGCTCCGAACTAGAAATGGGAGTATAAATCATAGCAAATAAAAGAGAGCATTAACTGTGGATGACAATGATTATAGAAGAAGCAAGGACTTTGAAATATAAGGGAAGATATAAAACCCAACAACAACCCAGAAATCACAAACCGTATATATCAATGCATATAGCAATATAAAGACACGGGAGAACTAAAAACACTATAAAACCAAGAGTATAGTAGAAGTAAATAGATTCTTTCGGAGGCAGATGAAAAAGAAGAGCGACAGATATGAAAGTGAGGAGTATATCAAGAATCAGCACTGGATGAAGCATATTGACAAATACTTTAAAATATGAGTTGAGAAGGTGTGAGTTGTAAGAAAACAAATGAGGTGGATTTATAGTGAAATATCCGACAGAGAAATCAAAATGGATTATCGCATTAATTCGAAGAGGATCATAATTTCCTTAATCGCCGAATAATCAAATCCAATATAGATTACAAAGATTTTCTTTTCGGAGATCAATCGTGATAAAGTCAAAAGATACGACGAATCACTATTATCTTATTTCATTCATTTATGATAACTTCACTCATACGCTTCGAGTAATCGAATTATTTTATCCATTCTTCTTGAACATGATAAAACTCTATAATCGTTATAATAACATTCTCATTGTTAGTCATGACGACCTCTATCAAATTTCGGGGACGAAATTTCTTTAACGGGTAGGTACTGTGACGACCCGGAAATTTCCGACCAAATTTAAACTTTAATCTTTATATTATTCAGACAAGATAAGCAAAGTTTGTTAAGTTAAATCTCAAGAATTTTAAACTGTGTTCATACATTCATTATAACCTCGACCAAATTCCGACGATTCACGAACCGTTATATATAAATAGATATGTATATGTATATATATATATATTATAACTTGAGAATATTAATAAAGTATTAAACGTATAATACTTTACACGAACGTATTTGTTTCAATATGATTTTCGACGAAAAAAATATATTAAATGATTGAATTATCAGAAACATTGAATTATGATTACAAGTCTCTGTTGAGAGGTCCACTATGATTTGAGAAAATCTATTCCTCTTAACGATATTCAGAATAATTTGTAAAGCTATTTATAAATAAAAACAAAAAGTATCATTTACGAAAGTTAGACAAAAGTTAGTGGAGAATTGGTTTCCATAATATTCTATTAATCTATTTTCAAACGTACAAAGACGTTTTCAGTTTAAAAAGAACTTTATTATTAAAACGTATATAACTTTTATAAATATCTAGAATCACTTTTGACAACTCATTACTTAACTAGTATAATAAATATAACGATATTTATATTTTATTTCATTAAATATATATAACGATTTAAATTAATATTATATATATTTATACGCGTATTATACATACATAGTTTTTTATACTTTTACTATACTTTAACTTTACCTTTACTTTACTTTTACTTTACTTTAACTTTAATAATTCATACTTTAATAATTCACTTTAATAATTCATACTTTAATAATTCACTTTAATAATTCATACTTTAATAATTCACTTTAATAATTCATACTTTAATAATTCACTTTAATAATTCATACTTTAATAATTCACTTTTATAATTCAAAAATCTATTATAAATAGAATTCAATAGATTTCATTATTTCATAGAAACTTGAAAATATATTTCTCTAAACTCTCTCAATTGATATATATATATATATATATATATATATATATATATATATATATATATATATATATATATTTGCTCTGTATTATTTCAAGATATTATTAGTATACATAAAATATTACGACGGAGTGCTGTCCGAGTGATTTCAAAATAGCTTTTTTGAATGAGTCGAAGCTAAGGAAATTATTGGTTATAGCTATGGAGGTGATGGGTATGGTTCATGGGTATGCTCGTGAGGTCAATCTAGTGTTTATCATCTCCGTTGCGTCTACCTACTTTCCTGCAATATTGAATCTCAATATTGATACGTTCGTGAATCCGAGGCCAACCTTGCACTTATTAAATGACGTTATATGTATTTTTACTACGAAATACAGTATTGTGAGTTTCATTTGCTCCCTTTTTAATTGCTTTTGCAATATATATTTTTGGGCTGAGAATACATGCGCTGTTTTATAAATGTTTTACGAAGTAGGCACAAGTACTAAAACTAATTCTATGTGGGTTTAAACCAGAAATATACCCTTAGCTTGGTAACATTAAACTACTTGTCTATGTACGGTAGGCGCGAATCCTAAAGATAGATCTATTGGGCCTGACAAACCCCATCCTGACTATGGGATGCTTTAGTACTTCGAGGTTATTTTAAACACCTGATCTGGTGTACTTCAGAGGGTAAAACATGAACGTTAAGGCTTGTTACCGGGTGCCTACAACTTATAGAATACTTTTATACATTTACGAGTGTACATATATTTATAAACGGAAATCTTGTGGTCTATTAATATATTGAAATGATTGTTATGATAAACCTGTGAACTCACCAACCTTTTGGTTGACACTTTAAAGCATGTTTATTCTCAGGTATTAAAGAAATCTTCCGCTGTGCATTAGCTCATTTTAAGGATATTACTTGGAGTCATTCATGGCATATTTTGAAAGACATTGCATTCGAGTCATTGAGTTCATCAAGATTATTATTAAGCCAATTATAGTTGGATGTATTATGAAATGGTGTGCATGCCGTCAACTTTCGTTGTAAAGAAAGTTTGTCTTTTAAAAACGAATGCAATGTTTGTAAAATGTATCATATAGAGGTCAAATACCTCGCGATGTAATCAACTATTGTGAATCATTTATAATGTATATGAACGGGTCCTTTCATTATGCCACTTGTTGGATTCTGATAAGTCAAAATACATATATGAAATTGAATGAAAATGGTTATTCAGTGATGAACGGATTCGTATATCCATGGATGTAAGTAAGATAGTAAATGACCGTTGAATTAGATTCGAAGAATGTACAGTGTAACTTATTAATGTGAAATCTAAATATTCCACGGGTATTACCTACCCGTTAAAATATTTTCACCATTAACAGTTTGTACAAAAGAATTTTTAATTACAATCTTTATGAAAACATATATACATATATATTTTCTTCAGATGTAATCATGGATTTAATGAGTTAATTTGATATTAATCTCATTTGATTTTTGGTTTGAGCTAGAATAGATAATCCCTAAGACCTTAGAGATTACATAATCGCCATGAAGAACGAAGATAATTGATGTAGAACGATACGTAGAACGGTGATTATACTCGAGGTACATAATGAGATGTTGAGGCATGGATTGTTGATGGTACTGGTGCTGTTATTGATGGTACTGTTGGTGTCGGTGATATTGCTGAAGTTGGTAATTTTTGCACCATATTCTCCAAATTGATTACTCGAGCGCGAAGTTCGTTGACTTCTATTATTCCGGGATGATTATCGGTCGGAACGAGCGGATGAATAAGGTTTAGAATTTTAGATAGAATATAATCGTGACGAGATATCCTGGAAATAAGGGTGATAATGGTGTTTCGGACAGGTTTGCCAGTAAGTGTTTTAGGTTATTCGCTAAGAGTGAATTCGGTTGGTGGAAGGGATCGCCTTCTTCGCGTCTCCATTGATTAAGTCGGCTACGAACTCATCAGATAAATTGGGGATGGTTGATTGGTTGATTCATTCTGGTGATGCTGCTTTCGGAGCTTAGGTGAACATCCATGTCGGAATAGCTGTCAGAATCCGGGGAATTCGAACTGGTTGAGGGATTCATCTCGTATGATAAGATGAAGGATTTTCGATAAGAAATAGATTATAGGATGTAGATTAGTACCCTGCAATACATAGTTTACATATGCATATATAATACTAAAATCTCATAAGTTACGGAGGAATCTATGGAAGCTGTTAGGTAAAGTCTTTAGTAAATAATACACTAAGATATGAATTTTGTCTATACATTATCGATGCACTAACTGTAGTAAGACGTGTCTAGAATAAAAATGATAAGTAGGTAATTTTCTAAGGATGATAAGCAGATGATTTCCGACTAGAAATGATAAGCAAAACTTTTGACATGCAGACACGGTCGAAGTCCAGACTTACTAATGCATCTAAACAACTATCAGTTAGACACACTAATGCAAGACCTGGTTCACTAAGACCACCGCTCTGATACCAGCTAAAATGCCCCGTCCTAATCCATCTAGACGAAGTCATCAACATTTGATCCCAGAGCGATGATCGACTCCAAGTAATGTCTGTAGAATGAGCAAATGCACAGTGGAAGATTTCTTTCATACCTGAGAATAACCATGCTTTCAAGTGTCAACCAAAAGGTTGGTGAGTTCATAAGTTTATCATAAAACAATAAAATTCATCATTTTGATAGACCACAAGATTTAAATCCTGCATGGTACAAATGGGCCCGAATCTTATACCCACCTGTAATGTACATGCGATATCTTTTAAATACAATACACCTTTCTCGTGTACGAAATCATCTTTCATAAATCTTAGTAACCGTACACATATCTCGTGCACAAAAATAACATACACATAACCCGTGTATAAAATCATTCTCTCGATACATAACATTCATATAAATTGGTGGCAATTATCATGTCCACATAATTCACTGGTGGCAATTATCATGTCCACATAATTCAATGGTGGAAATTATCATGTCCACATAATTCAACTGTGGCAATTATCATGTCCATATAATTCAACAATAATCCGCAGAACTTCTGTCTGCATAATAATTCATTCGAGGAATGCTTTGCTTGTGTCTATCTCGTCAAACATTTATAAAAGCATTTCATGTATTCGCAGTTCAAAATATATTTCAAAAGCATTTAATTAAGCAGTTGTAAAAATAGCGCATGTATTCTCAGTCCCAAAAATGTAAAGAGTAAAAGGGAATTAAATGAACTCACCTAACGTATTTTGTAGTAAAAATACATATGACTATATTGAACAACTGAACAATGCAGGGTTGGCCTCGGATTCACGAACCTATATCATATGTGTATATATCAAAACGTATAATCGTAATCGAACAAATATATATATTATTATCAGTGATAAAATATTTACATTAGTAACTTTTATTTTTCATTATTAATATATATTAACTTTATATTTATATAAAAATATGAATTTTGTTATATCATATGTATTAAGTATTTTTTTATATATATATTTCATTTGTTTATTTAATTAGTAATTATAACAATAGTAGAATGATATTAGTAGTGATTATAATGATAATAACGACTATACTAGTATTAATAATAATGATAATAATATTAATGATTCTCATAATATTAATGATAGTTTTATTAATAAATCTTATAATGACAATAACAGTTTTTAAATGAAAAGTTTAGTAATATTAATTATAAATATGTTAATAATACTAATGTTTAAAAATGATACTAATACTAATATTAATTAAAATAATGATAACATTAATAAGCATGATTATATTAATAATAATAATACTTAAATGATAAGATTAATAATAATTTTTAATAATACTTAAAAATATACTAATGATAATAACTTCTTTAATACTTATAAATATAAATATGACATTAGTAATAATAATTATAATTCTAACAATCATAATAATAATAATCATATTCGCAACAATAATTAATAATACACATAATATTAGTAATAATAATAATAATACTAATAATACTAATAATAATAAAAGTATTTGTGTATACCCTTAAAGCTTTGTCTAAAAAAAATGCTCCAGACGGGACTCGAACCCAAGACCTCTCACTCACCCGCTTACTCCCTTAACCACCTAAGCTGCTGTTCATTTTCTGTTTTAGTTCCTATCCTAATTTTATTTAAACCCGTATTTATGTTCTCCCTCTTCTTCCCCTTCCTTCTTTTCAAATCAATTCATATTCAATCATAAATATAAGCATACCATCTTCAATCCCAGAAACAATTTTACCATCGTCATCATCTATATCGTTATCTACAACACTCGACATCATTTTCTTTTATCATCAAAACCTTTCGATAGTGTTTGCAAGTTGTGGCCCAAATTGTCTCAACCCAATTAACAAACCCGATACAAAACTGATTGGTTCACTATTAGATCCATATTTTAAACCCATTTAAATCGTAACCAACCCAACAATCATCTAACAAAATCGCAGCCCAACCTGATGTATTTTATAAGAATTAAATCGTGATCAACTACATAGCTGGAAGGTTATTCGTGGGTTTGATTTGCTTTTTGGGAATTTCGACAGAAACAAGTGGAAGTTCCACGTTTTGTAGGTAACAAGGAGAAAGAACAAAAATGGTACGCCCCCTTTCTTGAATCCCCCAAACTTTTGTCGGCCAACTCTTCAATTGATAAAACAACCAAGTTGTTACTTCTCTAATTATCACCACCACATATCTTTTACTTAATTACTAAAAAAGAAAACCAAACTTTCTCCTTTTTGTCTCCCACTTGCTATATAAAAATATGCTGTATACGGAGTATATATCATAATCAAATTGGCACTTTAGACTTATACCTTTCTTCTCATTTTCCTTCTTGTTTCATTACGTGATCACATAAATAATAGAGGTATTAGCGAGTTGTAGCCGAATAATAGAAGTAGTGATCAAAGGTGGTGGTTCTTGCTTTGGTGTTCGTGGTTAGCGGTTGGGATAGAAACAGAAACAAACGAATAGCAGGAAGACATGGGGTTAGGCTGTCATGGTATTTGTTTCACGAAGGAAAACAGGAAAACTATGGTGTAGGGGTCGATGGTGGTGATAGTTCATGGCTTCATTTTCGGACAGGATGATTAACATTGGTGGTGGTTGTTCATGGTGTTGGAAGTTGGAGGATTATTGGTGTTGCTTTGATGTGAAGATGGTTGTGGTTCGAACAAGATATCATAAGCTTGTAATTTGATAGTTTTGTAGTGATGACGTAAAAGAGAATGGTTTAATACATATCCTCGTTAATATAATCGATTTATGTTCCAATTGAATTCAACAGATTGTGTTAGTTATTATTGGTAATTGATCATGGTAGCAAAAAAGAATTTGGATGCCTGCAATATATCCTGAGCTGGTCGACAGCACACGTTTAGCAAGGACATAAATAATATAAAAGAAAGATAAAAGTGAAATAGATGTGAAACTGAATTTGGATGCATTCTGATGATTGTATTCAGGATTGGTACGATTTTGTGGACATAAAAATCAATTCACAACAGTTTGATTGAAATTTAGAAACTGAATCTGATTCTTTAAACATAGTTACGTATATATCTATTTATATACATCTATATACTGTAATTAGATAATTATATATCTGTATATGTATTTCATTATATACTTAGCTGTATTTTTGAATATATATATATATATATATGTATATGTATCTGATTATATTCTGTATTAATAGATATATGTGTGTATTAATACTAATATTAGTTATACCTATTATAATAATAGTAAAATTAATAATAAGGATAATAATATCAATAATTAATAATTACATATCTTAATAATGATGCTAATAATATTAAAAATAATTTTATTAATAATAATAACAAATAATAATAACATATATCAATGATCATGATTCTTTTTAATAATAATACTAGTAATACTAATAAAATTTTTATTATTTATTAATACTATTATTGTCAATGACTATTATTGATATTTTGATAATATTAATACAAAAGAAATGATAATTTTAATAACAACAACATATAATACTTCAAATTATATTTCGAATTATTATTTATATATAAATACACACATATCTATTTACAATTAATTGTTCGTGAATCGTCGAGAGCAGTCGAAGGTAAAATGTATACATGAAACAGTTCAAACTTTCTGAGACTCGTCATTTCAGACTTTGCTTATCGTGTCGAAATATATAATAAGTTTAAGTTTAAATTTGGTCGGAAATTGCCGGGTCGTCACATAGGATATATTCTACTGGTTTGTACGAATCACCATTAGGTTTGTTATAGTCATGATATATGTTACATTTACATGATTTCCGTTTTACTCATTCTATTTGTAAAACTTATACTCTGTACTACATATTGGCTGGACCGTCTCATTAATTTTAAACTATCTATCTACCTACCTACCTACCTACCTACCTACCTACCTACCTACCTACCTACCTACCTACCTACCTACCTATCTATCTATCTATCATAACAAAGTATTTACTTCATATTTTAATAAAGTGAATTAAATTAGTCAATCATCACCATTAGATGAGGTTATTTTGGGTTAATCCAAAGGTCAATTCATCTGAGGTCAGAATTAAGTGAGTTTTTAATTATACCCATATGATAAGCGCATAAATTAATGGACCGAGCTTTTAGCAGAGTAAATTAAATGCTAAACCGTTCATAACCAACTTCCCATCAATTTTTACACAATTAAAAAAAGAAACCCTTATGTAATGCAATTTCACAAGGGTGTTTGCTCTATCCATGAAATCATTCAAAGAGTAAAATCGATGCAGATTTCATACAAAATTGCAAATTGTGTTGGATATAGTTTTGGCTAGTAGAATTGGATATGGTTGCATAGTATTTGTGAAGGATGTTATCCCACATAGGTGGGAGGAAAAAGTTGGAGGGGAATTGCTTGGTTATAAAAGAGGGGTTAAGTCTTCATTCCAAATTGTACCAATCAATACACTTTAAGTATTTGATTATTTCTTTCTTTCTTACCCTTGTTTGAGAGTTGTATTAGTTAAATATTTTGGAGAGTGTAGTTGGCTTAAGAGAGTCGTCTATATCATTGTAACAATTTGTGATATAGTGTATTTCTCTCTTTGGGGGCCGGTGGTTTTTCTCCTGTTTTGAAGTTTCCACGTTAAATCTTGTGTTGTGTATTATTTTTATTTCTTTACTATTATTGTTGGGCTGGGTGGTGGGAATTAGTGAGACCGTAATTGCCCAACAACTGGTATCAGAGTGTCAGGTTTGACGGAGGTCCCGGTTATAGGATTCGGAGTATGCTCTGTGGTTGCCACGGAAGTGGATCGTCCACATCAGAAACGAGTTCTGATCGTATAGGGTATCTGGTTAAACAATATTTTTCTGATTCGGAGTAAGTGGTGTCTAGAATTTGTAGTGGACCGGGTGTTAGATTTTCCAATTTAACGGATCCTGTGCGCCACTTCACTACACCTGTCGGCCAGTCGAAATGTGAGTAAAATGAGAGAAAGTGTTGTTTATAGAATACGGATGTGATGACCCGGGAATTTCTGACCAAATTTAAACTTAATCTTTATATGATTTCGGCACGATAAGCAAAGTCTGTAATGTTGAGTCTCAAAAATTTTGAACTGTTGTTATACAATCAAATACCCTTTGACTATTATCGACGATTCACGAATTATTGTTTGTAAATAAGTAAATAAATATATATATATATATATATATATATATATATATATATATATATATATATATATATATATATATATATATATATATACACAATGATACATAGATATTATTTTGAACTAATAAAATGCACTCCAATCAATTGAAATTATTAATGAGAAAATAAAATACAGAATAAATAAGTTACTATTAAAATGTATATATATTTATATTCTGAATATAAATAATATTATATGTATTGTAAATTATAAATATAAAATATTTAAAATAAGTTATTATATGAATATATATATAATATTAAAATAAATCCATATATACAATTTCTATAAATAATTATTATAACATTGTAAGGTATAAATACTAAATATTTAATAAATGGTATCATATAATGGAATAATTATTAAATAAACGTATTTAATAAATTTTAATATTAATATAATAAATGTGATCACAAATTAAAAATATAATTGTTGCACTAACATTATTAGTATTACTTTCATTATTAGTATTACATTGGTATTACTAATACAACTATATATAAAATGTAGATGTTAAATACTAAATATATGTTATTATAGATATAACTATTAAATATTACATAACTAGTAAATTGTAATATTAAATGTAACTACAAGATTAAAACATAAATATTATGTTAATAATGTATTATTACTTTCATCAAAATAAATAGTAATATTGAAATCGATTAAGAAGATTATACGTATAGAAGTAAAATACATGTAAGTTGTTATGTTAATATTATTATTATTATTATCATTAGTAAATAATACAATTTATTATTATAATTAACATTAATAACATTATTATTATTATTTTTATTCTTTTTAGTATCATTATTATTTACCATTATGAATGTAATTATTATTACTATTATATTTAGTTATATGGTTATCTTTAAAATTACCATTATCATTAAAGTCATTATTAATATTATAAATGCTATTATAAATGATAGTGCTAAAAACAAACATATATTTCATAGCATTATCCCTCAAGAAAGACAAGCTTTTAGTTGCAATTGTTTTATTTACAAGTGATATTCGTTTAAATAATAAAAGGTGAAGACAAAAGACAGATTCAACGATTTGAAGACGCAAACGATCAAAAAGCTCAAAAGTACAAAGTACGATCCAAGAGGTTCAATTTATTGATGAGAAGCATCTTGAAATGACAAAAGTACAAGTTACAAAACACAAAGTACAAGATATTAAATTGTACGCAAGGACGTTTGAAAATCCGGAACCGGGACCTAAGTCAACTTTCAACGCACGACGCAACGGAGCGAAAATTACAAGTCAACTATGCATATAAATATAATATAATATATAAATAATTCTTAAAATTATATATATATTATATTTATTTATTAAAAAAATCCGTCGGCAAGCTAGGAGCCAAACTTAGATGAGCTGTAATCCACCACTCCGCGATCGCGGAGCTGTGAAGGAGAAACCCTTCGAGATCGCGGAGCACACCAAAACTGAAATGGGGCCTATAAAAGGCAATGCATTCGATCGATATTTTTACACCTTCTTTTTCTTTTCATCATACGTAAAAATATATATATAATTTATAATTTTAATTTTAATTTTAATTTAAGATTAATAATAATAAGGTTATGTTAACGAATGTTTTAAGGTTGTAAGTCAAAATTCTGTCCGTGTAACACTACGCTATTAATAAATCACTGTAAGTTATGTTTAAATTATTTTCATTAATGTCTCGTAGCTAAGTTATTATTATGCTTATTTAAGCCGAAGTAATCGTGATGTTAGACTAAATATTAAAATTGGGTAATTGAGCTTTGTACCATAATTGGGGTTTGGATAAAAGAACGACACTTGTGGAAATTAGACTATGGGCTATTAATGGGCTTTATATTAACCAAATGATACCTCGTTAATTTAATATATAGACTTATAATTTGACGTATTTATATATAACCACATACGCTTGACTGGGTACGGTGGGCAGGATATCTATAAATACCAATAATTGTTCATTTTACCGGACACGGAACTGGATTAATAGTTAATATACTTGTTGAAACAGGGGTGGATTAAATTCAAGGGTAATTGATGTAATTGTTAACAAAGTAGTAAAACCTTGGTTTACACGCACTCGATAACATGGTGTATTCATTAAACAAAGTATTAAGACCTTGTTACAATTCGAATCCCTAATTAGTTGGAATATTTGACGAAGACTTCCGCATTTTATGATTATGACTGATGGACTAATATGGACAAATCCGTATGGACATATCAAATAATCCAGGACAAAGGACAATTAACCCATGGGAATAAACTAAAAACAACACGTCAAACATCATGATTACGGAAGTTTAAATAAGCATAATTTATATATTTCATATTTAATTGCACTTTTAATTATCGCACTTTTATTTATTGTCATTTTATTTAATTGCATTTTTAATTATCGTTATTTACTTTACGCTTTAAATTAAGTTATATTTATTTTTAATATTTTACATTAGGTTTTAACTGCGACTAAAGTTTTAAAATCGACAAACCGGTCATTAAACGGTAAAAACTCCCTTTATAATAATAATACTACTTATATATATTTTTGTATTTTTACAATTATAAGTTAAAACAAATATAGCGTTAAGTTTGACTAGAGTTCCCTGTGGACGAACCGGACTTACTAAAAACTACACTACTGTACGATTAGGTACACTGCCTATAAGTGTTGTAGCAAGGTTTAGGTATATCCACTCTATAAATAAATAAATCACTTGTGTAAAATTGTATCGTATTTAATAGTATTTTCTTGTAAAAATATAACTATTTTATGCACCACCTCGCACACATCAAGTATTTTTGGCGCCGCTGCCGGGGAAAGCCGAAGCGAAACGCTATTAAAAAAAAGATTTTTATTAAGTTTTAATTAGTTTTGTAAAAATACGTTTTTAAATATTAAAATTTAAAAATATAAAAAGAAAAATATATATATATATATATATATATATTTATTTTTAAAAGTTTGTTCAAAATATATAATATATAAAATCATAAAGTAATTTTATTCTATTTTAGTTTTTAAAATTAAGTTTTATAAATATTTTATATAAAACAGAAAAAAAATATAAAAAAATTGAATTGGGCCGAAACCCGTCGAAGCCCAACACTGATTTTAATAAAATTTTGAATTGGGCCGAACTGTTTTAGCCCAGTTTTAATCCGGTAATATTCATCTCCGCGATCTCGGAGGAGAAAAGGCAGAGAGCTACGAGATCGCGTAGCACCATCTGACACGCCTGGTTTGACCTAATTCTGCATTAATTACGGAGTATTAATTATTATTATTAATTCTAAACCTTAATTAGTTAATTATTATTATAATTTAGTTTTTAAATTAATTTGTATTTTAAGTTATATTTAGTTTTATTATATATAAAATTAATACTTTTATAAAATAAAAATATAAAAATAATATTTTTATAAAAATAAATAATTTTAGCAATTTTTTGTTTCTTTTTATAGATTGTATATGGTAATATTTGTATTTTTATCATTCGTAATTATAGTTTTAAGTTCTAGTATTTTGCCGTAGCTTATTTTTATTTCTAGAATTTTAGGCTTTACCGTAAAATCCCTTGAGTGCTATTTCTTTAGACTAAGATTTTGGTGCTTTAGAATTTTGCGACGTTGTTTATAAATTTTAGTGCCTTTTAATTTACGACGCGCTACTTTCTTATTTTTATTTTTCGACGCTTATTTTTTGACCTTTTATTTTTCGACATTTTTCGACGCGCAATCTTTTTCTTCCTTATTTCTCGACGCTCTAGTTTTTAGGACATATAATTTTTTCTATTTCTTCTCTAAAATTTCAAACGAAAAATTATTTTAAGTGGTTAAATTGATAGACATCAAAATTTTCTGGTTCGTAGTAATAGTTGGATTTATACGTGGACCGGGTTATTGGAGCCAAACAGTACTCAATTATATTGAGACCAAACGAATCCTGCCCCTCTGCTGCATCTTTTGGCTATTCGAAACGTGGGCAAAAGCAGAAAAGTCTATTATTTTGATAACTTATATAATTTTTCTTATTTTTATAACTAATAGGATATTCAGTGAATGCACCAAGCAAAACGTTCACCACCTTTTGTACGTTCACCACCCGTAATTCGATCAAGACATCTAGCAAATATTGTCGCCGTTGATTTTTCTTTAGAATCATCATCCAGTCGACCAAGTACTCCAATTCAAATTTCCAATAATCCATTTTTTGAACCCGACCTCACAATTGAGAATTCGGAGGATATTCAAGGACAATTCAGAGATCCTGAACCACTAATCTTTCCTCCGGAACCACCAATCATTCAAACAGAGATTATAGAGGAACCAACCATTAAATCAGAATCCTCTAGTGATTCAGAATCAACCATTCCAATCATGGAAAATCTGGAACCTCTAAGTATGGAAGACCGAATGAGAGCTAAACGCACTGGCCAAGGTCACGCAATTACTCAACCTGACATAAATGCGCCAGATTATGAAATCAAAGGACAAATCCTACACATGGTGACAAATCAATGCCAATTTAGTGGTGCACCGAAGGAAGATCCAAACGAACATCTTCGTACCTTTAACAGGATCTGTACTCTATTTAAAATAAGAGAAGTGGAGGATGAACAGATATATCTCATGTTATTTCTCTGGACTTTAAAGGGAGAAGCCAAAGATTGGTTAGAATCGTTACCAGAAGGGGCGATTGATACATGAGACGTTTTAGTTGAAAAATTTCTTAAACAATTTTTTCCGGCATCTAAAACCATAAGACTTCAAGGAGAAATTGTTACATTCGCACAAAAGCCAAATGAAACTCTATATGAGGCATGGACAAGATTTGGAAAGTTATTAAGAGGATGTCCGCAACATGGTTTAGACACCTGTCAAATAGTACAAATATTCTACCAAGGATGCGACATCACTACAAGGAAAGATATCGATATAGCAGCTGGAGGTTCCATTATGAAGAAAACCGCAACTGACGCTTATAAAATTATTGATAACACTGCTTCTCACTCACATGAGTGGCACCAAGAAAAAGATATCGCTAGATCATCTAAAGCAGCTAGAGCCGATTCTAGCCATGACTTAGATTCCATTTCCGCAAAGATAGATGCTGTCGAGAGATGAATGGAAAAGATGACTAAAGATATTCACTCAATATGAATTAGTTGTGAGCAGTGTGGAGGACCACATTTAACAAAAGATTGTCTCAGTATTGAACTAACAATGGAACAAAGAGAGAATGTTTCATACATAAACCAAAGGCCTGGAAATAATTATCAGAATAATTATCAACCGCCAAGACCAATCTACAATCAAAATCAGAATTATAACCGAAATGTTCCATACAACAATCAACAAGGTCCAAACAATCAACAAGTATCTAATAATACTTACAATCAGCAAAGACCTATTTTTCAAAATAAACCACCACAAACCGATGATAAAAAGCCAAATTTAGAAGACATGATGACAAAGCTAGTTGAATCTCAAACTCAGTTTTTCACATCTCAGAAACAAACCAATGAACAAAATGCTCAAGCATTTAGAAATCAACAAGCTTCTATTCAAAATTTGGAACAAGAAGTAAGTAACCTAGCAAGGTTGATAGGTGAAAGAAAACCGGGAAGTCTACCTAGTGATACAAATACTAACTCCCGGAATGAAACAGCTAAAGCCATTACCACAAGAAGTGGTATTACACTTAAACCACCTGAAATGCCTGTAATTTCTGATGAAGCTATTCCTACTCCACAAGAACCACAACCTGAACAAGATAAGGAAAAAGAACCGGTAGTTGAAAAGGTTAATGAAGATAACACAGTTAAGGCTAAACCTTATGTTAAACCATACCAACCACCACTTCCTTACCCGAGTAAAATGAGAAAAGAGAAACTTGAAGCCGAGCAATCCAAATTCGTGGATATGTTTAAACAAATAAATGTCAATCTTCCTTTCATTGATGTAATTTCAGGAATGCCTAGATATGCTAAATTCTTGAAAGATCTAATCACAAATAGAAAGAAAATGGAAGAACACTTGGCTGTTACTATGAATGCTAATTGTTCTGCAGTGCTATTGAATAAGATACCAGAAAAATTATCAGATCCAGGAAGTTTTACAATTCCATATTTTCTGGGCAGTCTTAGTTCAATAGAAGCATTGGCAGACTTAGGTGCTAGTATAAATTTAATGCCATATTCACTATACGCTAAACTAGACCTTGGAGAATTGAAACCAACACGAATAAGTATACAACTAGCCTATCGATCAGTAAAATATCCTAGAGGGATAATGGAAAACATGCTAGTTAAAGTTGGTACTTTAGTATTTCCAGTAGATTTTGTTATTCTTGATATGGAAGAAGATTCTCGAGTTCCTCTCATATTAGGAAGACCATTCTTAAACACAGCTAAATCAATAATAGACGTGTTTGGAAAGAAACTAACCCTAAGTATAGAGGACGAGAGTGTTACCTTTTCTGTTGATAGAGCCATGCAACAACCGCAATCTGCAGATGATACATGTTATTATATTCAAACTGTAGAATCACATGCAGAATTGTTAGAAGAATTTTCAGAATTACAAGGAACAGGAGAATGTTCTTTAGGAGAAGGAACTGAACCAATTGATGAAACTGAAATGTTAGCTACACTTATGGTTAATGGATATGAACCAACAACAGAAGAAATTCAAATGCTAAAAGAAGAAGACAGATATCGATATAAATCATCGATAGAAGAACCACCGACATTAGAGTTAAAGCCACTTCCAAACCATTTGGAATATGCTTATTTACATGGTGAATTTGAATTACCTGTAATAATATCGTCTTCTCTTACTGAAAATGAAAAATCTTAACTCATTTCTGTGTTAAAAGCTCATAAACCAGCTATTGCATGGAAAATTCATGATATTAAAGGAATAAGTCCTTCGTATTGCACACATAAAATCCTTATGGAAGAAGGTTATAAAACATATGTGCAATGCCAATGAAGACTAAATCCTAATATGCAAGATGTTGTTAAAAAAGAAATTATTAAACTGCTTGATGCAGGTTTAATTTATCCAATCTCTGATAGTCCATGGGTAAGCCCAGTTCAATGCGTACCTAAGAAAGGTGGCATGACTGTCATCACAAATGAGAAAAATGAGCTTATTCCTACTAGGACTGTAACAGGATGGCGTGTTTGTATTGATTATAGAAAATTAAATGACGCCACCAGAAAAGATCACTTTCCCTTACCTTTTATTGATCAAATGTTGGAAAGATTAGCTAGAAATAGTTACTATTGTTTTCTTGATGGTTTTTCCGGATATTTTCAAATTCCAATAGCACCCGAGGACCAAGAGAAAACCACATTCACGTGCCCTTATGGTAATTTTGCTTACAAACGCATGCCATTTGGACTTTGCAACGCCCCTGCAACCTTTCAAAGGTGCATGATGGCGATTTTTCACGACATCATAGAAGAATGCATGGAAGTTTTCATGGATGACTTTTCAGTCTTCGGTGATACATTTGAATCATGTCTAGTTAATCTTGAAGGAATGCTTATTAGATGCGAACAATCAAATCTAGTACTTAATTGGGAGAAATGCCATTTCATGGTTAAAGAAGGCATCGTCCTTGGTCATAAAATTTCAAAGGAAGGAATTGAAGTGGATAGAGCTAAAGTAGATGTAATTTCTAAACTTCCACATCCCACCAATGTTAGAGGAGTTAGGAGTTTTCTAGGGCATGCTGGTTTTTACCGACGTTTCATAAAAGATTTTTCTAAAATTGCCACTCCTATGAATAAACTCCTAGAAAAGGATGCTCCATTCATCTTTTCAGATGAATGCATCAAATCTTTTAATATTCTTAAAGAAAAACTCACTAATACGCCGATTATGATAACTCCAAATTGGAATCTACCGTTTGAACTAATGTGCGATGCAAGTGATTTTGCAATGGGAGCCGTTTTAGGACAAAGGATTGAAAAATGATTTCAACCTATATATTATGCTAGTAAGACGTTACAAGGAGCACAAACAAATTATACAACTACTGAAAAAGAACTCCTTGCCATTGTCTTTGCTTTTGACAAATTTCGTTCATATCTCGTTCTAGTTAAAACGGTGGTCTATACTGACCATTCTGCTCTTAGATACCTATTTTCGTAACAAGATGCTAAACCACGATTAATCCGTTGGATCTTACTCTTACAAGAGTTAGATATTGAAATCCGAGATAAAAAGGGAGCAGAAAATCTCGCCGCTGATCATCTTTCTCGTCTTGAAAATCCTGAATTAGAAGTTCTAAATGAATCGGCCATACAAGACAACTTTCCTGATGAATATCTATTGAAGATAGATAATAATGAAATTCCATGGTTTGCAGACTATGCAAACTACTTAGTATGTGGATTCCTTGAAAAAGGATTATCGTACCAAAAACGAAAGAAATTCTTTAGTGATATAAAACACTATTTCTGGGAAGATCCACATTTGTTTAAAAGTTGTCCCGATGGAATAATACGCCGATGTGTATTTGGAGATGAAGCTAGTCAAATCTTAAACCATTGTCACACAGGAACAAAAGGAGGGCATTATGGGCCTCAGCTAATATCAAGAAAAGTTTACGATGCTGGATTCTATTGGCCTACAATTTTCAAAGACGCACACCTTCTTTTGCAAATCCTGTGATGCTTGTCAAAGGGCCGGAAAAATAAGTCAACGTGATGAAATGCCACAAAATGTCATTCAAGTATGTGAAGTATTTGACATTTGGGGTATTGACTTTATGGGTCCATTTCCAAAATCTCATAATAATCTCTACATTCTCGTTGCCATTGATTATGTATCTAAATGGGCGGAAGCACAAGCTCTCCCAACTAACGATGCACGAGTTGTATTCAACTTCTTAAAACGTCTTTTTACAAGGTTTGGAACACCGAAAGATTTAATAAGTGATCGGGGTACTCATTTTTGTAATAATCAACTTGAAAAAGTTCTCAAAAGATATGGAGTAACTCATAAAATCTCCACTGCTTATCATCCACAAACAAGTGGACAAGTTGAAAATACCAACCGAGCTTTAAAACGTATTCTAGAGAAAACCGTAGGATCAAATCCGAAGGAATGGTCCATTAAATTGGAGGATGCACTCTGGGCTTTTAGAACAGCCTACAAAACTCCAATTGGAACCACACCTTTTAGACTCGTTTTCGGAAAAGCATGTCATCTTCCAGTAGAAATTGAACACAAAGCATTTTGGGCTTTGAAGACATGTAATCTTGATTTACATGAAGCCGGACGTTTACGATTAAGTCAACTAAACGAATTAGAAGAATTGATACATGAAGCATACGAAAATTCGTTAATCTATAAAGAAAGAACGAAGAAATGGCATGATAAAAGAATCAGAAGTTCAAAAGAATTTAAAGAAGGAGACAGAGTTCTTCTTTTCAATTCACGATTCAAGCTATTTCCTGGAAAATTGAAATCAAGATGGTCTGGACCATTTATAGTCAAAAGAGTTTTCCCATACGGAACAATAGAGTTAATAAATTCAAATGAGATTGAATTTAAAGTTAATGGTCACAGAGTTAAACATTACATACATGGTCCGATGGAAGTTGACAATGAAGTCAATCATAATTTCACCACCCAAGAAAATCTTCAAAATGAAAACATAAATATGTTATCAACAACATATGAAAAATCAAAATTGGAAAATAGGGAGGATTCAAATTGGAGTAATGAAGAAGAATTCTTATACAAACCTCCCATTCCAAGAAACGAAGAAAAATGTGAACAAGAAGTTCAAATAGAAGTGAAAGAACCAAGAATAGAACACCCGAAAAAGGTTTACAAACCAACTCGACTTACTAAAGCAGGAGACCCAGGTGAATTTATCATTTCTTGCTTGCTTAATGATGGTGCTGTATATAATGGACTGGCAGATTTAGGAGCAAGTGCAAATATTATGCCTCTTTCCTTATACAAAAGATTAGGTATGGGTAAATTAAAACCAACCAAAATAGGTGTTCAATCATTTGACCTAACCATTAGACACCCGGTTGGAATAGCAAATAATTTACTTGTTAACGTGGAAAGTTTGACCTTTGTTGCAAACTTCATAGTGATTAATATGGAGGAAAACCTTGATATTCCTCTAATTTTAGGTCGCCCATTTTTAGCAACCACCGAGGCGTTCATTGAAGTAAGAGAAGGTAGAATGACACTTAGGGATGGTGATAAATTGATCACCTTTGTGAACCGAAAGTTTAGATCTCCACCAACCAAAACTGTTAAACCAATAAAAACGCATAAGTGTGGGGAAGATGAAGAAACACTTAATGATGATCCAATCACAAAGAACCCCGTTAATGATACGAAATTAGATGAATCCGTTTTTAACAGTTCAACGAAGAAACTTTATAAACGGATTCACGATGCTAGGATTAAGGGAAACTTTAAGTTATGTAACCGATTACTATCCAATTTATCACCAAAAGAAAAGGCAATGTTAGTTGAATTTGTGAAAGTTACGGAGGAAATCAACAAATGGATTGAAGCAAAAGTCAGAGATATACAAGTTGTTGATGATCCAATTGAAAATGAAGTCAATCACAATTTTAACACCACATCTAACTAAGTGTGGGGAGGTTTGAATCTTTTTAGGGTAATATGTATTTCTGTTAGAGTTAGATTTTCAGTTTTCGTGTAATTCTCGAGAATGGAATCCGAATGGTCTTTCCCTAGCAGACCCTAAAGAACTAGTCTTCTCCCCCATTCTGAATTTTTATTTTTTTTTAGGTTTTACGAGATAAAGACTTCCTGTGAACTAAACCATGGTCTAATGCTACACGTTTTGATCACTAAACGTAATAATGACACCCTTCCAAGTGAATTGGTATCATTAATCAGAGGTAAATTGGACGGAGTAAGAAAAGAATCCAGGAACGAAAATAATAAGTTACATTTTGGTAAAGGAAAATCAAAATCTGCAGCGAAAAGAAGAGCACGACACCTTGAAAGATGTCACAAATGCGGAAAATGGTCACACGGAGGAAAATGCTCGGCGAATCAGACATATTCCAATACCGAGTTCGTTACTTTATGCAGAGATGGACCGTTCATATGTTTCGAAGAAAAATCATTGAATGCTTGAGGTTATGCCTATGTAGCTATGGAAAACCAATTAGTCCGACTATCTTATGAGTGGGCTAAAGCAGGTCACTAAGAATTCTTTCTCACAGGTAAGTTTGTATAGTTTTTATTTTTATTTTATTGCTTTTAGCCTTTTGATAATAAACGCTAAATCGTTCGCTATAAAGTATTAAATTGGTACTCAATAAAATTAGGTTTTGCGACCGAAATTATTGATATCATACAAAAATTTATTACATCACTGCGAAATTTACCGTTTATTCTTAAGGTATAAATATCTTTAATCAATCAACCCAAAATATTTCAGAAATTTGTCAGGAGTAAAACTAGGTAATATAACCGAAATTAATTTACCGAAAAGAGGGGCGTATATTTTTGATAATATTTGCTTGATTAAAGTAGGATAAAAGACCAAAAAGATTTTTAATTTTTAATTTTTACATTGTTTTTAAAATTACTATATATTAATATTAAAATAATATTGTAAACTTTTTAAAATTAATATATTTAAGTTTGTAAATATTTGAAAAATTTATGTTTTTAATATAAGTTTGTATGTATAAAAACAAAAATATAATATAAGTTTGGTATGAATTTTTAAAAAAATGAATTTTTAATTTTATGCATTTTAAATTTAAGTTTGGTGTGAATTTAAAAACAAAAATTTAATTTATTTTGCTAAGTTAAAAATGTGATTTTTAAAATTCGTCGTGAGTTGAAAACTAGGTCGTTGAACTGAAATTGCTCTACCCAAGGGAGGGACGAGAATTTTATTATCATTATTTTTAATCTTATTGACTTAAAGTATGCCAAAAAAATTAAAAAACCCAAAAATCTTAGTTTTTAAAACAATCGCTTCAAAAAGACAAATTTTAAAATTTTGTCGAAAGACGGACTAGGACAACGATCCGAAACGACCTCGTCCTAAATAACAAGAAAAACAAAAATTTTAAATTATGTAATTTCTATTTTAAAAGTTAAAGGTTTTATATATAAAAAAAAATAGGGTTTCGAGATCGCGGAGCCAGGAGGGTGTCCTCCTTCGAGATTGCGGAGATTAAAAATCCCAAAAAGCATAAACTGGTCGACAGACCAGTTTCATACACACAAACACCACATATTTCTGCGAAAAACTCACGAAAAAAACACACACAAATTGCCATTTTGCACAGTTTTTTTTATCAAATTTGTTGCTAAAAATTGATGTGGAGATTCCTACCTAGATCCCTTTCAAGAAGAATGGTAATTTCTACACCCCTAACACTCTTAAATTCGAATTTTTTTTTGTGTTCTTGAGCTATTTTTTTTAATTTGATTTTTGTTAATTTTTAGTGTAATTAGTGTTAAATTGTTGATATATTATGCATGTATAACCTAGATTGATGCTATTTAACATGATTTGAAGCCAAAAACTTCAAAATTTTTAGGAATCTAGGGTTTGTTTTCTTGAGCAATTTGAGGCTTTTTGATATAAACAGGTTATGGCCGATTTTTGTCATGAATTATTGCTAAATTAAGTAGTGTAACATGTTTAGGTAGCTAAATGATCAAAACTTTGATCCTAAACATGATTTTTGAGAATTAAAGTGGACTTTTTAAGTTTAAAATTCATGAACTTGATTAATTTGATATAAAAGCCATTTGAAACTTATTTAATTGCTAGTAATGATTATTTTGACATGTTATTTGAGTAGAATGCTTATAAACTTGGTAAACATTTTCATATATGCTTATTTGAAAAAGTGTAGAATTGTTAAAAATATTAAAATGAGCATGAGTTTAATATGGATTAAACATGTCATGTTAGTTATTTTTAATTGTTATTTTGCTAATACCAATGCATTTTTGGATGCACAATTCCTTTTTGTTTAATGTGTTTAGCAGAATGAACGAGGTGAATCTTCATCCGCGCCACAAAATTTGAATACTTATAATGAAAGTGACGAGGATCAAGATCTCAGTGAACAATACAAACAGAATCAACCGCACCCTTTTATTTCATTGTCGCGAGCAGTTGAAGCAAATCTACACCCTAACTTACGATTTGACAGATTTTGGATAGACTATCCAAAATATCAGAGGAACTTGAGCATTCTTTATCCCAAAGATGTTGAAGTGTCCAGGGTGATAGATTGGGTACCATTAGAGACAGTGGGATTGGCCGAGCCAATAAGAGAATTACTTACACAAAGGTATGGTAATTCTACTTTCAATGATTGGATTAATCTATTCACTATACGTAGACCTATGTATAAGGAATGGTGCGTTGAGTTAGTAAGTACTATTAAACTAAATGATGAAGTAACTAGTTTAACGGATAGAAGTTTTATTAGATTTATATTAGGAGGTGTGATGCGCCGTATGTCTTTATTATATATGGCTGAAGCTTTGTGTATTTATACGGGTGAAGAATTATTAACTGATGATTGTAGACAGTTGATAAGTAATGGTAGAAGGGTTGATTATGATTTTGATAAGAATGAGTTGTGGAGTATAATGACTAGCCATAATCGTTTTCGTGGAGGTCATTATTCTTATACAGATATAGATAGAGCCGAGCTTAGGGTAATCCATAGATTCATTTCCAACTCTATTACACAAAGGGGTAGAAATAAAGATAAAGTGACTGAAGATGATTTATTTTATCTGATGTGTATTAGAGACCCACATAGATTTGTAAATATTCCTTATTGTGTGGGCTATTATTTGTCGGATATGATAAAGGGAATACGAAACAATAGTATTATAGGAGGTGGTATTTTTGTGACTTTAATTGCCGAGTACCTCGGTGTGGATATTACTCGGGGAAGGGAGTTAGTACAAGTACCCATTCCTCGTGATCGGATTGATATGCGGGTATATGCTGGTGTAAAGGTTTTGTTGAAAAATAATGTTGCACTTCCATATCAAGGGAATCATCCACAGGTAGAAAGAGGTCAACAACAAGGTAATGTGGGAGGAGGAAACCAAATGACCGATATACAAAGAATAATGTCCCAAACTGAATACCAACGGGCTATGCAACAAGAATTTCAGGCTTGGCAATATCATCAAGAATATATCAAAGCCTATTTAGCATCCCAAGGTAGAAACTACATTCCTACTGAGCCAGTCTATTTTCCTCCGTGGACTGAGGATACGAGACCACCTTTTCCTACCTATGAACCATTTCAAGCATATCAAGACAGATAAAATGAACCATGGAACCCCTACTGGTTTCAAAATCAACCCTACTTTACTTACTCTTATTTATCTTATTTATTTGTAATGTTGCTATATTTAATACTTATGTTGGTATTGTATTAGTTTTTATAATTTTATAACTTTTATTATTATATTTTAATAATTTTTAAATGTGGGGTAATATACAAAACTTCAAAAATATGTATATATGTTTGCAATTTTATGTACACAACAGGGTAAAACAACGTATTTTCAAAGACTGGCATTAAGTTCAGCAAAAGCTACTAATTTTGACGACAAGATGCAAAATAAATGTGATGAAACAACAAACGGAATGAATAAATGATGTGCACCATTTATCATTCAACAAACAAACAACAATATGTTTGGAAACTTTGGTAAAATTTAATCGTTTTTCTACGCTAATCACCCTCAATAATTTAAATTGTTACTGATTTCTTGCAAATGAGGGCATTGCAAGATCTTAAGTGTGTGAAAAAGCACTTAAGGGATTTTACGGCAAAGCCTAAAAATCTAAAAATAAAAATAATTATGGCAAAAACTATATTAAAACTAAAAACGAGCAAAAAATACAAATATTATGAATAAACGAATAAAAAGATACAAAAATATAAAAATAAACTTAAAGTTGTAAAAAGTACAATTTTTATAAAAATATTATTTTTATATTATTTATTTTATAAAACTATTAATTTTATAATTTATAAAACTAAATTAAACTAAATATAGAAAATAAATAAATAACACTAAAACTAAATATTAAAATATGTAAAACCTAATTAGGGTTTTATAATTAATAATAATACTCTGTAATGATTGCTGTTTTAGGTCAACTGTGGCGTGTCAGAGACCCTCATGCGATCGCATGAAAATTTGCCTTCGGGCTCATGCGATCGCATGGGCTAGGGTTTCGGGCCAGTATATAGGCTGCTACAGTACGGGCCGAGTAATTATATATTTTTTTTTCTATTTTCTGTTTTAATATTTATATAAAATATATATATATAAATTGAATAAAAACTATATTTTTACAAACTAAAAATAGAAATATAAATATTTTATAATTTATATATTTATCAAACTCTTAAAAATATAAATATATTGTTATTTTTTTATTTTTTATGTTTTTGAAAATTTAATATTTAAAACGTATATTTTTTTTATACAGAGAACTAAATAAATCTTTTTTTATATATATAGCGTTTCGCTTCCGGCGTTTTAGTTCCCCGACAGAGACGCCAAAAATACTTGATGTGTGCGAGGTGTACTAGGAAATAGTATTATTTTTACAACGAAATACTATTTAATTCGATACAATTTTACACAAGATATTTATTTATTTATAGAATGGATATACCTAAACCTTGCTACAACACTTATAGGCAGTGTACCTAATCGTATAGTAGTGTAGTTTTTAGTAAGTCCGGTTCGTTCCACAGGGATCTTTTAAAATAAGCTTAACGCTATATTTTTAACTTATAATTATAAAAATACAAAAATATATAAATAATATTATTATTATAAAAAGGGGGTTTTTACCGTTTAATGACCGGTTTGTCGATTTTAAAACTTTAGTCTCAGTTAAAACCTAATGTAAAATATTAAATATATAAAAGACTTAATTTAAAGCGTAAAGTAAATAACGATAATGAAATTGCGATAAATAAAAGTGCGATAAAATAAAATTGCGATAATTAAAGAGTACGATAATTAAAAATGCATTTAAATAAAATGAAAATAAATAAAAGTGCGATAATTAAAAGTGCAATTAAATATGAAATATATAAATTATGCTTATTTAAACTTCTGTAATCATGATGTTTGACGTGTTGATTTTACTTTTATTACCATGGGTTAATTGTCCTTTGTCCTGGATATTCGATATGTCCATACGGATTTGTCCATAATAGTCCATCAGTCATAAATATAAAGTGCGAAAGTCTTCGTCAAATTATTCTTATTCCCGAAGTCAAATATTCCAACTAATTGGGGATTCGAATTGTAACAAGGTCTTAATACTTTGTTTAATGAATACACCAGGTTATCGACTGCGTGTAAACCAAGGTTTTACTACTTTGTTAACAATTACACCAATTACCCTTGAATGTAATCCACCCCTGTTTCAACAAGTCTATTAACTATTAATCCAGTTCCGTGTCCGGTAAAATGAACAATTATTGGTATTTATAGATATCCCGCCCACCGTGCCCAGTCAAGCGTATGTGGTTATATATAAATACGTCAAATTATAAGTCTATATATTAAATTAACGAGGTATCATTTAGTTAATATAAAACCCATTAATAGCCCATAGTCTAATTTTCACAAGTGTCGTTCTTTTATTCAAACCCCAATTATGGTACAAAGTCCAATTACCCAATTTTAAATATTTTAGCCCAACATCATGATTACTTCGGCTTAAATAAGCATAATAATAACTTAGCTACGAGACATTAAATTAAAAATAACATTAACCATAACTTACAGTGATTAAAAATAGCGTAGCGTTACACGGACAGAATTTCGACTTACACCCTTACAACATTCGCTAACATACCCTTATTATTAGAATTTAAAATTAAAATTAAAATTATAATATAAATATATATATATATATATATATATATATATATATATATATATATATATATATATATATATATATATATCTTACGAGTGAGTAAGAAGGAAGAAAAAGATGTGTTTTAGGTTCGTGCAAAGCTTGCCTTTTATAGGCATGTGGCCAGAAAAAGGCCTCCATGCCATCGCATGGTTTTATAACTGCCAGGCCATGCGATCGCATGGCCTGCTTTTCCTGCTCACATGAGCTTGTTTCTTCTGCCGACGGTTTATAATAATATATATAATATATAAATAATTTTAAGAATTATTTAAATATTATATTATATTCGTGTGCATAGTTGACTTGTAATTTTTAGTCCGTTGCGTCGAGCGTTGAGAGTTGACTTTGGTCCCGGTTCCGGATTTTCGAACGTCCTTGCGTACAATTTAATATCTTGTATTTTGCGTTTCGCGTCTTGTACTCTTGTAATTTTGAGACGTTTCTTATCAATAATTGGAACCACTTTGATTGTACTTTGTACTTTTGAGCTTTTTGGTCGTTTGCGTCTTCAATTCGTTGAATCTGTCTTTTGTCTTCACCTTTTATTATTTAAACGAATATCACTTGTAAATAGGATAATTGCAACTAAAAGCTCGTCTTTCTTGAGGGATAATGCTATGAAATATATGTTCGTTTTTCGCATTATCAAATATTCCCACACTTGAGCGTTGCTTGTCCTCAAGCAATATAGTCTTGAAATAAAAATACTAGAATCACTTCTTTATTCTTCACACTTTGTACATCAGTGATTTCTATACGGCGGTATAAACAATGGTAGCAACGATGTGGTTTAGAGTCCCACATGACTATAAAAATTTAGATCCTTAAGGAAATTGGATCTTTATGAAAACATTTGATCTTTTGAAAATTAAATCTAGCTTTTACCCTAGATAAATTTTCCGGAATAACCCTTCACCGGTGTTTGCAAATTATTTTTGTGGGTTTGGTGGGTTTCAGATTTGAAAATTTTAGCTCAAAATTTGTGGTTTTGTGTCACCCACTTGCTAACCTTGTATTAGGAAAGCAACACATCCAGTATACTTGCTCTGTATATTACCTTTCGGTAAACTACCGTTCGGTTGTAAAGGAAAGCGTTGAACAAGCAACTGTTAAGGCAATGTTCCCGGACATGCTTTTAATTATGGTCTATAACGTGTCGGATGCATTTACTATCCTTGGTAGGAGCAATAGTAAAGCTCACCCTTATGGTTTTTCGATTTGGCACAAGGTCCTGTCTTCGACCATACTATGCAACCACCGTTCTTACGGTTGACACCCGATTTGGTTTAGGTGACCTAATGAATTCCAGGTGAATTCCTAGGATTTTACGTTCAATGGTAATGGACGCATTAAAAATGGGTTTTTCCAGAAAACAAATCGGTTTGTAATTTTGATCAAAATTTTTTATCGTTCAAGCTCGAGTTTAGATATCATTAAATTCCATGAGTTTGTAATTCTCAATCTTTAAAGTCAATCTCTAGGATTGAGTAATATCAGGCTTAAAAGCTGATTTTTGATCTTTAAGGAGATTATCCTTTCTGGGGATCTGATTCATTAGTCTTATCTAGCTAATTTGCACGGCGTCCTCCCCATTTTACAAGACATATCCTCTAATGGTTAGGATAAGTCTGACCACTTGGCGACCCTGTTTGATGCTGAGGTCCGTGGATTTCCTGCTGATTTTAGTGATGACTTTTCTAGATTTTTCGTCAACCTACAGCTGGTCTGGACGACAACTTCATGACCTAAATCAAGAAGCGCGTTTCATTTTCAGAAGACTTTACTTCCTTTTAATGATGGAATTGATTCATCGTGTAGCTCCATCTTTGTTTCAAATATATTACAGTAAATCGGGTGAAACTGATTAGTTTAGTCTAAAGCAAAAGCATCTTCAGTTATTTGTTACAGAAATATGTGATATATGTTCAAAATAACTTGATAAATTTTTCCCACACTTGGCTTTTTATTTTCTTTTATTTGCCTTTTTATTGTCCTCTATTCCATTTTAAATGAATTCTAACATTTTGGTTTGTTTCTCAATTTATGTCCTTTCCGAGGTAACAATAATTTCGGTGTTAACACCTAGTTTTATCGTTCATAAATATGTATAAACATGATTTTGAGTTCATTTAATTGAAAATTTTAAATTTTTTTACTAGAATTGGGTAGTCAGTATATAAGACTAGGGTTGTTCTTTATTATCAGAGAGCACTAGATTCTAATACAACTACTGCGTTACTAGTATTTCTAATGGTAACCAAGTGTTTAAATTTAAAATTTTAAAAATCCAAAAGAATTTAACCCCTTCCCACACTTAAGATCTTGCAATGCCCTCATTTGCAAGAAATCAGTAACAATTTAAATTATTGAGGGTGATTAGCGTAGAAAAATGATTAAATTTTACCAAAGTTTCTAAACATATTGGCGTTTGTTTGTTGAATGATAAATGGTTCACATCATTTGTTCATTCCGTCTTGTTGTTACATCATATTTGTTTTTCGTTTTGTCGTCAAAAATACTAGCTTTTGCTGAACTTAATGCCAGTCTTTGAAAATGCGCTATTTTACCCTATTGTGTACATGAAATAAAATACATACATACAAATATAAACAAGCATGTTAATTTGAAATGGGACTTAAAATCCTACTTTCAAATCAAATATAAAATATTAGTAAAAAATAAAAAATATTAAACAATACATTAATGTATCACAATATCATATGTTTCAACATAAATAAATAGAAATAATAAATAATAAAAATCATAGAAATCACCAATAGGAACTATATCAATCTGGATAGGGGTTCCAGTTCATGTCGTCGTCTGGGTTCCATGGTTGGTGATAGGTGTACTGGTAGGCCTGGTTAGGGTCGTTGAGAGTATATGGTGGTCTAATCTCGGTCTGGTGTGGAGGATAGTAAGCGGGTCGGGTCGGAACGTAGTGATCCTGAGGTGACAGCCGACTCATAATCTGACGCTGATGATAGTCCCATCTATCATGCTGTCATTGCCTGGAATGCTCGTAATCATTCCGGGCTTGCCACTGCTCCATCCGACGAAATCTCTCCGTGTTTGTCATATCTACCTCATCTATATGTTGGTAGACGTCAGTCATAGCCTCCCGAATGACATCCCTAATGTCATCCGCTTCCTCCATTTCCTCGTCTGATCCTCTCTCTACCTGTGAATGACTACCTTCATAGGGTATTGCCTGGTTGCGTCTACTCTTCAATACCTTAGCACCCACATAAACCTTCAATCCTAAAGGCTTGACCTGTTCCCTACATTCCAAAAGCCCTTGGTCCTTATCTACACCTAAATACTCTCCAATGAGAGCAACAAAAATACCTCCTCTAATTATCCCCCCTTCCTGTATTCCTTCAACCATCTTAGATAAATAAAAACCAACACAGTAGGAGATATTAACAAAGCCTCTTGGGTCTCGAATACACTTTAGGTAAAATAAATCATGTAAGGTCAATTTTTCCTTGTTGTGACCTCTCTGTGTAATCGAGTTAGCCAAAAATCTATGAATTATACAAAGCTCGACTTTGTTAATATGTAAGTAGGAGTGTTTTCCTCCCAGTTTAAAAACATTATAGTTTGACATACGCCTCCATACGGCGTTCGCGTCAAAATTTCTATCTACCCTTTCACCACGATAAATCAAATTCATACAATCGGGTAGTAGCAATTCCCTAGGAGTGTAAATCTATAATGCCCTGGTCATGTTCAGCATGGACATCCTGTACATCCTACGGCCAAGTATAAACCTAAGAAAACTTCTATCATCTAACCTATCTACATCTACATTTAACGCTATAGTACTCATCAGCTCAACACACCATTCCTTATATACAGGCCTACGAATGGTGAATAGACGTTCGCAATCGGAAAAAGAAGAACTGCCATACCTTTGGATCAGATGGAGTCTAACTCGGTTAACTAGTTGGACTCTTTCCAAAGGATCCCAATCGATTACTCTTGGCACCTCTACATTTTTCGGTAGCAGTTTGAATTTGTTACTTTGATATGATGGGTAATCTCTCCAGCTTCTATCGAATCTAAGATTAGGATGCAACGTGTGTTCAGGAATTGTTGGGTATTCTACTGGTGGATGCATCAGAAATACTGTGAAGGCATCAACAAATTGTAGCAGATCATAATAAGATACGTGTTGATCAGGCTGTTGTTGTGGTTCCTGTTGTTGTTCCGGTTCAGGTTCATATTGCATTTCAGGTTCAGGTTCTGGAGCAGGTCGTCTAGATGATGATGATGAACCTCCAGTATCAGTATTAGTAAATCTCTGCAAAACACATTAAAGACAAAATTTGTGCATCCAAATATGCATTAGTGTTAGCAAAATAACAAATTAACATAATTACAATAACATGTTAAATCAAAATTAAACTTATACACATTTTCACAATTTTAACAATTCTACATTTTTTTCAAATAAGCATATATGAAAATGTATACAAAGTTCATAAGCATTTAACTCAAATAACATGTCAAAATAGTCATTACTAGCAATTAAACAAGTCTCAAATGGCAATTATATCAAATTTATCAAGTTCATGAATTTTAGACTTAAAAAGTCTACTTTAATCTCCAAAAATCATGTTTAGGATCAAAGTTTGGATCATTTAACTACCTAAACATGTTACACTACTTAATTTAGCAATAATTCATGACAAAAATCGGCCATAACCTGTTTATATCAAAAAGCCCCAAATTGCTCAAGAACACAAACCCTAGATTTCTAAAATTTTTGAAGTTTTTGGCTTCAAATCATGTTAAATAGCATCAATCTAGGTTATACATGCATAAAATACTAACAATTTAACTCTAATTATATTAGAAATTAACAAAATCAAATTAGGTAAATTATAGTTCAAGAACACTAAAAATCAAATTTAAAGAGGTTTAGGAGTGAAATTGTTACCCTTTTTGATAAACTCCTTATCAAATTCATGTTTAGAGCGGATTGTAGCAAGAAATTTGGTGAATTTTGGTGAAAAAATGATGAAATTTGAGAGGGTTTTGGGAGAGTTTTCGTGTATTGTGTGTGTTGTAGTGAAGAGCAGAGCTCGCTGAACTTTTGTTCCTGAGCTGAAATCCAGCCTCATGCGATCGCATGAGGTTGCAGTGCAAACCCCATGCGATCGCATGGGGTTCGGGTACAGTGATTTTCACTTTTTTTTTTTAATAAAAATCTTATAACTTTTAAAACATATGATTAACTTAAATTTTAAAAATTTGTTTCTTTTTAGGATGAGGGCGTTTCAGATCTTTGTCCTAGTCCGTCCCTCGACAAAATTTTAAAATTTGTCATTTTTAAGCGCGGTTTTAAAAGTAAAGATTTTTGGGTTTTTTTAAATGTTTTTGGCATACTTCAGTCCAATAAGATTAAAAATAATGATAATAAAAGTTCTCGTCCCTCCCTTGGGTAGAGCAATTTCGGTTCAACGATCTAGTTTTCAACTCACGACGAATTTTAAAAATCATATTTTTAACTTAACGAAATAAAGTAAATTTTTGTTTTTAAATTCACACCAAACTTAAATTTAAAATGCATAAAATTAAAAATTCATATTAGTAATATTAAAAATTCATACCAAATTTATATTATATTTTTGTTTTTATACATACAAACTTATATTAAAAATATAAAATTTTCAAATATTTATAAATTTAAATATATTGATTTTAAAAAGTTTATAATATTAATTTAATATTTATATATTAATTTTAAAAACAAAGTAAAAATAAAATTAAAAATCTTTTTGGTCTTTTATCCCACTTTAATCAATCAAATATTATCAAAAATATACGCCCCTCTTTTCGGTAAAGTAATTTCGGTTCCATAACCTAGTTTAACTCATGACGAATTTTTGAAATATTTTGGGTTGAATGATTAAAGATATTTATACCTTAAGAATAAACGATAAATTTCGCAGTGATGTAATAAATTTTTGTATGATATCAATAATTTCGGTCTCAAGACCTAATTTTATCGAATACCAATTTAATACTTTATAGCGAACAAATTAGCGTTTATTATCAAAAGGTTCAAAGCAATAAAAATAAAAATAAAATCTGTACAAACTTACCTGTGAGATAGAATTCTCAGTGACCTGCTTTAGCCCACTCATAAGATAGTCGGACTAATTGGTTTTCCATAGCTACATAGGCGTAACCTCGAGCATTCAATTTTTTTTCTTCGAAACATATGAACGGCCCATCTCTGCATAAAGTAACGAATTCGGTATTGGAATATGTCTGATTCGTCGAGCATTTTCCTTCGTGTGACCATTTTCCGCATTTGTGACATCTTTCAAGGTGTCGTGCTCTTCTTTTCGCTGTGGATTTTGATTTTCCTTTACCAAACTGTAACTTATTATTTTCATTCCTGGATTCTTTTCTTACTCCGTCCAATTTACCTCTGATTAATGATAACAATTCACTTGGAAGGGTGTCATTATTACGTTTAGTGATCAAAGCGTGTAGCATTAGATCATGGTTTAGTTCACAGGAAGTCTTCATCTCGTAAAACCTAAATAAAAATAAAAATTCAGAATGGGGGGAGAAGACTAGTTCTTTAGGGTCTGCTAGGGAAAAACCATTCGGATTCCATTCTCGAGAACTATACGAAAACAGAAAATCTAACTCTAACAGAAATACATATTACCCTAAAAAGATTCGAACCTCCCCACACTTAGTTGAAATTGTGATTAACGTTATTTTCAATTGGATCATCAACAACTTATATATCTTTGACTTTTACTTCAATCACTTTGTTGATTTCCTCCGTAACTTTCACAAGTTCAACTAACATCGCCTTTTCTTTTGGCGATAAATTGGATATTAATCGGTTACATAACTTAAAGTTTCCCTTAATCCTAGCATCGTGAATCCGTTTATAAAGTTTCTTCGTTGAACTGTTAAAAACGGGTTCATCTAATTTCTTATCATCAACGAGGTTCTTTGTGATTGGATCATCATTAAGTGTTTCTTCATCTTCCCTACACTTATTCGTTTTTATTGGTTTAACAGTTTTGGTTGGTGGAGATCTAAACTTTCGGTTCACAAAGGTGATCGATTTATCACCATCCCTAAGTGTCATTCTACCTTCTCTTACATCAATGAATGCCTCGGTGGTTGCTAAAAATGGGCGACCTAAAATTAGAGGAATATCAAGGTTTTCCTCCATATTAATCACTATGAAGTTTGCAACAAAGGTCAAACTTCCCACGTTAACAAGTAAATTATTTGCTATTCCAACCGGGTGTTTAATGGTTAGGTCAAATGATTGAACTCCTATTTTGGTTGGTTTTAATTTACCCATACCTAATCTTTTGTATAAGGAAAGAGGCATACTATTTGCACTTGCTCCTAAATCTGCGAGTCCATTATATACATCACCATCATTAAGCAAGCAAGAAATGATAAATTCACCCGGGTCTCCTGCTTTAGTAAGTCGAGTTGGTTTGTAAACCTTTTTCGGGCGTTCTTTTCTTGGTTCTTTCACTTCTATTTGAACTTCTTGTTCACATTTTTCTTCGTTTCCTGGAATGGGAGGTTTGTATAAGAATTCTTCTTCATCACTCAAATTTGAATCTTCCTTATTTTCCAATTTTGATTTTTCATATGTTGTTGATAACATATTTATGTTTTCATTTTGAAGGTTTTCTTGGGTGGTGAAATTATGATTGACTTCATTGTCAACTTTCATCGGACCATGTATGTAATGTTTAACTCTGTGACCATTAACTTTAAATTCAATCCTATTTGAATTTATTAACTCTATTGTTCTGTATGGGAAAACTCTTTTGATTATGAATGGTCCAGAACATCTTGATTTTAATTTTCCAGGAAATAGCTTGAATCGTGAATTGAAAAGAAGAACTCTGTCTCCTTCTTTAAATTCTTTTGAACTTCTGATTCTTTTATCATGCCATTTCTTCGTTCTTTCTTTATAGATTAACGAATTTTCATATGCTTCATGTCTTAATTCTTCTAATTCGTTTAGTTGACTTAATCGTAGACGTCCGGATTCATGTAAATCAAGATTACATGTCTTCAAAGCCCAAAATGCTTTGTGTTCAATTTCTACTGGAAGATGACATGCTTTTCCGTAAACGAGTTTAAAAGGTGTGGTTCCAATTGGAGTTTTGTAGGCTGTTCTAAAAGCCCAGAGTGCATCCTCCAATTTCATGGACCATTCCTTCGGATTTGATCCTACGGTTTTCTCTAGAATATATTTTAAAGCTCGGTTGTTATTTTCAACTTGTGCACTTGTCTGTGGATGATAAGCAGTGGAGATTTTATGAGTTACTCCATATCTTTTGAGAACTTTCTCAAGTTGATTGTTACAAAAATGAGTACCCCGATCACTTATTAAAGCTTTCGGTGTTCCAAACCTAGCAAAAAGACGTTTTAAAAAATTGACTACAACTCGTGCATCGTTAGTTGGGAGAGCTTGTGCTTCCGCCCATTTAGATACATAATCAATGGCAACGAGAATGTAGAGATTATTATGAGATTTTGGAAATGGACCCATAAATTCAATACCCTAAATGTCAAATACTTCACATACTTGAATGACATTTTGTGGCATTTCATCACGTTGACTTATTTTTCCGGCCCTTTGACAAGCATCACAGGATTTGCAAAGAAGGTGTGCGTCTTTGAAAATTGTAGGCCATTAGAATCCAGCATCATAAACTTTTCTTGCTGTGAGTTGAGGCCCATAATGCCCTCCTGTTGGTCCTGTGTGACAATGGTTTAAGATTTGACTAGCTTCATCTCCGAATACACATCGGCGTATTATTCCATCGGGACAACTTTTAAACAAATGTGGATCTTTCCAGAAATAGTATTTTATATCACTAAAGAATTTCTTTCGTTTTTGGTATGACAATCCTTTTTCAAGGAATCCACATACTAAGTAGTTTGCATAGTCTGCAAACCATAGAATTTCATTATAATCTATCTTCAATAGATATTCATCAGGAAAGTTGTCTTGTATGGCCGATTCATTTAGAACTTCTAATTTAGGATTTTCAAGACGAGAAAGATGATCAGCGGCGAGATTTTCTGCTCCCTTTTTATCTCGGATTTCAATATCAAACTCTTGTAAGAGTAAGATCCAATGGATTAATCGTGGCTTGGCATCTTGTTTTGAAAATAGGTATCTAAGAGCAGAATGGTCGGTATAGACCACCATTTTAGCTAGAACGAGATATGAACGAAATTTTTCGAATGCAAAGACAATAGCAAGGAGTTCTTTTTCAGTAGTCGTGTAATTCGTTTGTGCTCCTTGTAACGTCTTACTAGCATAATATATAGGTTGAAATCGTTTTTCAATCCTTTGTCCTAAGACGGCTCCCGTTGTAAAATCACTTGCCTCGCACATTAGTTCAAACGGTAGATTCCAATTTGGAGTTATCATGATCGGTGCATTAGTGAGTTTTTCTTTAAGTATATTAAAAGATTGATGCATTCATCTGAAAAGATAAATGGAGCATCCTTTTCTAGGAGTTTATTCATAGGAGTAGCAATTTTAGAAAAATCTTTTATGAAACGTTGGTAAAAACCGGCATGCCCTAGAAAACTCCTAACTCCTCAACATTAGTGGGATGCGAAAGTTTAGCAATTACATCTACTTTAGCTCTATCCACTTCAATTCCTTCCTTTGAAATTTTATGACCAAGAACGATGCCTTCTTTAACCATGAAATGGCATTTCTCCCAATTAAGTACTAGATTTGATTGTTCGCATCTAATAAGCATTCGTTCAATATTAACTAGAAATGTTTCAAAAGTATCACCGAAGACTGAAAAGTCATCCATGAAAACTTCCATGCATTCTTCTCCATGCATTCTTCTATCATGTCGTGAAAAATCGCCATCATGCACCTTTGAAAGGTTGCAGGGGCGTTGCAAAGTCCAAATGGCATGCGTTTGTAAGCAAAAGTACCATAAGGGCACGTGAATATGGTTTTCTCTTAGTCCTCGGGTGCTATTGGAATTTGAAAGTATCCATAAAAACCATCAAGAAAACAATAGTAACTGTTTCCGGCTAATCTTTGCAACATTTGATCAATAAAAGGTAAGGGAAAGTGATCTTTTCTGGTGGCGTCATTTAATTTTCTATAATCAATACAAACACGCCATCCTGTTACAGTCCTAGTAGGAATAAGCTCATTTTTCTCATTTGTGATGACAGTCATGTCACCCTTCTTAGGCACGCATTGAACTGGGCTTACCCATGGACTATCAGAAATTGGATAAATTAAACCTGCATCAAGCAGTTTAATTATTTCTTTTTTAACAACATCTTGCATATTAGGATTTATTCTTCGTTGGCGTTGCACATACGTTTTATGACCTTCTTCCATAAGGATTTTATGTGTGCAATACGAAGGACTTATTCCTTTAATATCATGAATTTTCCATGCAATAGCTGGTTTATGAGCTTTTAACACAGAAATGAGTTGAGATTTTTCATTTTCAGTAAGAGAAGATGATATTATTACAGGTAATTCAGATTCACCATGTAAATAAGCATATTCCAAATGGTTTGGAAGTGGCTTTAACTCTAATGTCGGTGGTTCTTCTATCGATGATTTATATCGATATCTGTCTTCTTCTTTTAGCATTTGAATTTCTTCTGTTGTTGGTTCATATCCATTAGCCATAAGTGTAGCTAACATTTCAGTTTCATCAATTGGTTCAGTTCCTTCTCCTAAAGAACATTCTCCTGTTCCTTGTAATTCTGGAAATTCTTCTAACAATTCTGTATGTGATTCTATAGTTTGAATATAATAACATGTATCATCTGCAGATTGCGGTTGTTGCATTGCTCTATCAACTGAAAAGGTAACACTCTCGTCCTCTATACTTAGGGTCAGTTTCTTACCAAACACGTCTATTATTGCTTTAGCCGTGTTTAAGAATGGTATTCCTAATATGAGAGGAACTCGAGAATCTTCTTCCATGTCCAGAATAACAAAATCTACTGAAAATACTAAAGTACCAACTTTAACTATCATGTTTTCCATTATCCCTCTAGGATATTTTACTGATCGATCGGCTAGTTGTATGCTTATTCGTGTTGGTTTCAATTCTCCAAGGTCTAGTTTAGCGTATAGTGAATACGGAATTAGATTTATACTAGCACCTAAATCTGCCAATGCTTCTATTGAACTAAGACTACCCAGAAAACATGGAATTGTGAAACTTCCTGGATCTGATAGTTTTTCTGATATCTTATTCAACAGCACTGCAGAACAATTAGCATTCATAGTAACAGCCGAGAGTTCTTCCATTTTCTTTCTATTTGTGATTAGATCTTTCAGAAATTTAGCATATCTAGGCATTCCTGAAATCACATTAATGAAAGGAAGGTTGACATTTATTTGTTTAAACATATCCAAGAATTTGGATTGCTCGGCTTCAAGTTTCTCTTTTCTCATTTTACTCGGGTAAGGAAGTGGTGGTTGGTATGGTTTAACATAAGGTTTAGCCTTAACTGTGTTATCTTCATTAACCTTTTCAACTACCGGTTCTTTTTCCTTATCTTGCTCAGATTGTGGTTCTTGTGGAGTAGGAATAGCTTCATCAGAAATTACAGGTATTTCAGGTGGTTTAAGTGTAATACCACTTCTTGTGGTAATGGCTTTAGCTGTTTCATTCCGGGGGTTAGCATTTGTATCACTAGGTAGACTTCCCGGTTTTCTTTCACCTATTAACCTTGCTAGGTTACTTACTTCTTGTTCCAGATTTTGAATAGAAGCTTGTTGATTTCTAAATGCTTGAGCATTTTGTTCATTGGTTTGTTTCTGAGATGTGAAAAACTGAGTTTGAGATTCAACTAGCTTCGACATCATATCTTCTGAATTTGGCTTTTTATCATCGGTTTGTGGTGGTTTGTTTTGAAAAATAGGTATTTGCTGGTTGAAAGTATTATTGGATACTTGTTGATTGCTAGGACCTTGTTGGTTGTTGTATGGAACATTTCGGTTATAATTCTGGTTTTGATTGTAAATTGGTCTTAGCGGTTGATAATTATTCTGATAATTATTTCCAGGCCTTTGGTTTATGTATGAAACATTCTCTCTTTGTTCCATTGTTAGTTCAATACTGAGACAATCTTTTATTAAATGTGGTCCTCCACACTGCTCACAACTAATTCGTATTGAGTGTATATCCTTAGTCATCTTTTCCATTCGTCTCTCGACAACATCTATCTTTGCGAAAATGGAATCTAAATCATGGCTAGAATCGGCTCTAGCTGCTTTAGATGATCTAACGATATCTTTTTCTTGGTGCCACTCATGTGAGTGGGAAGCAGTGTTATCAATAATTTTGTAAGCATCAGTTGCGGTTTTCTTCATAATGGAACCACCAGCTGCTATGTCGATGTCTTTCCTTGTAGTGATGTCGCATCCTTGGTAGAATATTTGTACTATTTGACAAGTGTCTATACCATGTTGCGGACATCCTCTCAATAACTTTCCAAATCTTGTCCATGCCTCATATAAAGTTTCATTTGGATTTTGTGTGAACGTAACAATTTCTCCTTGAAGTCTTATGGCTTTAGATGCCGGAAAGAATTGTTTAAGAAATTTTTCAACTAAAATGTCCCATGTATCAATCGCCCCTTCAGGTAACGATTCCAACCAATCTTTGGCTTCTCCCTTTAAAGTCCAGGGAAATAACATGAGATATATCTGTTCATCCTCTACTTCTCGGATTTTAAATAGAGTGCAGATCCTATTAAATGTTCGAAGATGTTCATTTGGATCTTCCTTTGGAGCACCACTAAATTGGCATTGATTAGTCACCATGTGTAGGATTTGTCCTTTGATTTCATAATCTGGCGCATTAATGTCAGGTTGAGTAATTGCGTGACCTTGGCCAGTGCGTTTAGCTCTCATTCAGTCTTCCATACTTAGAGGTTTCAGATTCTCCATAATTGAATTTGTTGAATCTGAATCACTATAGGATTCTGATTTAATGGTTGGTTCCTTGACAATCTCCGTTTGAATGATTGGTGGTTCCGGAGAAAAGATTAATGGTTCAGGATCTCTGAATTGTCCCTGAATATTCTCCAGATTCTCAATTGTGAGGTCGGGTTCAAAAAATGGATTATCGGAAATTTGAATTGGAGTACTTGGTCGACTGGATGACGATTCTAAAGAAAAATCAACGGCGACAATATTTGCTATATGTCTTGATCGTGTTACAGGTGGTGAACGTACAAAAGGTGGTGAACGTTTTGCTCGGTGCATTCACTGAATATCCTATTAGTTATAAATAAAATATAAAAATTATATAAGTTATCAAATTAATAGACTTTTCTGCTTTTGCCCGCGTTTCGAATAGCCAATAGATGCAGCAGGGAGCCAGAACCCTTTAAATCGGAAGCTCACAACTCAGCCACTAACAAATCCAACTATTACTACGAAGCAGAAAATTTGGATGTCTATCAATTTAACCGCTTAAGATAATTTTTCGTTGAAATTTTAAAGAAATTTAGAGAAGAAATAGAAAATTCTATGTCCTAAAAACTAGAATGTCGAGAAATAAGAAAGAAAAAAGAGCGCGTCGAAAAACGTCGAAAAATAAAAAGTCGAAAAATAAAATAAGAAAGTAGTGCTTCGAAACGTAAAAAGGAACTAAAAACTAAGAATTAAAAGTTACGTCTAAAGGTATTAAAGCTTAAAGGAATTCTATATCCAAAACGGCAATAACTTAAAAAGGTACTAAAATATAAAAATGGCGTCGCAAAATTCTAGAGCACCGAAATCTTAATCTAAAGAAAAAGCACTTAAGGGATTTTACGGCAAAGCCTAAAAATCTAAAAATAAAAATAATTATGGCAAAAACTATATTAAAACTAAAAACGAGCGAAAAATACAAACATTACGAATAAACGAATAAAAAGATACAAAAATATAAAAATAAACTTAAAGTTGTAAAAAGTACAATTTTTATTAAAATAATATTTTTATATTATTTATTTTATAAAACTATTAATTTTATAATTTATAAAACTAAATTAAACTAAATATAGAAAATAAATAAATAACACTAAAACTAAATATTAAAATATGTAAAACCTAATTAGGGTTTTATAATTAATAATAATACTCCGTAATGATTGCTGTTTTCGGTCAACTGTGGCGTGTCAGAGACCCTCATGCGATCGCATGAAAATTTGCCTTCGGGCTCATGCGATCGCATGGGCTAGGGTTTCGGGCCAGTATATGGGCTGCTACAGTACGGGCCGAGTAATTTTATATTTTTTTTTCTATTTTCTGTTTTAATATTTATATAAAATATATATATAAATTGAATAAAAACTATATTTTTACAAACTAAAAATATAAATATAAATATTTTATAATTTATATATTTATCAAACTCTTAAAAATATAAATATATTGTTATTTTTTTATTTTTTATGTTTTTGAAAATTTAATATTTAAAACGTATATTTTTTTTATACAAAGAACTAAATAAATCTTTTTTTATATATATAGCGTTTCGCTTCCGGTGTTTTAGTTCCCCGACAGCGGCGCCAAAAATACTTGATGTGTGCGAGGTGTACTAGGAAATAGTATTATTTTTACAACGAAATACTATTAAATTCGATACAATTTTACACAAGATATTTATTTATTTATAGAATGGATATACCTAAACCTTGCTACAACACTTATAGGTAGTGTACCTAATCGTACAGTAGTGTAGTTTTTAGTAAGTCCGGTTCGTTCCACAGAGATATTTTAAAACAAGCTTAACGCTATATTTTTAACTTATAATTATAAAAATACAAAAATATATAAATAATATTCTTATTATAAAAAGGGAGTTTTTACCGTTTAATGACCGGTTTGTCGATTTTAAAACTTTAGTCGCAGTTAAAACCTAATGTAAAATATTAAATATATAAAAGATTTAATTTAAAGCATAAAGTAAATAACGATAATGAAATTGCGATAAATAAAAGTGCGATAAAATAAAATTGCGATAATTAAAGAGTACGATAATTAAAAATGCAATTAAATAAAATGATAATAAATAAAAGTGCGATAATTAAAAGTGCAATTAAATATGAAATATATAAATTATGCTTATTTAAACTTCTGTAATCATGATGTTTGACGTGTTGATTTTACTTTTATTACCATGGGTTAATTGTCCTTTGTCCTGGATATTCGATATGTCCATACGGATTTGTCCATAATAGTCCATCAGTCATAAATATAAAGTGCGAAAGTCTTCGTCAAATTATTCTTATTCCCGAAGTCAAATATTCCAACTAATTGGGGATTCGAATTGTAACAAGGTCTTAATACTTTGTTTAATGAATACACCAGGTTATCGACTGCGTGTAAACCAAGGTTTTACTACTTTGTTAACAATTACACCAATTACCCTTGAATGTAATCCACCCCTATTTCAACAAGTCTATTAACTATTAATCCAGTTCCGTGTCCGGTAAAATGAACAATTATTGGTATTTATAGATATCCCGCCCACCGTGCCCAGTCAAGCGTATGTGGTTATATATAAATACGTCAAATTATAAGTCTATATATTAAATTAACGAGGTATCATTTAGTTAATATAAAACCCATTAATAGCCCATAGTCTAATTTCCACAAGTGTCGTTCTTTTATTCAAACCCCAATTATGGTACAAAGCCCAATTACCCAATTTTAAATATTTTAGCCCAACATCATGATTACTTCGACTTAAATAAGTATAATAATAACTTAGCTACGAGACATTAAATTAAAAATAACATTAACCATAACTTACAGTGATTAAAAATAGCGTAGCGTTACACGGACAGAATTTCGACTTACACCCTTACAACATTCGCTAACATACCCTTATTATTAGAATTTAAAATTAAAATTAAAATTATAATATATATATATATATATATATATATATATATATATATATATATATATATATATATCTTACGAGTGAGTAAGAAGGAAGAAAAAGATGTGTTTTAGGTTCGTGCAAAGCCTACCAAAAAGGCCTCCATGCGATCGCATGGTTTTATAACTGCCAGGCCATGAGATCGCATGGCCTGCTTTTCCAGCTCACATGAGCTTGTTTCTTCTGCCGACGGTTTATAATAATATATATAATATATAAATAATTTTAAGAATTGTTTAAATATTATATTATATTCGTGTGTATAGTTGACTTGTAATTTTTAGTCCGTTGCGTCGAGCGTTGAGAGTTGACTTTGGTCCCGGTTCTGGATTTTCGAACGTCCTTGCGTACAATTTAATATCTTGTATTTTGCGTTTCGCGTCTTGTACTCTTGTAATTTTGAGAGGTTTCTTATCAATAATTGGAACCACTTTGATTGTACTTTGTACTTTTGAGCTTTTTGGTCGTTTGCGTCTTCAATTCGTCGAATCTGTCTTTTGTCTTCACCTTTTATTATTTAAACGAATATCACTTGTAAATAGGACAATTGCAACTAAAAGCTTGTCTTTCTTGAGGGATAATGCTATGAAATATATGTTCGTTTTTAGCATTATCACTGAGTTTCTAATGAAACGTGATGGTGGTTCACAGTAGATCGTACCATCATCATGTGTCATGTTACATAACCTTTTCATTCTACATAACTCCTGAACATATCAAGAAAATGTATTCTTGATGGTTCTATCTTCCGTGATGTTGATAAATTTGAAAATCAAATCGTGCTATCACGTTTCTTCCTGCCTAGAACATTATAATCATTCGAAACTCTATATCTACAAATTTTGGACTATTATTCGCTTGTTGTAGAATCGGGACGAGAAAACAAAAGCATGAAGCTCTGAAAAAAAGGTATAAATCGCAGCAAATAAAAAAAGAGCATTAACTGTGAATGACGATAATTATAGAAGACGGAAGCAGGGACTCTAAAATATAAGAGAAAATATAAAGCCCAATAACAACACGGAGGTTACAAACCATGGATATTAATACGAATAACAATATAAAGACACGGTATAATTAAGAATAGTATCACCTCAAGGTAATAGTAGAAGTAAACAGATTCTTTTGATGGAAGATTGAAAAGAAGGATGACAGAAATGATAATTAGAAAAAAAAAATCAAGGATTAGAACTGGATTAAGCATTTTCACAATCTTTTGGATGTATGAACTAAGAAAGAAAGTATAGGAATGGTGAGAATAATAAAATGGAAGAGGTAAATTTATAATGGAAACATCCGACAGAGCAATCGAGACAGATGATCGCATTTAATTAAAGAGATCTTAATTTTCATAAATCCCGAAGAATCAGATCTTATAGATTTCCTAGATTTTTTCTTTTAAATCTTTTGAATTCCGAAATTCAACCCGGACTCTGTCAAAAGTTAAGATGAATCTTTACTTTCCTATTTCACTCTTTGGTGATAGCTTCATTCGTACTCTTCGAATAATCGAATTATTTGTATCCATATTACTCAATGATGATAAAACTCAATTTATCAACTCATATTCGTCATGAAAACATTTTTATTGTTAGCCATGACCACCTCACTCAAATTTCGAGACGAAATTTCTTTAACGGCTAGGTACTGTGATGACCCGGGAATTTCTGACCAAATTTAAACTTAATCTTTATATGATTTTGACACGATAAGCAAAGTCTGTAATGTTGAGTCTCAAAAATTTTGAACTGTTGTTATACAATCAAATACCCTTTGAATATTATCGACGATTCACGAATTATTGTTTGTAAATAAATAAATATATATATATATATATATATATATATATATATATATATATATATATATATATATATATATATATATATATATATATATATATATACAATGATACATAGATATTATTTTGAACTAATAAAATGCACTCCAATCAATTGAAATTATTAATGAGAAAATAAAATATAGAATAAATAAGTTACTATTAAAATGTATATATATTTATATTCTGAATATAAATAATATTATATGTATTGTAAATTATAAATATAAAATATTTAAAATAAGTTATTATATGAATATATATATAATATTAAAATAAATCTATATATATGATTTCTATAAATAATTATTATAACATTGTAAGGTATAAATACTAAATATTTAATAAATGGTATCATATAATGAAATAATTATTAAATAAACGTATTTAATAAATTTTAATATTAATATAATAAATGTGATCACAAATTAAAAATATAATTGTTGCACTAACATTATTAGTATTACTTTCATTAGTAGTATTATATTGGTATTACTAATACAACTATATATAAAATGTAGATGTTAAATACTAAATATATGTTATTATAGATATAACTATTAAATATTACATAACTAGTAAATTGTAATATTAAATGTAACTACAAGATTAAAACATAAATATTATGTTAATAATGTATTATTACTTTCATCAAAATAAATAGTAATATTGAAATCTATTAAGAAGATTATACGTATAGAAGTAAAATACATGTAAGTTGTTATGTTAATATTATTATTATTATTATCATTAGTAAATAATACAATTTATTATTATCATTAACATTAATAACATTATTATTATTATTTTTATTCTTTTTAGTATCATTATTATTTACCATTATGAATGTAATTATTATTACTATTATATTTAGTTATATGGTTATCTTTAAAATTACCATTATCATTAAAGTCATTATTAATATTATAAATGCTATTATAAAGATAATACAAAATATTATTTTTATCATTGTAATATCATATTTAAGAGTGTTATTAATAGTTATTTTCATTAGTAGTAGTTGCTAGGATTATTATTAATTATTATTTTTACTATTATAATTATTATTATTAATATTACTATTATTAATATAATTATTTATGTGAATTCAGAATATGAGAATGGATTCTGTTAAATACCACGATTGGATTTTTTTGAGACTTTTGCATCACCTACTACTCAAGAATCCTAAGCTTGTCGATTCCAAACCACTATAATACAACACCCAGTACAATTCAGTTATAAATCACGTTCAATTTATATATTTATTATTTTTATTTTTGTACCCATTGTCTGACTAATCCAGTATCCTTTTTTTTATTTATAAAAACAATCCAATTAGGTGTTTAGGAATTCGTTCACCCTCTTCTCATCTAACATAAGTGATACGTTTCATTCAGCTATTTTAATTCGATCCCATTTAACAGAATATTAGGAAAAACTGTTTGTGTTCTCTGTTCGTGATGAAATTTTGTCAAAAGATCAATTTCGAACGAAATTTAAAATCTACAGGTGCAATCATCTTTGAAATCCCCTACTCAAACTACCTGTAAAGTTTCAGAATTCAATTCGTTCTATTGAATCTGAATTTCGAAGTCAAAGTTATTTTTCAAAAAGTCAACAGATTCGTTCTTCGCAAAATTCGTTCTTGTTTTTATGTTTCAGATCCAATTAAGTATTCAGAAAGTTTATAACTGATAATTAGAACCTTTTTCAAGAAGAAAACGTGGTCTGAAAACATCTTAAAAATCAAAATGAAAAATGGGTTGATCATCGTAACAGTTAGGCTGCTGCTGCTTCTTTTTTTTTCTTTTTTTTGTGAACTATTAATCTAGTTTATCCCATTAAATCGTTTATGATTTATTTGTTCAATCCTAAAATCCATTTAAATGTTTTAAGGTTATGGTTATGGTTAATTGTACTCTGGTCGATCGAGATGGGGAAGAAGAAACCGTGAAGACAGAAATATAAGTTATATAAAAATGAATTCGGATTATAACAGAAGAGAAGACATAGAGGGTTGGTTTGGGTGCATCCTGGGTTAGCGAGGGGTTGCGGGTTCGATCCTTGTCCATGGCAATTATTTTTTTCTTTGAAGGCTTTTAAGGTAGTATTCATTTATTATTATTATTATTAATATTATTATTATTATTATTATTATTATTATTATTATTATTATTATTATTATTATTATTATTATTATTATTATTATTATTATTATTATTATTATTATTGTTATTATTGATTGATATTATTATTAAGTATTAGTATTATTATTATTATCAGTTAGGATTAGTATTAATATCATTATCGAAATTATTATTATTATAAGATTATTAAAGTTTACCATTGTTATGATCATTATAAGTATTATTATTATTATGATTATGATTATTATAATTAGTGTTATTATGAAAATAAAACAAGTTATTATTAGTGTTATTATCAATTTTAATGAACATAAGTATTATTACTAATATTATCATTATTATTATAAGAATAATTATCTTTATTAGTATTATCATCATTAATATTAATATTAAGATTATTATTAATATTACCACTAATATGATTATAAGTATCATATGAATATTACTATTAGGTAACTGCTAAAATCATTATCATAACTATCATTAACAGTAAAATTAATACTTTTATAGTTATTATCATTAATATCATTATTAGTATTATCACTAATAAAAATATTAATATTAGTGCCTTTACAAGAAAACTTAAGTATTATAATTATTATAATTTTACCATATTTAATATTATTTTAGTATTATTACTACTTTTCAAACAAAAGATATATATAAATAAATATATATTTAATATACAACATAATAAAATTTATATTTTTATATATTTATATATACAAAATGAAAATATGAAGATATATACATATTATTAATATAAATATGACATAACTAATAAATTCATATATATACAATTGTTCGATTGCAAATATGTGTATTAATATATATACAAATGATATAGGTTCGTGAATCCGAGGCCAACCCTGCATTGTTCCATTTCGTCGTATGAATATTTTTACTACAAAATATTGTAGAGTGAGTTTCATTTACTCCCTTTTTAAATACTTTTGCAATATATATTTTTTGGGACTGAGAATACATGCGCTGTTTTTATAACTGTTTTACGAAATAGACACAAGTAATCGAAACTACATTCTATGGTTGAATTATTAAACCGAATATGCCCCTTTATATTAAGTCTGGTAATCTAAGAATTAGGGAACAGACACCCTAATTGACGCGAATCCTAAAGATAGATCTATTGGGCCCAACGAGCCCCATTCAAAGTACTTGATGCTTTAGTACTTCGAAATTTATATCATGTCCGAGGGAGGATCCCGGAATTATGGGGATATTCTTATATGCATATTGTGAATGTCGGTTACCAGGTGTTCAATCCATATGAATGATATTTTTGTCTCTATGTATGGGACGTTTATTTATGAGAAATAAAAATCTTGTGGTCTATTAAATTGATGGAAACGATTATTTATGTTAAACTAATGAACTCACCAACCTTTTGGTTGATACTTGAAAGCATATTTATTCTCAGGTACGAAAGAAATCTTCCGCTGTGCATTTGCTCATTTTCGAAATATTACTTGGAGTCATTCATGACATATTTCAAAAGACGTTGCATTCGAGTCGTCGAGTTCATCAAGATTATTATTAAGTCAATTATAGTTGGATATATTATGAAATGGCATGCATGTCGTCAACTTTCGTTGTAAAGAAAGATTGTCTTTTAAAATCGAATGCAATGTTTGTAAAATGTATCATATAGAGGTCAAGTACCTTGCGATGAAATCAACTGTTGTGAATCGTTTATAATCGATATGGACTTTGTCCGGATGGATTAGGACGGGTCTCTACAACGGATACGATATCGAAGTTCAGTCCAATGAGGTTTGATGTTGAGAAATTTGATGGGAGGATCAATTTTGGCTTATGGCAGGTTCAAGTTAAGGATGTGTTGATTCAGTCTGGTTTACACAAGGCATTGAAGGGTAAACCCACCCTTGTTCCTGGCAGTGATTCTAGCAGTAAGTTCGATGAAGAAGAATGGGATGATATGGATTTGAGGGCAGCAAGTGCGATTCGTTTGTGTCTTACAAAGAACGTGCTTGCAAATGTGCACGGGTTATCAACGGCAAAGGAGCTTTGGGTTAAACTAGAGCAGTTGTACCAGGGCAAGGGCATCTCAAATTGGTTGTGTCTTAAAGAACAATTTCATACTCTGCGTATGGATGGGGGTTCAAAGATTTCAGATCATCTAAGTATTCTTAACGGTATTGTTTCAGAACTGGAGGCTATTGGAGTTAAAACGGATGATGAAGATAAAGCTTTGAGGTTGATATTATCTTTATCATCGTCCTATGAGCACATGAAACCTATTCTAATGTACGGGAAAGAAACGTTGAAGTTTGAAGATGTTACTAGCAAGCTCCTATCCGAGGAGAAAAGATTGGAAGGTAACGGAGTCTCGTCATCAGAAGCTACAGTACTGTTGTGTTCGAATAGGCAGAAGAGAAACTCTAGAAAGAATCTGACATGCTGGAAGTGTGGGAAGACTGGACATGTAAGGGTTAATTATCCAGGTGGAGCTAATTTGGCAAATGGCTCCAAAGGCGCTAATGATGTCTCCGTTGTTACGGAGAGTGATGAATTCCTCTGAAGTCACGTCATCTTCATGGTGTGTCCGCGCCACCATGGAAAGGGATGTTCGTTAGTGGTTCCACAAATTGCACATGGGCATTGGTTTGGCGTTGATGTAAGGTTGTGTGGTGGAAACTGATGTTGTAGCTGATGAAACTTCCAGGGAAAGCCAAACAGGAAGTTGCACCATAACTGTTCAGCTGGTTATACAACATGTGCCGAGGTGAAATGCTTGAAATGTGATATTCTAAGTGTGATACTCTTTATGGTGGGGTATGATAATTCTGTTTAGAGCTATGATTGTCTATTATGACAATGATTGTCGGGTCTTGACAATGTTCGATGAAGATGCAAGTTTGGGAGAAAATGTCAACGGCATGAAGATGAGGATCTTGAAGTTGTCGTCGAGGAAGCGTCTACATCGGTTATCCTTGCAATATGGAAGCATGGTTACCTTCTTCTATTCAAAAGGTGGAGATTTGTTGGATATAGTTTTGGTTAGAAGAATTGGATATGGTTGCATAGTATTTGTGAAGGATGTTATCCCACATAGGTGGGAGGAAAAAGTTGGAGGGGACTTGCTTGGCTATAAAAGAGGGATTAAGTCTGCATTCCAAATTGCACCAATCAATACACTTTAAGTATTTGATTATTTCTTTCTTTCTTACCCTTGTTTGAGAGTTGTATTAGTTAAATATTTTGGAGAGTGTAGTTGGCTTAAGAGAGTCGTCTATATCATTGTAACAATTTGTGATATAGTGTATTTCTCTCTTTGGGGGCCGGTGGTTTTTCTCCTGTTTTGTAGTTTTCACGTTAAATCTTGTGTTGTGTATTGTTTTTATTTCTTTACTATTATTGTTGGGCTGGGTGGTGGGAATTAGTGAGACCGTAATTGCCCAACAAATTGAAGTTGATGTAGATAATTGTGATGGTGTTTGCTCTATCCATACAATCATCCGATTATTCTGATTTCCGAAATGGTATGTGATTTTATGATTTTTTAGAGATTCTTTGATTAAAAATACGTTATCAATTAACCCTATTTCAGTTAGGGTTTATAATTTTCAGTTATAATAAGTGTTAATTTAATTAAGGATACTGAATTTTGTTTCAACAACTTAATAAACGCAACAAAAATATTGCAACATATGATATGCTTCAATGTATTTGTATGGTTGATATGGAGACAAGTAAGTGGCTTTGCAATTTTCCTTATGCGTTAATTTCTATTTTTGATTCTTGAGTTTCTTATCAAGTTTCATATTATGGAATGACCGCCAGAAGACTAAATTGCCCATTTAAGATGTTGCCATGTTGTTGGTGCACCAGGATTTAAACTATACTGATGTGTGTACTTTTTTTTTCATTGGTTTATGTTTATGATGATAGGTAGACGCAGCAGGAGTTGCTATTATTCTTCTTCTTCATCTTATTCGTTGAATGCTTCTATGCTATTTTTGTTGAATTGGTTTCTACCTAATTTGCTTCATTGTATTCTCGATCGGTAAATGTCATATAAGTTCTATCTCATTCTTGGTCTACTAATTACTATTCTTATTAATTATTAATTTATTTATTGTGTAACTAATTTTGTTTGAACAACATTTGGTGGATTGAAGTAAACACATGAGCATTTTCCAGTTGCTGTTCTTCTTCTCGCATTGCAGGTATAAAAAATATATCAAAACTTTAATTTAGAAATTTAGATAACACTTTTATTTGTTTGATAATATTGTCATCTATATTCAGGTTGCATCTCTTCTTCGAGATTATCGAGAAATGCTCCAGGAGTTTTAATAGCTAAGGTGTATTTTCTATAATTCATTTCAGTGAGGCAATGGTGTATTACATTCATATTTTTTTTTATTGTTGTGTTGTTTTGTTTTTATATTTGCAATTGTTTGAAAGCTAATATGCAGTTTGGTTGCGGTTAATAAAATTGGCTCACTGTCTGAGGAAGTCTGATCATGGTTAGATGCTTCTCATCTTGAGGTAGTACTCTTCTTTGTATTTGATGTTATTGCCTCTTTGTTTATCTAATTAATTAGGTTTGTTGTTGGAATTTGTCATACAAATTAGTGGTCTTTCATTCACATTTGTGATTAGTAGCTTATTTTGTAAATTCCATCGTAGTTACCTAATTAGTTTAATTATCTTATATTTCGTTGGGTATTGTTAAAAGATTATACGAGGTGGTGATTGACATGCTATTTAATTAGTTTACTCATTTGGTGTTTTTTTTTTTATTTATATTGAGATATGGTACGTTACATTGTTGTTTGCACATAATTCATGTTTCATGTTGCTAACTATCTTATTACGAAATATGGAATAAAAAGTGATATGAGTTTGGGTCGAAAAAACATCTTTAGCTGGTCAAATGGGTAAGGAGTCCGAAATTGCGAAAACTACTATTTTATTTTTTGGGAAATGTTGCACATCCCAATACTTGTGAAGTGTGTATACTTTATTTACAAGTGTTACTTTGTCGAAAAAATTTCATCTTTTGCTCACACATGAGAGTCTAAGGTGTTTGGCTTGTTGAAACACAGGCCATAAACAAATCGAAATTAAAGTACCAACAGAAAGCAAATTCTAATTATTTTAGTATGCAAGGAAGAAAGAAGGGAAACACAATAAATACAGCAGACTATATCATTTCTTTACTAAATGGTCAGGAAGGGGTAGAAGATTTGGTTTTTTCACATGAAGACCATCGGTGATGCAAATGCTGCTATGGAAAAGCTAAATGCAAGGTGAGGCTATCTTGCTATAGCTAGACTAATTCACCGTAACAATTGGTAAGTTCATAGCAATACTTGTTCAAAAGTTTCCATAAACAAAACTTACAAAGTTACATTGTACTACCTCGTCAAAATGTGGCATTGACGTGCTGTATTACTAGAGGTCAAAGTCTGATCGATGCAAGCTATATGCAACGTTTTTCAAAGTAATAGTGACATTTTATTCAAAATCCAAGCTTTTATAATACTTAGAGAAAACCAACAAAGTACTAATCAAAACCAAATGTATTTAAAATGAAAAGACATAATGTCACTATCAAAGTTTAAACAAATCTTCATTCCAAATGCATGACCTCTACTGCCTTACTAGCTAGAGCGGAAACATTTCCTAATTACCTGAGAATAAACATGTAAAAACGTCAACACAAAGGTTGAGTGAATCATAGGTTTAAGTAGTATAGAGTGTAGAGCATAGACCACAAGATTTGTTTGTTTGCATGCTTTGCCGGCATCTTTAAAAATATAAAAAGATTCTATAAGTTTGAGCACCCGGTAACCAAGTCTTAACGTTTGTTTAGTACCCATGTTTTTAAATACACTTAACCAATGTGTACTACCTCAAATAGTATACGCCCGTTTTGTGCTAGTGTGACTAGCCCGGACGGGGATGTCAAGCCCTATGGATCCATATACACCTATTCGCGCCCACCAGTTCATAAACTGGTAGTTACTAGTTACCAAAGCTAAGAGATTTTCGGTTATAACTCAGCATAGAATGTAAGTTTAGCACTTGTGTCTACATTGTAAAACATTAAAAGACATGTATTCTCACCCCGAAAACAGTTAAAAAGTTGGGGCTATGACTCACCTTATGAGCGCAGTAAACAGTATGATAGTAAATTGCAGAGGTAGTCCAAAGTTGTCAACCTATCATCATTAGGTTTAAGTTAGTTGGATCATCATGGTCATCATCATCATCATTATAGTTATGTGTTGGATATATATGTTCATATATATTACGGTGTCCTTTCTAGAGTTTACACAGTTTAGATGTTGCATAACTCAAACGATCCTCGTTGCTATCAAGTAAGTCAATGGACAGCCAGATGTAACCGGGGGCCAGGACTCTTAATCCGACTTTAAGTCGTGACATTCGAGATCCATAACCATATCTCAAACTGGAAACCTAGACACCATCCATGACCGTAAGTAGCGGTGAGTCTCGTGAAAGTCATACGTTATTTGTTTGTGATTTTTAATTCCACGTATGTTCTAGTGAGTATAGGAATACATCACTTGTTTATTTCCGTTTCGATATAGATCATATATTATATTATTCTTTAATAATATTTAAGTCACATTATACTTTCTTATTTCTTTCCATATATATATATTTACACACATACACATATACTTCTAATTATGTGGTACGTATATATGTATCTACATTTATACATGCATGCACTCATGTATACTTGTATATCTACATATACGCATCAACATAATATCAACATAATCTTCCATATATATATATATATATATATATATATATATATATATATATATATATATATATATATATATATATATATTTATATGTTTCACATATACACAATATCATATCCATACTCAATCATATTTGTTATAATGTAAGTATTATCTTTAAAGTTTAATTCATAACTTATACTTAATAATATTAACTTAATAATATTATCATATTCATTACTATTAACTTCTCATTCTTATCACGATTCATTATCACTTAATAATTCAATATTGTCTTCTAAATAATCTTCCTATTATTCATAGTGATACAATTCTATTAATACTTATAAAAATCTTAAACTTACATCTTAATATACGTATACACTTTTGTTTTCCAATTCTTCTAAGTCTTTTTAACCATGCTCATATTCATAATAATCATTAGTTTATCATCTTCAGTGTTCTTAATCATAAACTTAAAGAATTTAAAAATATAGGAAGTATTATTAGTTCATGGGTTAACAAAGTACCTACCTTATGAGTGTTTCAAGCAAGAAAAGGGTAATGTTTGAGGGTGGTGATGAAACCTAACAGCAACAGGAAAAAGTAGCAGCAAAAAGCAACCAAACAGTAGCGGTTCGTGGTGGTTCTTGGCGGCGGACAGCGGCAGCAAAATGCAGTAGCGTTGGGGTGATTTAGGGACTGTTTTGGGTGTGTTTTGGTGCGCAGAAACAGCAGCAAAGTGGCTGCAAGTTGGCGGTTTGTAGGCTAATTTTCAGCTGCAAAAACAACAGCAAAAGTGATGGTGGTGGCGACGGTTGTAGCTGCAAAAAGGGCAGCAGACAGGGCGGTGATGGAGGCGGTTTTGGGTGGTGATTTACAGCAGAAAAAGGATGTCTTTTTGGGCAGTTTTGGGGTCGGTTGGGCTGCAGAAAAACGCAGCAGCAGCATGAGCAGGAGAGGGGCTGTTGTGGTGGCCGGAGGTGGTAGTGATGGTTCGGTGGTGGTGGCCGAAGGTGGTAGGGTGGTGGTGCTTGAGGGTGACGAAAGTTGGAGAGGGAGAGGAGAGTTTTGAGTGATTTTTGTGAGGTGACTTGTGAATGGGAATGAGTAGATTAGGAGTGTTTATATAGGGTAGTAATTAGAGGTGAGTTAGGATTAGTATGGAGTTAGGATAAGGCTTAGGAAATTTGAAGAACATTAGGACTCTAGGTGTTTAGGATAGGATTTAAGTCTCATAATAAGGCTAGGAGTCCTTAAGGTGATTCTAGAGTTTAGTGTTGGGATTAGACTAAAACTAGTTCAAAGTTAGGATAAACTTGATTAGGATTAGGAGAGGAAATTTGGAATTATCTTTTAATATTATTATTATATTTTATTTATTATTATTTTTTAAATAGCCGATTATATATATATTATTTATATTTTTTTCGGTTTATATAATATATATATATATATATATATATATATATATATATATATATATATATATATATATATATATATATATATATTAATTTTTATCATTTTAATTAATGTGCATTTTAGTCCCCGCACATTTTATTCGCGTTAGTCCTTCGTTAAATTTTTATTGATGATGACGAGCCATGATTGTTAGTTTAGGTAACCTCGTTACCCATTTCATTACTTTCATTAGTTTCAATTTTCTAACCATGTTCGTTTGTTTTGGACCACCTAAGTTTCAAGTTCGTTCGTAAAAAAAAAAATGATCGAAAAAGTTGGGGTGTTATAGTACCTACCCGTTATTAGAAATTTCGTCCCGAAATTTGGTCGTTGCCGTCATCTGGCGTTTCATTTGCAAATAAATGAGGATATTTCTCTCTCATGTGATCTTCACGTTCCCACGTAGTCTCGGGTCCTCGAAGTGCGTTCCATCAAACTTTGACGATTGGTATTCTACTTTGATGAAGTCCTTTGACGTTTCGGTCAATGATTTCCGCGTGTTTTTCAATGAAGTTCAGTTTGTCGTCAACTTGGATTTCATTAAGTGAGATGATAAGGTCCTCTTCCGTTAAGAACTTTTTCAAATTCGACACATGAAACGTATCGTGTATTCCAGCGAGTTGTTCAGGTAATTCTAGTCGATAGGCCACTGGCCCAATACGTTCGATGATCTTGAAAGGCCCTACATATCTTGGGCTCAGCTTTCCTCATTTGCCAAAGCGTATCCCACCTTTCCACGGTGACACCTTTAGCAGTACCATGTCGTTTTCTTGGAATTCTAACGGTTTTCTTCTGACGTCAGCATAACTCTTTTGACGACTTCGGGCTATCTCTAGCCTTTGCTTAATCTTTACAATGTGTTCGGTCATCTCGTGGATGATCTCGGGACCAGTCAATTGTTGGTCACCCACTTCATTCCAACAGATTGGCGATCTACACTTACGCCCATAGAGTGCCTCAAACGATGCAGCTTGGATACTTGAATGGTAGCTGTTATTATATGAAAACTCGGCTAATGGCAGGAATCGGTCCCATCCTTTTCCAAAATCAATAACACAGGCTCGTAACATACCTTCGAGCGTTTGAATCGTTCTCTCGCTTTGTCCATCTGTTTGCGGATGGTAAGCAGTACTCATGTCTAACTGCGTTCCCAAAGCTTCTTGTAACGACTTCCAGAATCTAGAAGTAAAATGGCTATCTCGATCTAAAATAATAGAAACAGGCACACCATGCCTTGAAACAACTTCCTTCAAATACAACTGGGCAAGCTTTTCCATCTTGTCAGTTTCCTTCATCGGTAAAAAGTGAGCTGATTTGGTGAGACGGTCAACAATCACCCAAATCGTATCATAGCCATTAGCAGTTTTTGGCAACTTCGTAATGAAATCCATAGTAATCCGTTCCTACTTTCACTCAGGAATCTCAGGCTGTTGCAGTAGCCCAGAAGGTTTCTGGTGTTCAGTTTTAACTTTAGAGCAAGTCAAGCACATGCCCACATAGGTAGCAATATCCGCTTTCATTCCAGGCCACCAATATAACATTTTTAAATCATGATACATCTTGTCAGCGCCTAGGTGAATCAAATACCTTGTCTTATGTGCCTCATCAAGCACTTTCTTTCTTACTTCGCCAATTTTTTGGACCCAAATTCTTCCGGCAAAATGACGACTTCCATCTCCTTTAATTTCGAACTGTTTGTCTAAACCTCTAATAGATTCTTCCTTCTTATTTTCTTCTTTAAGCGCTTCAAGTTGGGCATCTCGAATTTGTGTAGTCAAATTAGTATGGAAAATCAGATTTAAGGCTCTAACTCGTAAAGGTTTAACCCTTTCTTTCCGGCTTAGGGCATCAGCCACCACATTTGCTTTACCAGGGTGGTATCGGATGTCGCAATCGTAATCATTTAATAACTCAACCCAGCATCGTTGCCTCATGTTGAGTTGTTTCTGGTTCAGAATATGCTGCAAACTCTTATGATCAGTAAAGATGGTACACTTGGTTCCATAAAGATAGTATCTCCACAATTTGAATGCGAAGATCACTGCACCAAGTTCTAAATCATGTGTGGTGTAGTTTTGTTCGTGGATCTTTAGTTGACGGGAGGCGTAAGCAATGACCTTTTGCCATTGCATCAAGACACAGCCAAAACCGTGGCAGGATTGATAATGCTAAAAACGAACATATATTTCATAGCATTATTCCCCAAGAAAGACAAGCTTTTAGTTGCAAATGTTCTATTTACAAGTGATATTCGTTTAAATATTAAAAGGTGAAGACAAAAGACAGATTCGACGAATTGAAGACGCAAACGACCAAAAAGCTCAAAAGTACAAAATACAATCAAAGAGGTTCCAATTATTGATAAGAAACGTCTCGAAATTACAAGAGTACAAGATTCAAAACGCAAAGTACAAGATATAAAATAGTACGCAAGGACGTTCGAAAATCCGGAACCGGGACCAGAGTCAACTCTCAACGCTCGACGCAATGGACTAAAAATTACAAGTTAACTATGCATATAAATATAATATAATATATAATTAATTATATTAATTATATATATATTATATTTATAAAATAAATCGTCGGCAAACAAAGAGCCAAATGTGGGTGAGCTGTAAAAACGATCTCCGCGACTCGCGAAGTTTGAAGAAGAAAAGGGTCGCGAGTCGCGGAGCCCCAAATGTTGAAACTGCCTATAAAGCTCGTGCATTCTGATCGTAAAAATATATCCATAATTCAATCTCTCTCTATATATGTATACGTAAATATATTTATATTTATATTTTAATTTTAATTTTAATTATAATTCTAATAATAAGAGTATGTTAGCGAATGTTGTAAGGGTGTAAGTCGAAATTCTGTCCGTGTAACGCTACGCTATTTTTAATCATTGTAAGTTATGTTCAACCTTTTTAATTTAATGTCTCGTAGCTAAGTTATTATTATGCTTATTTAATCCGAAGTAATCATGATGTTGGGCTAATTACTAAAATTGGGTAATTGGGCTTTGTACCATAATTGAGGTTTGGATAAAAGAACGACACTTGTGAAAATTAGACTATGGGCTATTAATGGGTTTTATATTAACTAAACAATACCTTGTTAATTTAATATACAAACTTATAATTCGACGTATTTATATATAACCACATACGCTTGACTGGGTACGGTGGGCGGGATATTTATAAATACCAATAATTATTCATTTTACCGGACACGGAACTGGATTAATAGTTAATAGACTTGTTGAAACAGGGGTGAATTACATTCAAGGGTAATTGGTGTAATTGTTAACAAAGTAGTAAAACCTTGGTTTACACGCAGTCGATAACCTGGTGTATTCATTAAACAAAGTATTAAAACCTTGTTACAATTCGAATCTCCAATTAGTTGAAATATTTGACTTCAGGAATAAGAATAATTTAACGAAGGCTTTCGCTCTTTATATTTATGACTGATGGACTATTATGGACAAATCCGTATGGACATATTAAATAATCCAGGACAAAGAACAATTAACCCATGGGCATAAAACTAAAATCAACACGTCAAACATCATGATTACGGAAGTTTAAATAAGCATAATTCTTTTATTTCATATTTAATTTCCTTTATTTTATATTTAATTGCACTTCTAATTATAGCACTTTTATTTATTGTTATTGTATTTAATTGCACTTTTAATTATCGTACTTTTTAATTATCGCAAGTTTATTTTATCGCACTTTTATTATTCGTAATTTCATTATCGTTATTTACTTTACGCTTTAAATTAAGTCTTTTATTTATATTTTACATTTGGTTTTAACTGCGACTAAAGTTTTAAAATCGACAAACCGGTCATTAAACGGTAAAAACCCCCTTTATAATAATAATATTACTTATATATATATTTGTATTTTTATAAAATAAAACTAATATAGCGTTAAGCTTTGTTTAAAAGATTCCCTGTGGACCGAACCGGACTTACTAAAAACTAAACTACTGTACGATTAGGTACACTGCCTATAAGTGTTGTAGCAAGGTTTAAGTATATCCATTCAATAAATAAATAAATATCTTGTGTAAAATTGTATCGTATTTAATAGTATTTCCTTGTAAAATAACTACACGTTGTAGTATAGTGGTAAGTATTCCCGCCTGTCACGCGGGTGACCCGGGTTCGATCCCCGGCAGCGGCGCCAAAAATAACTTGATGTTATTTGCATTTCTGCCATTTCATTTCCCCCTCCTACATTACCTTGCTATTGGTTTCTCTCAACATGTGGATGTCTACCATTATATCGTACTGCGGCGTTATTTCGCCTCTTCAAAACTTTCGCACCATGGTATACATTTAAACCTATTGTATCTCGGGGTTCTGGTTCTTCGATTAGTAATCCCCCCAACTTATATCCACACCGAGATATTCAGCAATCAAAGTAATAAATATACCACCTCCTATTATGCTATGCGGTCTCATCCCCCTAACCATAGCTGATAAATAATAACCTACACAATAAGGTATACTTACAGCGCTTTGTGGGTCTCGAATACACATATGGTAAAACAAATCCTGTTCATTTACTTTTCCTTGTTCTTACCTCTTTGTGTAATCGAATTAGCTAAAAACCTATGAATCACTCTTAATTCAGCTCTATCTATATCCAAATAAGAGTAATTTCCCCCTTTAAATCGGTGATGGCTAGTCATTTGACTCCATACACCATGCGTATCAAAATTTTCGTCTATCTTTCTACCATTTAGTATCAACCCTCTACAATCGGCAGATGCTAGCTCCTCAGGCGTATATATACGTAAAGCCTGAGCCATGTCTAGTAAAGACATGTGGCGCATCGAACCTCCTAACAAAAATCTAATAAAAGATCGATCGGTTAAACTAGCTACCCGATCATTTAATTCTATACTACACAACAATTCTTCACACCATACTTTATATACAGGTCTACGTATGTTGAATAACCGTACCCAATCATTAAAAGTAGAATTACCATACCTCTGTGCAAGTAATTCCCTAATTGGCCCGGCCAATTCTACAGCTTCTAATGGTCCCCATTCTATGACCCTAGGTACCTCAACAGCTTTAGAATGAAGAGTATGCAAACCCCTTTGGTATTTTGGATAATCTATCCAAAGTCTGTCAAATCTCAGGTTCGGGTGCAAATCTTCCAAGTGCATATCAGAAAATGTCATGACTGGATGAGGTATTTCTTGTTTGTAGTAGTTATCCACCTCCTGTTGTTCCGCATTCTCAGCAGAAGCATTGCGAGCTTGGGATGAAGATTCACCCCTTTCAGTCTGCAAAACACATCAAACACAATTTTTGTGCATCCAAATATGCATTAGTGTCAGCAAAATCATCAATCAGAATAATTACAATGACATGATCAATTTATATCAAACTTAAGCTCATTTACATATTTTCATCAAATCTACACTTTTTCAAATAAGCATATACGAAAATGTTCGCCAAGTTCATAAGCATTCAACTCAAATAACATGTCAAAATAATTATTACTAGCAATTAAACAAGTTTCAAATGGCATTATCTCTCAAAAATCAAGTTCATGAATTTTAGACTTGAAAAAGTCCACTTTAATTCTCAAAATCATGTTTATACATATTTATGAACGATGAAACTAGGTTTTAACACCGAAATTATTGTTACCTTGGAAAGGACATAAATTGAGAAACAAACCAAAATGTTAGAATTCATTTAAAATGGAATAGAGGACAATAAAAAGGAAAATAAAAGCCAAGTGTGGGAAAAATTACCAAGTTATCTTAAACATATGTCACATATTTCTGTAACAAATAACTGAAAATACTTTTGCTTTGGACTAAACTAAACTGTTTTACCCGATGAAAGAAAAGAAGAGATGGATCTACACGACGAATCAATTCCATCATTAAAAGGAAGTAAAGTCTTCCGAAAAAGAAACGCGCTTCTTGATTTAGGTCAGGAAGTTGTCGTCCAGACCAGCTGTAGGTTGACGAAAAATCTAGAAAAGTCATCTCTAAAATCAGCAGGAAATCCACGGACCTCAGCATTAAACAGGGTCGCCAAGTGGTCAGATTTATCTTAACCATGAGAAGGATTTATCTCGTACAATGGGGGGGACACCATGCAAATTAGCTGGATAAGACTAATGAATCAGATCCCTAGAAAGGATAATCTCCTTAAAAGATCAAAAATCAGCTTTTAAGCCTGATATTACTCAATCCTTGAGATTGACCTTAAAGATTGAGAATTACAAACTCATGGAATTCAATGATATCTAAACTCGAGCCTGAACGAGAAAATATTTTGATCAAAATTACAAACCGATTTGTTTCTAAAAACCCATTTTCAATGCGTTCAATACCATTGAACGTAAAATCCTAGGAATTCACCTGGAATTCATTAGGTCACCTGAACTAAATCGGGTGTCAACCGTAAGAACGGTGGTTGCATAGCATGGTCAAAGACAGGACCTTGTGCCAGACCGACAAATTAAAAAGGTGAGCTTTACTATTGCCCCTACAAAGGATAGTAATTGCGTCCGACACGTTATAGACCATAATTAAAAGCATGTCAGGGGACATTGCCTTAACAGTTGCTTGTTCAACGCTTTCCTTTACAACCAGACGATAGTTTACCGAAAGGTAATATACGGGACAAGTAAACTGGACGTGTTGCTTTCCTAATACAAGGTTAGCAAGTGGGTGACACAAAACCATAAGTTTTGAGCTAAAATTTTCAAATATGAAACCCACCAAACCCACAAAAATAATTTGCAAACACCGGTGAAGGGTTATTCCGGAAAACTTATCTTGGGTAAAAACTATATTTAATTTTCAAAAGATCAAATGTTTTCATAAAGATCTAATTTCCTTAGTGGATCTAAATTTTTATAGTCATGTGGGACTGTAAACCATATCGTTACTACCATTGTTTATACCGCTGTAAAGAAATCACTGATGTACAAAGTGTGAAGAATAAAGAAGTGATTCTAGTATTTCAAGACTATATTGCTTGAGGACAAGCAACGCTCAAGTGTGGGAATATTTGATAATGCTAAAAACGAACATATATTTCATAGCATTATTCCCCAAGAAAGACAAGTTTTTAGTTGCAAATGTTCTATTTACAAGTGATATTCGTTTAAATATTAAAAGGTGAAGACAAAAGACAGATTCGACGAATTAAAGACGCAAACGACCAAAAAGCTCAAAAGTACAAAATACAATCAAAGAGGTTCCAATTATTGATAAGAAACGTCTCGAAATTACAAGAGTACAAGATTCAAAATGCAAAGTACAAGATATAAAATAGTACGCAAGGACGTTCGAAAATCCGGAACCGGGACCAGAGTCAACTCTCAACGCTCGACGCAAAGGACTAAAAATTACAAGTTAACTATGTATATAAATATAATATAATATATAATTAATTATATTAATTATATATATATATTATATTTATAAAATAAATCGTCGGCAAACAAAGAGCCAAATGTGGGTGAGCTGTAAAAACGATCTCCGCGACTCGCGAAGTTTGAAGAAGAAAAGGGCCGCGAGTCGCGGAGCCCCAAATGTTGAAACTGCCTATAAAGCTCGCGCATTCTGATCGTAAAAATATATCCATACTTCAATCTCTCTCTATATATGTATACGTAAATATATTTATATTTATATTTTAATTTTAATTTTAATTATAATTCTAATAATAAGGGTATGTTAGCGAATGTTGTAAGGGTGTAAGTCGAAATTCTGTCCGTGTAACGCTACGCTATTTTTAATCATTGTAAGTTATGTTCAACCTTTTTAATTTAATGTCTCGTAGCTAAGTTATTATTATGCTTATTTAATCCGAAGTAATCATGATGTTGGGCTAATTACTAAAATTGGGTAATTGGGCTTTGTACCATAATTGGGGTTTGGATAAAAGAACGACACTTGTGGAAATTAGACTATGGGCTATTAATGGGTTTTATATTAACTAAACAATACCTTGTTAATTTAATATACAAACTTATAATTCGACGTATTTATATATAACCACATACGCTTGACTGGGTACGGTGGGCGGGATATTTATAAATACCAATAATTATTCATTTTACCGGACACGGAACTGGATTAATAGTTAATAGACTTGTTGAAACAGGGGTGAATTACATTCAAGGGTAATTGGTGTAATTGTTAACAAAGTAGTAAAACCTTGGTTTACACGCAGTCGATAACCTGGTGTATTCATTAAACAAAGTATTAAAACCTTGTTACAATTCGAATCCCCAATTAGTTGGAATATTTGACTTCGGGAATAAGAATAATTTGACGAAGGCTTTCGCTCTTTATATTTAAGACTGATGGACTATTATGGACAAATCCGTATGGACATATTAAATAATCCAGGACAAAGAACAATTAACCCATGGGCATAAAACTAAAATCAACACGTCAAACATCATGATTACGGAAGTTTAAATAAGCATAATTCTTTTATTTCATATTTAATTTCCTTTATTTTATATTTAATTGCACTTCTAATTATAGCACTTTTATTTATTGTTATTGTATTTAATTGCACTTTTAATTTTCGTACTTTTTAATTATCGCAAGTTTATTTTATCGCACTTTTATTATTCGTAATTTCATTATCGTTATTTACTTACCGTTTAAATTAAGTCTTTTATTTATATTTTACATTTGGTTTTAACTGCGATTAAAGTTTTAAAATCGACAAACCGGTCATTAAACGGTAAAAACCCCCCTTTATAATAATAATATTACTTATATATATATTTGTATTTTTATAAAATAAAACTAATATAGCGTTAAGCTTTGTTTAAAAGATTCCCTGTGGACCGAACCGGACTTACTAAAAACTACACTACTGTACGATTAGGTACACTGCCTATAAGTGTTGTAGCAAGGTTTAAGTATATCCATTCAATAAATAAATAAATATCTTGTGTAAAATTGTATCGTATTTAATAGTATTTCCTTGTAAAATATAAAGCTATTTTATATACACCTCGCATAACACCAAGTTATTTTTGGCGCCGCTGCCGGGGATATTTATAAATACCAATAATTATTCATTTTAATCCGCGGCAGTATAGTGGTAAGTATTATTTATAATTATAATATAAATATTATTTTTGTACTTTTAATTATTCATTTATAAATATCCCGCCCACCGTACCCTTAAAGCAGCTAGAGCCGATTCTAGCCATGACTTAGATTCCATTTCTGCAAAGATAGACGCTGTCGAGAGACGAATGGAAAAGATGACTAAAGATATTCACTCAATACGAATTAGTTGTGAGCAGTGTGGAGGACCACATTTGACAAAAGATTGTCTCAGTATTGAATTAACAATGGAACAAAGAGAGAATGTTTCATACATAAACCAAAGGCCTGGAAATAATTATCAGAATAATTATCAACCGCCAAGACCGATTTACAATCAAAACCAAAATTATAACAAAAATATTCCATACAACAACCAACAAGGTCCTAGCAATCAACAAGTATCCAACAATAATTACAATCAGCAAAGACCTAATTTTCAAAACAAACCACCACAACCCGATAATAAAAAGCCGAATTTAGAAGATATGATGACGAAACTAGTTGAAACTCAAACGCAGTTTTTCACATCTCAAAAACAAACCAATGAACAAAATGCTCAAGCATTTAGAAATCAACAAGCTTCTATTCAAAACTTGGAACAAGAAGTAAGTAACCTAGCAAGGTTAATAGGTGAAAGAAAACCGGGAAGTCTACCTAGTGATACAAATGCTAACCCCCGAAATGAAACAGCTAAAGCCATTGCCACAAGAAGTGGTACAACACTTAAACCACCTGAAATACCTGTAAATTCTGATGAAGCTATTCCTACGCCACAAGAACCATAACCTGATCAAGATAACGAAAAAGAACCGGTAGTTTAGAAGGTTAACGAAGATAACACAGTTAAGGCTAAACCTTATGTTAAACCATACCAACCACCACTTCCTTACCCGAGTAAAATGAAGAAAGAGAAACTTGAAGCCGAGCAATCCAAATTCTTGGATATGTTTAAACAGATAAATGTAAATCTTCCCTTCATTGATGTGATTTCAGGAATGCCTAGATATGCTAAATTCTTGAAAGATCTAATCTCAAATAGAAAGAAAATGGAAGAACTCTCGGCTGTTACTATGAACGCTAATTGTTCAGCAGTGCTGTTGAATAAGATACCAGAAAAACTATCTGATCCAGGAAGTTTCATAATTCCATATTTTCTGGGTAGTCTTAGTTCAATAGAAGCATTAGCAGACTTAGGTGCTTGTATAAATTTAATGCCGTATTCACTATACGCTAAACTAGACCTTGGAGAATTGAAACCAACAAGAATAAGCATACAACTAGCCGATAGATTAATAAAATATCCTAGAGGGATAATGGAGAATATGCTAGTTAAAGTTGGTACTTTAGTATTTCCAGTAGATTTTGTTGTTCTGGACATGGAAGAAGATTCTCAAGTTCCTCTCATATTAGGAAGACCATTCTTAAACACGGCTAAAGCAATGATAGACGTGTTTGGTAAGAAACTGACCCTAAGTATAGAGGACGAAAGTGTTACCTTTTCAGTTGATAGAGCAATGCAACAACCACAATCTGCAGATGATACATGTTATTATATTCAAACTATAGATGCACCTGCAGAATTATTAGAAGAATTTACAGAATTACAAGGAACAGGAGAATGTTCTTTAGGAGAAAGAACTGAACCAATTGATGAAGTTGAAATGTTAGCTACACTTATAGCTAATGGATATGAACCAACAACAGAAGAAATTCAAATGCTAAAAGAAGAACCAGAACCCCGCGATACAATATGTTTAAATGTATACCATGGTGCGAAGGTTTTGAAGAGGCGAAATAACGCCGCAGTACAATACCATGGTAGACATCCACAGGTTGAGAGAAACCAACAGCAAGGTAATGTAGGAGGGGGGAAATGAAATGGCAGAAATGCAAAGGTTTATAGCTTCACAAGAGTATGAAAATGCTAGACATAGAGCATTTGAAGATTGGCAAGTTCATCAAAACCAAATCATAGCTTATTGCCAACATATAGGTAGAAACTATATTCCTACTCCATCGCCCATATTCCCTCCCTGGTCTATAGAGATTCAACCACCGTATCCTACGTATAACCCAGCCGAAGCATTTTATAGCACCTATGGTTATGCATGGAACCCCTACTGGTATCAGTATCATCCCTAGTCTACTTAGTTTTATTTATTTTGTAATTTGTAATGTTGATACGTTTAATACTTATGTTAATATTGTAATAGTTTTTATAATTTTCTAACTTTTATTCTTAGATTTTAATAATTTTTGAATTTGGGGTAATATACCAAACTTCAAAAATATGTATATATGTTTGCAGTTTATTTTATGTACACAACAGGGTAAAACAACGCATTTTCAAAGACTGGCATTAAGTTCAGTAAAAGCAACTAATTTTGACGACAAGATGCAAAATATATGTGAAATAACAACAAGACGGAATGAACAAATGATATGCACCATTTATCATTCAGCAAGCAAACACAAATATGTTTGGAAACTTTGGTAAAATTTAATCATTTTCACACGAACCACCATCAATAATTTAAATTGTTACTGATTTCTTGCAAATGAGGGCATTGCAAGATCTTAAGTGTGGGAAGGGGTTAAATTCTTTCGGATTTTAAAATTTTTACTTTATATACTTGGTTACCATTAGAAATACTAGTAAAGTAGTAGTTGTATTAGAATCTAGTGCTCTCTGATAATAAAGAACATCCCTAGTTTTATATACTGACTACCCAATTCTAGTAAAATTTTTCAAAATTTTCAGCTAAATGAACTCAAAATCATGTTTATACATATTTATGAACGATAAAACTAGGTTTTAACACCGAAATTATTGTTACCTCGGAAAGGACATAAATTGAGAAACAAACCAAAATGTTAAAATTCATTTAAAATGGAATAGAGGACAATAAAAAGGAAAATAAAAACCAAGTGTGGGAAAATTTACCAAGATATTTTAAACATATGTCACATATTTCTGTACAAATAACTGAAAATACTTTTGCTTTGGACTAAACTAAAAAGTTTTACCTGATTTACTGTAAGAAAGATGGATCTACACGATGAATCAATTCCATCATTAAAAGGAAGTAAAGTCTTCCGAAAAAGAAACGCGCTTCTTGATTTAGGTCAGGAAGTTGTCGTCCAGACCAGCTGTAGGTTGACGAAAAATCTAGAAAATCATCACTAAAATCAGCAGGAAATCCACGGACCTCAGCATTAAACAGGGTCGCCAAGTGGTCAGATTTATCCTAACCATGAGAAGGATTTATCTCGTACAATGGGGGGAACCGTGCAAATTAACTGGATAAGACTAATGAATCAGATCCCTAGAAAGGATAATCTCCTTAAAAGATCAAAAATCAGCTTTTAAGCCTGATATTACTCAATCCTTGAGATTGACCTTAAAGATTGAGAATTACAAACTCATGGAATTCATTGATATCTAAACTCGAGCCTGAACGAGAAAATATTTTGATCAAAATTACAAACCGATTTGTTTTCTAAAAACCCATTTTCAATGCGTTCATTACCATTGAACGTAAAATCCTAGGAATTCACCTGGAATTCATTACGTCACCTGAACCAAATCGGGTGTCAACCGTAAGAACGGTGGTTGCATAGCATGGTCAAAGACAGGACCTTGTGCCAGACCAGAAAATTATAAGGGTGAGCTTTACTATTGCTCCTACCAAGGATAGTAATTGCGTCCGACACGTTATAGACCATAATTAAAAGCATGTCAGGGGACATTGCCTTAACAGTTGCTTGTTCAACGCTTTCCTTTACAACCGGACGGTAGTTTACCGAAAGGTAATATACGGGACAAGTAAACTGGACGTGTTGCTTTCCAAATACAAGGTTAGCAAGTGGGTGACACAAAACCATAAGTTTTGAGCTAAAATTTTCAAATATGAATCCCACCAAACCCACAAAAATAATTTGCAAACACTGGTAAAGGGTTATTGCGGAAAACTTATCTAGGGTAAAAACTAGATTTAATTTTCAAAAGATCAAATGTTTTCATAAAGATCCAGTTTCCTTAATGGATCTAAATTTTTATAGTCATGTGGGACTGTAAACCATATCGTTACTACCATTGTTTATAACCGCCGTATAGAAATCACTGATGTACAAAGTGTGAAGAATAAAGAAGTGACTCTAGTATTTCAAGACTATATTGCTTGAGGGCAAGCAACGCTCAAGTGTGGGAATATTTGATAATGCTAAAAACGAACATATATTTCATAGCATTATTCCCCAAGAAAGACAAGCTTTTAGTTGCAATTGTTCTATTTACAAGTGATATTCGTTTAAATATTAAAAGGTGAAGACAAAAGACAGATTCGACGAATTGAAGACGCAAACGACCAAAAAGCTCAAAAGTACAAAATACAATCAAAGAGGTTCCAATTATTGATAAGAAACGTCTCGAAATTACAAGAGTACAAGATTTAAAACGCAAAGTACAAGATATTAAATTGTACGCAAGGACGTTCGAAAATCCGGAACCGGGACCAGAGTCAACTCTCAACGCTCGACGCAACGGACTAAAAATTACAAGTTAACTATGTATATACATATAATATAATATATAATTAATTATATAAATTATATATATATATATATATTATATTTATATAATAAACCATCGGTAAACAAAGAGTCAAAATGGAGTGAGCTGTAATTACAAACTCCGCGACTAGCGGAGTTTGAAGAGCAAAAAGGGCGCGAGTCGCGGAGCTCACCTGGACTCAATTCCCTATAAAAGTAAGCGCAGTTTGATCGCAAAAACCATCCATAATTCAATCTCTCTCTATATATGTATACGTAAATATATTTATATTTTAATTTTAATTTTAATTTTAATTTTAATTATAATTCTAATAATAAGGGTATGTTAGCGAATGTTGTAAGGGTGTAAGTCGAAATTCTGTCCGTGTAACGCTACGCTATTTTTAATCATTGTAAGTGATGTTCAACCTTTTTAATTTAATGTCTCGTAGCTAAGTTATTATTATGCTTATTTAATCCGAAGTAATCATGATGTTGGGCTAATTACTAAAATTGGGTAATTGGGCTTTGTACCATAAATGGGGTTTGGATAAAAGAACGACACTTGTGGAAATTAGACTATGGGCTATTAATGGGTTTTATATTAACTAAACAATACCTTGTTAATTTAATATACAAACTTATAATTCGACGTATTTATATATAACCACATACGCTTGACTGGGTACGGTGGGCGGGATATTTATAAATACCAATAATTATTCATTTTACCGGACACAGAACTGGATTAATAGTTAATAGACTTGTTGAAACAGGGGTGAATTACATTCAAGGGTAATTGGTGTAATTGTTAACAAAGTAGTAAAACCTTAGTTTACACGCAGTCGATAACCTGGTGTATTCATTAAACAAAGTATTAAAACCTTGTTACAATTCGAATCCCCAATTAGTTGGAATATTTGACTTCGGGAATAAGAATAATTTGACGAAGGCTTTCCCTCTTTATATTTATGACTGATGGACTATTATGGACAAATCCGTATGGACATATTAAATAATCCAAGACAAAGAACAATTAACCCATGGGCATAAAACTAAAATCAACGCGTCAAACATCATGATTACGGAAGTTTAAATAAGCATAATTCTTTTATTTCATATTTAATTTCCTTTATTTTATATTTAATTGCACTTCTAATTATAGAACTTTTATTTATTGTTATTGTATTTAATTGCACTTTTAATTATCGTACTTTTTAATTATCGCAAGTTTATTTTATCGCACTTTTATTATTCGTAATTTCATTATCGTTATTTACTTTACGCTTTAAATTAAGTCTTTTATTTATTATTTTACATTTGGTTTTAACTGCGACTAAAGTTTTAAAATCGACAAACCGGTCATTAAACTGTAAAAACCCCCCTTTTTAATAATAATATTACATATATATATATTTGTATTTTTATAAAAGTAAACTAATATAGCGTTAAGCTTTGTTTAAAGATTTTCCCTGTGGAACGAACCGGACTTACTAAAAACTACACTACTGTACGATTAGGTACACTGCCTATAAGTGTTGTAGCAAGGTTTAAGTATATCCATTCTATAAATAAATAAATATCTTGTGTAAAATTGTATCGTATTTAATAGTATTTCCTGCTAAAATTTAATAGTATTTTATACCCCTTAGCTGTAACATCAAGTTATTTTTGGCGCCGCTGCCGGGGAATAATCTAGCTTAAAAGCTTGAAGCGCAACGCTAATAATAAAAAAAAAAGATTTTTATTTTTAGTTTACTTTTATTAAAATTCACTTTTGTAAAAATACGTTTTTAATTATTCGAAAATATAAAAAGAAAACAAAAATTTATATATTTTTTTAAGATTTTGTTAAATATTTAAGTTTTATAAAGTTTCTTTATTTTTATTTTATAAAAATATAAGTTTTATTTAAATATTTTGTGTTTATTTAGAACAAAAAATTAAAACCCGAAAAAAAAATAAATAAATATATAAATCTAGTTTTAAGATTTTTATTATAAAGTATTTCTATTTTTATTATAGTTTTTAAAACATAAGTTTTTATTTAGTTTTTATAAATATTTTATTTAAATATTTAAACAGAAAATATAAAAAAAAAGTAAAACGAAACCTGTCAAAACCAGCCTGTCATCTGAATTTTCATATCCCGCGACTCGCGGAGTTTGAAGAAGAAAATACCGCGACTCGCGGAGCCGTCTGACACGGGCACACAGTAACCCTAATTTGGCATTTATTACGGAGTTTTAATTATTATTATTAATTAATTAGTATTTAGGGTTAATTAATTTATTATTTAGTTTAAGATTTAATTAATTTGTAATAATTATTTTTAATTAGTTTTATTTATATATATAAAAATTAATAGTTTTATAAAATAAATAATATAAAAATAATATTTTTATAAAAATTGTACTTTTTACAACTTTTAGTATATTTTTATATTTTGTTCCTTTTTAATTGTTTTAGCGTAATATTTGTATTTTTCGCTCGTATTTAGTTTTAAGATATAGTTTTTGCCATAGTTATTTTTTTACTTCTAGATTTTTAGGCTTTGCCGTAAAATCTCTTAAGTGCTTTTTCTTTAGACTAAGATTTATGTACTTTAGAATTTTGCGACGCCTTTTTAAGTTTTAGTACCTTTTTAAGTTATTTCCATTTGGGATATAGTTTTACTTGTAAGCTTTAATATTTTTAGACACCTTTTACCTATGTATCAATTATCATTCCAATTAGTAATCTCAATTTGCGATTATAATTTTAAGTTAGTGATAGTAATAAGATTGGGTTAGTCGAGTGTTTTTAAGTTCTATAAGTTACTCTTTTTCTTTCTTATTTTTATTTTTCAATCTTTTTCCAACACGCTCTTTTTCTTTCTTATTTCTCGCTATTCTAGTTTTTAGGACATAGATTTTTTTTATTCTACTTCTTATCTAAATTTCTTAAAATTACGAAAATTTATTTTAAGTGGTTAAATTGATAGACATCAAAATTTTCTGGTTCGTAGTAATAGTTGGATTTGTACGTGGACCGGGTTATTGGAGCCAAACAGTCCTCAATTATATTGAGACCAAACGAATCCTGCCCCTCTGCTGCATCTTTTGGCTATTCGAAACGTGGGCAAAATCAGAAAAGTCTATTGATTGGATAACTTATATAATTTTTCTTTCCTTTTTAAAAACTAATAGGATATTCAGTGAATGCACCGAACAAGACGTTCACCACCTTTTGTACGTTCACCACCTGTAACTAGATCAAGACATTTAGCAAATATTACCGCCGTTGAAATCAACAAGCTTCTATTCAAAATCTGGAACAAGAAGTAAGTAACCTAGCAAGGTTAATAGGTGAAAGAAAATCGGGAAGTTTACCTAGTGATACAAATGCTAACCCCCAGAATGAAACAGCTAAAGCCATTACCACAAGAAGTGGTACAACACTTAAACCACCTGAAATACCTGTAACTTCTGATGAAGCTATTCCTACTCCACAAGAACCATAACCTGATCAAGATAAGGAAAAAGAACCGGTAGTTGAGAAGGTTAATGAAGATAACACAGTTAAGGCTAAACCTTATGTTAAACCATACCAACCACCACTTCCTTACCCGAGTAAAATGAAGAAAGAGAAACTTGAAGCCGAGCAATCCAAATTCTTGGATATGTTTAAACAGATAAATGTAAATCTTCCTTTCATTGATGTGATTTCAGGAATGCCTAGATATGCTAAATTCTTGAAAGATCTAATCTCAAATAGAAAGAAAATGGAAGAACTCTCGGCTGTTACTATGAATGCTAATTGTTCAGCAGTGCTGTTGAATAAGATACCAGAAAAACTATCTGATCCAGGAAGTTTCACAATTCCATATTTTCTGGGTAGTCTTAGTTCAATAGAAGCATTAGCAGACTTAGGTGCTAGTATAAATTTAATGCCGTATTCACTATACGCTAAACTAGACCTTGGAGAATTGAAACCAACAAGAATAAGCATATAACTAGCCGATAGATCAATAAAATATCCTAGTGGGATAATGGAGAACATGCTAGTTAAAGTTGGTACTTTAGTATTTCCAGTAGATTTTGTTGTTCTGGACATGGAAGAAGATTCTCAAGTTCCTCTCATTTTAGGAAGACCATTCTTAAACACGGCTAAAGCAATGATAGACGTGTTTGGTAAGAAATTGACCCTAAGTATAGAGGATGAGAGTGTTACCTTTTCAGTTGATAGAGCAATGCAACAACCACAATCTGCAGATGATACATGTTATTATATTCAAACTATAGATGCACATGCAGAATTATTAGAAGAATTTCCAGAATTACAAGGAACAGGAGAATGTTCTTTAGGAGAAGGAACTGAACCAATTGATGAATCTGAAATGTTAGCTACACTAATAGCTAATGGATATGAACCAACAACAGAAGAAATTCAAATGCTAAAAGAAGAAGACAGATATCGATATAAATCATCGATAGAAGAACCTCCGAAATTAGAGCTAAAGCCACTTCCAAACCATTTGGAATACGCTTATTTACATGGTGAATCTGAATTACCTGTAATAATATCGTCTTCTCTTACTGAAAATGAGAAATCACAACTCATTTCTGTGTTGAAAGCTCATAAACCAGCCATTGCATGGAAGATTCATGATATTAAAGGAATAAGTCCTTCGTATTGCACACATAAAATCCTTATGGAAGAAGGTCATAAAACGTATGTGCAACGCCAACGAAGACTAAATCCTAATATGCAAGATGTAGTTAAGAAATAGATTATTAAACTGCTAGATGCAGGTTTAATTTATCCAATCTCTGATAGTCCATGGGTAAGCCCAGTTCAATGCGTGCCTAAGAAGGGTGGCATGACTGTCATTACAAATGAGAAAAATGAGCTTATTCCTACTAGGACTGTAACAGGATGGCGTGTGTGTATTGATTATAGAAAATTAAATGACGCCACCAGAAAAGATCACTTTCCCTTACCTTTCATTGATCAAATGTTGGAAAAATTAGCCGGAAATAGTTACTATTGTTTTCTAGATGGATTTTCCAGATATTTTCAAATTCCAATAGCACCCGAAGATCAAGAGAAAACCACATTCACGTGCCCTTATGGTACTTTTGCTTACAAACGCATGCCATTTGGACTTTGCAACGCCCCTGCAACCTTTCAAAGGTGTATGATGGCGATTTTTCACGACATGATAGAAGAATGCATGGAAGTTTTCATGGATGACTTTTCAGTCTTCGGTGATACATTTGAATCATGTCTAGTTAATCTGGAACGAATGCTTATTAGATGCGAACAATCAAATCTAGTATTTAATTGGGAGAAATGCCATTTCATGGTTAAAGAAGGCATCGTTCTTGGTCATAAAATTTCGAAGAAAGGAATTGAAGTGGATAGAGCTAAAGTAGATGTAATTTCTAAACTTTCACATCCTACCAATGTTAGAGGAGTTAGGAGTTTTCTAGAGCATGCCGGTTTTTACCGACGTTTCATAAAAGATTTTTCTAAAATTGCCACTCCTATGAATAAACTCCTAGAAAAGGATGCTCCATTCATCTTTTCAGATGAATGTATCAAATCTTTTAATATTCTTAAAGAGAAACTCACTAATGCGCCAATCATGATAACACCAAATTGGAATCTACCGTTTGAATTAATGTACGATGCAAGTGATTTTGCAATGGGAGCCGTTTTAGGACAAAGGATTGAAAAACGATTTCAACCTATATATTATGCTAGTAAGATGTTACAAGGAGCACAAAAGAATTACACAACTACTGAAAAAGAACTCCTTGCTATTGTCTTTGCTTTTGACAAATTTAGATCAAATCTCGTTCTAGCTAAAACGGTGGTCTATACCGACCATTCTGCTCTTAGATACCTATTTTTGAAACAAGATGCCAAACCAAGATTAATCCGTTGGATCTTACTCTTACAAGACTTTGATATAGAAATCCGAGATAAAAGAGGAGCAGAAAATCTCGCCGCTGATCATCTTTCTCGTCTTGAAAATCCCGAATTAGAAGTTCTAAATAAATCGGTCATACAAGACAACTTTCCTGATGAATATCTATTGAAGATAGATTATAATGAAATTCCATGGTTTGCAGACTATGCAAACTACTTAGTTTGTGGATTCCTTGAAAAAGGATTATCGTACCAAAAATGAAAGAAATTCTTCAGTGATATAAAACACTATTTCTGGGAAGATCCACATTTATTTAAAAGTTGTCCAGATGGAATAATACGCCGATGTGTATTTGGAGATGAAGCTAGTAAAATTTTAAACCATTGTCACACAGGACCAACAGGAGGGCATTATGGGCCTCAACTAACAGCAAGAAAAGTTTATGATGCTGGATTCTATTAGCCTACAATTTACAAAGACGCACACCTTCTTTGCAAATCCTGTGATGCTTGTCAAAGGGCCAGAAAAATAAGTCAACGTGATGAAATGCCACAAAATGTCATTCAAGTATGTGAAGTATTTGACATTCGGGGTATTGACTTTATGAGTCCATTTCCAAAATCTCATAATAATCTCTATATTCTCGTAGCCATTGATTATGTATCTAAATGGGCAGAAGCACAAGCTCTCCCAACTAACGATGCACGAGTTGTAGTCAACTTTTTAAAACGTCTTTTTGCAAGGTTTGGAACACCGAAAGCTTTAATAAGTGATCGGGGAACTCATTTCTGTAATAATCAACTTGAGAAAGTTCATAAAAGATATGGAGTAACTCATAAAATCTCCACCGCATATCATGCACAAACAAGTGGACAAGTTGAAAATACCAACCGAGCTTTAAAACGTATTCTAGAGAAAACCGTAGGATCAAATCCGAAGGAATGGTCCATTAAATTGGAGAATGCACTCTGGGCTTTTAGAACAGCCTACAAAACTCCAATTGGAACCACACCTTTTAAACTCGTCTACGGAAAAGCATGTCATCTTCCAGTAGAAATTGAACACAAAGCATTTTGGGCTTTGAAGACATGTAATCTTGATTTACATGAAGCCGGACGTCTACGATTAAGTCAACTAAACGAATTAGAAGAATTAAGACATGAAGCATATGAAAATTCGTTAATCTATAAAGAAAGAACGAAGAAATGGCATGATAAAAGAATCAGAAGTTCAAAAGAATTTAAAGAAGGAGACAGAGTTCTTCTTTTCAATTCACGATTCAACCTATTTCCTGGAAAATTGAAATCAAGATGGTCTGGACCATTCATAGTCAAAAGAGTTTTCCCATACGGAACGATAGAATTAATAAATTCAAATGGGATTGAATTTAAAGTTAATGGTCACAGAGTTAAACATTACATACATGGTCCGATGGAAGTTGACAATGAAGTTAATCATAATTTCACCACCCAAGAAAACCTTCAAAATGAAAACATAAATATGTTATCAACAACATATGAAAAATCAAAATTAGAATATAAGGAGGATTCAAATTTGAGTGATGAAGAAGAATTCTTATACAAACCTCCCATTCCAAAAAACGAAGAAAAATGTGAACAAGAAATTCAAATAGAAGTGAAAGAACCAACTCGACTTACTAAAGCAGGAGACCCGGGTGAATTTATCATTTCTTGCTTGCTTAATGATGGTGCTGTATATAATGGACTCGCAGATTTAGGAGCAAGTGCAAATATTATGCCTCTTTTCTTATACAAAAGATTAGGCATGGGTAAATTAAAACCAACCAAAATAGGTGTTCAATCATTTGACCAAACCATTAAACACCCGGTTGGAATAGCAAATAATTTACTTATTAACGTGGGAAGTTTGACCTTTGTTGCAAACTTCATAGTGATTAATATGGAGGAAAACCTTGATATTCCTCTAATTCTAGGTCGCCCATTTTTAGCAACCACCGAGGCATTCATTGATGTAAGAGAAGGTAGAATGACACTTAGGGATGGTGATACATCGATCACCATTGTGAACCGAAAGTTTAGATCTCCACAAACCAAAACTGTTAGACCAATAAAAATGCATAAGTGTGGGGATGATGAAGAAACACTTAATGATGATCCAATCACAAAGAATGCCGTTGATGATACGAAATTAGATGAACCCATTTTTAACAGTTCAACGAAGAAACTTTATAAACGGATTCACGATGCTAAGATTAAAGGAAACTTTAAGTTATATAACCGATTAATATCCAATTTATCGTCAAAAGAAAAGGCAATGTTAGTTGAATTTGTGAAAGTTACGGAGGAAATCAACAAATGGATTGAAGTAAAAGTCAAAGATATACAAGTTGTTGATGATTCAATTGAAAATAATGTTAATCACAATTTCAACTAAGTATAGGGGGTTTATGTATTTCTGTTAGAGTTAGATTTTCTATTTTCGTGTAGTTCTCGAAAATGGAACTCGAATGGTCTTTCCCTAGCAGACCCTAAAGAACTAGTCTTCTCCCCCCATTCTGAATTTTTATTTTTTTTAGGTTTTTACGAAATGAAGACTGCCTGTGAACTAAACCATGGTCTAATGCTACACGCTTTGATCACTAAACGTAATAATGACACACTACCGAGTGAAATAGTATCAGTAATCAGAGAAAGATTGGACGGAGTAAGAAAAGAATCCAGATGCGAAGATAATAAGTTACAATTTGGTAAAGGAAAATCAAAATCCGCAGCGAAAAGAAGAGCACGACACCTTGAAAGATGTCACAAATGCGGAAAATGGTCACATGGAGGTAAATGTTCAAATAATCAAACCTATTCAAACACCGAATTTGTTACTTTATGCAGAGACGGACCGTTCATATGTTTAGAAGAAAAAACACTGAATGCTCGAGGTTACGCCTATGTAGCTATGGAAAACCAATTAAACCGACTATCTTATGAATGGGATAGATCATATAACTAAGAATACTATCTCACAGGTAAGTCTGTACAGTTTTTTTTTTATTTTTAACCTTTTGATAATAAACGCTAATTTGTTCGCTATAAAATATTAAATTGGTATTGAATAAAATTAGGTTTGGCGACCGAAATTATTGATATCATTCAAAAATTTATTACATCACTGCGAAATTTAACGTTTATTCTTAAGGTATAAATATCTTTAATCAATCAACCCAAAATATTTCAAAAATTCGTCATGAGTTAAATTAGGTTATGGAACCGAAATTACTTTAACGAAAAGAGGGGCGCATATTTTTGATAATATTTGATTGATTAAAGTGGGATAAAAAGCTAAAAAGATTTTTAATTTTATTTTTACCATATTTTTAAAATTAATATATAAATCTTAAATTAATATTGTAAACTTTGTAAAATCAATATATTTAAAATTGTAAATATTTGAAAAATTAATATAAGTTTGGTGTGAATTTATAATATGAATTTTTAAATTAAGTTTGGTGTGAATTTTTAATTTTTAAAATATGAATTTTATTTTTATGCATTTTAAATTTTAAGTTTGGTGTGAATTTTTAATATTAATTTTGAATTTTATGTATTTTTAATTTAAGTTGGTGTGAATTTAAAAACAAAAATTTACTTTATCTCATTAAGTTAAAAATATGATTTTTAAAATTCGTCGTAAGTTGAAGACTATGTCGTTGAACCGAAATTGCTTTACCCAAGGGAGGGACGAGAACTTTTATTATCATTATTTTTAATCTTATTGAATTAAAGTATGCCAAAAACATTAAAAAAAAAAAAAACTAAAAATCTTAGCTTTTAAAACAATCGCTAAAAAAAGACAAATTTTAAAATTTTGTCGAAGGACGGACTAGGACATCGATCCGAAACGACCTCATCCTAAATAACAAGGGAAACAAAATTTTAAAATTAATTACTTAATTGTTTTAATTAGTATAAGATATATAAAAAAAAATACAAACTCCGCGACTCGCGGAGTTTGAAGGGTCAAACACCGCGACTCGCGGAGGGACCAAAACCCAGAAAAAAATAAAAACGTAATCAGATCAGTATCCTCACACCACAACACAAATACTGCGAAAATAAAACCCGAAAAAACCCGAAAAAGACCTCCCAAATTCACAATTTTTCACCGTTAATCATCAAATCTTTTAATAAAATCATGTTGAGAAGGATGCTATCAAGGAATTACTCAAGAAAAACGGTAAATTTCTACACCTAAACACCATTTAATCCGAAAATTAGTGTTCTTGAGCAATTTTATACCCAATTTGATTTTGATGCTTTTTAGTGTAATTATGCTTAAATTGTTTATGTATTATGCTTGTATAACCTAGATTGATGCTATTTAACATGATTAGAAGCCTTAAACTTCAAATTTTGAGTAATCTAGGGTTTGTGTTCTTGAGCAAATTTGGGGCTTTTTGATATAAACAGATTATGGCCGATTTTTGTCATGAATTGTTGCTAAATTAAGTAGTGTAACATGTTTAGGTAGTTAAATGATCCAAACTTTGAGCCTAAATATGATTTTGAGAATTAAAGTGAACTTTTTCAAGTCTAAAATTCATGAACTTGATTTTTGAGAGATAATGCCATTTGAAACTTGTTTAATTGCTAGTAATGATTATTTTGACATGTTATTTGAGTTGAATGCTTATGAACTTGGCGAACATTTCCGTATGTGCTTATTTGAAAAAGTGTAGATTTGATGAAAATATGAAAATGAACTTAAGTTTGATATAAATTGATCATGTCATTGTAATTATTTTGATTGATGATTTTGCTGACACTAATGCATATTTGGATGCACAAAAATTGTGTTTGATGTGTTTTGCAGACTGAAAGGGGTGAATCTTCATCCCAAGCTCGCAATGCTCCTGCTGAGAATGCGGAACAACAGGAGGTGGATAACTACTACAAACAAGATATACCTCATCCAGTCATGACATTTTCTGATATGCACTTGGAAGATTTGCACCCGAACCTGAGATTTGACAGACGTTGGATAGATTATCCAAAATACCAAAGGAGTTTGCATACTCTTCATTCTAAAGTTGTTGAACTACCTAGGGTCATAGAATGGGGACCATTAGAAGCTGTAGAATTGGCCGGGCCAATTAGGGAATTACTTGCACAGAGGTATGGTAATTCTACTTTTAACGATTGGGTACGGTTATTCAACATACGTAGACCTGTATATAAAGTATGGTGTGAAGAATTGTTGTGTAGTATAGAATTAAATGATCGGGTAGCTAGTTTAACCGATCGATCTTTTATTAGATTTTTGTTAGGAGGTTCGATGCGCCACATGTCTTTACTAGACATGGCTCAGGCTTTATGTATATATACGCCTGAGGAGCTAGCATCTGCCGATTGTAGAGGGTTGATACTAAATGGTAGAAAGATAGACGAAAATTTTGATACGCATGGTGTATGGAGTCAAATGACTAGCCATCACCGATTTAAAGGGGGAAATTACTCTTATTTGGATATAGATAGAGCTGAATTAAGAGTAATTCATAGGTTCTTAGCTAATTCGATTACACAAAGAGGTAAGAACAAGGAAAAGGTAAATGAACAGGATTTGTTTTACCATATGTGTATTCGAGACCCACAAAGCGCTGTAAGTATACCTTATTGTGTGGGTTATTATTTATCAGCTATGGTTAGGGGGATGAGACCGCATAGCATAATAGGAGGTGGTATATTTATTACTTTGATTGCTGAATATCTCGGTGTGGATATAAGTCGGGGGGGATTACTAATCGAAGAACCAGAACCCCGAGATACAATAGGTTTAAATGTATACCATGGTGCGAAAGTTTTGAAGAGGCGAAATAACGCCGCAGTACGATATAATGGTAGACATCCACAGGTTGAGAGAAACCAACAGCAAGGTAATGTAGGAGGGGGAAATGAAATGGCAGAAATGCAAAGGTTTATAGCTTCACAAGAGTATGAAAATGCTAGACATAGAGCATTTGAAGATTGGCAAGTTCATTAAAACCAAATCATAGCTTATTGCCAACATATAGGTAGAAACTATATTCCTACTCCATCGCCCATATTCCCTCCCTGGTCTATAGAGATTCAACTACCGTATCCTATGTATAACCCAGCCGAAGCATTTTATAGCACATATGATTATGCATGGAACCCCTTCTGGTATCAGTATCATCCCTAGTCTACTTAGTTTTTTATTTATTTTATTATTTGTAATGTTAATACATTTAATACTTATGTTGGATTTGTAATAGTTTTATAATTTTCTAAATTTTATTATTAGATTTTAATAATTTTTGAATGTGGGGTAATATACCAAACTTCAAAAATATGTATATATGTTTGCAGTTTATCTTATGTACACAACAGGGTAAAACAACGCATTTTCAAAGACTGGCATTAAGTTCAGTAAAAGCAACTAATTTTGACGACAAGATGCAAAATATATGTGAAATAACAACAAGACGGAATGAACAAATGATATGCACCATTTATCATTCAGCAAGCAAACACAAATATGTTTGGAAACTTTGGTAAAATTTAATCATTTCTACGCTAATCACCCTCAATAATTTAAATTGTTACTGATTTCTTGCAAATGAGGGCATTGCAAGATCTTAAGTGTGGGAAGGGGTTAAATTCTTTCGGATTTTAAAAATTTTTACTTTATACACTTGGTTACCATTAGAAATACTAGTAAAGTAGTAGTTGTATTAGAATCTAGTGCTCTCTGATAATAAAGAACAGCCCTAGTCTTATATACTGACTACCCAATTCTAGTAAAATTTTTAAAAATTTTCAACTAAATGAACTCAAAATCATGTTTATATATATTTATGAACGATGAAACTAGGTTTTAACACCGAAATTATTGTTACCTTGGAAAGGACATAAATTGAGAAACAAACCAAAATGTTAGAATTCATTTAAAATGGAATAGAGGACAATAAAAAGGAAAATAAAAGCCAAGTTTGGGAAAAATTACCAAGTTATCTTAAACATATGTCACATATTTCTGTAACAAATAACTGAAAATACTTTTGCTTTGGACTAAACTAAACTGTTTTACCCGATGAAAGAAAAGAAGAGATGGATCTACACGATGAATCAATTCCATCATTAAAAGGAAGTAAAGTCTTCCGAAAAAGAAACGCGCTTCTTGATTTAGGTCAGGAAGTTGTCGTCCAGACCAGCTGTAGGTTGACGAAAAATCTAGAAAAGTCATCTCTAAAATCAGCAGGAAATCCACGAACCTCAGCATTAAACAGGGTCGCCAAGTGGTCAGATTTATCCTAACCATGAGAAGGATTTATCTCGTACAAGGGGGGGGCACCATGCAAATTAGCTGGATAAGACTAATGAATCAGATCCCCAGAAAGGATAATCTCCTTAAAAGATCAAAAATCAGCTTTTAAGCCTGATATTACTCAATCCTTGAGATTGACCTTAAAGATTGAGAATTACAAACTCATGGAATTCAATGATATCTAAACTCGAGCCTGAACGAGAAAATATTTTGATCAAAATTACAAACCGATTTGTTTTCTAAAAACCCATTTTCAATGCGTTCATTACCATTGAACGTAAAATCCTAGGAATTCACCTGGAATTCATTAGGTCACCTGAACTAAATCGGGTGTCAACCGTAAGAACGGTGATTGCATAGCATGGTCAAAGACAGGACCTTGTACCAGACCAACAAATTAAAAGGGTGAGCTTTACTATTGCCCCTACAAAGGATAGTAATTGCGTCCGACACGTTATAGACCATAATTAAAAGCATGTTAGGGGACATTGCCTTAACTGTTGCTTGTTCAACGCTTTCCTTTACAACCGGACGGTAGTTTACCGAAAGGTAATATACGGGATAAGTACACTGGACGTGTTGCTTTCCTAATACAAGGTTAGCACATGGGTGACACAAAACCATAAGTTTTGAGCTAAAATTTTCAAATATGAAACCCACCAAACCCACAAAAATAATTTGCAAACACCGGTGAAGGGTTATTCCGGAAAACTTATCTAGGGTAAAAACTAGATTTAATTTTCAAAAGATCAAATGTTTTCATAAAGATCCAATTTCCTTAGTGGATCTAAATTTTTATAGTCATGTGGGACTGTAAACCATATCGTTACTACCATTGTTTATACCACCGTAAAGAAATCACTGATGTACAAAGTGTGAAGAATAAAGAAGTGATTCTAGTATTTCAAGACTATATTGCTTGAGGACAAGCAACGCTCAAGTGTGGGAATATTTGATAATGCTAAAAACGAACATATATTTCATAGCATTATTCCCCAAGAAAGACAAGCTTTTAGTTGCAAATGTTCTATTTACAAGTGATATTCGTTTAAATATTAAAAGGTGAAGACAAAAGACAGATTCGACGAATTGAAGACGCAAACGACCAAAAAGCTCAAAAGTACAAAATACAATCAAAGAGGTTCCAATTATTGATAAGAAACGTCTCGAAATTACAAGAGTACAAGATTCAAAACGCAAAGTACAAGATATAAAATAGTACGCAAGGACGTTCGAAAATCCGGAACCGGGACCAAAGTCAACTCTCAACGCTTGACGTAATGGACTAAAAATTACAAGTTAACTATGTATATAAATATAATATAATATATAATTAATTATATTAATTATATATATATTATATTTATAAAATAAATCGTCGGCAAACAAAGAGCCAAATGTGGGTGAGCTGTAAAAACGATCTCCGCGACTCGCGGAGTTTGAAGAAGAAAAGGGCCGCGAGTCGCGGAGCCCCAAATGTTGAAACTGCCTATAAAGCTCGCGCATTCTGATCGTAAAAATATATCCATAATTCAATCTCTCTCTATATATGTATACGTAAATATATTTATATTTATATTTTAATTTTAATTTTAATTATAATTCTAATAATAAGGGTATGTTAGCGAATGTTGTAAGGGTGTAAGTCGAAATTCTGTCCGTGTAACGCTACGCTATTTTTAATCATTGTAAGTTATGTTCAACCTTTTTAATTTAATGTCTCGTAGCTAAGTTATTATTATGCTTATTTAATCCGAAGTAATCATGATGTTGGGCTAATTACTAAAATTGGGTAATTGGGGTTTGGATAAAAGAACGACACTTGTGGAAATTAGACTATGGGCTATTAATGGGTTTTATATTAACTAAACAATACCTTGTTAATTTAATATACAAACTTATAATTCGACGTATTTATATATAACCATATACGCTTGACTGGGTACGGTGGGCGGGATATTTATAAATACCAATAATTATTCATTTTACCGGACACGGAACTGGATTAATAGTTAATAGACTTGTTGAAACGGGGGTGAATTACATTCAAGGGTAATTGGTGTAATTGTTAACAAAGTAGTAAAACCTTGGTTTACACGCAGTCGATAACCTGGTGTATTCATTAAACAAAGTATTAAAACCTTGTTACAATTCGAATCCCCAATTAATTGGAATATTTGACTTCGGGAATAAGAATAATTTGACGAAGGCTTTCGCTCTTTATATTTATGACTGATGGACTATTATGGACAAATCCGTATGGACATATTAAATAATCCAGGACAAAGAACAATTAACCCATGGGCATAAAACTAAAATCAACACGTCAAACATCATGATTACGGAAGTTTAAATAAGCATAATTCTTTTATTTCATATTTAATTTTCTTTATTTTATATTTAATTGCACTTCTAATTATAGCACTTTTATTTATTGTTATTGTATTTAATTGCACTTTTAATTTTCGTACTTTTTAATTATCGCAAGTTTATTTTATCGCACTTTTATTATTCGTAATTTCATTATCGTTATTTACTTACCGTTTAAATTAAGTCTTTTATTTATATTTTACATTTGGTTTTAACTGCGATTAAAGTTTTAAAATCGACAAACCGGTCATTAAACGGTAAAAACCCCCCTTTATAATAATAATATTACTTATATATATATTTGTATTTTTATAAAATAAAACTAATATAGCGTTAAGCTTTGTTTAAAAGATTCCCTGTGGACCGAACCGGACTTACTAAAAACTACACTACTGTACGATTAGGTACACTGCCTATAAGTGTTGTAGCAAGGTTTAAGTATATCCATTCAATAAATAAATAAATATCTTGTGTAAAATTGTATCGTATTTAATAGTATTTCCTTGTAAAATATAAAGCTATTTTATATACACCTCGCATAACACCAAGTTATTTTTGGCGCCGCTGCCGGAGATATTTATAAATACCAATAATTATTCATTTTAATCCGCGGCAGTATAGTGGTAAGTATTATTTATAATTATAATATAAATATTATTTTTGTACTTTTAATTATTCATTTATAAATATCCCGCCCACCGTACCCTTAAAGCAGCTAGAGCCGATTCTAGCCATGACTTAGATTCCATTTCTGCAAAGATAGATGCTGTCGAGAGACGAATGGAAAAGATGACTAAAGATATTCACTCAATACGAATTAGTTGTGAGCAGTGTGGAGGACCACATTTGACAAAAGATTGTCTCAGTATTGAATTAACAATGGAACAAAGAGAGAATGTTTCATACATAAACCAAAGGCCTGGAAATAATTATCAGAATAATTATCAACCGCCAAGACCGATTTACAATCAAAACCAGAATTATAACAGAAATATTCCATACAACAACCAACAAGGTCCTAGCAATCAACAAGTATCCAACAATAATTACAATCAGCAAAGACCTAATTTTCAAAACAAACCACCACAACCCGATGATAAAAAGCCGAATTTAGAAGATATGATGACGAAACTAGTTGAAACTCAAACGCAGTTTTTCACATCTCAAAAACAAACCAATGAACAAAATGCTCAAGCATTTAGAAATCAACAAGCTTCTATTCAAAACTTGGAACAAGAAGTAAGTAACCTAGCAAGGTTAATAGGTGAAAGAAAATCGGGAAGTCTACCTAGTGATACAAATGCTAACCCCCGGAATGAAACAGCTAAAGCCATTGCCACAAGACGTGGTACAACACTTAAACCACCTGAAATACCTGTAACTTCTGATGAAGCTATTCCTACTCCACAAGAACCACAACCTGATCAAGATAAGGAAAAAGAACCGGTAGTTGAGAAGGTTAATAAAGATAACACAGTTAAGGCTAAACCTTATGTTAAACCATACCAACCACCACTTCCTTACCCGAGTAAAATGAAGAAAGAGAAACTTGAAGCCGAGCAATCCAAATTCTTGGATATGTTTAAACAGATAAATGTAAATCTTCCCTTCATTGATGTGATTTCAGGAATGCCTAGATATGCTAAATTCTTGAAAGATCTAATCTCAAATAGAAAGAAAATGGAAGAACTCTCCGCTGTTACTATGAACGCTAATTGTTCAGCAGTGCTGTTGAATAAGATACCAGAAAAACTATCTGATCCAGGAAGTTTCACAATTCCATGTTTTCTGGGTAGTCTTAGTTCAATAGAAGCATTAGCAGACTTAGGTGCTAGTATAAATTTAATGCCGTATTCACTATACGCTAAACTAGACCTTGGAGAATTGAAACCAACAAGAATAAGCATACAACTAGCCGATAGATTAATAAAATATCCTAGAGGGATAATGGAGAATATGCTAGTTAAAGTTGGTACTTTAGTATTTCCAGTAGATTTTGTTGTTCTGAACATGGAAGAAGATTCCCAAGTTCCTCTCATATTAGGAAGACCATTCTTAAACACGGCTAAAGCAATGATAGACGTGTTCGGTAAGAAACTGACCCTAAGTATAGAGGACGAGAGTGTTACCTTTTCAGTTGATAGAGCAATGCAACAACCACAATCTGCAGATGATACATGTTATTATATTCAAACTATAGATGCACCTGCAGAATTATTAGAAGAATTTCCAGAATTACAAGGAACAGGAGAATGTTCTTTAGGAGAAAGAACTGAACCAATTGATGAAGTTGAAATGTTAGCTACACTTATAGCTAATGGATATGAACCAACAACAGAAGAAATTCAAATGCTAAAAGAAGAACCAGAACCCCGCGATACAATATGTTTAAATGTATACCATGGTGCGAAGGTTTTGAAGAGGCGAAATAACGCCGCAGTACAATACCATGGTAGACATCCACAGGTTGAGAGAAACCAACAGCAAGGTAATGTAGGAGGGGGGAAATGAAATGGCAGAAATGCAAAGGTTTATAGCTTCACAAGAGTATGAAAATGCTAGACATAGAGCATTTGAAGATTGGTAAGTTCATCAAAACCAAATCATAGCTTATTGCCAACATATAGGTAGAAACTATATTCCTACTCCATCGCCCATATTCCCTCCCTGGTCTATAGAGATTCAACCACTGTATCCTACGTATAACCCAGCCGAAGCATTTTATTGCACCTATGGTTATGCATGGAACCCCTACTGGTATCAGTATCATCCCTAGTCTACTTAGTTTTATTTATTTTGTAATTTGTAATGTTGATACGTTTAATACTTATGTTAATATTGTAATAGTTTTTATAATTTTCTAACTTTTATTCTTAGATTTTAATAATTTTTGAACTTGGGGTAATATACCAAACTTCAAAAATATGTATATATGTTTGCAGTTTATTTTATGTACACAACAGGGTAAAACAACGCATTTTCAAATACTGGCATTAAGTTCAGTAAAAGCAACTAATTTTGACGACAAGATGCAAAATATATGTGAAATAACAACAAGACGGAATGAACAAATGATATGCACCATTTATCATTCAGCAAGCAAACACAAATATGTTTGGAAACTTTGGTAAAATTTAATCATTTTCACACGAACCACCATCAATAATTTAAATTGTTACTGATTTCTTGCAAATGAGGGCATTGCAAGATCTTAAGTGTGGGAAGGGGTTAAATTCTTTCGGATTTTAAATTTTTTACTTTATATACTTGGTTACCATTAGAAATACTAGTAAAGTAGTAGTTGTATTAGAATCTAGTGCTCTCTGATAATAAAGAACATCCCTAGTTTTATATACTGACTACCCAATTCTAGTAAAATTTTTCAGAATTTTCAACTAAATGAACTCAAAATCATGTTTATACATATTTATGAACGATAAAACTAGGTTTTAACACCGAAATTATTGTTACCTCGGAAAGGACATAAATTGAGAAACAAACCAAAATGTTAAAATTCATTTAAAATGGAATAGAGGACAATAAAAAGGAAAATAAAAGCCAAGTGTGGGAAAATTTACCAAGATATTTTAAACATATGTCACATATTTCTGTACAAATAACTGAAAATACTTTTGCTTTGGACTAAACTAAAAAGTTTTACCTGATTTACTGTAAGAAAGATGGTTCTACAAGATGAATCAATTCCATCATTAAAAGGAAGTAAAGTCTTCCGAAAAAGAAACGCGCTTCTTGATTTAGGTCAGGAAGTTGTCGTCCAGACCAGCTGTAGGTTGACGAAAAATCAAGAAAAGTCATCACTAAAATCAGCAGGAAATCCACGGACCTCAGCATTAAACAGGGTCGCCAAGTGGTCAGATTTATCCTAACCATGAGAAGGATTTATCTCGTACAATGGGGGGCACCGTGCAAATTAGCTGGATAAGACTAATGAATCAGATCCCTAGAAAGGATAATCTCCTTAAAAGATCAAAAATCAGCTTTTAAGCCTGATATTACTCAATCCTTGAGATTGACCTTAAAGATTGAGAATTACAAACTTATGGAATTCAATGATATCTAAACTCGAGCCTGAACGAGAAAATATTTTGATCAAAATTACAAACCGATTTGTTTTCTAAAAACCCATTTTCAATGCGTTCATTACCATTGAACGTAAAATCCTAGGAATTCACCTGGAATTCATTACGTCACCTGAACCAAATCGGGTGTCAACGGTAAGAACGGTGGTTGCATAGCATGGTCAAAGACAGGACCTTGTGTCAGACCGGAAAATTATAAGGGTGAGCTTTACTATTGCTCCTACCAAGGATAGTAATTGCGTCCGACACGTTATAGACCATAATTAAAAGCATGTCAGGGGACATTGCCTTAACAGTTGCTTGTTCAACGCTTTCCTTTACAACCGGACGGTAGTTTACCGAAAGGTAATATACGGGACAAGTAAACTGGACGTGTTGCTTTCCAAATACAAGGTTAGCAAGTGGGTGACACAAAACCATAAGTTTTGAGCTAAAATTTTCAAATATGAAACCCACCAAACCCACAAAAATAATTTGCAAACACCGGTAAAGGGTTATTCCGGAAAACTTATCTAGGGTAAAAACTAGATTTAATTTTCAAAAGATCAAATGTTTTCATAAAGATCCAGTTTCCTTAATGGATCTAAATTTTTATAGTCATGTGGGACTGTAAACCATATCGTTACTACCATTGTTTATAACCGCCGTATAGAAATCACTGATGTACAAAGTGTGAAGAATAAAGAAGTGACTCTAGTATTTCAAGACTATATTGCTTGAGGGCAAGCAACGCTCAAGTGTGGGAATATTTGATAATGCTAAAAACGAACATATATTTCATAGCATTATTCCCCAAGAAAGACAAGCTTTTAGTTGCAATTGTTCTATTTACAAGTGATATTCGTTTAAATATTAAAAGGTGAAGACAAAAGACAGATTCGACGAATTGAAGACGCAAATGACCAAAAAGCTCAAAAGTACAAAATACAATCAAAGAGGTTCCAATTATTGATAAGAAACGTCTCGAAATTACAAGAGTACAAGATTCAAAACGCAAAGTACAAGATATTAAATTGTACGCAAGGACGTTCGAAAATCCAGAACCGGGACCAGAGTCAACTCTCAACGCTCGACGCAACGGACTAAAAATTACAAGTTAACTATGTATATACATATAATATAATATATAATTAATTATATAAATTATATATATATATATATATATATATTATATTTATATAATAAACCATCGGTAAACAAAGAGTCAAAATGGAGTGAGCTGTAATTACAAACTCCGCGACTCGCGGAGTTTGAAGAGCAAAAAGGGCGCGAGTCGCGGAGCTCACCTGGACTCAATTCCCTATAAAAGTAAGCGCATTTTGATCGCAAAAACCATCCATAATTCAATCTCTCTCTATATATGTATACGTAAATATATTTATATTTATATTTTAATTTTAATTTTAATTATAATTCTAATAATAAGGGTATGTTAGCGAATGTTGTAAGGGTGTAAGTCGAAATTCTGTCCGTGTAATGCTACGCTATTTTTAATCATTGTAAGTTATGTTCAACCTTTTTAATTTAATGTCTCGTAGCTAAGTTATTATTATGCTTATTTAATCCGAAGTAATCATGATGTTGGGCTAATTACTAAAATTGGGTAATTGGGCTTTGTACCATAATTGGGGTTTGGATAAAAGAACGACACTTGTGGAAATTAGACTATGGGCTATTAATGGGTTTTATATTAACTAAACAATACCTTGTTAATTTAATATACAAACTTATAATTCGACGTATTTATATATAACCACATACGCTTGACTGGGTACGGTGGGCGGGATATTTATAAATACCAATAATTATTCATTTTACCGGACACAGAACTGGATTAATAGTTAATAGACTTGTTGAAACAGGGGTGAATTACATTCAAGGGTAATTGGTGTAATTGTTAACAAAGTAGTAAAACCTTGGTTTACACGCAGTCGATAACCTGGTGTATTCATTAAACAAAGTATTAAAACCTTGTTACAATTCGAATCCCCAATTAGTTGGAATATTTAACTTCGGGAATAAGAATAATTTGACGAAGGCTTTCGCTCTTTATATTTATGACTGATGGACTATTATGAACAAATTCGTATGGACATATTAAATAATCCAGGACAAAGAACAATTAACCCATGGGCATAAAACTAAAATCAACACGTCAAACATCATGATTACGGAAGTTTAAATAAGCATAATTCTTTTATTTCATATTTAATTTCCTTTATTTTATATTTAATTGCATTTCTAATTATAGCACTTTTATTTATTGTTATTGTATTTAATTGCACTTTTAATTATCGTACTTTTTAATTATCGCAAGTTTATTTTATCGCACTTTTATTATTCGTAATTTCATTATCGTTATTTACTTTACGCTTTAAATTAAGTCTTTTATTTATTATTTTACATTTGGTTTTAACTGCGACTAAAGTTTTAAAATCGAGAAACCGGTCATTAAACGGTAAAAACCCCCCTTTATAATAATAATATTACATATATATATATATTTGTATTTTTATAAAAGTAAACTAATATAGCGTTAAACTTTGTTTAAAGATTTCCCTGTGGAACAAACCGGACTTACTAAAAACTACACTACTGTACGATTAGGTACACTGCCTATAAGTGTTGTAGCAAAGTTTAAGTATATCCATTCTATAAATAAATAAATATCTTGTGTAAAATTGTATCGTATTTAATAGTATTTCCTGCTAAAATTTAATAGTATTTTATACCCCTTAGCTGTAACATCAAGTTATTTTTGGCGCCGCTGCCGGGGAATAATCTAGCTTAAAAGCCGGAAGCGCAACGCTAATAATAAAAAAAAAAAATTTTATTTTTAGTTTACTTTTATTAAAATTCACTTTTGTAAAAATAAGTTTTTAATTATTCAAAAATATAAAAAGAAAACAAAAATTTATATATTTTTTAAAGATTTTGTTAAATATTTAAGTTTTATAAAGTTTCTTTATTTTTATTTTATAAAAATATAAGTTTTATTTAAATATTTTGTGTTTATTTAGAACATAAAATTAAAAACTGAAAAAAAAAATAAATAAATATATAAATCTAGTTTTAAGATTTTTATTATAAAGTATTTCTATTTTTATTTTAGTTTTTAAAACATAAGTTTTTATTTAGTTTTTTATAAATATTTTATTTAAATATTTAAACAGAAAATATAAAAAAAAAAAGTAAAACGAAACCTGTCGAAACCAGCCTGTCATCTGAATTTTCATATCCCGCGACTCGCGGAGTTTGAAGAAGAAAATACCGCGACTCGCGGAGCCATCTGACACGGGCACACAGTAACCCTAATTTGGCATTTATTACGGAGTTTTAATTATTATTATTAATTAATTAGTATTTAGGGTTAATTAATTTATTATTTAGTTTAAGATTTAATTAATTTGTAATAATTATTTTTAATTAGTTTTATTTATATATATATAAAAATTAATAGTTTTATAAAATAAATAATATAAAAATAATATTTTTATAAAAATTTTACTTTTTACAACTTTTAGTATATTTTTATATTTTGTTCCTTTTTAATTGTTTTAGCGTAATATTTGTATTTTTCGCTCGTATTTAGTTTTAAGATATAGTTTTTGCCATAGTTATTTTTTTTACTTCTAGATTTTTAGGCTTTGCCGTAAAATCCCTTAAGTGCTTTTTCTTTAGACTAAGATTTATGTACTTTAGAATTTTGCGACGCCTTTTTAAGTTTTAGTACCTTTTTAAGTTATTTCCATTTGGGATGTAGTTTTACTTGTAAGCTTTAATATTTTTAGACACCTTTTACCTATGTATCAATTATCATTCCAATTAGTAATCTCAATTTGCGATTATAATTTTAAGTTAGTGATAGTAATAAGGTTGGGTTAGTCGAGTGTTTTTAAGTTCTATAAGTTACTCTTTTTCTTTCTTACTTTTATTTTTCAATCTTTTTCCAACACGCTCTTTTTCTTTCTTATTTCTCGCTATTCTAGTTTTTAGGACATAGATTTTTTTTATTCTACTTCTTATCTAAATTTCTTAAAATTACGAAAATTTATTTTAAGTGATTAAATTGATAGGCATCAAAATTTTCTGGTTCGTAGAAATAGTTGGATTTGTACGTGGACCGGGTTATTGGAGCCAAACAGTCCTCAATTATATTGAGACCAAACGAATCCTGCCCCTCTGCTGCATCTTTTGGTTATTCGAAACGTGGGCAAAATCAGAAAAGTCTATTGATTGGATAACTTATATAATTTTTCTTTCCTTTTTAAAAACTAATAGGATATTCAGTGAATGCACCGAGCAAGACGTTCACCACCTTTTGTACGTTCACCACCTGTAACTAGATCAAGACATTTAGCAAATATTACCGCCGTTGATTTTTCTTTAGAATCGTCATCCAGTCGACCAAGTACTCCAGTTCAAATTTCCGATAATCCATTTTTTGAACCCGACCTCACAATTGAGAATCCGGAGAATATTCAGGGACGATTCATAGATCCTGAACCACTAAACTTTCCTCCGGAACCACCAATCATTCAAACAGAGATTGTTGAGGAACGAACCATTAAATCAGAATCCTCTAGTGATTCCGATTCAACAAATTCAATTATGGAGAATCTGGAACCTTTAAGTATGGAAGACCGAATGAGAGCTAAACGCACTGGCCAAGGTCACGCAATTACTCATCCAGACATTAATGCGCCAGATTATGAAATCAAAGGACAAATTCTACACATGGTGACTAATCAATGCCAATTTAGTGGTGCACCGAAGGAAGATCCAAATGAACATCTTCGTACCTTTAATAGGATCTGCACACTATTTAAAATCTGAGAAGTGGAGGATGAACAGATATATCTCATGTTATTTCCCTGGACTTTAAAGGGAGAAGCCAAAGATTGGTTGGAATCGTTACCTGAAGGGGCGATTGATACATGGGACGTTTTAGTTGAAAAATTTCTTAAACAATTCTTTCCTGCATCTAAAGCCGTAAGACTTCAAGGAGAAATTGTTACGTTCACACAGAAGCCAAATGAAACTCTATATGAGGCGTGGACAAGATTTGGAAAGTTATTAAGAGGATGTCCGCAACATGGTTTAGACACCTGTCAAATAGTACAAATATTCTACCAAGGATGCGACATCACTACAAGGAAAGACATAGATATAGCAGCTGGTGGTTCCATTATGAAGAAAACCGAAACTGATGCTTACAAAATTATTGATAACACTGCTTCCCACTCACATGAGTGGCACCAAGAAAAAGATATCGTTAGATCATCTAAAGCAGCTAGAGCCGATTCTAGCCATGACTTAGATTCCATTTCCGCAAAGATAGATGCTGTCGAGAGATGAATGGAAAAGATGACTAAGGATATTCACTCAATACGAATTAGTTGTGAGCAGTGTGGAGGACCACATTTGACAAAAGATTGTCTCAGTATTGAATTAACAATGGAACAAAGAGAGAATATTTCATACATAAACCAAAGGCCTGGAAATAATTATCAGAATAATTATCAACCGCCAAGACCTATTTACAATCAAAACCAGAATTATAACAGAAATATTCCATACAACAACCAACAAGGTCCTAGCAATCAACAAGTATCCAATAATACTTACAATCAGCAAAGAACTAATTTTCAAAAAAAACCACCACAACCCGATGATAAAAAGCCGAATTTAGAAGATATGATGACGAAGCTAGTTGAAACTCAAACGCAGTTTTTCACATCTCAAAAACAAACTAATGAACAAAATTCTCAAGCATTTAGAAATCAACAAGCTTCTATTCAAAATCTGGAACAAGAAGTAAGTAACCTAGCAAGGTTAATAGGTGAAAGAAAACCGGGAAGTTTACCTAGTGATACAAATGCTAACCCCCGGAATGAAACAGCTAAAGCCATTACCACAAGAAGTGGTACAACACTTAAACCACCTGAAATACCTGTAACTTCTGATGAAGCTATTCCTACTCCACAAGAACCACAACCTGATCAAGATAAGGAAAAAGAACCGGTAGTTGAGAAGGTTAATGAAGATAACACAGTTAAGGCTAAACCTTATGTTAAACCATACCAACCACCACTTCCTTACCCGAGTAAAATGAAGAAAGAGAAACTTGAAGCCGAGCAATCCAAATTCTTGGATATGTTTAAACAGATAAATGTAAATCTTCTTTTCATTGATGTGATTTCAGGAATGCCTAGATATGCTAAATTCTTGAAAGATCTAATCTCAAATAGAAAGAAAATGGAAGAATTCTCGGCTGTTACTATGAATGCTAATTGTTCAGCAGTGCTGTTGAATAAGATACCAGAAAAACTATCTGATCCAGGAAGTTTCACAATTCCATGTTTTCTGGGTAGTCTTAGTTCAATAGAAGCATTAGCAGACTTAGGTGCTAGTATAAATTTAATGCCGTATTCACTATACGCTAAACTAGACCTTGGAGAATTGAAACCAACAAGAATAAGCATACAACTAGCCGATAGATCAATAAAATATCCTAGTGGGATAATGGAGAACATGCTAGTTAAAGTTGGTACTTTAGTATTTCCAGTAGATTTTGTTGTTCTGGACATGGAAGAAGATTCTCAAGTTCCTCTCATATTAGGAAGACCATTCTTAAACACGGCTAAAGCAATGATAGACGTGTTTGGTAAGAAATTGACCCTAAGTATAGAGGATGAGAGTGTTACCTTTTCAGTTGATAGAGCAATGCAACAACCACAATCTGCAGATGATACATGTTATTATATTCAAACTATAGATGCACATGCAGAATTATTAGAAGAATTTCCAGAATTACAAGGAACAGGAGAATGTTCTTTAGGAGAAGGAACTGAACCAATTGATGAATCTGAAATGTTAGCTACACTAATAGCTAATGGATATGAACCAACAACAGAAGAAATTCAAATGCTAAAAGAAGAAGACAGATATCGATATAAATCATCGATAGAAGAACCTCCGAAATTAGAGCTAAAGCCACTTCCAAACCATTTGGAATACGCTTATTTACATGGTGAATCTGAATTACCTATAAAATAAAACTAATATAGCGTTAAGCTTTGTTTAAAAGATTCCCTGTGGACCGAACCGGACTTACTAAAAACTACACTACTGTACGATTAGGTACACTGCCTATAAGTGTTGTAGCAAGGTTTAAGTATATCCATTCAACAAATAAATAAATATCTTGTGTAAAATTGTATCGTATTTAATAGTATTTCCTTGTAAAATATAAAGCTATTTTATATACACATCGCATAACATCAAGGATGCGTCACAGTATACAACAAAGTCATCGTTTCCTTCGGGTAGGGACAAGATAGGAGCAGATGTTAGTTTTTGTTTCAAGAGTTGAAAAGCAGCCTCATGCACATCGGACCACTCATATTTCTTGCCCTTATGAATCAAGGCAGTCAATGGTCGTGCAATTTTAGAGAACCCTTCAATGAATCTCCTGTAATAGCCAGCGAGACCTAAGAATTGTCGCACTTGGGTTGGCGTCTTAGGTGCTTCCCAGTTCTTAATAGAGTCAATCTTCGTTGGGTCCACTTGTATCCCTTGACTACTAACCACGTGACCAAGGAATTGTACCTTTGATAGCCAAAAATTGCACTTTGAAAACTTCGCGTACAATTGTTCCTTCTCGAGTAGTTCAAATAGTAATCTCAGGTGTTGCTCATGTTCCGCTTTACTCTTCGAGTATACCATGATGTCATCGATGAACACGATTACAAACTTGTCCAGATAGGGCTTGCATACCCGATTCATAAGGTCCATGAACACTGTAGGTGCATTTGTTAACCCGAATGGCATCACTAGGAATTCGTAATGGCCATAGCAAGTTCTATACGTTGTCTTAGAGATATCTTCATTCTTCACCCTCAATTGGTGATAACCAGATCTCAAATCGATCTTAGAGTATACGGATGACCCTTGTAATTGGTCGAATAGATCGTCGATTCTCAGTAGTGGATACCTGTTCTTGATAGTTAACTTATTCAGCTCGCGATAGTCGATACACATTCGCAGGGATCCATCCTTCTTTTTGACAAAGAGAATGGGGGCTCCCCACGGAGATGAGCTCGGTCGGATGAAACCTCTATCCAACAATTCTTGCAATTGGTTGGACAATTCTTTTAGTTCCGATGGTGCCAATCTATATGGTGATCGTGCAACTGGTGCAGCTCCGGGTACGAGATCTATTTGGAATTCTACCGATCTATGAGGTGGAATACTAGGTAGTTCTTCGGGAAAGATGTTCGGGAATTCTCTAACGATTGGTACATCTTCAATTTGCTTTTCTTCGATCTCGATCTCTTTCACATGTGCAAGAATATCTTGATAGCCTATCCTTAAATACTTTTGTGCCTTCATGCATGAAATCAAGTTAAGTTTTACGCCGGTTTTATCCCCATAAACCATCAAATTCTCCCCATTATCAAGGGGTATACGAATCGCCTTCTCGAAACACACTACTTCGGCTCTATTCTTAGACAACCAGTCCTTTCCTATTACTACGTCAAAGCTTCCTATTTCAATAGGCATTGGGTCCACCAAAAATGGTATTCCTTCTAAAACTAAGGTACATTCTTTGTAGATTTTATTAGCCTTCATAAGTTTACCATTTACCAGTTCAATACAGTACTTAGTGTCTATGGGTACATGGGTTTTGTCAAGCATGCAACTAGATTCTATGGATACGAAACTTATATTTGCACCACAATCAAACAATACTGAAACAATGTGATTGTTTAGAAGAAACGTACCAGTAACCAAGTCGGGGTCCTCACGAGCCTCGTGAGCATTGATATTAAATGCTCTTCCTCTTCCTTTCTCCGGTCCTTTCTTGTTTGGACATTCATTTCCAAAATTCTCCTTCTGACCGCACTTATAACACGTCTTCACGACACCATTTGTAACACCCTGATTTTTTTTTTATATATATCACAGCGGAAGACTGAATTGCATAAATACCCTTAGATAACATTTACAAACCATAGTTATCAATTTAGCTTAGTTAATGTTATTACAATATTTCAAAACATTGGTGTTACGTGAAACATTATAAAACCAGAAAACATCAGAGTTAGGCACGTTGTCAAACATGTCTTCAACCCAACAGCAACACCCATCCTAACCAGCAGTACCTAAACCTGCAAGGGGTGGAAATGTGGGGGAAATTAGCACATAGCTAAGTGAATGGATACTATTTAACAGACCAAGCATAAGCAACTGAACATGCAAGGGATCACAGATATGCTAACGTCCTGAACTAGCATATAATAACTGACAATATGAGGATCGGCGGCTTGTACGAGCATATGACGTAGTTGATCAAGCTACAGTCTACCGATAATCCGCTTTACTGATTTCACTGCATAACCGTCCAGACGCAACACATGCGTCCTTCTATGCTATACTGAACAATCAGTAACTCATGACCCGACCAGGCTACCACTGTCGACCTCACATCAACCCTGCCTTGCTGCCTCGGAGGGTTCCCAACCTTGCTGCCTCGGTTGGTGTCAAACTAACAGTGTGCACATAAGATCACAGATAAATAGTCATGCAATCGTCCTAACTAGCATGGCAATATCTAACTACGCGTGGTAATCGTACTGAACATAAATATAGTAATAAAGAGTCTGAACAAGTAGCGTGTCAGCTACTTAATACTCTATCCGGAGATAGACCCACTCACCGATTACCAGCAGCTGAAGGTTCTCAGAGGTCTAATCTTTCTGAGCCTTCACCTTTTTGTTTATCACCTGTGAATCATCACATAATATCTCAAGTTAGTATTATATCCAAGTATTAATACACAACTTTACATTCAACGGAAAATATTCACATAACAGGCAAGGTTTTCGAGCAACATGGGGTTCTCGAGCAAATTCGAGTTTTTCGAGCAAATCGAGTTTTTCGAGCAGACTGAGTTTTTCTAGCGAACTCGAGTTTTTCGAGCAGACTGTTCTCGAGCAACTCGAGTTTTTCGAGCAGTAACATGTTTTCGAGCAAAAGGTTCTCGAGCACCCTTTCGAGCGAGTTTTCGAGCAATGTTTTCGAGCGAGTTTTTCGAGCAAAGCGAGTGTTTCGAGCGAACTCGAGTTTTTCAAGAGAGTTTCGAGCACTGTTTTCGAGCAGCTTCTTCTTCACCATCAGCTTCGGTGATTTGGTGATTTTAAGCCAAAAAACTCGATTTCAAGGTTTATAGTCCAAATTCAAGCATAAGGAAACATACTATTCATACATAAACACTTTTCCTAACTATAAACATCAAAATCTAGCATCTACAATCAAGATTTGGGATTAATTCATCCCAAAATACTCACTTTATCAAAAACTCAAGTTCTAACACACAATTCATCATTTTTAACAAGTTCTTGCTCAATTCACAGCATAATTAGATCATATAAACTATATAGCAACTATTTCGCTCAATTCACAGCATAATTAGATCATATAAACTATATAGCAACTATTTCTAACATCAATTAAACATAACAAACACAAATCATGAATATTCAAGCTTAATTTCATCAAAAACCCACTTTATACCCAAACCCATTTCTATAAGAATTAAATCACGAATCTAAGCAAACAAACCTGAATAAACGATCACAAGGATGATAAGATTCAGATCCTAAAGCCTCTTACTTCAATTTGTGAATTGGATTAGATTAGGGTTTTTGAGATGATGAAAGTTAGGTACGGGTCTTGTTCTTGCACAAATTGGGAAATGAATGGAAGTATCCAGATATTAGTTACTTAAGTGGGTTATAAACTCACACCCCATAACACACGGGTATTTATCAGTTATCTAATATCTTTCGTACTTAGTTTGGCAACCCTAACGGAGTCCAAATTTAACAAACAAACCATCTCTGTGACCCTTGTCACAAACTGGTCTTAACCAACTAATCAATTAATAATAAACATATTATTAAAATAAAAGCATATTTTAACCACTAATATAAACCTAAGGGCAATTAAGTAATCTTACTTTTAAGTAGTACTCAGATTCACTCTGACTTCTAGCGTCTGTATCGTTCGTTCACTCTGATTCACTCTGACATCTTACTTCTAGCGTCTGTATCGTTCGTTCACTCTGACCATCTGTCTGAGGATGATAAGCAGTACTCAGATTCACACGTGTACCTAGATTCTGTTGTAGACTATTCCAGAAGTTCGACACAAATCTAGAATCTCTGTCTGACACAATCGATAATGGCACACCATGCCGACTAATTATCTCTTTCACATATAAATCAGCAAGTTCGCTTAATGACGCTGTTTCACGAGTAGCAAGAAAATGAGCACTTTTGGTCAAACGATCAACTACTACCCAAATCATATCGTGTTTTCTCTGAGTTCTAGGTAATTTTGTCACAAAATCCATCGTGATATGCTCCCATTTCCACTCTGGAATCTGTAACTGACGCAACGAACCATACGGTTTCTGGTGTTCTGCCTTCACTTGCGCGCAAATATGACACTTTTCAACAAAACGAGCGATGTCTAACTTCATGGTCGGCCACCAATACATAGATTTAAGGTCATGATACATCTTATTACTGCCTGGATGTACTGTCAATCTAGATTTATGAGCTTCAGTTATGATCAAATCCCTCAAGTCTCCAAGCAAAGGCACCCAAATACGGTTATTTAAAGTCTTAAGTCCACGAGAATCATCAATTAGGTCAAATTTTCGTTTAGTCATAAGTTCAGATTTAATATGTTCATCCTCCAAAGCACAGGCTTGAACTGTTCGTAGTTGATCAATCAAATCTGAAGTTATATTCAAACGCAGAAATTTCACATTCTCATCAGACTTTTTACGACTTAACGCATCTGCTACGACATTTGCTTTACCCGGATGGTACTTTATTTCACAATCATAGTCTTTGATAAGTTCTATCCACCGTCTCTGTCGCATATTCAGTTCTTTCTGCGTGAAAATATGCTGAAGGCTCTTATGATCTGTACATATTACACACTTTGTACCATATAGGTAATGTCTCCAAAGCTTCAACGCAAATACCACTGCAGCCATTTCTAAATCATGAACCGGATAGTTACGTTCATGTGTCTTTAACTGACGAGAAGCGTACGCGATAACTTTATCTCTCTGCATCAGTACACATCCCAACCAGGCAAATGACGCATCACAATAAATGACAAAGTCATCTGAACCCTCTGGCAATGCTAACACTGGAGCCTGACACAACAACTGTTTCAGAGTCTGAAAAGCCTGTTCCTGTTGATCTCCCCATCGGAAACTTACATCCTTTCTTGTCAATTTGGTCATCGGACCCGCTATTTTAGAAAAATATTTTATAAATTGGCGATAATAACCCGCAAGACCCAAGAAACTCTTAACTTCTGTCGGTGTCTTCGGCGAATTCCAACCCATTACCGCTTCTATTTTCAACGGATCCACTTTAATACCTGCCTCACAGATAACATGACCCAGAAACTGCACCTCTCGAAGCCAAAACTCACACTTCGAGAACTTAGCGTATAACTGCTCTTTCTTTAACAACTCTAACACTAATCGAAGATGTGTCGCATGATCAGCTTCTGTCTTTGAATATACCAATATATCGTCGATAAACACAATAACAAACTGATCTAAATATGGTTTACAAACCCTGTTCATCAGATCCATGAAGACTGCTGGAGCATTCGTCAATCCGAATGGGATAACCAAGAACTCATAATGCCCATATCTAGTTCTGAACGCTGTCTTCGGTATATCTGATTCTGCAACCCGAACCTGATGATAACCGGATCTAAGATCTATTTTCGAGAAATACGATGCACCCTGCAGCTGATCGAACAGATCATCGATTCTAGGCAGAGGATACTTGTTCTTAACTGTTCTCTTGTTCAATTCTCGATAATCTATACACATTCTTAGCGAACCATCTTTCTTCTTTACAAACAACACTGGTGCACCCCACGGGGAAGAACTTGGTCTTATAAACCCTCTGTCTAACAGTTCTTGTATCTGAGACATCATATCTCTGATTTCAGAAGGTGCTAACCTATAAGGAGCCTTAGCTACTGGAGTTGTTCCGGGAACTAACTCAATCTTATATTCTACTTCTCTTACCGGCGGCAACCCCGGTAATTCGTCAGGAAACATCTCAAGAAATTCCGAAACCACAGGAATATCAATAACAGATTTCTTCTCAATCTTAGCATCAATAACATAAGCCATAAAAGACTCACATCCCTTAGAAAGTGACTTCCTCGCCTTCATCATAGAAATCAATGGAAAACTGAACCCACTTCGTTCCCCTCGGGCCATAATACGGGTTCCATCGGTCAAACGGAAAGTCACAATCTTCTTATCACACTTAATGTGGGCCTTATGTAGTGTCACACCCCCAAATTATGGCCTAGGGTATTTGTGACTAATTATATCAAATCACAGTTGTATAAACGAGAATGACTCTATATGAGACGTTTTGAATAAAACATTTATTAATAAAACAGCGGAAGCATTAAAAGTTTTACATCAAATTTAAACTGAAATAATAATAATAGTCTTAATGCAAAGTAAATGTAATGAAATGAAGACTCCATGTAGCAGCATTCAATTCATCAGGTAGCAATCATGGCAATCATCTTATTCGTCACCTGAGACAAAACATGCTTAAAGTGTCAACCAAAAAGGTTGGTGAGTTCATTAGTTTATCAAAATCAATCATTTCCGTTATAATAATAGGCCACAAGATTTCAATTTCATAAATATCCGTACACTAGCAAGTGTATAAAAGCATTCTATAAGTTGTAGGCACCCGGTAACAAGCCTTAACGTTCATGTTTTACCCTCTGAAGTACACCAGATCAGGTGTGTTTAAAATAACCTCGAAGTACTAAAGCATCCTATAGTCAGGATGGGGTTTGTCAGACCCAATAGATCTATCTTTAGGATTCGCGCCTACCGTACATAGACAAGTAGTTTAATGTTACCAAGCTAAGGGTATATTTCTGGTTTAAACCCACATAGAATTAGTTTTAGTACTTGTGCCTATTTCGTAAAACATTTATAAATCAGCGCATGTATTCTCAGCCCAAAAATATATATAAAAAGGGAGCAAATGAAACTCACCTTAAATAGCAGTTGAAGTATTCCACGCAAGAAAGGAAAGTAAAGCAAGTAAGTGACCGAGATATCAACTAGAAGTAGTTCTTTAAGAGAGAAATGAGAGATTAAGGTGTAAGTTTGAAATGAGAAATGTATGTGGTATTTATAGTTGAAAATGTTAGGTAAAAAAAATTAAAATAAAATAAGTAAATCTTAAAAGTTAAAATAAGAAAAATTATTTTGTATTTTTATTAAAAGTAAATCTTAAAAGTTAAAATAAGAAAAAGTAGTTTGTATTTTTACTAAAAGTAAAATCTTAAAAGTTAAAATAAGAAAAAGTAGTTTGTATTTTTATTAAAAGTAAAATCTTAAAAGTTAAAATAAGAAAAAGTATTTTGTATTTTTATTAAAAGTAAATTTTAAAAGTTAAAATAAAAAAAAATAGTTTGTATTTTTATTAAAAGTAAAATCTTAAAAGTTAAAATAAGAAAAAGTAGTTTGTATTTTTATTAAAAGTAAAATCTTAAAAGTTAAAATAAGAAAAAGTATTTTGTATTTTTATTAAAAGTAAATCTTAAAAGTTAAAATAAGAAAAAGTAGTTTGTATTTTTATTAAAAGTAAAATCATAAAAGTTAAAATAAGAAAAAGTAGTTTGTATTTATTTATTAAAAGTAGATATAGTTTTGATTTTTTTTTTTTGTATAAAATTCTAAAAAAAAAATTTGTTTAATATATTTCTAAGAACATTTAACATTTTATTTCTATATTTGTTTAATTATTAAATACGAATTTTATATAAAAATAATTATTATATTTAATTTTTATAAAAATTAAAATTTATGATTATTAATTTATAGTTTTTATTAGTTTTATAAATGTTATAATATTATGTATTATTTAGTTAATTATATATTCTATTAACTAAATAACAAAAGTAATATAAATATTATATATATATTCATTGATGTAATTATGTTATATTATATATCATAATCTTATTTATAATATTTATAATTATATTATTTATTTTAAGCGTACGTTTATTCGGTCAACGTTAAATTTATTCGTATATAACAACTCTAGGTATTTTAGTAAAATCGGACGTCGAAAAGTGAGGGTTGTTATAGTACCTACCCGTTAAAAGAAATTTCGTCCCGAAATTTAGTTTTTGCCATCAATCAGCGTTGTTCGTACCTAAACGAGGATATTTACGTTTTATCTGGTCTTCACGTTCCTAGGTAGGTTCGGGGCCTTTCGTGAATTCCAACGGATAGAATATTGTTCTGTTTCATGCATTTAAATAATACGAACCCTAATTTCTTACAGGTTCTTCTATAAAGTGCATTTTATCATTAATGCGGAGGTTATCTAAAGGATTAATAAGAGTGTCATTTGACTAGGTTATCCTCAAAAGGGATGATGGTGTTATACGAGCATTTTAGTAAACTGAACACATGAAATGTGTTATGAATAGTATTGAGCTTATTTAAAACTTTGAGTGTTTATGTCACAATATTAGGGTAGACAAAACAGAGAGTAGTTCATGAAAATTATAGTCATGAAGTTTGATAGAGATCATCATTGTTTACAACAAGAATATTGTAATGATGAATATAAGTTGAAAAAATAAAGTTTTATCACTACTGAATAATATGGATAAAACGATTTGATTATAGGAAGCGTATAAACGAAGCTATTGTAAAAGAGTGAATGAGAAATTAAATGTTCGCCTTAACTTTTGACGTAGTCACGATTGATTTTTGGAATTCAAGGGATTAAAGGAAATCTTCGTAATCTATAAGATTTGATTCTCCGGTAATTAAGGAATTTGAAATTTTCTTTGATTAAATGAGGTGAATTGCTTCAATTGCTGTGTTTGGAATTTTGCTATAAATTAGCTTCTTCCATTTCATTATCTTCACCACTTCTATACTTTCTTCCTCAATTCATACTTCCAAAGATTGTGAGAATGCTCCATCCAGTTCTTATCCTGGATATTTTTCTGACTATCATTTCAGTCATTCTTCTTTTTCATTTACCACTAGAGGAATTTGTTTTCTTCTACTATTACCTTGGGGTTATAGTGTTTTTTATTCTCCCATGTCTTTACGTTGCAATACGTATTGATATACACGGTTTGTAATTTCGGTATCGTTATCGGGCTACATATTTTCCCTTATATGTCGGAGCTCTTTGCCTTTTTATTCTCCTCTCGACTCTAAGTAAAGCGAGTAATGGTCCAGAATTTGTAGGTATGAAGTTTCGAATGGACCTACTGTTCTAAGCGTAATATCACGATTTGATTTGGTAAATTACCAGAATTACTGAGGATAGAACTATCAAGAATATATTTGCTTGATATGTTCAGAGATTAAGTAGAATGTAAGAGTCGTGTAACATGGCAAATGATGATTATAAAGTCTATGAATCATCATCTTCCATTAAAAATTTAGCATGACTTACTGTAATATAATCATGTTGGCCTGACGTCATTATATTATACTAACTCATGCTTCAATTCTCAACACTACTTCAAATCATTCAAAATTTGAATTTAAATTTTACGGAATATAGAAACTTAAACAGTTTTCCTTTATGATGTAATAAAGATATTGCAAAGAGATAATTAATTGCGGACAAGAATCGTTATGAAGATATCTTTAGAAATATCGAGGATATTTATAACGAAAGATATGATGATATTTTAGAATTTCTAAAATCGATGGATAATGAAGAAATTCTTCTGTAAGGATTTAGAATGCGTAAAAAGATCTTCTGTGATTTCCTTCAGAAATCGAATCATCTAGATTCTTTGGTTATAGGTTTAGTCCTTGGGATTTGTCCTTGGTCTCCTTCATGTTTTGCTCAATCCGTCTTTCAATACCAGATATTCTTTTGAGCTTTTCCAACACACAATTCTTTATTATCAAGCTTCTGGTCATTAAGGCCATCTACAGCTTTTGCTGCTTCATCAGCATTCTCAAGGTTAACTGATCTGAATCATTGATTATCAATCTGATATGTTTTCAAGGATTTTGAAGAATGTACAATGTAATATATTAATGTGAATGTTAGATATTTCTTGGGTATTACCTACCCGTTAAAATATTTTCACAATTAACAGTTTGTACAAAAGAATTTTTAAATACAATCTTTATGAAAATATACATACATATATATTTTCTTCAGATGTAATTATGGATTTAATAAGTTAATATAATATTAAACTCATTTGATTTACGGTTGAAACGAGAATAAATAATCTCCAAAACTTTAGAGATTACATAATCGTCGCGGAATATTTCTTTAATGAAGTTATGAATCAATACTTCATCGTTCATTGTTATTAATATACCTCAATAAATGATGTTGATGCTCGTGGATTTCTTGTGAAATTCATAAGGCACAAATGATGTTTTCGAGAAATTTTTGAGTACATCGAAAAATAGGAGTGTAAAATCACACATGCATTTGAATAATACACTTAGTTTATTATGAAATGGAGTTTATTGTACTGAAGTAGTGATTAATGATTGTTAAGTCATTAACGAAGGATGTACATCATAGCGTATTAGTGATATGAATTAACCAAGTAGTACATACTAGTTAAGATTCACACGTAATAGTTTAGTACGAAAAGATTTATTATTGTTCCAAACCATATATATATAAAGTATACATATATAATTCTTCAGGAAGAATGATTCAATACATCTTAACTCATTATTACTAATATTCCTTAGTATCTATGGGCGTATGATGTCGATGTTTGAGGTACGGATTATGATGTTGAGACGTGGGATGCTGATGTTGTTGTTGGTGAAGCTGATGCTGTTGGTGGTGATGCTGATAGTACTGGTGGTGCTGGTGCTGGTGCTGCTGTTGGTGCTGCTTGTGGTACTTGGTTAGTAAGTGTGAGCCTAGCTACCAAATCGCGCACTATTTCCTCCAGGGTTTCTACTTTACGCTCGAGTCTATGGATTTGTTCTACCCATTCCTCTGTAAGGTTTGTCAATTCTTGATATTTAGTTCGAAGTCTTCTAACTTCTTCTAATAACCCTTTCTGGTTAGAATTCGAGAGTAGAGGACGAATATTGTCGTTGGTTACATCGAGTCGACCTTCGAGGCGGAAAATCCTTGCGAAAAGAGTGCAAACGGTATTGCGAACAGGTTCGCCAGTAAGAGGATTGAGTACTCCGACGTTTGGTGGTAAGTTTGGCTCGTGATAAGGAGTACCTTCTTCATTTCTCCATAGGGTGAGTATTTCGCGAACCCATCCCCATTTTCTAAAGAAATCACGGTAATTGATCGGTGGGTGTGCTCCTGTCACGCTATCTTTGGAGCTAGAAGAACTTGAGGAATTAGGTGAGAAATCCATATTATGTGTTTGGAATAGGGTTTGATATGAAATGGGTGTTGAATATTGAATGATATATTCATCTCCTTGAATACGTATATATAGCAGAAAGATTTCCGTAATTTACGGAGGAAATTTAGGAAAAGTGTTAGACAAGGTCTATTGGGAATAGATATGCTAAGATATGATTTGTCTATACTCTAATAATGGCAGTATGACGTGTCGAGATTATAAAATGATAAGTATGTAATCTAATAATCTTTCGATTAAAGACTTTCAATTCGTATACTGTGATAACCCAATGACATTTCCCGGTTCGCAAACCGATGCATAAAGGCATAAGGCATATAGGTTCGTGATATAACAGGGAGTTATATACGTTTGAGTATGAATTATAGGAGTTTCAAAAATCTTGGATAATATTTCATGTAATACATATGTAATACACAAAACCAGGATAGATGACTAGGTGAGTTGTTCTTAATAAGTTCACCACTTATTAAGTGCGTAAGTGACTAAGTGTTGTATGATCACTATAGTCAGGTTTGATATTGTGCACCATACCCAAACATCTATGCCACCGCCGAGTCACTTGAATGATCAATTGTTACCGGTTGGCCCAGGAATTCTCGACCAAAATCTAAGTTTGGCATTCGAAATCAACAAGCGTCCCATAGTGGTACCAAGGATCACCCTAGGCCTTAAGTAGCGTTGACGTTCGAGTAATTTCACATTATCGTGTATGTTATAATCTTAAGATTTAAGTATAGTTTCTAAGGTATAGTGTAGCATTTATCAATTAAAGGCAACAATTAAAGGCACTATGGTCAAGGAAAGTTGTAGTCCTACATTGCTAAGGTACCTAATTGTATAAGGCACACATAAAATGCAATCTTGGTTCTCTACAACAACCTGCTCTGATACCAATCTGTCACACCCCCAAATTATGGCCTAGGGTATTTGTGACTAATTATATCAAATCACAGTTGTATAAACGAGAATGACTCTATATGAGACGTTTTGAATAAAACATTTATTAATAAAACAGCGGAAGCATTAAAAGTTTTACATCAAATTTAAACTGAAATAATAATAATAGTCTTAATGCAAAGTAAATGTAATGAAATGAAGACTCCATGTAGCAGCATTCAATTCATCAGGTAGCAATCATGGCAATCATCTTATTCGTCACCTGAGACAAAACATGCTTAAAGTGTCAACCAAAAAGGTTGGTGAGTTCATTAGTTTATCAAAATCAATCATTTCCGTTATAATAATAGGCCACAAGATTTCAATTTCATAAATATCCGTACACTAGCAAGTGTATAAAAGCATTCTATAAGTTGTAGGCACCCGGTAACAAGCCTTAACGTTCATGTTTTACCCTCTGAAGTACACCAGATCAGGTGTGTTTAAAATAACCTCGAAGTACTAAAGCATCCTATAGTCAGGATGGGGTTTGTCAGACCCAATAGATCTATCTTTAGGATTCGCGCCTACCGTACATAGACAAGTAGTTTAATGTTACCAAGCTAAGGGTATATTTCTGGTTTAAACCCACATAGAATTAGTTTTAGTACTTGTGCCTATTTCGTAAAACATTTATAAATCAGCGCATGTATTCTCAGCCCAAAAATATATATAAAAAGGGAGCAAATGAAACTCACCTTAAATAGCAGTTGAAGTATTCCACGCAAGAAAGGAAAGTAAAGCAAGTAAGTGACCGAGATATCAACTAGAAGTAGTTCTTTAAGAGAGAAATGAGAGATTAAGGTGTAAGTTTGAAATGAGAAATGTATGTGGTATTTATAGTTGAAAATGTTAGGTAAAAAAAATTAAAATAAAATAAGTAAATCTTAAAAGTTAAAATAAGAAAAATTATTTTGTATTTTTATTAAAAGTAAATCTTAAAAGTTAAAATAAGAAAAAGTAGTTTGTATTTTTACTAAAAGTAAAATCTTAAAAGTTAAAATAAGAAAAAGTAGTTTGTATTTTTATTAAAAGTAAAATCTTAAAAGTTAAAATAAGAAAAAGTATTTTGTATTTTTATTAAAAGTAAATTTTAAAAGTTAAAATAAAAAAAAATAGTTTGTATTTTTATTAAAAGTAAAATCTTAAAAGTTAAAATAAGAAAAAGTAGTTTGTATTTTTATTAAAAGTAAAATCTTAAAAGTTAAAATAAGAAAAAGTATTTTGTATTTTTATTAAAAGTAAATCTTAAAAGTTAAAATAAGAAAAAGTAGTTTGTATTTTTATTAAAAGTAAAATCATAAAAGTTAAAATAAGAAAAAGTAGTTTGTATTTATTTATTAAAAGTAGATATAGTTTTGATTTTTTTTTTTTGTATAAAATTCTAAAAAAAAAATTTGTTTAATATATTTCTAAGAACATTTAACATTTTATTTCTATATTTGTTTAATTATTAAATACGAATTTTATATAAAAATTATTATTATATTTAATTTTTATAAAAATTAAAATTTATGATTATTAATTTATAGTTTTTATTAGTTTTATAAATGTTATAATATTATGTATTATTTAGTTAATTATATATTCTATTAACTAAATAACAAAAGTAATATAAATATTATATATATATATTCATTGATGTAATTATGTTATATTATATATCATAATCTTATTTATAATATTTATAATTATATTATTTATTTTAAGCGTACGTTTATTCGGTCAACGTTAAATTTATTCGTATATAACAACTCTAGGTATTTTAGTAAAATCGGACGTCGAAAAGTGAGGGTTGTTATATGTAGGCTCATCCAGTTCATCCCTAATACTACATCAAAACTAGGGATAGGCAACACTAAACAGGACATAGCAAGCGGTCTACCATCAATTTCTATACTAGCTCCAGACACATACGTTGTGACTAGAACCGTCTTACCATCAGCTACCTCTACTCTAACAGGCTCAGGCAGCATAGTAGCAGGTAACCCTAATTTAGTACAGAAATCTATAGACATAAATGTCCTATTTGCACCCGAATCAAACAATATTCTAGCAGGTATTGAGTTGATCAAGAACATACCGGTTATGACATCATCATTATTAGTAGCGGCCTCAACTGTCATCTGAAAGGCCCTGGCTTCCACAGTCGGTGGGTTCTTTCTCTTATGTCCACTTGAGGCTGTGGAACCCCCGACAGATGCCGAACGCGCCCCTGACCCTGCCCCGGAACTTGCGCCCTTTGACGTCTGACAACTTGCTGAACGATGACCCGGCTGATGACAACTCCAACAAATATTTTCTCTGAAGGAACACCCCTGAGATTCATGACCTACCATACCACATCTTAAACATCTTCTCGTTGCCTCAGAACACTGACCACTATGTGAAGACTTACAACCTTTACACCATTCTTTATTTCCAGAACCTGAACCTGATCCACCTTGGTTACCCTTACCCTTTTGTCTAAACCCAAACGATTTCTTAGACTTCGAACCTGATTGACTGGTAGCCTGACCACACTGTGGTACCACATTTCCCCAATTCATACCCCTAGCTGCTCTTACATCACTTCCCACCATCTTTTCCATCACAAAAGCTTGAGACAATGTCGGTGCTGACCTCACAAAGGTCCTATACTCTGGCAAGATCATGTTTACAAAGTGCTGAATTCGGGATTGTTCATCCGGCACCCATTGTTGCACAAATCTTAGCTTGTCCATGTACTTCTCAATCACCTCATCAATTGACATCTGCGACGTCATTCGCATTTCTAGGAACTCCATCTTAATTCTATTCATGTCAAACACATTACAATACTGTTCACATATCTTCGCATAAAACTGTTCCCAAGTAATCATCTTAACTTGCTCTGGAGGGACACTAGCTATCACAGAATCCCACCACACCATTGCTCTATCTTTCAACAACCTGCTTGCATAAGTCACTTTTAACTCAGGCTCACACTGACATGCATCAAACGCCTTTTCAACCTCCCGTAACCAATTGAGAGTCACGGCTGGGTCATTACTTCCTGAGAAAGGAGATGGTCCACAATCCCTGAACTGTTTAAAGGTACATCTTTTTGGTGGCTGATATTGTTGTTGGAATTGCTGTTGTGGAAATGGTTGTTGGTATGTAGGTGGCTGAACTTGGTTCATCATCATGGGATGTTGGTATTGGTAGTAGTTATGTGGTGGCATGATATGCTGAGGGAATTGGTTCTGGTTTATCTGTGGTACGGTATGCGACTGTGCAGTGGCAAAACCTGGCGGTGTATCCTCATTACCCGACTGTCTAGCTAACTCAAGTTCAGCAATCTTTTAATGAGCTTCCTTAAACTTACTTTCAAGCTCATGTACATAATCAGCATCATATACTTCTACCTCATCCTCCACATCAGGAGCACTGAAGGTTCCGGGGTGGATCGGGTTTGTAGCGTTCGCATCCCTGTTGTCTGCCATCTGTGCTACAAAACACTGGCACAAAAGCTTAGTGGATAACTGTTAGCTTACTAAACACTAACATGCACAACATCCTATATTCACTTAGCCCCACCCCACGGACATGTTTGACTTAATTCAGGGTTTAGGAACAAATACGCGCACGTACTTGCTGCTAAACCACGCTCTGATACCAACTTGTAACACCCTGATTTTTTTTTATTTATATATCACAGCGGAAGACTGAATTGCATAAATACCCTTAGATAACATTTACAAACCATAGTTATCAATTTAGCTTAGTTAATGTTATTACAATATTTCAAAACGTTGGTGTTACGTGAAACATTATAAAACCAGAAAACATCAGAGTTAGGCACGTAGTCAAACATGTCTTCAACCCAACAGCAACACCCATCCTAACCAGCAGTACCTAAACCTGCAAGGGGTGGAAATGTGGGGGAAATTAGCACATAGCTAAGTGAATGGATACTATCTAACAGACCAAGCATAAGCAACTGAACATGCAAGGGATCACAGATATGCTAACGTCCTGAACTAGCATATAATAACTGACAATATGAGGATCGGCCGCTTGTACGAGCACACGACATAGTTGATCAAGCTACAGTCTACCGATAATCCGCTTTACTGATTTCACTGCATAACCGTCCAGACGCAACACATGCGTCCTTCTATGCTATACTGAACAATCAGTAACTCATGACCCGACCATGCTACCACTGTCGACCTCACATCAACCCTGCCTTGCTGCCTCGGAGGGTTCCCAACCTTGTTGCCTCGGTTGGTGTCAAACTAACAGTGTGCACATAAGATCACAGATAAATAGTCATGCAATCGTCCTAACTAGCATGGAAATATCTAACTACGCATGGTAATCGTACTGAACATAAATATAGTAATAAAGAGTCTGAACAAGTAGCGTGTCAGCTACTTAATACTCTATCCGGAGATAGACCCACTCACCGATTACCAGCAGCTGAAGGTTCTCAGAGGTCTAATCTTTCTGAGCCTTCACCTTTTTGTTTATCACCTGTGAATCATCACATAATATCTCAAGTTAGTATTATATCCAAGTATTAATACACAACTTTACATTCAACGGAAAATATTCACATAACAGGCAAGGTTTTCGAGCAACATGGGGTTCTCGAGCAAATTTGAGTTTTTCGAGCAAATCGAGTTTTTCGAGCAGACTGAGTTTTTCGAGCGAACTCGAGTTTTTCGAGCAGACTGTTCTCGAGCAACTCGAGTTTTTTGAGCAGTAACATGTTTTCGAGCAAAAGGTTCTCGAGCACCCTTTCGAGCGAGTTTTCGAGCACTGTTTTCGAGCGAGTTTTTCGAGCAAAGCGAGTGTTTCGAGCGAACTCGAGTTTTTCGAGCGAGTTTCGAGCACTGTTTTCGAGCAGCTTCTTCTTCACCATCAGCTTCGCTGATTTGGTGATTTTAAGCCAAAAAACTCGATTTCAAGGTTTATAGTCCAAATTCAAGCATAAGGAAACATACTAATCATACATAAACACTTTTCCTAACTATAAACATCAAAATCTAGCATCTACAATCAAGATTTGGGATTAATTCATCCCAAAATACTCACTTTATCAAAAACTCAAGTTCTAACACACAATTCATCATTTTTAACAAGTTCTTGCTCAATTCACAGCATAATTAGATCATATAAACTATATAGCAACTATTTCTAACATCAATTAAACATAACAAACACAAATCATGAAGATTCAAGCTTAATTTCATCAAAAACCCACTTTATACCCAAACCCATTTCTATAAGAATTAAATCACGAATCTAAGCAAACAAACCTGAATAAACGATCACAAGGATGATAAGATTCAGATCCTAAAGCCTCTTACTTCAATTTGTGACTTGGATTAGATTAGGGTTTTTGAGATGATGAAAGTTAGGTACGGGTCTTGTTCTTGCACAAATTGGGAAATGAATGGAAGTATCCAGATATTAGTTACTTAAGTGGGTTATAAACTCACACCCCATAACACACGGGTATTTATCAGTTATCTAATATCTTTCGTACTTAGTTTGGAAACCCTAACGGAGTCCAAATTTAACAAACAAACCATCTCTGTGACCATTGTCACAAACTGGTCTTAACCAACTAATCAATTAATAATAAACATATTATTAAAATAAAAGCATATTTTAACCTCAAATATAAACCTAAGGGAAATTAAGTAATCTTACTTCTAACCCCAGTTTCAGTCTGTTACACCATTATTAGTAGCAGGAGGATTTACAGTACCAGTGGTCTTTGACCAACAATTCTTGGTCAGGTGCCCTATTTTCTTGCACTTTCCACAAGTCACAGCGCATCTTCCCTCATGGTGCCTCTCACACCTTGAACAATAAGGAGATTTTCCTTGATATCCTTTCATAGAAACTTCCTGCTTTTTAGATGACTGGGAGTTAAAGTTTCCAGTCCACTTCCTCTTATTATCCCCAGATTTCACTTCAGCAGCATTCCGTTGAGTAAATTGATCCATGAGATCATTTGCCGTATTAATGGTCTCTTGCAAAGTTTGGGGTCTGGAAGCATGAACATTAGCTTGAATATTTTCAGAGAGACCCTTAACATAACGGTCGATTTTCTTCCTTTCAGTTGGGACCATTCCTGGACACAACAGAATCAATTCCAAATAGCGGTTGGTATAAGTAGCAAGATCAGTCCCAATAACCTTTAGATCCCATAACTCTGCCTCCATCTTCTTAACTTCATTATCGGGACAATAGTCAGCAGTCATACGGGTTTTGATGTCTTCCCAAGGGATGGCGTGAGCAGCTTCGAGACCCATAGGTCGAGCAACAGAATTCCACCAGGTCAAGGCTTTACCTTCCAGTGTGGAAGTAGCAAACTTTACCCAGTTAGCTTGAGCACAGTCACTAATACTAAACACTGACTCCATCTTCTCAATCCAATGGGTTAGACCCACTGGTCCTTCAGTGCCTTTGAATGGTAGTGGCTTACAAGCCATAAATTCCTTATAAGTGCAGTTTTGTCTAGTGTTCGAGCCTCCGGGCATATTAGCCATTGCAGCAGAGACACCTTCATTGATAAGTGCTTGAAGTTCATCAGGACTGTAAGTTCGTCTTCCAGACATTGTTCTTCAAACAATAAATACAGAGTTAACATCCTTAGATATGTATGCATATTGTCAAATAGTCGGGGTAATTTCTCCATTCGGAGGAGGTCATTGTAACTCGGTGAATGGCTAGGACTTTCGTCCTCAGAGTCGAAGAGAATGATGGGGTTAACTTTTGACATGTTATCTAAAAGAAAACGAGTAAATCTAGAGTAACAAGTAAGTAAGGCAACTTATAATTGTCTAGTTATAGATTAGGCTTATTAACGTATCATATAGGCAGACACACTAATGCATCCTAATTTCCTATAACCAGAGCTCTGATACCAACTGTAATACCCCGTCAAAATGTGGCATTGACATGCTGTATAACCAGAGGTCAAAGTCTGATCGATGCAAGCTATATGCAACGTTTTTCAAAGTAATATTGGCATTTTATTCAAAAATCAAGCGTTACAATACTTAAAGAAAACCAACAAAGTACTTATTAAAACCAAATATATTTAAAATGAAAAGACATAATGCCACTATCAAAGTTTAAACAAATCTTCATTCCAAATGCATGACCTCTATTGCCTTACTAGCTAGAGCGGACGCATTTCCTAATTACCTGAGAATAAATATGTAAAAACGTCAACACAAAGGTTGAGTGAATCATAGGTTTAAGTAGTATAGAGTGTAGAGCATAGACCACAAGATTTGTTTGTTTGCATGCTTTGCCGGCATCTTTAAAAATATAAAAAGATTCTATAAGTTTGAGCACCCGGTAACTAAGCCTTAACGTTTGTTTAGTACCCCTGTTTTTAAATACACTTAACCAATGTGTACTACCTCAAATAGTATACGCCCATTTTGTGCTAGCGCGACTAGACCGGACGGGGATGTCAAGCCCTATGGATCCATATACACCTATTCGCGCCCACCAGTTCATAAACTGGTAGTTACTAGTTACCAAAGCTAAGGGATTATCGGTTATAACTCAGCATAGAATGTAAGTTTAGCACTTGTGTCTACATTGTAAAACATTAAAAGACATGTATTCTCACCCCGAAAACAGTTAAAAAGTTGGGGCTATGACTCACCTTATGAGCGCAGTAAACAATATGATAGTAAATAGCATCGGTAGTCCAAAGTTGTCAACCTATCATCATTGGGTTTAAGTTAGTTGGATCATCATGGTCATCATCATCATCATTATAGTTATGTGTTTGATATATATGTTCATATATATTACCGGTGTCCTTTCTAGAGTTTACACAGTTTAGATGTTGCATAACTCAAACGATCCTCGTTGCTATCAAGTAAGTCAATGGACAGCCAGATGTAACCGGGGGCCAGGACTCTTGATCCGACTTTAAGTCGTGACATTCGAGATCCACAACCATATCTCAAATTGGCAACCTATACACCATCCATGACCGTAAGTAGCAGCGAGTCTCGTGAAAGTCATACGTTATTTGTTTGTGATTTTTAATTCCACATATGTTCTAGTGAGTATAGGAATACATCACTTGTTTATTTCCGTTTCGTTATAGATAATATATTATATTATTCTTTAATAATATTTAAGTCACATTATATTTTCTTATTTCTTTCCAATATATATATATATATATATATATATATATATATATATATATATATATATATATATATATATATATACACACACACATACACATATACTTCTAATTGTGTGGTACGTATATATGTATCTACATTTATACATGCGTGCACTCATGTATACATGTATATCTACATATACGCATCAACATAATCTTCCATATATATATATATATATATATATATATATATATATATATATATATATATATATATATATATATATATATATATATATATATATGTTTCACATATACACAATATCATATCCATACTCAATCATATTCGTTATAATGTAAGTATTATCTTTAAAGTTTAATTCATAACTTATACTTAATAACATTAACTTCATAATATTATCATATTCATTACTATTAACTTCTCATTCTTATCACGATCACTTAATAATTCAATATTGTCTTCTAAATAATCTTCCAATTATTCATGATAATATTCATAGTGATACAATTCTATTAATACTTATAAAAATCTTAAACTTACATCTTAATATACATATACACTTTTGTTTTCCAATTCTTCTAAGTCTTTTTAACCATGCTCATATTCATAATAATCATTAGTTTATCATCTTCAGTGTTCTTAATCATAAACTTAAAGAATTTAAAAATATATGAAGTATTATTAGTTCATGGGTTAACAAAGTACCTTATGAGTGTTTTAAGCAAGAAAAGGGTAATGTTTGAGGGTGGTGATGAAACCGAACAGCAACAGGAAAAAGTAGCAGCAAAAGGCAACCAAACAGTGGCGGTTCGTGGTGGTTTTTGGCGGCGGACAGCGACAGCAAAATGCAGCAGCGTTGTGGTGATTTAGGGACTGATTTGGGTGTGTTTTGGTGCGCAGAAACAGCAGCAAAGTGGCTGTAAGTTGGCAGTTTGCTGGCTAATTTTCAGCAGCAAAAACAGCAGCAAAAGTGATGGTGGTGGCGACGGTTGTAGCTGCAAAAAGGGCAGCAGACAGGGCGGTGATGGGGGCGGTTTTGGGTGGCGATTTACAGCAGAAAAAGGCTGTCTTTTTGGGAAGTTTTGGGGTCGGTTGGGCTGCAGAAAAACGCTGCAGCAACAGGAGCAGGAGAGGGGCTGTTGGGGTGGTAGTGATGGTTCGGTGGTGGTGGCCGAAGGTGGTAGGGTGGTGGTGCTTGAGGGTGCCGAACATTGGAGAGGGAGAGGAGAGTTTTGAGTGATTTTTGTGAGGTGATTTGTGAATGGGAATGGGTAGATTAGGAGTGTTTATATAGGGTAGTAATTAGAGGTGAGTTAGGATTAGTATGGAGTTAGGATAAGGCTTAGGAAATTTGAAGAACATTAGGACTCCAGGTGTTTAGGGTAGGATTTAAGTCTCATAATAAGGCTATGAGTCCTTAAGATGATTCTAGAGTTTAGTGTTGGGATTAGACTAAAACTAGTTTAAAGTTAGGATAAACTTGATTAGGATTAGGAGAGGAAATTTGGAATTATCTTTTAATATTATTATTATATTTTATTTATTATTATTTTTTAAATAGCCGATTATATATATATTATTTATATTTTTTTCGGTTATATATATATATATATATATATATATATATATATATATATATATATATATATATATATATATATATATTAATTTTTATCATTTTAATTAATGCGCATTTTAGTCCCCGCACATTTTATTTGATTTAGTCTTTCGTTAAATTTTTATTGATGATGACGAGCCATGATTCTTAGTTTAGGTAACCTCGTTACCCATTTCATTACTTTCATTAGTTTCGATTTTCTAACCAAGTTCGTTTGTTTTGGACCACCTAAGTTTCAAGTTCGTTCGTAAAAAAAAAAATGATCGAAAAAGTTGGGGTGTTATAGTACCTACCCGTTATTAGAAATTTTGTCCCGAAATTTGGTCGTTGCCGTCATCTGGCGTTTCATTTGCAAATAAATGAGTATATTTCTCTCTCATGTGATCTTCACGTTCCCACGTGGTCTCGGGTCCTCGAAGTACGTTCCATCGAACTTTGACGATTGGTATTCTACTTTGACGAAGTCCTTTGACGTTTCGGTCAATGATTTCCGCTGGTTTTTCAATAAAGTTCACTTTGTCGTCAACTTGGATTTCATCAAGTGGGATGATAAGGTCCTATTCCACTAAGCACTTTTTCAAATTCGACACATGAAACGTATCGTGTATTCCAGCGAGTTGTTCAAGTAATTCTAGTCGATAGGCCACTGACCCAATACGTTTGATGATCTTGAAAGGCCCCACATATCTTGGGCTCAGCTTTCCTCGTTTGCCAAAGCGTATCACACCTTTCCACGGTGACACCTTTAGCAGGACCATGTCGTTTTCTTGGAATTGTAATGGTTTTCTTCTGACGTCAACATAACTCTTTTGACGACTTCGGGCTATCTCTAGCCTTTGCTTAATCTTTACAATGTGTTCGGTCATCTCGTGGATGATCTCGGGACCAGTCAATTGTCGGTTACCCACTTCATTCCAACAGATTGGCGATCTACACTTTCGCCCATAGAGTGCCTCAAACGGTGCAGCTTGGATACTTGAATGGTAGCTGTTATTATATGAAAACTCGGCTAATGGCAGGAATCGGTCCCATCCTTTTCCAAAATCAATAACACAGGCTCGTAACATATCTTCGAGCGTTTGAATCGTTCTATCGCTTTGTCCATCTGTTTGCGGATGGTAAGCAGTACTCATGTCTAACTGCGTTCCCAAAGCTTCTTGTAATGACTTCCGGAATCTAGAAGTAAAACGGCTATCTCGATCCAAAATAATAGAAACAGGCACACCATGCCTTGAAACAACTTCCTTCAAATACAACTGGGCAAGCTTTTCCATCTTGTCAGTTTCCTTCATCGGTAAAAAGTGAGCTGATTTGGTGAGACGGTCAACAATCACCCAAATCGTATCATAGCCATTCGCAGTTTTTGGCAACTTCGTAATGAAATCCATGGTAATCCGTTCCCACTTTCACTCAGGAATCTCAGGCTGTTGCAGTAGCCTAGAAGGTTTCTGGTGTTCAGCTTTAACTTTAGAGCAAGTCAAGCACATGCCCACATAGGTAGCAATATCCGCTTTCATTCCAGGCCACCAATATAACATTTTTAAATCATGATACATCTTGTCAGCGCCTGGGTGAATCAAATACCTTGTCTTATGTGCCTCATCAAGCACTTTCTTTCTTACTTCGCCAAATTTTGGGACCCAAATTCTTCCGGCAAAATGACGAGTTCCATCTCCTTTAATTCCGAACTGCTTGTCTAAACCTCTAAGAGATTCTTCCTTCTTATTTTCTTCTTTAAGCGCTTCAAGTTAGGCATCTCGAATTTGTGTAGTCAAATTGGTATGGACAATCAGATTTAAGGCTCTAACTCGTAAAGGTTTAACCCTTTCTTTTCGGCTTAGGGCATCAGCCACCACATTTGCTTTACCAGGGTGGTATCGGATGTCGCAATCGTAATCATTTAATAACTCAACCCAGCGTCGTTGCCTCATGTTGAGTTGTTTCTGGTTCAGAATATGCTGCAAACTCTTATGATCAGTAAAGATGGTACACTTGGTTCCATAAAGATAGTGTCTCCACATTTTGAGTGCGAAGACCACTACACCAAGTTCTAAATCATGTGTGGTGTAGTTTTGTTTGTGGATCTTTAGTTGACGGGAGGCGTAAGCAATGACCTTTTGCCGTTGCATCAAGACACAGCCAAAACCTTAGCGAGATGCGTCACAGTATACAACAAAGTCATCGTTTCCTTTGGGTAGGGACAAGATAGGAGCAGATGTTAGTTTTTGTTTCAAAAGTTGAAAAGCAGCCTCATGCACATCGGACCACTCATAATTCTTGCCCTTATGAGTCAAGGCAGTCAATGGTCGTGCAATTTTAGAGAACCCTTCAATGAATCTCCTGTAATAGCCAGCGAGACCTAAGAATTGTCGCACTTGGGTTTGCTTCTTAGGTGCTTCCCAGTTCTTAATAGAGTCAATCTTCGTTGGGTCCACTTGTATCCCTTGACTACTAACCACGTGACCAAAGAATTGTACCTTTGATAGCCAAAACTCGCACTTCAAAAACTTCGCGTACAATTGTTCCTTCTCGAGTAGTTCCAATAGTAATCTCAGGTGTTGCTCATGTTCCGCTTTACTCTTCGAGTATACCAAGATGTCATCGATGAACACGATTACAAACTTGTCCAGATAGGGCTTGCATACACGATTCATAAGGTCCATGAACACTGCAGGTGCATTTGTTAACCCGAATGGCATCACTAGGAATTCGTAATGGCCATAGCAAGTTCTAAACGCTGTCTTGGAGATATCTTCATTCTTCACCCTCAATTGGTGATAACCAGATCTCAAATCGATCTTAGAGTATACGGATGACCCTTGTAATTGGTCGAATAGATCGTCGATTTTCGGTAGTAGATACCTGTTCCAACCATTGGTAATAGCATAAATTTTAATTTTAATTATTTATTTGTGTCTAATTTATTTTTATTTTGTTGGACAGGAAATTTGAGGACGTAAAATTAATGTAAATGTCACCGAGAAGCCTTTGAATGGTGTCACCTCTACACTTATCCAATTATAGTATTGTCGCCTTAGAATCACTATGCATCACTTTAAAATGGTTAAATATTCGAGACTTATGTGAGTATTTCTTATTCGAGCTTATATCATTATTTAAGAGACAATAAAAAAGAAACATCGTATCTTTTGTGTTCAACAATCTTATATCCTATTTATTTCTATCAGTTTTGATGTGTGGCTCCAATCATATGGTTTGGGTAATACTTTAATTTTTTTTATAAGTATATTATTTTATATCCTAAATAAATGTTACTAGTGCAAGAACCCGTGAATTCACGGAATTTTAAAGGAAAAATTACTCAAATAAATACCCGCTAATATGACTTCATCTTCAAATATCCCAAGAATGAAAGTTTTCTTAGTTTGACCATTAGACATCATCACTCTTCCATTATAACTCATCTAGAAAACTTAAGAGAAATGCAAAGAGTATCAGTAACTAAAAGTCAAAGCTCTTTAATTATGATATCTGCAAGACAAAAACTAACATAACCATAAAAATCATAAGATACACGAGATATTTCTTAACTAATGGGTAATCGCACATGTTTCGTGCACTTACATGATCACCATCTAACCTGCCAAACCAGCATCAAATCCAACTCTATGACATCAAGCAATTTAGTGTTAAAAATATACAAAGAACCAAAATAGTTGAGATTAAATCCAAACATAACTTTATCAATCGCATGAGTCACTTTAACTTCAATTTCATATTTAACATGATGGATCTGCAAATGGGTCAGACTAACTAACATGATGGACCTGCAAATGGGTCAAAGTAACCCAATACCTAAACTTCAATCTCGTATTAAGACAATAAAAAATAGTTGATCAAATCATTTTTACTAATAAATCAACCATCAACCATATATAGTGCAAAACATACTATAAACAGTTGTTGACTTTACTTAAAGAAAAAGGTTGAAGGTAGACCTCAAATGTCAGTTACAATGAGATAAGCTTCAAAGGGATAGAAACATACCAATGGCAAGTCTTCCTTGAAGTTAAACATATAATAAGAACCTTGCAGATCCTGATGAAGCAACCATACCTTCATTGGGTACCGTTTTTGGCCACCATCTTGCTGCTTCTCAAATCAAATAATTGCTATTAATCATCAAATAACAGATCTCTTAAGAACATGCAGTTCAAGAAGGAAGTGGATACCAACAAAACAACCACCAAATTAATATCTCATTTTAAGGTTGTAAACACTTATAACTTACGAATAAAAAATTCAAATAGAAGGTTTGTTCAATACCATATGCTTGTCAATAACTAAATTTTCCAATGTCATTTTGCCAAGCACCGAGAGTGCATTTAGAAAGATGTGTATATTGCCTCAAGTCACAATTTCTAATACATAGAAGAAGATTACCAAAGAAATAAATGTATAAACAAAAACACTTTGAATAATCTTACAAAATAGAAGTATAGATGAACACTTGCAATGTAAATGTTTCAATCATTAATGACGACTTAATCATCGGAATTCAAGAATCTTCTATATAAGAATATAATTAAGAACGGGTAAAAAAATAAGAAATGAAAGCTGAAAACTTACCTTTGCACATCCAAAACCAAAAACATTGGATCACCATCGTGAAACCTATATTATTTTACTGCAGCAAGCGAGCAATCCACCCAAATGCCTTCAACAATAGAACATACAAAAGTACTCCTAATTACATATGGAACATTTACATTAGAATCTTTGAAAATTGAAAATTTGACACCTGCCAAAATCAACCATTAGAGAAATGGGTCACATTGTTCAAGCTCTCTAGGTACCAAAAAATAAGAACATTGGAGAAAGTCCCTCGTAATGATCTTGGCTCATTGCCTCTTCAGTTTGCTAGCTAATAATGCATCTTAAATCAAACACGTTTTCAAAATAACACAGTTTGCTATTATTGCCTCATATGCTAATTTAACTCTTTCTTTACAATGGCATGATGTTGTTGCGTTGTCTGAAATATGAGCATTAAAGTATTATAAGCCATATTCTTTGTAAGAAGAATTTAAATGTGTTTAAAATATCACTTTAGAACTTTAAAACAATATGCTAAGATGTCTTACAACAAACTTTAAAACAACTTAAAAGATTTAAATGGGTCTAAATGGCCATTTTCTACGAAGTCAAAAAGCATTAATCATATATCAAGATATATAAGTCCTAATTTTCTAAAAGAGTAAATGGGTCAATACAAATATGACAAAAAAATCATATAAGATAAGCAGTTCAAAATGGGTCTATAATGTTATAATTAAATAAACCATATGAAATATAAATTTAAAAATATCATCAAGATCAACTAAATGCATTTTTTTAGACAAACTCTAGCACCAAGTCAAAATGCATAAACACATAGACTAATCAAACACACTCTCTCCATCCCATAAAAAATGCATCTCATGTATGTATGTGCATCTCATACTATCTTTCAGGTGCATTCATTGAATAACTGGAATGCAATTTACCTTCTCATCCAATCTTTCTTTGTCCACTGCAGCACCAGTAATTGTAGAGTACAAAGTCGAACCCTTTTGACCAACCTGATGCACCATCGTTAAAACTACAGGTCTGCAACATTAACAGAAAAATTAGATTCAAAATTTCAAATAAGAGCACACTACTACGTAATAATTACAGATGAACAAAAACATTAACAACTTCACCTAACTTTGCAAAGCATTATCAAAGCCCTTCATCAGTTGTACGTTTACTCAGACCTGTATTTAGCAGCATCAACAACAATTTTATAGCATACACATCACATAGTTGAGAGAAAAATCTACCAAGACAAGAAAACATATTAGAAACATTACGACATGGTGAGCACTTACACACAGTAGCGGAAGCAGGATTTTTCTTCACCGGGGGCGAATTTTTTTTTTAAAACCGTAGCAACTTTTTTGGGCAAAATACAGAGTTTTTGGGACAAAAATTGTAGGTTTTTAGGCAAAATTTTGAGGTTTTTGGATAAAATTTGAAGGTTTGTGGGCAAAATTTGAAGGTTTTGGGGCAAAATTTAGAGAATTGTGGGCAAAATTTGAAGGTTTTGAGGCAAAATATGTAGGTTTTGGGGCAAATGGCTTTTGGGTTTGGGGCAAAATGAAAAAAATCCAAATTTTTACACTAAAATTTCGAAATCGACTGGGGGCGGGCGCCCCCCCTGCCCCCCCTCTAAATTCGCCCCTGCTTACACAGTATAGTTGGAAGATAAAAAGTAGTTATTAAAAATCTACAATATAAATAACCTATGATTATATATATTTAAAATAAGGAAAAGAAAATGAAAGTAAGTTACATCAAATAATGTAGATTAATTCAAACTTACTGATCAAAGATCAAAAAGTTAATACCCATCATAAGTTCAAACCATTTAAATTTAAGGTGGCAATTTGAACCCATTTAAAGTGTCAACCTGACTTGTTGACTCATAATCGAGTATATATGAATTTCACACAATTTCTAAAGCTAAAATGGGTCTAAAACCTCAACTGCTAATCGAAGTTTCTAAGATTATTATAAAAGAAACATCATAGAAGCAGAAGATGGACTCTGCATATACACACAACAAAACGTTATATGTTACCTATATTGCACATGGAAATATTAGTAATATATTAAATTTTACTTTTAATGCACATGTAAATTGGAATGCAAAGTAATTAAAAATACATATATGATGCTGCAAAAAAGTAATAATTTATTCAACTAATGGGTTCATGTAACAGAAGTTTCGAAATTATAAACATACATTACTCTGCACAAATAAGTAGTATGCCAAGAGGTAGCCTTTGAAACATTTTATCACTTATATCTTCCAACATCATTCACAATTGATGAACACACCTATATCTAACATAGATTAGTTTGAAAGTCAATAAAAAATAAACAAAGACAAATGATTAACAACAAATTGTAAAATAAGTAAACATTAGATATAGATATATACCTCGGTTGTCTTTGATCACCTATATCAAGTTGGTTAGTCTATGCGTCAGACCAAGAGCTGTTGCACTTAAAGCTCTCAATCGTAAAGGTAAAGGCCTGTAAAATTAAAAAACGGTTATAAACTTAACGAATGTTCATAGTATATAAGAAACAACCTGTAAAAATCTCTTAAAAGAAGATGATAGTTCAAAAGGTACAAAACTAATTCGCAAATACCCGATTCATTCGCAAGGGAAAAACAATGCGAATAAATAATCATTCGGACTTATTGATATTTTCTTCACTATCAGATAATTTTCGGAATTTCGTTTCGTCACAATGGGCAGTAACAACGGCCAAAATCATTTAACACCCACAAATCACTCAAAGTCAAAATCCTACTAACAAAAGTCAAGATTAGGGTTCTTACCAAATCTTTGAGGGATGGAAATGGTGATGAAATGCAGAAAAATCAGCTCCATGGCGTTAGGTCAATCCCCAATTGCGATTTCTCAAAACCCTAGTTTCCAATTCCTCCAAAAATTGAAACATCCAAGCTTTCTCTCACTAAACCCACGACTCTCTCTCTATGTTTCTGATTCGTTCTTCTTCAAAATGAGCATACAAAAATCTAATTTGCCTTGTAAATTTATGTTTATAACTTGACCTGAGGAATAATTGTTGAAAGATTATTGGGTTCTTTCTGGGTTTTTTAAAATTTGAAATAGAGTTGGGAAGATGACTGAATGTATTTGAGAAAAATTGTAGTCAGTCTTTGTCAGGCACGCGTGAAGATATTGTTCGGTCCCATATTTTTTTCTTATTTTTTCTTTAGTATTAAGGTGTAAAAAATAATTCAAAAAAAAAAAAATTCCTTTATGACATCAGCAAGTGCCCTCTCCTTTTTTCTTCCTTTTTTTTTAAGCTTGGTTAAAGCTTTTTTATGACATCATTTTATTAGACAAATATAAGATTAGAATAGATTCCTTCCATGGTGTTGAAGAATTTAAAAAATTCTTTTGAGTTACATTGCAAAGAACCAGAGTAAATAAGTATGCAGATACTAAGTGAAAGGAATCACGATTATTATTATTATTATTATTATTATAATTATATTATTATTATTATTATTTATATTTATTTACCGTATTTTTTAGTTATATAAGCCAGTTTTAATCCATGAATTCAAGAATATTTTTTACGTCGGTGACATATCGCATTGTTTTAAAGAAATAGGAAGTAATATTAGATGATACAGTATTAGTTTAGATTTTATATTTAGATTTTTATAACGATAATCAGTGTAATATATATATATATATATATATATATATATATATATATATATATATATATATATATATATATAAACCAAAAGTTTTTTGTAAATTGTGGTTGAAAGTTATTTTAAGATGTTTGTATCTATATATTATATCTATATATCTATATTATCATTATCATTATTTCTTACTCCGTAAGAAAAAAACTAATTTAGGATACAAATTTAATTAACGAAGGACACATATGTAATATACTTATACTAGCTTTTAAGAGCCTGTGCGTTGCACGGCGGGCCCTATTAAAAACTAAGTATAAAATGTTAATGAAATAATTACAAAAGGGACACAACATCGTCAATATAAAACATATGAGTTGACATGTAAACAAACAATGTTTCGAATTCAACAAATGCATCATCAATATCGTCAATATAAAACATATGAGTTAACATATGAGTTAACACCGAAATACACCCGATTGGACGATGTTTCGAACAAAACATCGTCAATATAAAACATATGAGTTAACACCGAAATACACCCGATTGGACGACTTCAACGGGGACCGAAAGATCACATACACTGAATAATTTGGAGTTTGCTAAGTGTAGATGGTCTTAATGGAAAAGTCTGACAATTAAAATCTGCAGCAAAGATTTTTTAGTCAAACACAGTCAACTGGTTGGGTCAATATATATTCGGGTCAATACGGGTTTTGCTGTCTTCAAACTCTTTTTTGACCCGTACATAGAAGTATAAAAAACTAATGTGTTTAATAAGTTTGCAAAACTATATAAATACAATAAGATTATCTATTTATTAAATTAAGGCAATTTAGAAGGTGGTATGAATTATATGTACACTTTTAACAAAAATTATTATAAGCATAAGTAAGTGGGATAAGTTTTCGGTACCGATAAAAACCAACTAAAATTGATTACAAAAAAAAAAAAAAAACAATAACCACTCAAAATCAAAAAGAATAACTGATTATTATATCGAAAAAATACCTGCAATTTGATGATTATTCCAAGCGTTTATTCGACGAATCGCAAATAAATGGACGTAGGCTTAGGTAGGTTGGTAAGGTAATATCAAGAAATTATATTATGCAGCAGTTTTCATGACTCAATACCCATAAGCAGTGGCAAATAAGACCCAAAACATTTATTCTCTTCAGATTCCAACAGTTAACACATTTTTTATGCAGATCTTCTGACATGAACATTCCCTTTGGACAACATCTCAACTGGACCCATTGTTGAATTGTCTCATATAGTTAATTACTTGTGTTATGGCCCTTAGCCCTATTAAATGGTCCATACTACCTGTTTATAATCATAAAAAAATAATACAATCATAAAAAGGTTATAAACGCTACCTGTAAAACAAATGAACTTCTGAAATGAGAAAGACCAAGCAAGTACCTTTATTATTCAATCCCTCTCTAAAAGCCTGTTGAACTCATGTTTAAACCAATTTCCAATCAAATTGCCAATTAAGATGTACGGTAGTAATAATGTACATTTAAGACTTTAAAATAAATGTTTCAATAAAATTTGAGATGAGATATATAAATTGGATAATAAGTATGATAAATTCTTAATCACAAATTAATCACGATATCAATTGTAGTGTCTTAATGAAGAAAGATAAAATGCACATATGAAAATATAATTTCAAACATATACCTTAACACACTAAAAGTACCACTGCTACAAATAACAACAACTTACAAAATTAGGAAATACAAAAATCAGAGAAATATAAAAAGGAAGCATTACCAAATGAAACTGTTGAGAAACAATTGTTGGATGAAGCACCATGAGAAAATTGGATGACGGATTTCGAGTTCTCAAGTCTCATAAACATTAACAGAGGCACAATCAGATTAAAAGTACACTTTTCACCCATTTTCACCTTTTACACTAACCTGACGGAATCTGAAATTGAAGATTCACAACCCATAAACTTCAAGTCATTAGTATACATCGCTAAAGAAGTAAAAAACTTTTATTAATACCTCAAGCCGGGTCAATATCAATCTAAACAAATTTTAACAACTATTTAAAACAGTTGAAATGGGTCAAGATACCTCAAATCAATTACCTCATTCTATTAGAAATTGTATTAAAAGAATCTATCAAACAAAGTAAGCTACAACTCCATAAATCTCTAAACAACCACACAAAAATACAGAATTATTAAATTACATAGTAAAGTAATAACATTAAAAATTCATTATAAACCTATACAGAATCACCAGAAGCCATGCTTTTAAAAATTTATTTTGACTTATAGAACCCATTATGAAGCAGACAATTATATTGCAAAGGAATACCAGATGTAAAACCACTGAAACAAAAATTAAGTTAAATTATGAGATACCATACCAAACATGATATCAGTATAAAAGATTGTAAACAAATGTTACTGCAAAACGGAGTGCAAAACTTGTATCGAAAGTGATGAAATTCAAAATAACCCTATTTTCAAAACGAAAAAGAAATCAAACATTGATTTATCGTTGGTTATAAAAATGTTGAAAAATAAGAATCACGATGTAACAAAACTAAAATTCGGATACAAAACTAAAACTCGATGGTTATTATATCCGATGCATATACATATACTCTGATTATTATTATATCCAATACATACCTGAAATTTGATGATTATTAATTTCAGTCTCGATTCGATGCAATCAAGTTCATCAACAGGAACCATGGATGATCGTCCCAAAATTAATCGATGTGTAAATCCAGCGATGATTATCCCAAAAATTAACCACCCAATCGTTTATGGTTAAACTAAAATCAATATTGATTTTGTGATTTAGTGTTTACAAATCAGAATAATGAAGATAATGAGAGACGATGAGGCGATTAGCCAACAACAACAATGATCGCTGGAATGTGTAAACAATGATGGCGATTCGTTTATGAACTCCGATGAAATTAGGGTATAATAAGATCAACGGGTACCGTTCTGTTGGTAATTTGATGGCGATTTTAGAATAAAGATGGTTGTAGATGAAATCGCTGGTAAGCTTTTCAGACGACCGGAAATTGGTCTGCAGGGGTGAGAGGATTGGAAGAGAGAGGCGATGTGTGTTTTAGATCTGAATTTTTGGCTGTGAAAGGCTCGTTTAAAATCCATTGGGACACGTGGTGTGTTTTTGTAATTTACCAGAAAAAATAATTAAATAAAGGAAATTCTGTGGTGTAGTACACGTGTAAGTTTGGAAGTGGGGAACATTAGCTTCTGACACATAGGAAGTGTAAGCACGCTTTATGTGATGTAGAGGATAATTAGTTTATCTTCTCCCCTCATTAATCACTAAATAACAAAATGTCACATAAACGAAATCAGTGATCATAGAGTTTGAATATTTATATTTTAAGAGGAGTACAATTAAATAATTATTGTTAATGGATGCTGATCACTTTACATGTATGTAGTAAATTTTTTTTTTGCCGGAACTTTTTTCCACTAACGCAAAACTTTGTCACTACAATTTTCTTTTCGTTTACCCAATTAATTTACTTAATCAACTACTTCTCTTCTCTTTTAAGTTCACTTTTTACCCATTGCTTTTATATTCCTATTTTTCTTCTTCTAATTTCTTCCTCTGACTTTAACCCTAACCCTAGTTTTCACTTCACCATGGCTGATACAATTTTTGTCGGAAGATTGGAAAGGATTTCGCACAATATGCTCCAAGATGCCTTCGGTAAGTTTGGCCCGATTAAAAAAATCAAATCGTGGTCGTTCCGGCGTTTTGCTTTTATCTCTTTTGAAGATATTGAAGATGCTACTTTGGCGATTGAAGAGATGAACGGCTCGAATGTCTTTGGTAAACCGATCTATGTTGGACGACCATGTAAACGTGATGGAGGACGGTCCAGTCTTGGTGATAGGTCACGGTCTTTTGTGACAATTGCCGCTAATCGGTCTGTTGTCGAGAGTTTAGATTTGTGTCTACTCATTGCTGATTCAAATCCTCTGGTGGAAGACAAGGTTTTAGATTTCCTTTTAGATTGCAAGGCTTGTATTTCAAATTTTAGAAAGATGGGTGCTTTTGCTGGAGTGATTGTTTGTGAAGATTTGGACTCTTATTCCAGCATTTTAGCAAAGGGGTCAGGGTCAGGTTTCGACATGGTGGTACCTTTTTCTCCTAAGGCGGATGAATTTTCCAAGTTTGTTTGGGTGGAACTAAGGGGTTTTCCGGCCAAATTTGTCTCCGACGAGAACATTAGGAAGATTGCGGGTAGGGTGGGCACGGTGGTGAAGGTGGCTAAACATGTAGTGACCCGAACTTTTCCATGTTTATATATTTTAATTGAGATTGATATTTACATGATTAAATGTTTCCAACATGTTAAGCAATCAAACTTGTTAAGACTTGATTAATTGAAATATGTTTCATATAGACAATTGACCACCCAAGTTGACCAGTGATTCACGAACGTTAAAACTTGTAAAAACTATATGATGACATATATATGGATATATATATAGTTAACATGATACTATGATAAGTAAACATATCATTAAATATATTAACAATGAACTACATATGTAAAAACAAGACTACTAACTTAATGATTTTTAAACGAGACATATATGTAACGATTATCATTGTAAAGACATTTAATGTATATATATCATATTAAGAGATATTCATACATGATAATATCATGATAATATAATAATTTAAAATCTCATTTGATATTATAAACATTGGGTTAACAACATTTAACAAGATCGTTAACCTAAAGGTTTCAAAACAACACTTACATGTAACGACTAACGATGACTTAACGACTCAGTTAAAATGTATATTCATGTAGTGTTTTAATATGTATTTATACACTTTTGAAAGACTTCAATACACTTATCAAAATACTTCTACTTAACAAAAATGCTTACAATTACATCCTCGTTCAGTTTCATCAACAATTCTACTCGTATGCACCCGTATTCGTACTCGTACAATACACAGCTTTTAGATGTATGTACTATTGGTATATACACTCCAATGATCAGCTCTTAGCATCCCTTTCGAGTCACCTAACACATGTGGGAACCATCATTTGGCAACTAGCATGAAATATCTCATAAAATTACAAAAATATGAGTAATCATTCATGACTTATTTACATGAAAACAAAATTACATATCCTTTATATCTAATCCATACACCAACGACCAAAAACACCTACAAACACTTTCATTCTTCAATTTTATTCATCTAATTGATCTCTCTCAAGTTCTATCTTCAAGTTCTAAGTGTTCTTCATATATTCTACAAGTTCTAGTTACATAAAATCAAGAATACTTTCAAGTTTGCTAGCTCACTTCCAATCTTGTAAGGTGATCATCCAACCTCAAGAAATCTTTGTTTCTTACAGTAGGTTACCATTCTAATACAAGGTAATAGTCATATTCAAACTTTGGTTCAACTTCTATAACTATAACAATCTTATTTCAAGTGATGATCTTACTTGAACTTGTTTTCGTGTCATGATTCTGCTTCAAGAACTTCGAGCCATCCAAGGATCCGTTGAAGCTAGATCCATTTTTCTCTTTTCCAGTAGGTTTATCCAAGGAACTTAAGGTAGTAATGATGTTCATAACATCATTCGATTCATACATATAAAGCTATCTTATTCGAAGGTTTAAACTTGTAATCACTAGAACATAGTTTAGTTAATTCTAAACTTGTTCGCAAACAAAAGTTAATCCTTCTAACTTGACTTTTAAAATCAACTAAACACATGTTCTATATCTATATGATATGCTAACTTAATGATTTAAAACCTGGAAACACGAAAAACACCGTAAAATCGGATTTACACCGTCGTAGTAACACCGCGGGCTGTTTTGGGTTAGTTAATTAAAAACTATTATAAACTTTGATTTAAAAGTTGTTATTCTGAGAAAATGATTTTTATTATGAACATGAAACTATATCCAAAAATTATGGTTAAACTCAAAGTGGAAGTATGTTTTCTAAAATGGTCATCTAGACGTCGTTCTTTCGACTGAAATGACTACCTTTACAAAAACGACTTGTAACTTATTTTTCCGACTATAAACCTATAATTTTTCTATTTAGATTCATAAAATAGAGTTCAATATGAAACCATAGCAATTTGATTCACTCAAAACGGATTTAAAATGAAGAAGTTATGGGTAAAACAAGATCGGATAATTTTTCTCATTTTAGCTACGTGAAAATTGGTAACAAATCTATTCCAACCATAACTTAATCAACTTGTATTGTATATTATGTAATCTTGAGATACCATAGACACGTATACAATGTTTCGACCTATCATGTCGACACATCTATATATATTTCGGAACAACCATAGACACTCGATATGTGAATGTTGGAGTTAGCTATACAGGGTTGAGGTTGATTCCAAAATATATATAGTTTGAGTTGTGATCAATACTGAGATACGTATACACTGGGTCGTGGATTGATTCAAGATAATATTTATCGATTTATTTCTGTACATCTAACTGTGGACAACTAGTTGTAGGTTACTAACGAGGACAGCTGACTTAATAAACTTAAAACATCAAAATATATTAAAAGTGTTGTAAATATATTTTGAACATACTTTGATATATATGTATATATTGTTATAGGTTCGTGAATCAACCAGTGGCCAAGTCTTACTTCCCGACGAAGTAAAAATCTGTGAAAGTGAGTTATAGTCCCACTTTTAAAATCTAATATTTTTGGGATGAGAATACATGCAGGTTTTATAAATGATTTACAAAATAGACACAAGTACGTGAAACTACATTCTATGGTTGAATTATCGAAATCGAATATGCCCATTTTTATTAAGTCTGGTAATCTAAGAATTAGGGAACAGACACCCTAATTGACGCGAATCCTAAAGATAGATCTATCGGGCCCAACAAGCCCCATCCAAAGTACAGGATGCTTTAGTACTTCAAAATTTATATCATATCCGAAGGGTGTCCCGGAATGATGGGGATATTCTTATATATGCATCTTGTTAATGTCGGTTACCAGGTGTTCACCATATGAATGATTTTTATCTCTATGTATGGGATGTGTATTGAAATATGAAATCTTGTGGTCTATTATTATGATTTGATATATATAGGTTAAACCTATAACTCACCAACATTTTTGTTGACGTTTTAAGCATGTTTATTCTCAGGTGATTGTTAAGAGCTTCCGCTGTCGCATACTTAAATAAGGACGAGATTTGGAGTCCATGCTTGTATGATATTGTGTAAAAACTGCATTCAAGAAACTTATTTTGTTGTAACATATTTGTATTGTAAACCATTATGTAATGGTCGTGTGTAAACAGGATATTTTAAATTATCATTATTTGATAATCTACGTAAAGCTTTTAAACCTTTATTGATGAAATAAAAGTTATGGTTTGTTTTAAAATGAATGCAGTCTTTGAAAAACATCTCATATAGAGGTCAAAACCTCGCAACGAAATCAATTAATATGGAACGTTTTTAATCAATAAGAACGGGACATTTCAGTTGGTATCCGAGCGTTGGTCTTAGAGAACCAGAATTTTGCATTAGTGTGTCTTATCGAGTTTGTTAGGATGCATTATTGAGTCTGGACTTCGACCGTGTTTACTTGAAAAATGATTGCTTAACAAATTTTGTTGGAAACTATATATTTTTAACATGTGAATATTATGTGATATATTAATCTCTTAACGCGTTTGATATTATGTGATAGATGTCTACCTGTGGAACAAGTCCCATTGACTTACCTAATAATATTGAAGAGTCAAATGTAAATTGGAATGATTCGTGGACTGATTCACAAGTTCCCGAAGAGGAACCGGAAGAAGAGTCGGAACCGGAAGAAGAATCGAAACCGGAAGAAGAATCGGAACCGGATGAAGAAATAGAACCGGTGGGGGAAATAATAAAACGGTTAAGTAAAAAAAAAATCCTCGACCAACCGACCAAGGTTAATTATGGTCAATGGTGTTTCCGCCAAGGAAGCAAAATATTGGGAGGATTACCAATTCTCCGATGAATCGGATTCCGACGAGAATTCCGATGATGTTATAGAAATTACCCCAACTGAATTTAAAAAGGAAAAAGAAAATAATAAGGGAAAGGGCATAAAAATAGAGAAATCTAATTCCAACCCCGATGAACTTTATATGTATCGTCAACCCCCGAAGTCCTTAAGTTGTAACAATGACCCGGGAACCTCTAAACCACCAGGTTTTTCTAAACCAATGTGGAAAACGACGGCTCGTATTAGGGGAACATCATATATCCCTAGAAACTTAGCAAAACGAACCAAAACAGAAGAAGAAGAAACAAGCGAGTCGGAATAAGATAGTTGTATTCGTGTGGTGTAATATATGTAATATAGTGTGCTTATGCTTTATGATATATGTAAAAATTGCTTGTATTAATAAGTATTTTTTTTTATGAATCTAACTCTTGTCTATTTTACAGTATAAAAACACAAAATAGATAGACAACCCAATATTTTAAGAGACCTACCCGGAGACATGATTGATGAAATCTTGTCTAGAGTCGGTCAGAATTCTTCGGCACAACTATTTAAGGCGAGATCAGTTTGTAAGACATTCAAAGAACGTTCCAAGAATGCCTTGGTTTATAAAAGGCTTTCGTTCGAAAGATGGGGGATATCACATTGGGAAATCCATAAGTTACGATGTGTTTACTTTGACGCATATATTGCGGGGAACCCAAATGCTATTTTACGCAATGGGTTAAGAAATTATTTTGACTCAATATATCCGAATATTGGACTTCGTGATTTAGAAAAAGCGGCTAACATGCAACATATAGAAGCATGTTATGCTTACTGATTAGTAATGTTCGCTTCTCACCAAAGTGAGAACAAGAACATCGGGCTACAACTATTAAACAAAACGTTCCCACAAGTGACGGAGTCGGTAATTGGGGTAAGAAATGAGGTTTTTAGATTGTTACGGGACTGTTGGACATTACGTAACCCTCGTCCCTTTGACGACGTTACAACACGCTGTCTTATCAACAGTCATAACGGTTATGTTCCACAAGACCAAGGATGGGAAGTAATCCTAGTAAAACCAGAATGCATGACTTGTTTCTGGACGTATGAATTACGTGTCTTTATTGCCTTTGCTGAACGACTTGTGTACTAGCTAGAATTATCTTCACAACCATCTTGTATCAAATTTATTGTGTGCTATATTTCATGCTATATGTAAAATAAGCGGTATTGTAAGTTTGTAAAATATTGTGTAAAAGTTTGAACGCGAAATATTATTATAATCAGTTTTTCATATAGAATTATAGTAGTTGAATTGTATATTAGCTACTAAGTATGAACTTAACGGGTAGGTACTACCCGAATTTAAACTTATAAAACGCTAATATGAAGAAAAAGCTTTTATAAATGAGTTCATATTATGCTACGAAATACTATTAACTACTCTTAATATTCGGTATGATTAACTTGTTCCATTTGACTATTTTGAAGGAAATGGCACCGACTACTCGACACACCGTGAATATGAATGAAGAGGAATTCCGTACTTTTCTAGCTTTAAACATAGCCGCAGTACAGGCTGCGCTACATACCAACAATAACCTTGGATCTAGCAGTACAGGAAATCGTGTATGATGCACCTACAAAGAATTCACTGCCTGCAAACCTTTGGAATTTGATGGAACCGAAGGACCGATCGGATTGAAACGGTGGACCGAGAAGGTCGAATCGGTGTTTGCCATAAGTAAGTGTACTGAAGAGGACAAAGTGAAGTACGCTACGCATACCTTCACAGGTTCTGCGTTAACATGGTGGAATACCTATCTAGAGCAAGTGGGATAAGACGATGCGTACGCACTACCGTGGTCAGCATTCAAGCACTTGATGAACGAGAAGTACCGTCCCAGAACCGAGGTCAATAAGCTCAAGACAGAACTTAGAGGGTTACGAACCCAAGGATTTGATATTACCACGTACGAAAGACGATTCACAGAATTGTGCCTATTGTGTCCGGGAGCATTCGAAGATGAGGAAGAGAAGATCGACGCGTTTGTGAAAGGATTACCGGAAAGAATCCAAGAAGATATAAGTTCACACGAGCCCGCCTCCATACAACAGGCATGTAGAATGGCTCACAAACTAGTGAACCAGATTGAAGAAAGAATTAAAGAACAGACTGCTGAAGAGGCCAATGTGAAGCAAGTCAAAAGAAAGTGGGAGGAAAACGGTGATAAGAATCACCAATACAACAACAACAGCAATTACAACAATAATCGCAACAATTATCCCAACAATCGCAACATCAATCGCAACTACAACAAACGGCCCAACAACAACAACAACAACAACAACAGCAACTACAACAATCATCCCAACAACAATAATAACCGCAACAACAACAACAATCAGAAGCAGCTATGCCAAAGGTGTGAAAAGTATCACTCGGGGTTCTGCACCAAATTTTGCAACAAGTGTAAAAGAAATGGTCATAGCGCGGCGAAGTGTGAGGTCTACGGACCAGGGGTTAACAGAACGAAAGGAACAAATGGTGTCGGAACGAGTAATGGCGGAGCAAGTAGTGTCGGAGCAAGTTATGCCAATGTAGTTTGTTATAAATGTGGAAAATTGGGCCACATTATTAGAAATTGCCCGAACCAGGAGAACACGAATGGACAAGGCCGCGGAAGAGTTTTCAATATTAATGCGGCAGAGGCACAGGAAGACCCGGAGCTTGTTACGGGTACGTTTCTTATTGACAATAAATCTGCTTACGTTTTATTTGATTCGGGTGCGGATAGAAGCTATATGAGTAGAGATTTTTGTGCTAAATTAAGTTGTCCATTGACGCCTTTGGATAGTAAATTTTTACTCGAATTAGCAAATGGTAAATTAATTTCAGCAGATAATATATGTCGGAATCGAGAAATTAAATTGGTTAGCGAAACATTTAAGATTGATTTGATACCAGTAGAGTTAGGGAGTTTTGATGTGATAATCGGTATGGACTGGTTGAAAGAAGTGAAAGCAGAGATCGTTTGTTACAAAAATGCAATTCGCATTATACGAGAAAAAGGAAAACCCTTAATGGTGTACGGAGAAAAGGGCAACACGAAGCTACATCTTATTAGTAATTTGAAGGCACAAAAACTAATAAGAAAAGGTTGCTATGTTGTTCTAGCATACGTCGAGAAAGTACAAACTGAAGAAAAGAGCATCAATGATGTTCCCATTGCAAAAGAATTTCCTGATGTATTTCCGAAAGAATTACCAGGATTACCCCCACATCGATCCGTTGAATTTCAAATAGATCTTGTACCAGGAGCTGCACCAATAGCTCGTGCTCCTTACAGACTCGTACCCAGTGAGATGAAAGAACTGCAAAGCCAATTACAAGAACTTTTAGAGCGTGGTTTCATTCGACAAAGCACATCACCGTGGGGAGCTCCTGTTTTGTTTGTCAAGAAGAAAGATGGTACATTCAGGTTGTGTATCGACTACCGAGAGTTGAACAAACTTACCATTAAGAACCGCTACCCACTACCGAGAATCGACGACTTATTTGATCAACTACAAGGCTCGTCTGTTTATTCAAAGATTGACTTACGTTCCGGGTATCATCAAATGCGGGTGAAAGAAGATGATATTCCAAAAACTGCTTTTAGGACGCGTTACGGTCATTACGAGTTTATGGTCATGCCGTTTGATTTAACTAATGCACTAGCTGTGTTCATGGACCTTATGAACCGAGTGTGTGGACCATACCTTGACAAGTTTGTCATTGTTTTCATTGATGACATACTTATTTACTCAAAGAATGACCAAGAACACGGTGAACATTTGAGAAAGGTGTTAGAAGTATTGAGGAAGGAAGAATTGTACGCTAAGTTTTCAAAGTGTGCATTTTGGTTGGAAGAAGTTCAATTCCTCGGTCACATAGTGAACAAAGAAGGTATTAAGGTGGATCCGGCAAAGATAGAAACTGTTGAAAAGTGGGAAACTCCGAAAACTCCGAAACACATACGCCAGTTTTTAGGACTAGCTGGTTACTACAGAAGGTTCATCTAAGACTTTTCCAGAATAGCAAAACCCTTGACTGCATTAACGCATAAAGGGAAGAAATTTGAATGGAATGATGAACAAGAGAAAGCGTTTCAGTTATTGAAGAAAAAGCTAACTACGGCACCTATATTGTCATTACCTGAAGGGAATGATGATTTTGTGATTTATTGTGACGCATCAAAGCAAGGTCTCGGTTGTGTATTAATGCAACAAACGAAGGTGATTGCTTATGCGTCTAGACAATTGAAGATTCACGAACAAAGTTATACGACGCATGATTTGGAATTAGGCGCGGTTGTTTTTGCATTAAAGACTTGGAGGCACTACTTATATGGGGTCAAAAGTATTATATATATCGACCACAAAAGTCTTCAACACATATTTAATCAGAAACAACTGAATATGAGGCAGCGTAGGTGGATTGAATTATTGAATGATTACGACTTTGAGATTCGTTACCACCCTGGGAAGGCAAATGTGGTAGCCGATGCCTTGAGCAGGAAGGACAGAGAACCCATTCGAGTAAAATCTATGAATATAATGATTCATAATAACCTTACTACTCAAATAAAGGAGGCGCAAAAAGGAGTTTTAAAAGAGGGAAATTTAATGGATGAAATACCCAAAGGATCGGAGAAGCATCTTAATATTCGGGAAGACGGAACCAGGTATAGGGCTGAAAGGATTTGGGTACCAAAATTTGGAGATATGAGAGAAATGGTACTTAGAGAAGCTCATAAAACCAGATACTCAATACATCCTGGAACGGGGAAGATGTACAAGGATCTCAAGAAACATTTTTGGTGGCCGGGTATGAAAGTCGATGTTGCTAAATACGTAGGAGAATGTTTGACGTGTTCTAAGGTCAAAGCTGAGCATCAGAAACCATCAGGTCTACTTCAACAACCCGAAATCCCGGAATGGAAATGGGAAAATATTACCATGGATTTCATCACTAAATTGCCAAGGACTGCAAGTGCTTTTGATACTATTTGGGTAATAGTTGATCGTCTCACCAAATCAGCACATTTCCTGCCAATAAGAGAAGATGAAAAGATGGAGAAGTTAGCACGACTGTATTTGAAGGAAGTCATCTCCAGACATGGAATACCAATCTCTATTATCTCTGATAGGGATGGCAGATTTATTTCAAGATTCTGGCAGACATTACAGCAAGCATTAGGAACTCGTCTAGACATGAGTACTGCCTATCATCCACAAACTGATGGGCAGAGCGAAAGGACGATACAAACACTTGAAGACATGCTACGAGCATGTGTTATTGATTTCGAAAACAGTTGGGATCGACATCTACCGTTAGCAGAATTTTCCTACAACAACAGCTACCATTCAAGCATTGAGATGGCGCCGTTTGAAGCACTTTATGGTAGAAAGTGCATGTCTCCGATTTGTTAGAGTGAAGTGGGGGATAGACAAATTACGGGTCCGGAGATTATACAAGAAACTACCGAGAAGATCATCCAAATTCAACAATGGTTGAAAACCGCCCAAAGTCGACAAAAGAGCTACGCTGACATTAAAAGAAAAGATATAGAATTTGAAATTGGAGAGATGGTCTTGCTTAAAGTAGCACCTTGGAAAGGCATTGTTCGATTTGGTAAACGAGGGAAATTAAATCCAAGGTATATTGGACCATTCAAGATTATTGATCGTGTCGGACCAGTAGCTTACCGACTTGAGTTACCTCAACAACTCGCGGCTGTACATAACACTTTCCACGTCTCGAATTTGAAGAAATGTTTTGCTAAAGAAGATCTAACTATTCCGTTAGATGAAATCCAAATCAACGAAAAACTTCAATTCATCGAAGAACCCGTCGAAATAATGGATCGTGAGGTTAAAAGACTTAAGCAAAACAAGATACCAATTGTTAAGGTTCGATGGAATGCTCGTAGAGGACCCGAGTTCACCTGGGAGCGTGAAGATCAGATGAAGAAGAAATACCCGCATCTATTTCCAGAAGATTCGTCAACACCTTCAACAGCTTAAAATTTCGGGACGAAATTTATTTAACGGGTAGGTACTGTAGTGACCCGAACTTTTCCATGTTTATATATATTAATTGAGATTGATATTTACATTATTAAATGTTTCCAACATGTTAAGCAATCAAACTTGTTAAGACTTGATTAATTGAAATATGTTTCATATAGACAATTGACCACCTAAGTTGACCAGTGATTCACGAACGTTAAAACTTGTAAAAACTATATGATGACATATATATGGATATATATATAGTTAACATGATACTATGATAAGTAAACATATCATTAAATATATTAACAATGAACTACATATGTAAAAACAAGACTACTAACTTAATGATTTTTAAACGAGACATATATGTAACGATTATCGTTGTAAAGACATTTAATGTATATATATCATATTAAGAGATATTCATACATGATAATATCATGATAATATAATAATTTAAAATCTCATTTGATATTATAAACATTGGGTTAACAACATTTAACAAGATCGTTAACCTAAAGGTTTCAAAACAACACTTACATGTAACGACTAACGATGACTTAACGACTCAGTTAAAATGTATATTCATGTAGTGTTTTAATATGTATTTATACACTTTTGAAAGACTTCAATACACTTATCAAAATACTTCTACTTAACAAAAATGCTTACAATTACATCCTCGTTCAGTTTCATCAACAATTCTACTCGTATGCACCCGTATTCGTACTCGTACAATACACAACTTTTAGATGTATGTACTATTGGTATATACACTCCAATGATCAGCTCTTAGCAGCCCATGTGAGTCACCTAACACATGTGGGAACCATCATTTGGCAACTAGCATGAAATATCTCATAAAATTACAAAAATATGAGTAATCATTCATGACTTATTTACATGAAAACAAAATTACATATCCTTTATATCTAATCCATACACCAACGACCAAAAACACCTACAAACACTTTCATTCTTTAATTTTCTTCATCTAATTGATCTCTCTCAAGTTCTATCTTCAAGTTCTAAGTGTTCTTCATATATTCTACAAGTTCTAGTTAAATAAAATCAAGAATACTTTCAAGTTTGCTAGCTCACTTCCAATCTTGTAAGGTGATCATCCAACCTCAAGAAATCTTTGTTTCTTACAGTAGGTTACCATTCTAATACAAAGTAATAGTCATATTCAAACTTTGGTTCAACTTCTATAACTATAACAATCTTATTTCAAGTGATGATCTTACTTGAACTTGTTTTCGTGTCATGATTCTGCTTCAAGAACTTCGAGCCATCCAAGGATCCGTTGAAGCTAGATCCATTTTTCTCTTTTCCAGTAGGTTTATCCAAGGAACTTAAGGTAGTAATGATGTTCATAACATCATTCGATTCATACATATAAAGCTATCTTATTCGAAGGTTTAAACTTGTAATCACTAGAACATAGTTTAGTTAATTCTAAACTTGTTCGCAAATAAAAGTTAATCCTTCTAACTTGACTTTTAAAATCAACTAAACATATGTTCTATATCTATATGATATGCTAACTTAATGATTTAAAACCTGGAAACATGAAAAACACCGTAAAATCGGATTTACACCGTCGTAGTAACACCGCGGGCTGTTTTGGGTTAGTTAATTAAAAACTATGATAAACTTTGATTTAAAAGTTTTTATTCTGAGAAAATGATTTTTATTATGAACATGAAACTATATCCAAAAATTATGGTTAAACTCAAAGTGGAAGTATGTTTTCTAAAATGGTCATCTAGACGTCGTTCTTTCGACTGAAATGACTACCTTTACAAAAACGACTTGTAACTTATTTTTCCGACTATAAACCTATACTTTTTCTATTTAGATTCATAAAATAGAGTTCAATATGAAACCATAGCAATTTGATTCACTCAAAACGGATTTAAAATGAAGAAGTTATGGGTAAAACAAGATCGGATAATTTTTCTCATTTTAGCTACGTGAAAATTGGTAACAAATCTATTCCAACCATAACTTAATCAACTTGTATTGTATATTATGTAATCTTGAGATACCATAGACACGTATACAATGTTTCGACCTATCATGTCGACACATCTATATATATTTCGGAACAACCATAGACACTCTATATGTGAATGTTGGAGTTAGCTATACAGGGTTGAGGTTGATTCCAAAATATATATAGTTTGAGTTGTGATCAATACTGAGATACGTATACACTGGGTCGTGGATTGATTCAAGATAATATTTATCGATTTATTTCTGTACATCTAACTGTGGACAACTAGTTGTAGGTTACTAACGAGGACAGCTGACTTAATAAACTTAAAACATCAAAATATATTAAAAATGTTGTAAATATATTTTGAACATACTTTGATATATATGTATATATTGTTATAGGTTCGTGAATCAACCAGTGGCCAAGTCTTACTTCCCGACGAAGTAAAAATCTGTGAAAGTGAGTTATAGTCCCACTTTTAAAATCTAATATTTTTGGGATGAGAATACATGCAGGTTTTATAAATGATTTACAAAATAGACACAAGTACGTGAAACTACATTCTATGGTTGAATTATCGAAATCGAATATGCCCCTTTTTATTAAGTTTGGTAATCTAAGAATTAGGGAACAGACACCCTAATTGACGCGAATCCTAAAGATAGATCTATCGGGCCCAACAAGCCCCATCCAAAGTACCGGATGCTTTAGTACTTCGAAATTTATATCATATCCGAAGGGTGTCCCGGAATGATGGGGATATTCTTATATATGCATCTTGTTAATGTCGGTTACCAGGTGTTCACCATATGAATGATTTTTATCTCTATGTATGGGATGTGTACTGAAATATGAAATCTTGTGGTCTATTATTATGATTTGATATATATAGGTTAAACCTATAACTCACCAACATTTTTGTTGACGTTTTAAGCATGTTTATTCTCAGGTGATTATTAAGAGCTTCCGCTGTCGCATACTTAAATAAGGACAAGATTTGGAGTCCATGCTTGTATGATATTGTGTAAAAACTGCATTCAAGAAACTTATTTTGTTGTAACATATTTGTATTGTAAACCATTATGTAATGGTCGTGTGTAAACAGGATATTTTAGATTATCATTATTTGATAATCTACGTAAAGCTTTTAAACCTTTATTGATGAAATAAAGGTTATGGTTTGTTTTAAAATGAATGCAGTCTTTGAAAAACGTCTCATATAGAGGTCAAAACCTCGCAACGAAATCAATTAATATGGAACGTTTTTAATCAATAAGAACGGGACATTTCAAAACACTCGTCTGGTGTGTTAAGCTTTGGTTCTATTTTGGTTTTTGTTGAAACTTCATGTGTTAAGCATATTCATGAACTTATCCAGGTGACGTTGTTTAACGATACACTAGCTAAAGGGCATATTTGGGTCAATGAGATTTCAGATGTGTCAGTTGTGGAGAGACTACAGACAGCTTCTTTTTCAGACAACTTTGTGCAGGTGTCTAACGATTCGGTTAAAAAGGTGGTTCCTTCGGATGGTGGTCCTATTGAAGCGGGTAACCAGTCTAGACCTTCTGTTTTTGGTGGTGATGATCTTCTTACTGACTCTATTGCTACGAAGGATACGGTAAGGCCTGATCATTTTGGCCAACGTGATGGAGGTATGGTTGAGGGAGTTTTTAAGTTTGGTTGTTCTTCTCCGGTGTTTAAGGGTCCAAAGGCGGGTGGTAACGATAACTCTTCTGTTAAAGCTGGTTTGAATTATGTTAGGTCACCCTCGGTTTCATTCTCTTTAGATAAGGTTCAAGCTGCTCTTGATTCTCAAGGTTTTCGTAAACGTAAACGGGCTCGGTGTTTAGGTTCAGGCGACGATGGTGTGGGTTCGGAGGGGGTCGATATGGATAAAGAGGTGTGTTTGTTGGATCGATTGGCTGATTTGGGAGAGGCTAAGGGTGGTCCTGTTGATCAGCCTGTGGTTGATGTGTTGGATAATGGTGGGGTCGTTCGGGCCGAGTTGGGTCAAATAAGAGATGCGATGAAGACGGGTCGTGAGGTTGATGTGGGCTTCGGTAGGTTTGATGAGCCTGGGTCTAGACCTACGTCGGATGTGGGCGTAGGTGAAGGTTGCTCATCGGGTATAGCTTCGAGTTTTTTTGATGAGGTGGTTAAGGATCTTGAAGGTTGTGTTAGGGTGGAGGGCAAATTGATTGGGTCTAGTACGCTTCCGAAACAAAAGGAGAGCAAGAGATCTAGGGCGAAGAAAGGGCACGGGGAGGTGGTTCGAAAGGCTCACGTTGATGGTTTGTGAAGTTTCCGCTTCGTTTATTAGTTTATTCGAATTGTAAGATTGTTGTCTCTATTTTTGTTTAGTTCATAAGTTAGTTAGTTTCCTTTGATTTGCATTGTTTTGGTAGTTTGTTTGTTGTTGGTTTGTAGATTGTTTAGTTGTTGTTTGGTGTTTTTTAGGGCCCTCTGCCATTGGTGTATCCTTGTTTCGAGCCTTCATTTTTTTGATGAACGTCTCGTGTTTTTATAAAGTTTCAGTTTTTAGCCAAAAAAAAAAAAAAAAAAAGTAGTAAATTTCTTATTTCATGAATTTAATATACATGAATGTAATTATACATGAATGTAGTAAATTTTCTATTTTATATATATATGTAATTATACATGACGACTCTTTTGAGTATCATTATTTTGCTGAAAATGACTAACAACTTTTCTCAAATTAAATTCGTGAGTTACACTTTTATTCAAAAAATAATAATTGTATATAATAATTCTAAGATAAATAACTTATATTTTACTAATATTACGTTTCATGGCAAATTTTCATTGTACTATAAATATTACGTAGTATATAATTTATATATTAAAATGATATTAATTGTGAGAAAAAAATTGTAGACATTAAGTTATTAACACCATCCAAAATTACTTTTATAATTTGTCAACACCACGAGCTCTTAAACTCAAAAGAATTTTTAAATTTCATCAACACTACAGGCTCTTAACTCAAAAGTAATTTTTAAAATTTGTCAACACCACGGGCTCTTAAACTCAAAAAAAAATTAAAATTGTCAACACCATGGGCTCTTAAATAATTCTTATATTTTTAGTATCGCTATTTATATATCAATATGAATTGCAAATTACATTTTTGCACGATTTTTTACACACCCGTGCAACGCACGGGCTCAAAAACCTAGTATATATATATATATATATATATATATATATATATATATATATATATATATATATATATATATATATATATATATATATACTAAATTTTGATACTTCTTCATCTTAATCATTAGTATAATAAAACATTAATATATCTAAAGGGATATCCATTAAATATTTAGAAAAACGTTATAATATCCATTAAATATCTATATGGGTTTAGCATTTTTATTCTCCGTATCTTTGGATGGCATCCATTTTTTATATATGGAATATATACTGGTTAAATGACCCGTGAAATCACGGGTTTGTTCAAGACTTCAAGAGAATCATATATATATATATATACAAATGATATAATCATGTAATAAATCTATGAATTTGCCTTTCAAAAAAGATAAATCTATGAGTTTGACTTTAAAAAAACAAAGTAGAACTAATAAATTTCTCAAGTTTTTAACTTTATCGTCATTACACACCTCATTACCATGAGTGAAGTAATTTTTTGGAATGGCGATGGCTGTAAGTATTGGGAACTCACATTTGTTTGATCAATTCTTCACAAACTTAGAACTTCAATCCTTAAGAAAATTGCTCAAACACTTGAGCAGCAACGATTTCTGTAACAGTTGTGCATTCCCTTTCTTATTCCCACCACTTCCTGTATTATTTTCAGCAGTATCCAAAGCACCAAACAATCCTATACAACTGTAGAAGATAACAATTATAAAACAGAATAAAATTATGCACAACGTACGCAAGGATATGCACCTTTAGCTTATCGATTGTAGTGTATTTGTTGCATGACAACTTCACAAACTTAAAACTTCAATCCTTAAGAAAAGTTGCTCGAAACTTGGGCAGCAACAAATTTCAGTAACAGTTACCTTCCTCAAATCCATTCCATCAACCTATCAACCTAATATATAAAAAAGAACAGCTTGAAATAACCACAAAATATAACTTCGACTTTTAGCAAACACATGTACGCATTAAACATAAGAATCCTTTAAACAACCAATTATATACCAATAAATTATAGCAATGAATTCTATTGGATTACAATCATAGTTGCAGATATGGCGCCAAAATAAAAGAAAAAGATAAGATTTTTGTAACAATGATGGCACAGTTAAAAGTAACGACAAAATAAAATCAAATACTATATAAAAATGTAGCAAGTAGATGATTAATATGCTATCATGTTCATCATCAATTATTGTAGACAATTTTTGTATGAACATGAGGAAGCCTTAGCAAATACCAGATCGGATTTTTTCAATATTTATTTTAGTGAGCACACTAATATGCTATCATGTTCATCATCAATTATTGTAGAAAATTTCTGTAAATACCTTTTTGATAGATCCATCTCATAATCATAGATCAATCTCATAAAAAGAAAAGAAAAAATGGGTTTTTTGTGGTAGCAAATGAGACTATAATTTAGCCCATAACCACACTTAACACGTTGAGCTAATTTATTTGTCATTCTGTTTCTTATAACACCTACAACACCCTTTAGTTTCAATATATATCATGTCATACTTAATACAACCACATTTAAAGGGCACTGTTATAATAAAGCTTCTAATTTTAGTTTAATAAGTTTTAGAAGAGTTCCATAACCATAGCAGCTAATATTATTCAAAGTCAATGACATATGAGTGTGATGCATTTTGGGTGTACATTGATTAATATTAATTCAAGTGCTACAAAAGGGGTGTTAAGAATAAAGGTGATAATTAACATACCTGGTGAAAAGCATGAATTCTCATAACTTTTGTAGCACTTCTTTGTAAAGTACATTCGTTGTAGTGCTGCCAACATTCATATTGTTATCATAGATAAGTACCTTTAATCCCTTCTTGCTCCTTATTCTCGAAATAGAAACGTATAACTGATCATAAGTGAAAACCGCTCTGGTAAAAAAACGGACATAAGATAGTGACTAACATTGACTTTTGTGAATCGTCATTTCAAAACACATCGATACTGGAAATAGCTTTCCCATTATTACTTTTAAGTATTATGTATTTGTAATATGTCTATAAGTATATATAGTCCATCTTGATACTATCACAAATTAAAAAAGTTAAATTACAAAACATACTCTGTACTATTACTTTCTACAACGGAATCACATGATTATATTTTTTATAATTCAAATCATAAATATTTTATTCATGGCATGCTATATCTTTTTACATAGGATGGGGGAATTTGATTCTTTAACAATCAACAATTCCAAGATTACAAAACCATGAGTTACATTAGTAGACACACCATATTTGCTATCTTTACTTATTTACAAATCACCTAAAATATCCCAAATCAACACCAGCCCTCAATAGCCATTTTATCTGCTTCTCATACTACTGTTTTTGTTATCAAGACCTATATTGACACCCATGTAGCCCCATGTTACCTCATTTAAACCTTAGATTTATCTACCAGTAACAAACACATTCAACCCTATTGTTATCAGGTCCATAGTTTATTGACCCATGAAAAAGATCAAATCTCCACCATTTGTGCCTTAAATTTTCTCAATTTTATGAAAGCAAATAGTTAACACCTTCACAAAGTCAAAACTCCTTTTTTACATACCATGTCTAATACAACTCTTCAAATCAGTAAATTGATATGCTTTATATCTTGAATACATACAAATTCATTATTAAATATTACCAATATGTTACCTCTCATACTTACCTAAAATGTTGCTCAAATTATAATATTATTGATTACTGATTATTAAGCCCAATGTCGTATTTGACCTTAAAAAGTCAACGAACATCAAACAAAAACAATGTTGAGTATTAGGTTAAAGTTTAAAAGCATAAACGAAAATACTTACATTTCTGATAAGATGTATCACAGACATTCACATAAAAAGAGTACTTTAGTAACCTTTGTTCAACTAAGATAATTTTTTCTCTCAAAACATACACTGTTGCCCTGATTTTCAAATTCACAAATATAGATAATTATAGGAAGTAAAAACGTTGAAACTATGAATCAAGGTAAGAAGTTCGAGTGTTACCTCTTCAAACTGCACGGTGCACAATGATTCTCCTCCAGAATCAAGAGATATAATGTTGAGAATGTTATAGAGACCATGACGTTTTTTTTAATTAATCGGACCATGATTGAACAAAAATAGTTCAGAAACATGGATGAACAAAACACACTAACATTACCAACTTAACTAAATTATGGCTAGACGACTATTTGTTAAGCTTAATTGATAACTTCTACCATATCTTATTGGTTGTGTCTTTGTCAATAGCTTCAAATGAATATCATTCAGTAAATAAGCATTTAAAAAACTGCACAACTACATAAGAACCCATTTCAAAAGCAACATATGTGTTATTCAAGAGAAACAAAATAATTTAACAGGTTCCTCGATATATACTATTAATGTAAAAGCCAAAGAATAAATAAACACAAACTTGAAACGAAAATTCAATGACTAATCTATTGTTTCCAAATTGAGATTTTAATTTCAAAATATTACCCTTTTTCACTTCCAGAATTTAACTCCACTCTTTCAAAGTGTGACGACCCGGAAATTTTCGACTAAATTTAAACTTTATCTTTATATTATTCTGACACGATAAGCAATGTTTGTTAAGTTAAATCTCAAGGATTTTAAACTATATTTATACATTCATTTAAACCTCGACCAAATTCTAATGATTCACGAACCATTAAATGAACATATATGAATATGTATTTATATGTATATATGTTATAAATTGAAAATGTCAACAAAGTATTTAAACATATAATGCTTTATATGAACGTATTTGTTTCAATATGATTATTGATGAAATTAAATAAAATATATTAAATAATTGAATTATCAGAAACATTGAATTATGATTACAAGTCTCTGTTGAGAGGTCCATTATGATTTGAGAAAATCTATTCCTCTTAATGATATTCAGAATAATTTGTAAAGCTATTTATAAATAAAAATAAAAAGTGTCATTTACGAAAGTTAGACAAAAGCTAGTGGAGAATTGGTTTCCATAATATTCTATTAATCTATTTTCAAACGTACAAAAACGTTTTCAGTTTAAAAAGAACTTTATTATTAAAACGTGTATAACTTTTATAAATATCTAGAATCACTTTTGACAACTCATTACTTAACCAGTATAATAAATATAACGATATTTATATTTTATTTCATTAAATATATATAACGATTTAAATTAATATTATATATATTTATATGCGTATTATACATACATAGTTTTTATACTTTTACTATACTTTAACTTTACTTTTACTTTACTTTTACTTTACTTTAACTTTAATAATTCACTTTAATAATTCATACTTTAATAATTCACTTTAATAATTCATACTTTAATAATTCATACTTTAATAATTCACTTTAATAATTCATACTTTAATAATTCACTTTAATAATTCATACTTTAATAATTCACTTTAATAATTCATACTTTAATAATTCACTTTAATAATTCAAAAATCTATTATAAATAGAATTCAATAGGTTTCATTATTTCATAGAAACTTGAAAATATATTTCTCTAAAACTCTCTCAATCGATTTATATATATATATATATATATATATATATATATATATATATATATATATATATATATTTATATGCTCTGTATTATTTCAAGATATTATTAGTATACATAAAATATTACGACGGAGTGATGTCCGAGTGATTTCAAAATAGTTTTTTTTAAATGAGTCGAAGCTAAGGAAATTATGGGTTATAGCTATGGAGGTGATGGGTATGGTTTATGGGTATGCTCGTGAGGTCAATCTAGTGTTTATCATCTCCGTTGCGTCTACATACTTTCCTGCAATATTGAATCTCAATATTGATACGTGAGCACTCATAACTTAACTTTTATATATCAATAGTGTATCCCTGACTAGTGCTCGAGTATATAGGATTATGCATGCTTGTACATTCGATATTGTCCTTAGATAGGTTTGTTGAATCCTGAATTAGATACATATGCTACTGAGATAGGGTATATGATATGCATGTTATTGGAAAGCTAGCGAAAAATTAAGAACTTTTCATTTAGATATCGAATGGTTTCGATGAACGGATTAGAAGTTATAGTCAACTGAATTTTAGTATTATTGTTAAAATGATTATTATTACTATCGTTGTTATTATTTTAATAGAAATATCATTCTTATTATAAAATATCATTATTACTATTATGTTAGTATTATCATTTTATCATAATACCATTTTTAGTAAATATAAATATTGTTATTTTTTATAGAATAATAATAATTATTATTACAAAATAATACAACTTTTACTTATTATTATTATTATCAATATTATTTTATCAAATAAATAGGGGATACAAAGATATTTTTCACCACGCGTAATATAATTACATTAATAATACTTACCACTATAGTTTTACGATATTAAGTGAACTTTATAAATTTTACTACTTAAGATATATAAAAGTATATTTTATCATATATAAACGTTAATATAAATTTTTATTAATAAATGACTTTTATTATTATAAAATCTAATAAATATATTTAAATATATAAAACGACTATAGTTAAGTTATATAATAAACACGTATAAATTTTAGAAGTCATTTTGGGTCAAGTTGACTTTTGTTGACTTTTGCATATTAGTCTCGAGCATTAGGATTGTGGTACACTATGACTTGACCAAAAATTGTTAGACAAATATTGACCAACATATAAATATATATAATTAATATAGGTTCGTGAATCTGTAGCGACCCGACAAAATCGTCATTGACGGCGCCGTCTACTTAGGTCCCGTTACGTGGTCATAAGTCTTTAAAACAACGTTTGACCAAAAGATATGTCGCATTCATTTCAAATGTAAAGATTGTTCAAAGTTTACAAGAATAGTTCCACCACAAGTTACGTTACAAAGTTATAAGTACAAATGAAACTTATGCGACACAATTTAAAAGTAGCCAAAAGACGCTCCATGTATGCATATATACTCGACATCCAATGCAAGTATCAAAATAATGAGCGGAAGCATGTATCATGTATCGTTCAAGGACCTGAGAAAAACATAGAAATCTGTCAACGAAAACGTTGGTGAAATCATAGGTTTAAGTAAGTAAGTACAAATGAACCACAAGATTTATAACATTTCAATAATAGTTAACCATTCCAAAAATTTGTTATCACGAGCACCCAATTATCAATGCTTAACATTCCTTCCATAGAACCCCATCACCTTAGTGCTAGAACATACACTGTTTCTCGAAAATATATTTCATTCGTAAACGGTAGCGAACCGTTTGAATGAGGGTTTGTCAAACCCATATGGCCATATAACATAAGTTCTCGCTTACACCCGGCAAGTGTAACTAATGATAATCGAATTGAGGATTTTTGTTCTAAACTCGTATGTAGAATGTTTGTTTTCCTGTACTTGTGTTCACTTAGTTAAAAAGGAACGTTTATATTTTCTCATCCCAAATGTAAGTTTCAAAAGAGTAAAAGTGGGACTATGATCTCACCTTGAGTGCACGAGTAGTAAATTACTTCAACAAGTAAACGTGTGCAAAGAACAATGCTAGTCTTGACCTAAACAATAGGTTGTATCAATAACGGTAAACACGATAGGTCAAAGATGATCAATTAGTCCTATGGCTCGTTACGACTCGAATACTACAACATGTGAGTCAAATTATCATGTTGCATGCAAGATACGAGTATAAAAGCATGTTAGAACGATTTGCACAAACATTTGGTTAAGTTTGATTAAAAGTCAACTTGGTCGGGTCAAAGTCAACGAAAAAGTCAACACGTTCGGGTCGGGTCCCGAACTATTTCTCTGAGGTTTTTAATCATATATGAGCACGTTAGAACAAGTTACATGTGAATCGGAGGTGCGTAGCATAGTAAATATTTTTCGAAAAATGGTAAAACGAAACAGAAACTTCAAGTGTAACTGGACGGCGTCCAGATTTTCTGGACGGCGTCCAGTATTAAAGGACTGGACAGCGTCCCAATATCTGGACGGCGTCCAGTATCGAAGAACTAGACGGCGTCCTAATATCTGGACGGCGTCCAGATTAGTATTCAGGTTCTGTTTGCTGAAAGTCTCAAGTGCACGAACCAAAATCCAAACAAACACAATTTATGATCCGCAAACAATCAAGACAAGTATCTTATACCATTAGGAAGGTAATTTGACAAGGAAAACAACTAAACACATTTCATCAATCAATCTACCTATTACAACAACCAAAACCGCATCTAATGCTTACCATTAACCGCATACAAGTTCATAAATGCAATTCAATGATTCGGGCAACCAATTTACATGAATGATATGCCGTTTCGAAGGCAATCAAACATACAATCCAACTAAACACTTACCAATAATAATCCATGGCATTCAATGCATCAAAATTCCATTTCAAGTTCATCAAACCCTAACCCAAATTCACCAAAATCATAAATCAAGTTCATGAACTTTTCTAAAGCAACCTACACATCAAATTGAAGCTAGTGATACTAGGAACACAATTAGAACATGAACTTTTAACATCTAACAACATATGATCATTCAAAACTCAAGAACAACACACCAAAATTCAAGTTCATGCTAGTTACTTCAAAACAACAAGATCGAGCATACAATTCATATATTCATGTTAGACTTGAGCCATAGACACTAATTAACACTTTTATAAGTTAAAAACATCAAGAACACAAAATCTAGTGATTTTAGAAAGTTACCCAAATGTAATGAAATCGGTATGGAATCGAAGAGGAAGATGCAAGGATCACGAATTTGTAATTTGTTTTGTTGCTAACTTCCTAATCCGAATTTAGATGATGAATTATTGTTGGTGTTTTTGAGAGAAAAAGAAGAAGAAGAAAGATGGAGAAGATGAAATGAATGGATGAGAGGAGTTTGACTCCTTTGACCTAGTCACCATTTTGGAATTTTGGCAAGTTTAGTCCCTCAAGTTTGAATCGGGTGCGTGAATTACCTAATCGAGATAATTTAAAACGCGTATTAACGAAAGATGTTATAAATATATAACGGACTTTAAAATAGTTAAACGGAAAGTAACCGGAAAAAGGCGGGATGTTACATTACCTACTCCTTAAAAGAAATTTCGTCCCGAAATTTAAGTAGGCGTAGTAGTCGTTGTTTCTTCCTCGAGATCTTGCGTTTCCGAATTCACGAATAGATGAGGATACTTCCTTTGCATTTGATCTTGTCTTTCCCAAGTAAACTCGGGTCCCCTTTTGGCATTCCAATGGATCTTGACAATTGGAATTCGGCTTTATTTTAACGTTTTGATGGAGGTGTCCACAATTTCAACCGGTTCCTCCACAAAATGAAGTTTGTCATCGATAGTAAGCTCCTCGAGAGGGATGACGAGTTCGGGTTCGGCTAAACACTTTTTCAAGTTAGATACATGGAAAGTAGGATGAACGGAACTCAGTTGAGGCGGAAGATCTAAATGATAAGCAACGGTTCCAACACGCTCCAAGATTTCGTAAGGACCAATATACCGCGGATTTAGCTTCCCGCGTTTCCCGAAACGAATTACACCTTTCCAAGGTGCGACTTTTAACATTACACGATCACCGACTTGGAATTCGAGGTCGTTGCGTCTAGTGTCGGTGTAGCTCTTTTGACGACTACGGGCCGTCCTAAGCCTATCTCGGATTTGAATGATCTTCTCGGTTGTTTCATGAATAAGTTCGGGACCGGTGATTTGTTTGTCGCCTACTTCGGCCCAACAAAGAGGAGAACGACATTTTAGGCCATATAATGCTTCGAATGGTGCGGCGTTAATACTCGCGTGATAACTATTGTTGTAGGAGAATTCGGCGAGAGGCAAGTGCTTATCCCAAGCTTTTCTAAAGTCGACAACGCAAGCTCGTAGCATGTCTTCCAAGGTTTGAATTGTGCATTTGCTTTGTCCGTCGGTTTGTGGATGATATGCGGTGCTCATGTCTAAACGCGTTCCCAATGCTTCTTGCAAAGTACGCCAAAATCTGGAAACAAAACGGCCATCTCGGTCGGAGATAATCGATAAGGGTACACCGTTTCGGGCTACGATTTCTTTGATGTAGAGTTGTGCGAGTTTCTCCATGTTGTCGGTTTCCTTCATGGCTAGGAAGTGCGCGGATTTGGTGAGTCGGTCAACAATGACCCAAATAGTATCATAACCGCCAACCGTCTTTGGTAGTTTGGTGATAAAATCCATCGTTATCCTTTCCCATTTCCATTACGGGATTTCGGGTTGTTGAAGTAGTCCGGACGGTCTTTGATGTTCGGCTTTGACTTTGGAGCAAGTTAGGCACTTTCCAACATAAGTAGCGACTTCCCTTTTAATGTTCGGCCACCAATATTGTTCTTTGAGGTCGTGGTACATCTTATTGGCACCGGGGTGAATCGAATATCTTGACTTATGGGCTTCGTCTAAAATAAGGCTTCGCAAGTCTCCATAACTAGGTACCCAAATTCTTCCGGTGAAATATCGGAGTCCGGTTTCTTTAACTTTGAATCGAGAGGTGAGGACGTTCAAGTGTTCTAGAGAGATGTTTTCATCCTTGAGAGCTTCGTCTTGGGCTACATGAATTTGACTATTGAGGTTGGTGTGAATGGTGATGTTTAAAGCTCGGACATGAAGAGGCACCGCTCTTTCTTTTCGACTTAAGGCATCGGCTACTACGTTTGCCTTCCCGGGATGGTAACGAAGCTCGCAATCGTAATCGTTCAAAGTTTCAATCCACCGTCGTTGTCTCATGTTTAGTTGCTTTTGATCGAAGATGTGTTGAAGGCTTTTGTGATCGGTGAAGATAGTACTCTTGGTTCCATAAAGATAGTGTCTCCACATTTTAAGTGCTCCGAGTTCGAGATCATGAGTCGTGTAATTCCGTTCATGAATTTTTAGTTGTCGAGAGTCATAAGCAATGACTTTCTTCCGTTGCATCAATACACACCCAAAACCATGTTTCGAGGCATCGCAATATACAACAAAATCATCATTGCCTTCGGGAAGTGACAAGATAGGAGCGGTGGTTAGCTTTGTCTTCAAGATTTGAAACACGGATTCTTGCTCGGTCGCCCAAATGAATTTCTTTCCCTTGTGAGTTAATGCGGTTAGAGGACATGTAACCAAAGAGAAGTTTTCGATGAATCTACGATAGTACCCGGCGAGACCCAAGAATTGACAAATGTGAGTAGGAGTAGTAGGAGTCTCCCATTTACTAATGGCTTCGATTTTCGTGGGATTGACTTTAATACCTTGATCACTTACAACATGACCAAGAAATTGAACTTCCTTCAACCAAAATTCACACTTGGAGAATTTGGCATAAAGTCGTTCTTGTCTCAAGAGTTCAAGCACAAGTCGGAGATGTTGTTCGTGCTCTTCTTCATTTTTAGAATAGATCAATATGTCATCGATGAACACAATAACTAATTTATCGAGATACGGTTTGCACACGCAGTTCATAAGATCTATGAACACCGCCGGTGCGTTAGTGAGACCAAATGGCATGACAAGGAATTCATAACTACCATAACGAGTCCGGAAAGCGGTTTTGGAGACATCTTCCCCCTTAACCCTTAATTGATGATAACCCGAGCGGAGATCGATTTTCGAATATACACAAGACCCTTGTAGTTGATCAAAGAGGTCATCGATGCGAGGAAGAGGATATCGGTTCTTAACCGTCAATTTATTTAGTTCACGATAATCAGTGCACATTCGTAGGGATCCGTCTTTCTTTTTAACAAACAAAATCAGAGCGCCCCATGGTGAATGGCTTGGTTGGATAAAACCACGGTCAAGTAGTTCTTGGATTTGACTTTGCAATTCTTGCATTTCGGATGGAGCAAGTCTATACGGTGCACGTGCTACGGGTGCGGCTCCCGGAATAAGATCGATTTGGAATTCTACCAGTCGATGAGGTGGAAGACCCGGTAATTCGTCTGGAAATACATCGGAAAAGTCACTAACAATTGGCACATCATCGATATGCTTCTCATCGGACTCGACTTTCTTAACGTGGGCAAGGATCGCAAAACAACCCTTACGGAGTAGTTTTCTAACTTTAAGGCACGAAACAAGGTTGAGTCTGGTGCAACTCTTATCGCCATAAACAATCAAAGGTTCACCATTCTCGATAGGAATTCGGATTGCGTTAAGATCACAAAGGATGTGAGATTTCATTTTGACTAACCAATTCATACCGATTATTACATCAAAGCTTCCTAGTTCCATGGGTATCAAGTCAATTTCAAATTCCTTACCCAAAATGTTTAACGTACACCCCCGGTAATATGTGTCGGCACTTAATAGTTTCCCGTTAGCCACTTCAATGGTATAAGTGGTATCTAATGGAAGAGGTGGAGTGCTAAAAGAATGAGTCAAAGTCTTGGATACAAAGCATTTATCGGCACCCGAATCGAATAAGCAAGATACATAAGAATTGTTGAGAAGAAACGTACCCGTGACTAGTTCAGTGTCATCCCGGGCTTCCTCGGTGTTGATGTTGATAGCTCGGCCGCGCGTGTTGGGGTTATCTTTCTTCTTTGGGCATGCATTTCTATAATGACCCGTTTGGCCACATTCGTAACAAGTGCCCGTCTTTGGTGCATTGGGCCACTTTCGAGCGACGGGAGTGGCACTTTTACAATCGTTGGCCTTATGACCAATTCCTTGGCACCGATGGCAAATTAGCTTATTACATTCGCCAAAGTGATGTTTGTTGCATTTGTTGCAAAGAGGTAGATTTCTGGCATAACCCTTCTTGCCGTCGGAGGTGAAAGATTTCTTGGCAAAGTTGTTGTTGCTTGATTGGGGAGCTTCCCATTTTCTTTTGTTGTTACCCGACTTATCCTCGGCTTTAGGTGCCGGTACTACGATTTCGTCCACCGTCTCTATCAATTTGCGGGCCATGTTCAAAGCTTCTTGATGATTAGGGGGTTTGGATGACATTACTCTGTGTTTGATGCTCTTTGGAAGACCATCTATGTAAAGTTCAACCCTTAAAGACTCGGGTTTCACAAGGTTTGGGCACATCAAGGCTAGTTCAGAAAATCGTTGATTATAGGCCTTGAGATCGTTTCCGACCTCTTTTAGAGTTCTTAGCTCTTTTTCGAGCTTTCGGGTTTCCTCGCGCGGAAAGTATTCGGTGATCATCTTTCCTTTCAAATCGGACCAAGAGAGAGCGAGGGCTTCATCGGTACCCACCGATTGTACATAGGTGTTCCACCAAGTGAGAGTGACGCCGGAGAAAGTGTGAGTGGAGTACTTGACCTTGTCTTGGTCCCGACAACCGCTTATGCTAAAAACGGCTTCCGTTTGCTCAAACCATCGAGTGAGAGCAACCGGTCCTCCGGTTCCATCGAAAGTGTGAGGTTTGCACCCCATGAAAGCTTTATAGGAGCATCCCTCGTTTGAGTTACCGGCTCCATTGTTGTTGTTGTTGTTGTTATTGTTGTTGTTGTTGTGGTTGTTATTATTATTGTTGTTGGATGAGTGACCGGCCATGGCCGCATCTACGGCGGTGGCTATCATGCGTTGTAGAGCTTGTTCGGGAGTTTCACGGCGTGGCGCACGGCGAAGAGGCATTGTTCCTTCAAAACAAAAGAATACCGTTGGTTAGTATTCTAAATAATACTAACCGTGATATGGAATAAAAATAGAGAGAAAATTTTCCTTGACTCGCCTTAAATTCTTTATGCCACAATGTCGGAACGTTCATATGAGTCACCGTAATATAATCCCGGAAATTATATTACCCTAATTCATATGTGCATTCGACATCATTTCATATAGTCAAGGTGGCGTGTCAATCAAATTAAACAACGTGAGATTAAGATGAACTAAGAGTAGATATGAGTAGAAGCGTTCGAGTATAAATGCACAAGTAGTCAAGTAATTCCTACTTCAAGTCTATATGCCGGTTGTAGTCTAGACTCACCAATGTACCCTATGACTCGAGGTTGACACCAATGAGCTCTAAATCCCTACAACCAACGCTCTGATACCATCTGTAGCGACCCGAAAAAATCGTCATTGACGGCGCCGTCTACTTAGGTCCCGTTACGTGGTCATAAGTCTTTAAAACAACGTTTGACCAAAAGATATATCGCATTCATTTCAAATGTAAAGATTGTTCAAAGTTTACAAGAATAGTTCCACCACAAGTTACGTTACAAAGTTATAAGTACAAATGAAACTTATGCGACACAATTTTAAAGTAGCCAAAAGACGCTCCATGTATGCATATATACTCGACATCCAATGCAAGTATCAAAATAATGAGCGGAAGCATGTATCATGTATCGTTCAAGGACCTGAGAAAAACATAGAAATCTGTCAACGAAAACGTTGGTGAAATCATAGGTTTAAGTAAGTAAGTACAAATGAACCACAAGATTTATAACATTTAATAATAGTTAACCATTCCAAAAATTTGTTATCACGAGCACCCAATTATCAATGCTTAACATTCCTTCCATAGAACCCCATCACCTTAGTGCTAGAACATACACTGTTTCTCGAAAATATATTTCATTCGTAAACGGTAGCGAACCGTTTGAATGAGGGTTTGTCAAACCCATATGGCCATATAACATAAGTTCTCGCTTACACCCGGCAAGTGTAACTAATGATAATCGAATTGAGGATTTTTGTTCTAAACTCGTATGTAGAATGTTTGTTTTCCTGTACTTGTGTTCACTTAGTTAAAAAGGAACGTTTATGTTTTCTCATCCCAAATGTAAGTTTCAAAAGAGTAAAAGTGGGACTATGATCTCACCTTGAGTGCACGAGTAGTAAAGTACTTCAACAAGTAAACGTGTGCAAAGAACAATGCTAGTCTTGACCTAAACAATAGGTTGTATCAATAACGGTAAACACGATAGGTCAAAGATGTTCAATTAGTCCTATGGCTCGTTACGACTCGAATACTACAACATGTGAGTCAAATTGTCATGTTTCATGCAAGATACGAGTATAAAAGCATGTTAGAACGATTTGCACAAACATTTGGTTAAGTTTGATTAAAAGTCAACTTGGTCGGGTCAAAGTCAACGAAAAAGTCAACATGTTCGGGTCGGGTCCCGAACTATTTCTCTGAGGTTTTTAATCATATATGAGCACGTTAGAACAAGTTACATGTGAATCGGAGGTGCGTAGCATAGTAAACATTTTTCGAAAAATGGTAAAACGAAACAGAAACTTCAAGTGTAACTGGACGGCGTCCAGTATTAAAGGACTGGACGGCGTCCCAATATCTGGACGGTGTCCAGTATCGAAGAACTGGACGGCGTCCTAATATCTGGACGGCGTCCAGATTAGTATTCAGGTTCTGTTTGCTGAAAGTCTCAAGTGCACGAACCAAAATCCAAACAAACACAATTTATGATCCGCAAACAATCAAGACAAGTATCTTATACCGTTGGGAAGGTAATTTGATGAGGAAAACAACTAAATACATTTCATCAATCAATCTACCTATTACAACAACCAAAACCGCATCTAATACTTAACATTAACCGCATACAAGTTCATAAATGCAATTCAATGATTCGGGCAACCAATTTACATGAATGATATGCCGTTTCGAAGGTAATCAAACATACAATCCAACTAAACACTTACAAATAATAATCCATGGCATTCAATGCATCAAAAGTCCATTTCAAGTTCATCAAACCCTAACCCAAATTCACCAAAATCATAAATCAAGTTCATGAACTTTTCTAAAGCAACCTACACATCAAATTGAAGCTAGTGATACTAGGAACACAATTAGAACATGAACTTTTAACATCTAACAACATATGATCATCCAAAACTCAAGAACAACACACCAAAATTCAAGTTCATGCTAGTTACTTCAAAACAACAAGATCGAGCATACAATTCATATATTCATGTTAGACTTGAGCCATAGACACTAATTAACACTTTTATAAGTTAAAAACATCAAGAACACAAAATCTAGTGATTTTAGAAAGTTACCCAAATGTAATGAAATCGGTATGGAATCGAAGAGGAAGATGCAAGGATCACGAATTTGTAATTTGTTTTGTTGCTAACTTCCTAATCCGAATTTAGATGATGAATTCTTGTTGGTGTTTTTGAGAGAAAAAGAAGAAGAAGAAAGATGGAGAAGATGAAATGAATGGATGAGAGGAGTTTGACTCCTTTGACCTAGTCACCATTTTGGAATTTTGGCAAGTTTAGTCCCTCAAGTTTGAATCGGGTGCGTGAATTACCTAATCGAGATAATTTAAAACGCGTATTAACGAAAGATGTTATAAATATATAACGGACTTTAAAATAGTTAAACGGAAAGTAACCGAAAAAAGGCGGGATGTTACAGAATCCGAGGCCAACCTTGCACTTGTTAAATGACGTTATATGTATTTTTACTACGAAATACAGTATGGTGAGTTTCATTTGCTCCCTTTTTATTTGCTTTTGCAATATATTTTTGGGCTGAGAATACATGCGCTGTTTTATAAATGTTTTACGAAATAGGCACAAGTACTAAAACTAATTCTACGTGGGTTTAAACCAGAAATATACCCTTAGCTTGGTAACATTAAACTGCTTGTCTATGTACGGTAGGCGCAAATCCTAAAGATAGATGTATTGGGCCTGAGAAACCCCATCCTGACTATGGGATGCTTTAGTACTTCGAGGTTATTTTAAACACACCTGATCTGGTGTACTTTAGAGGGTAAAACATGAACGTTAAGGCTTGTTACCGGGTGCCTACAACTTATAGAATACTTTTATACACTTGCGAGTGTACATATATTTATAAACGGAAATCTTGTGGTCTATTAATATATTGAAATGATTGTTATGATAAACCTATGAACTCACCAACCTTTTAGTTGACACTTTAAAGCATGTTTATTCTCAGGTATTAAAGAAATCTTCCGCTGTGCATTAGCTCATTTTAAGGATATTACTTGGAGTCATTCATGGCATATTTTGAAAGACGTTGCATTCGAGTCATTGAGTTCATCAAGATTATTATTATGTCAATTATAGTTGGATGTATTATCAAATGGTGTGCATGCCGTCAACTTTCGTTGTAAAGAAAGTTTGTCTTTTAAAAACGAATGCAATGTTTGTAAAATGTATCATATAGAGGTCAAATACCTCGCGATGTAATCAACTATTGTGAATCGTTTATAATGTATATGAACGGGTCCTTTCAGTTGGTATCAGAGCGGTGATCTTAGCGAACCAGGTCTGCATTAGTGTGTCTAACTGATAGTTGTTAGGATGCATTAGTGAGCCTGGACTTCGACCGTGTCTGCATGTCAAAAGTTTTGCTTATAATTTTTGTCGGAAATTGCCTGCTTATCATTCTTAGTCTAGACACGTCTTACTGCATTGATTTCATGAATAGTGTATAGACAAAATTCATATCTTAGCGTATCTGCTAATCCATATTTTAGCGTATCTGTTACTGTAAACTTTGCCTGACATATCCCGTAAATTCCTCCGTAATCTACGAAATCTTTTGCGCTATATATATAGATATTCTATGTAATTAGAATACCACCCGATAGCTGAAAAATCATTTCATATCGAAAAATCCTTTATTCACTCGAACGAAATGGAATTCGTCATTAGTTCAAGTCCCTCAAATTCCGATATGGAATCCCACTCAAGCTCCGAAAGCAGTGTGACCGGAATGGATCAACCAATTAGCCATCATCTATTCTGGATGAATTGGGGATAGGTTCGTAGCCTCTTCAATAATTGGAGACAAGAAGAAGGTGATCCCTTCCATCCACCACATTGCCCTCTTGGCGATGAACCTGAAGCACTTACCAGCGAATCGGTCCGAAACACCATTTTCTCTCTCATTTCCAGAGTATCTCGTCACGATTATATACTACATCAAATTCTAGATTTTATTTACCCGCTCGTTCGAACCGACAATCATCCCGGTGTAATAGAAGAAGTCAACGCGCTTCGTGTTCGAGTAGTGGCTTTAGAGAATATGGTGCAAGGGTTACAAACACCAACAAATAACGAAGTATTAATTCATAATTTCAATTTTATTGAATAAATACTCCGTAAAAGTTATGTAATTTCTAAAGTCTTTAGGGATTATTCAGTTCTAGTTTCAACCGTAAATCAAATGAGTTTAATTTAATATTAACTCATTAAATCTATGGTACATCTGAAGAAAATATGCACATATATATTTTCATAAAGACTGTAATAAAATTCTGTTGTACAAAATATTAATTGTGAAATTTTTGTAACGGGTAGGTAATACCCGAGAGATATATAAATTCACAATTAATATGTTACATTTTTCGAATCTGATTAAGCAAATCATCAACTATACTCCCAAAATCTCACAAAAATATACATTCTTGTATAGTAATCAAAACAACCATTCTCACCCAAATTTGATTACGCATTTTGATTTTGACAAATCAAAATCCAAGTCATGATTTAACAGAAGACATCACTCTTAGATTCCTACATCTTTTAACGCTATACTTTGACTTCAAAACTGTGTAACATCATATGTATATTAACGATTACAAACTGTGTTCATACTCTCCGAAGTTTTCGAAGACACTTCAAATAATGAACAATCGAGATGATGATCCAACCACATATTACCCACATTTATGTACCTAAAAAGCTCTCGAAGCCAAAGTCATATTTCGACGCGTATCCGTGTCAGACCCTTTGGCATTTATTAGCTAAAATGACTTTTCAATTCCTTTTCAAAGTAGACATTTTTGTCACAGCTCCAGCAAGTCAACTTTGACTTTTCAGTCGGACTAGTCTTATTATAACCTCGATAGATACGTTGCCCTTTCGTCATCGTTACTGGGGACCTTTCATATCTCGCCACCTTAGCAACAAACTTACCAACAACTTCAATTATCTTTGACTTTTCGAAAAATCATTATATTTATTGAAATCACATCATTTACTTATTCGCATCTTGTAACGAGAATTGTCATACGAATCATCGGAAAACAGTAACCAGTATTTTGAAATCTCGCAGCATGTCTACGCCAACAGTTATATGTGTACGTAAAACGTCTATCTCCTGGACTTACATACTTTGAATGTGAAGTTCTGAAAAATATTTTGAACTGCAAACTAGTTCTTGAAATGCTGACGAAGCATCAAAAACTGTAAACGATCTTTACACTAAAAAGTTTGATGACAAAGAATAGTAAGGTGGTAAAGCTGAGAAAAAGAGAAGGTTTGGAACTGAAAAACGGATTGAACAGACTATGAAGGAGGCTGTGGAAAAATCACAAAGACTAAATCTGCCTTCAAAGAATCCAAATGATTCAGTGCCTGCTAAAGTCATTAACGAATACCTTACTCTTTATTCTAAACCTTTACAGAAAAATCTTCATCATCATCCATCAATATTAAAAATTCTAAGATATTATCATATCTTTCATTATAAATATCGTGCAATATTTCTGAAGATATTTTCACAACTAATCTTATCTGAAGTCATTTATCTCTTTGCGCTATCAGTGTTACATCATATAAGAAACTATTAGTTTCTATTTTCTATAAACTTTCGAGTTTAAATTATGAATGTTTTGAAGTAGTGTTGGGAACTGAAGCATGAGTTAGTATAATATAATGACACTTGATCAACGTGATTATATTACAGTAAGTCATGCTGAGTTTCTAATGGGACATGACGATTCACAGACCATGCCATCATCATGTTCCATGTTACACGACTCTTGTATTCTATTTAATCTCTAAAAATATCAAGAATATATTTTCTTGATGATTCGGTCTTTTCAGGGAATTCTGGTAAATTAACAAATCAAGATCGTGCCATTATCATTTCCTTCTTAGAACATTAACTATGTTCATTCTGAAATTCATATCTGCGAATACTGGACCATTACAAACGTTGCTTAATCGCAAGAAGAAGAAACGAAAGGACAAAACTCCAAAATAGAAATTGGAGTATAAATCGCAGCAAATAGAAGGGAGCATTAACTGTGGATGTCAATGATTATAGAAGACAAAAGCAGGGGCTTTGAAATATAAGGGAAGATATAAAACCCAACAACCACCCAAAAATTATAAACCGTATATATCGATGCATATAGCAATATAAAGACACAGAAGAACTAAAAACACTATAAAACCGAGAGTATAGTAGAAGTAAATAGATTCTTCCGGAGGCAGATAAAAAAGAAGAACGACAGATATGAAAGTGAGGAGTATATCAAGAATCAGTACTGGATGAAGCATATTGATAAATACTTTAAAATACGAGTTGAGGGAGAAAGAATAGAAGGTGTGAGTTGTAAGGAAACGAAGGAGGTGGATTTATAGTGAAATACCCGACAGAGAAATCAAGATGGAATATCGTATTAATTCGAAGAGAATCATAATCTCCTTAATCACCGAAGCATCAAATCCAACATAGATTACAAAGATTTTCTTTAAATTCGGAGATCAATTGTGATGATGTCAAAAGATATGACGAATCACTATAATCTTATTTCCTTCATTTACGATAACTTCCCTCATACGCTTATAGTAATCGAATTATTTTATCCATACTTCTTAGACATGATAAAACTTCATAATCGTTACGTCATAATAACATTCTCATTGTTAGCCATAACCACCTCTATCAAATTTCGGGGACGAAATTTCTTTAACGGGTAGGTACTGTGACGACCCGGAAATTTTCGACTAAATTTAAACTTTATCTTTATATTATTCTGACACGATAAACAATGTTTGTTAAGTTAAATCTCAAGGATTTTAAACTATGTTTATACATTCATTTAAACCTCGACCAAATTCCAATGATTCACGAACCATTAAATGAACATATATGAATATGTATTTATATGTAAATATGTTATAAATTGAAAATGTCAACAAAGTATTTAAACATATAATGCTTTATATGAACGTATTTGTTTCAATATGATTATCGATGAAATTAAATAAAATATATTAAATGATTGAATTATCAGAAACATTGAATTATGATTACAAGTCTCTGTTGAGAGGTCCACTATGATTTGAGAAAATCTATTCCTCTTAACGATATTCGGAATAATTTGTAAAGCTATTTATAAATAAAAATAAAAAGTGTCATTTACGAAAGTTAGACAAAAGCTAGTGGAGAATTAGTTTCCATAATATTCTATTAATCTATTTTCAAACGTACAAAAACGTTTTCAGTTTAAAAAGAACTTTATTATTAAAACATATATAACTTTTATAAATATCTAGAATTACTTTTGACAACTCATTACTTAACCAGTATAATAAATATAACGATATTTAAATTTTATTTTGTTAAATATATATAACAATTTAAATTAATATTATATATATTTATATGCGTATTATACATACATAGTTTTTATACTTTTACTATACTTTAACTTTACCTTTACTTTACTTTTACTTTACTTTAACTTTAATAATTCACTTTAATAATTCATACTTTAATAATTCACTTTAATAATTCATACTTTAATAATTCATACTTTAATAATTCACTTTAATAATTCATACTTTAATAATTCACTTTAATAATTCATACTTTAATAATTCACTTTAATAATTCATACTTTAATAATTCACTTTAATAATTCAAAAATCTATTATAAATAGAATTCAATAGGTTTCATTATTTCATAGAAACTTGAAAATATATTTCTCTAAAACTCTCTCAATCGATATATATATATATATATATATATATATATATATATATATATATATATATATATATATATATATATATATATATATATATATATATATATATATATATATATTTATATGCTCTGTATTATTTCAAGATATTATTAGTATACATAAAATATTACGACGGAGTGATGTCCGAGTGATTTCAAAATAGTTTTTTTTAAATGAGTCGAAGCTAAGGAAATTATGGGTTATAGCTATGGAGGTGATGGGTATGGTTTATGGGTATGCTCGTGAGGTCAATCTAGTGTTTATCATCTCCGTTGCGTCTACGTACTTTCCTGCAATATTGAATCTCAATATTGATACGTGAGCACTCATAACTTAACTTTTATATATCAATAGTGTATCCCTGACTAGTGCTCGAGTATATAGGATTATGCATGCTTGTACATTCGATATTGTCCTTAGATAGGTTTGTTGAATCCTGAATTAGATACATATGCTACTGAGATAGGGTATATGATATGCATGTCATTGGAAAGCTAGCGAAAAATTAAGAACTTTTCATTTAGATATCGAATGGTTTCGATGAACGGATTAGAAGTTATAGTCAACTGAATTTTAGTATTATTGTTAAAATGATTATTATTACTATCGTCGTTATTATTTTAATAGAAATATCATTGTTATTATAAAATATCATTATTACTATTATGTTAGTATTATCATTTTATCATAATACCATTTTTAGTAAATATAAATATTGTTATTTTTTATAGAATAATAATAATTATTATTACAAAATAATACAACTTTTACTTATTATTATTATGATCAATATTATTTTATCAAATAAATAGGGGATACAAAGATATTTTTCACCACGCGTAATATAATTACATTAATAATACTTACCACTATAGTTTTACGATATTAAGTGAACTTTATAAATTTTACTACTTAAGATATATAAAAGTATATTTTATCATATATAAACGTTAATATAAATTTTTATTAATAAATGACTTTTATTATTATAAAATCTAATAAATATATTTAAATATATAAAACGACTATAGTTAAGTTATATAATAAACACGTATAAATTTTAGAAGTCATTTTGGGTCAAGTTGACTTTTGTTGACTTTTGCATATTAGTCTCGAGCAATAGGATTGTGGTACACTATGACTTGATCAAAAATTGTTAGACAAATATTGACCAACATATAAATATATATAATTAATATAGGTTCGTGAATCCGAGGCCAACCTTGCACTTGTTAAATGACGTTATATGTATTTTTACTACAAAATACAGTATGGTGAGTTTCATTTGCTCCCTTTTTATTTGCTTTTGCAATATATTTTTGGGCTAAGAATACATGCGCTATTTTATAAATGTTTTACGAAATAGGCACAAGTACTAAAACTAATTCTACGTGGGTTTAAACCAGAATTATACCCTTAGCTTGGTAATATTAAACTACTTGTCTATGTACGGTAGGCGCGAATCCTAAAGATAGATCTATTGGGCCTGACAAACCCCATCCTGACTACGGGATGCTTTAGTACTTCGAGGTTATTTTAAACACACCTGATCTGGTGTACTTTAGAGGGTAAAACATGAACGTTAATTCTTGTTACCGGGTGCCTACAACTTATAGAATACTTTTATACACTTGCGAGTGTACATATATTTATAAACGGAAATCTTGTGGTCTATTAATACATTGAAATGATTATTATGATAAACCTATGAACTCACCAACCTTTTGGTTGACACTTTAAAGCATGTTTATTCTCAGGTATTAAAGAAATCTTCCGCTGTGCATTAGCTCATTTTAAGGATATTACTTGGAGTCATTCATGGCATATTTTGAAAGACGTTGCATTCGAGTCATTGAGTTCATCAAGATTATTATTATGTCAATTATAGTTGGATGTATTATCAAATGGTGTGCATGCAGTCAACTTTCATTGTAAAGAAAGTTTGTCTTTTAAAAACGAATGCAATGTTTGTAAAATGTATCATATAGAGGTCAAATACCTCGCGATGTAATCAACTATTGTGAATCGTTTATAATGTATATGAACGGGTCCTTTCACAAAGATTCAACCCTTTGAACTAAAGTTTTTTCAAGCATATTAAGTACATATTGATGATACATGATATTAAATAAAGATTATTTAAAAATACTCTATGATGGAGGATGAATATGTGCACCACACTCAAGAGCTTTGTAGTGACCCGAAATTTTCCATGTTTATATATATTAATTGAGATTGATATTTACATGACTAAATATTTCCAATGTGTTAAGCAATCAAACTTGTTAAGACTTGATTAAATGAAATAAGTTTCATATAGACAATTGATCACCCAAGTTGACCGGCGATTCACTAACGTTACGAATTTGTTAAAACTACATGTTGTGGTATATATAGACATATATATATGGTTGACATGAGATTATGATGAGTAAGTATCTCACTAAGTATATTAACAATGTGTGATATACATAAGAAATGAGATTACTAAGTTAAGAAACTCGAAATGATATATATAATGATTATCGTTATGATAACGTCTACTAAATATATATGTATCATATTAAGATATTGATACACTATATTTAACATGATAAAATGATATTTAAATATATCATTAAGTGTGTTAACAATGAACTACATATGTAAAAACAAGACTACTAACTCAAGAATTATGAAACGAGACTTATATGTAACGATTATCGTTGTAACGATATTTTAATGTATATATCATATTAAGAGATATTCATACATCATAATATCATGATAATATAATAATTTAACATCTCATTTGATATAATAAACATTGGGTAAACAACATTAATTGAGATCGTTAACTTAAAGGTTTCAAAACAACACTTACATGTAACGACTAACGAAGACTTAACGACTCCATTAGAATGTATATACATGTTGTGTTTTGATATGTATTCTTACATTTTTGAAAGACTTTAAGACACATATCTAAGTACTTCTACTTAACAAAAATGCTTACAATTACATCCTCGTTCAGTTTCATCAACAATTCTACTCGTATGCACCCGTATTCGTACTCGTACAATACACAGCTTTTAGATGTATGTACTATTGGTATATACACTCCAATGATCAGCTCTTAGCAGCCCATGTGAGTCACCTAACACATGTGGGAACCATCATTTGGCAACTACCATGAAATATCTCATAAAATTACAAAAATATTAGTAATCATTCATGACTTATTTACATGAAAACAAAATTACATATCCTTTATATCTAATCCATATACCAACGACCAAAAACACCTACAAACACTTTCATTCTTCAATTTTCTTCATCTAATTGATCTCTCTCAAGTTCCATCTTCAAGTTCTAAGTATTCTTCATAAATTCCATAAGTATAGTTTCATAAAAATCAAGAATACTTCCAAGTTTGCAAGTCTACTTCCAAGCTTTCTAATCCATTCCATGTAATTATCTAAGATCAAGAAACCTTTGTTATTTATAGTAGGTTATCTTTATAATTCAAGGTAATATTCATATTCAAACTTTGATTCAATTTCTACAACTATAACAATCTTATTTCGAGTGAAAATCTTACTTGAACTGTTTTCGTGTCATGATTCTGCTTCAAGAACTTTCAAGCCATCCAAGGATCCTTTGAAGCTAGATCCATTTTTCTCATTTCCAGTAGTTTTATCCAGAAAACTTAAGGTAGTAATGATGTTCATAACATCATTCGATTCATACATATAAAGCTATCTTATTCGAAGGTTTAAACTTGTAATCACTAGAACATAGTTTAGTTAATTCTAAACTTGTTCGCAAACAAAAGTTAATCCTCCTAACTTGACTTTTAAAATCAACTAAACACATGTTCTATATCTATATGATATGCTAACTTAATGATTTAAAACCTAGAAACACGATGAACACCATAAAATCGGATATACGCCGTCGTAGTGAAACCGGGGGCTGTTTTGGTTTGGATAATTAAAAACTATGATAAACTTTGATTTAAAAGTTTTTCTTCTGGGAAAATAATTTTTCGTATGAACATGAAACTATATCCAAAAATCTTGGTTAAACTCAAAGTGAAAGTATGTTTTTCAAAATGGTCATCAAGATGTCGTTCTTTCGACGGAAATGACTACCTCTTTAGTAATTGACATGTAACTTAAATTTCTAACTATAAACCTATTCTTTTTCTGTTTGGATTCTTAAATTAGAGTTCAATATGAAACCATAGCAATTTGATTCACTCAAAACGGATTTAAAATGAAGAAGTTATGGGTAAAACAAGATTGGATATTTTTGATCTTTTTAGCTACGGGAAATGTTTAACAAATCTATACAAATCATATCCTAGCTAACTTATATTGTATTATATATGTATTCTAATATATTATATAATCTTGGGATACCATAGACACGTATGCAAATATTTTGACATATCATATCGACCCATGTATATATATTATTTGGAACAACCATAGACACTCTATATGCAGTAATGTTGGAGTTAGCTATACAGGGTTGAGGTTGATTCCAAAAATATATATACTTTGAGTTGTGATTTAGCCTGAGACGTGTATACACTGGGTCTTGGATTGATTCAAGATAATATATATCGATTTATTTCTGTACATCTAACTGTGGACAACTAGTTGTAGGTTACTAACGAGGACAGCTGACTTAATACACTCAAATCTTTAAAATATAATAAAAATGGTTGTAATTATATTTTGATCATACTTTGATATATATGTACATATTTTTATAGGTTCGTGAATCGATCCGTGGCCAAGTCTTATTTCCGAGGAAGGAAATATCTGTGAAAGTGAGTTATAGTCCCACTTTTAAAATCTAATATTTTTGGAATGAGAATACATGCAGGTTTTATAAATGATTTACAAAATAGACACAAGTACGTGAAACTACATTCTATGGTTGAATTATCGAAATCGAATATGCCCCTATTTATTAAGTCTGGTAATCTAAGAATTAGGGAACAGACACCCTAATTGACGCGAATCCTAAAGATAGATCTATTGGGCCTAACAAACCCCATCCAAAGTACCGGATGCTTTAGTACTTCGAAATTTATATCATATCCAAAGGGTGTCCCGGAATGATGGGGATATTCTTATATATGCATCTTGTTAATGTCGGTTACCAGGTGTTCACCATATGAATGATTTTTATCTCTATGTATGGGATGTGTATTGAAATATGAAATCTTGTGGTCTATTGTTACGATTTGATATATATAGGTTAAACCTATAACTCACCAACATTTTTGTTGACGTTTAAAGCATGTTTATTCTCAGGTGAATACTAAGAGCTTCCGCTATTGCATACTAAAATAAGGACAAGATTTGGAGTCCATATTTGTATGATATTGTGTAAAAACTGCATTCAAGAAACATATGTCGATGTAATATATTTCTATTGTAAACCATTATGTAATGGTCATGTGTAAACAGTATATTTTAGATTATCATTATTTGATAATCTACGTAATGCTTTTAAAACCTTTATTGATAAAATAAAGGTTATGGTTGTTTTAAAAATGAATGCAGTCTTTGAAAAACGTCTCATATAGAGGTCAAAACCTCGGAACGAAATCAATTAATATGGAATGTTTATAATCAATATGAACGGGACATTTCAAGCTTTACCACCAGTAGACGACTTAGGAATATTTAAATTCACATTTGAGTTACCAACCACTTTCTCGATTACGAAACAAAGGAAAAAAAATATATACACATCAGACTGAAATTTAAAAAGCCCTAATATTTATGAAAAGTAATCAAACACTAATTTTATATTACCTTTCATTGGGATGGAATGAATTGAGAGGTGGTGTCGTCACCTTTCACATCGTCGTCGTTAACTTAGCATATCCCAACATAGGATTTTTTGAATTAGAAAGAGCTTCTAACATGCAACATAAAGAAGCATGTTATGCTTACGGGTTAGTAATGCTCGCTTCTTACCAAAGTGAGAAAAAGAACTTCGGATTGCAGCTTTTAAATAAAACTTTCCCACAAGTGACGGATTCAGTAGTTGGGGTGAGAAACAAGGTTTTTAGATTATTACGGGGCTGTTGGACATTACGAAACCCTCGTCCTTTTGACGACATTACAACATGCTGCCTAGCCAATGGTCATAACGGTTATTTTCCACAGACCAAGGATGGGAAGTCGTCTTAGTAAAACTAGAATGCATGACTTGTTTCTGGACTTATGAATTACGTGTCTTTATTTCCTTTGTTGAACAACTTGCTTATTAACTAGATTTATCTTCAAAACTGTCATGTATCATAGTGTACTATATTTCATGTTATATGTGATATAGCGAAGTTGTAAGTTTGAAGAATATTTGTATGTGATATATTATTATAATCAGTTTTTCATATGGAATTGTAGTAGTTGAATTGTATATTAGCTACTAAGTATGAACTTAACGGGTAGGTAGTACCCGAATTTAAACTTATAAAACGCTAATATGAAGAAAAAGCTTTTATAAATGAGTTCATATTATGCTACGAGATACTATTGACTACTCTTAATATTCTGTATGATTATCTTGTTTCATTTGACTATTTTGAAGGAAATGGCACCGACTACTCGACACACCTTGAATATGAGCGAAGAGGAATTTCGTGCCTTTCTTGCTTCAAACATAGCCGTAGTACAGGCCGCGCTACATACCAACAATAACTCTGAATCTAGCAATACAGCTAACGGTGCAAGATATCGTGTAGGATGCTCCTACAAGGAATTCACTGCCTGCAAACTTTCAGAATTTAATGGGACCGAAGGACCAATCGGATTGAAACGGTGGACCGAGAAAGTTGAATCGGTGTTTGCCATAAGTAAGTGTGCTGAAGGAGACAAAGTGAAGTACGCTATGCATACCTTCACAGGTATTGCGTTAACATGGTGGAATACCTATCTAGAGCAAGTGGGACAAGATGCTACTTACGCGCTACCGTGGTCAGCATTCAAGCACTTGATGAACGAGAAATACCGTCCCAGAACCGAGGTCAATAAGCTCAAGTCAGAACTTAGAGGGTTACGAACACAGGGATTCGATATTACTTCGTACGAAAGACGATTCACAGAATTGTGCGTATTGTGTCCGAGAGCGTTCGAAGATGAGGAAGTGAAGATCAACGCGTTTGTGAAAGGGTTACCGGAGAGAATCCAAGAAGATATAAGTTCACACGAGCCTGCCTCCATACAAAAGGCATGTAGAATGGCTCACAAACTAGTGAACCAGATTGAGGGAAGAATTAAAGACCAGGTGGCCGAAGAGGCCAACGTGAAGCTAGTCAAAAGAAAGTGGGAGGAAAACGGTGATAAGAGTCACCAATGCAACAACAACTATCCCAACAATCGCAACATCAATCGCAACTACAACAAACGGCACAACAATAACAACAACAACTACAACAATCATCCCAACAATAATAACAACCGCAACAACAACAACATTCAGAAGCAGCTATGCCAAAGGTGTGAAAAGTATCACTCGGGGTTCTGCACCAAATTTTGCAACAAGTGTAAAAGAAATGGTCATAGCGCGGCGAAGTGTGAGGTCTACGGACCAGGGGTTAACAGAACAAAAGGAACAAATGGTGTCGGAACGAGTAATGGCGGAGCAAGTAGTGTCAGAGCAAGTTATGCCAATGTAGTTTGTTATAAATGTGGAAAACCGGGCCACATTATTATAAATTGCCCAAACCAGGAGAACACGAATGGATAAGGCCGCGGAAGAGTTTTTAATATTAATGCGGCAGAGGCACAGGAAGACCCGGAACTTGTTACGGGTACGTTTCTTATTGACAATAAATCTGCTTACGTTTTATTTGATTCGGGTGCGGATAGAAGCTATATGAGTAGAGATTTTTGTGCTAAATTAAGTTGTCCATTGACGCCGTTGGATAGTAAATTTTTACTCGAATTAGCAAACGGTAAATTAATTTCAGCAGATTATATATGCCGGAATCGAGAAATTAAACTGGGTAGCGAAATATTTAAGATTGATTTGATACCAGTAGAGTTAGGGAGTTTTGATGTAATAGTTGCCATGGACTGGCTGAAGGAGATGAAAGCAGAGATCGTATGTTACAAAAATGCAATTCGCAATGTACGAGAAGAAGGAGAACCCTTAATGGTGTACGGAGAAAAGGGCAACACGAAGCTACATCTTGATAGGTCAGATCATGTTGAGATTGAGAGAAATGATAAGATACAGAGAGATTCGGTATATAAGAATGAGACTCGGTATTAGAGAGAATCGGTAAAATTACATTCCACAGCTTCTAGAACTCGGTTACAATGCAATGGCTATCTAATTAGGACTACTTAGGTTCCTTATATAGCCCTCTTCTAAGGAACCTTCATTTAAGCTTATTTCACATTAACACTATACAACTTCGGGGTCCTAACAATCTCCCCCTTAGTGTTAAATGTGAACTTTACAACATAATCCTATTTAAAACATCTAAAGGAACTTTGTTCCTCTGAAGTGAACTTTAGATTTGAATCCCTTGAGATTCTCATATCTTCGTATGTTCACTCTTGTTTTGAGACGACTTTTTAATCTTGTGAGAATGTATTTGAAAATATCAATATCTTCAGTTGAATAGCAGTTATTGATCAATCTCCATCTCATATACTTGAAAGCATATATCAATGTTCCGTCTGAGTATCTTCTGAAATCTGAGACTCTGATGAAGATCTTTGTATAGTGAGAATTGACAAATGCAAACCCATATGGACAGTCGCTCACTTCAAGTAAGGACATGTATCTTAGCTCTTCAATCACTTGATTTGGTGGTTTGATTCCGAGATTTTTGTGTCCAGATTCCAATCCCAACTGAAAATCATGAATTGACATCCATCTCATCGAATCAAGAATAAACCTGTAGACTGCCTTCATTGCAGTAGCATGATAAATTGTTGCAGATTCATTCAAGTTAATCAGATAGTTGTAAATGAAAATAATGTCATCCATCTTCAGTTTATCAAAATCCGCTTCTGAGAATTGGTAATCCTCATCATCCATTCTTGTAACTTGAAACAATGGCATCTTCACTCCATCCTTATTAATCATCAAAACCTTATTTATGCTTTTAATCTCTGAACTCCACTGAATTTGAAGTTTCTCTTCATTCTTCAATTTGAATTTGTCACGAACACTCAGATAAGCTTTGAGATATTCTGGTTTCTTATGATATTTCCATGCACCCAGAACACTCATTGATGCAGAAAGGACGAGATCAGAATCACCATAAATTCTATATGCTTGTTGTTCAATGAATGGTGAACGAAGAATATCTTTCTCTTCATCCTCACTCAGTTGGTAATTAGCATCACGTTCAAGAACAATCTCTGCAATTTGAAAAGGAACATTCAAATCGGGAGGAGTCGTGGTATCTTCTTTGCCATTATAGAAAATCTCCTTTTCGAAGTGTATTTCAAATTCGTCAGTTGGAGATGTCAAATTAACAAATTGAAGATCATTGAATTCATTGGCGACACTCGATGACCCCTTCAAAATATCTTCAATGTTGTCAAAGTTTTGATTGTCCTCTTGAGTTAACTTTTTCTCTGATTGATCAGCTGAATCCATAATCATTAACATACCTGAGTCACCCTCTCTCTGACTTTCCGATTCATCTAGAAAACTTTCACACTGAATTTCTTCAATTTCATCACTGGAATCAGATATATCAACAACATCTTTATCCTTCTGTTGACTAGATGTACCAGCTTCATAAGTTAATCTTTGAAAAACACTGGACCAATAACCACCTTGTCTATTCTCCCCCTCATGAAGATTGTCGGGATCGAAATCATCATGATCAGGCATGTGAATTGGTCCAGGTGACTTGCATGGAGATAAAGGATACACTATCCTTGCTTGCTCAAGATAAATCATCATAGTTTCGCGAACTTCATCAAGATCAGTTCGTTTAGCAAACTCAGCAAGATAAAGCTCCTCCACCTCATTGTCAGAGAGATACTGTAATCCATATCTATTTGAACTTCGAGAAGGTGACCCAGTTGGTGAAACAACAGTGTAACCATGAACAAAAGCAGCATCAGCAGCAACTGTTGAAGGCGATGTCGGTGGAAGTGTTTGAGTTGTCGTGAGGGCAGGTAAGGATGATTGTGCGGTATTATTCTTATATGTAGGGCTATACATACTACTAGTCAGATTCGTGATATCCCCTTCTGATGGAGGTTGGGTAACAACCGGAGTTGTCACCGGCGAAGATTCTTTCGAAGCATCCGCCTCCATGACTTTGGTCTCATGGGACTCTGACAGAGTAATAGAACTACCCGTCTGTTTAGTTCTCGCAGAGATATTGCTATCCCCGACTCCTGAAATCATTGATATACCATGAGGTGGCACATCTCTTTCAGTTAAAGACTCTTCCTCCAGACCCTGAGATTCAGAATCCGAAAGAGAAGTGGTTTGAACCAATGGATCACTTTCATGAACCAAGGGAACAGTCTGCTGGAAGTCTGATAAATATCCCGAAGGATTGTCATGTTGACTCGTTTCCATGGGACGCGGCAGATCTTCCTCATCAAGATAAGCCGAACCTCGAGACCCTGTTATACATTTGAAAGGACCCGTCCTAATCCACCTGGACGAAGTCATCAACATTTGGTCCCATTGCGATGATCGGCTCCAAGTAATGCCCTTATATTGAGCAAATTCACAGCGGAAGACTTAATTCGTACCTGAGAATAAACATGCTTTAAAGTGTCAACCAAAAGGTTGGTGAGTTCATAGGTTTATCATGATAATCATTTCACTATGTTAATAGACCACAAGATTTCATAATCATAAACATAATACACTCGTAAGTGTATGTAAAGCATTCTAAGTGGTTGAGCACTTGGTAACCATACTTAACATTTAATCAACGTTGCATATTCCCTTTATTATGAAATCTCACTACACTGTACCAAGTGTAGTCACCTAAATGAAGTACTGTGCAACCGTTGAATACTGGTCGTCCAGTCCGGTTGGGGTTGTCAGGCTCGATAGATATATCAACAGGATTCGCGTTTACAATACCCATGTAAATAGTAGTTACCAAGCTACAGGGAAATATGCCAGTGGTACAACTCAACGTAGAATATATTTTTAAGTACTTGTGTCTATTTTGTAAACATTTATAAAAGCAGCGCATGTATTCTCAGCCCAAAAATATATATTGCAAAAGTAATTAAAAAGGGAGCAAATGAAACTCACTTTTTCCTTGAAGGTATTTAATTCGACTTGGTCTCCGATAGATATCACGAACCTAACCATATATATAATATATCAACATATTTTCTTTTTAAGTAATCGTTACATATATATATATATATATATACTTTTAATACTTTTAATATTTTCTTAGTCCGTAGTTAGCAGTCCGATGTTAGAGGTGCACAATTAGTTGCTTAAATAAAATAAATAAAGACCCCATCGTATTCGTATTGATCAGAATTAATCTCGACCCATGGTACCATGTTGTCAAATGACGTGTTGCGTACATAAAGTACCGTGTTGTCAAATGACGTGTTGCGTACAATCATGAGGTCTTATGATTAATCTTCTCGTGTTGTTTACGGGTGGTCCTGAAATATATAAAATCAAATCATAAGTAATTATATATAAAAGATCATATTAATTAGAAAAGATATGATTAATTTACTTTTTCTCCAAATATTTTCGTAGCTAAACTAGCTTCGGATACCCAATCTTGTTTTAGTCGTAGTTTCTTCATTACAACTCCGTTTTTGTTGGTTCAACTTGCCACTTCCTTGGATCGAGTCAAATTTTAAGAATATGAACTGAAAATACCTTAGTTTGTATTTGAAATCATAGGTTATAGGTCAAACTTTGGTGAAACTTATGAAAGTGATCATTTTCCATCATAAAAACAACATTTAATGATCATTTTTCTAAAAATACTTACACTTTGAGTTAAACCATGAAATTTTTATGTGTTAACATATTCATAAGAAATATCATTTTTCCAGAACATGAACTTCCAAATCAAAGTTCAAGATGATTTTTAATTATCCAACCTAAAACAGCCCCCGGTTGCACTCCGACGACGTAGATTCAGTTTTTAAGATGTTCTTTGTAAAACCAAGTTATATCTTGTTAGGTTAGCATATCATTATGATATATTATAGGTCTTGAAGTGTTTTAAAAGTCAAGTTAGAAGGATCTATTTAGTTTGTGAACAAGTTTGAAATCATTCAAACTATGTTCTTGTTGTTAAAATTTTATACCACAAAATAAGATAGCTATATGAATATGAATTGAATATGATTATGAACAAGGTTACTACCTCAAGTTACTTGGACAAAGTTACTGCAAAAGATAAGAAATAATCTTGAAATCAAAGAGTGGTGGAGTTAGATCAAAAGGTTGGAAGTAAACTTCTTCAAATGGGTGGTTATTTTGATATGTTCTTGAAAGAGTTTTCTTATGGTGTTTAAGGCTTGTAATTGAAGCTAAATGATGAGGAAAATGCTTGGAGATGATCAAGTATGAAGTTGGGAGTATTTTGAGAGAGAAATGAGGGTGTAGGTATGAGAAAATAGAGTGAAGAAATGGTGTTCATTTATAAAAACGTTTTTAGTTTATAAAGAAAGAAAAGGATTCCTAATTTTGTTTTCTTACTAATAATTCATACTACTTGACAAATCCTAGTTACCTCATATCTAGGGCAGTAATAATGTTGATTAGGATGTTGATTTGATGTGTATATACCAATAGTAAATACGTATAGAAGCTGGGTATGATACGGGTACATATACCCTAGATATACGTATAGAAATCTTGAGGAAACGGAACGAGAATTCAAATATAGCTATCTTTTGTGAATATACTTATATTGTTTTATGTATTTAAGTCCTTAAAAAGTGATTAAATACATTATATATACGATACATGTATAAGCATTATAGATTATAAGTATATATATCAAAGAATGTTACATATAGTTATCGTTTTGAAAACTTAAGTTAGTAGTTTCAAAATATACTTATAACTCATTGTCATTAGTACACAATGAGATGTTAAACCATCCTTAGATCATGTTAAATATATATAAATACATATATATACACAAACGTATGATTATCGTATGTTATATAGTTCGTGATATCATCGGTCATATTGGACGGTCAAACGTTGTGTAAAACTCTTTTAAAAAACACAAGTCTCAACAATTTGGATTACTTATCATGTTGGTATGGCTTAATTTATGTAAATATTAATCTCATAAGTATAATTTGGTCGGAAAATTCCGGGTCATTACAGTACCTACCCGTTAAAGAAATTTCGTCCCCGAAATTTGATAGAGGTTGTTATGGATAACAATAAGAAGGTTTTCATGACAAATATAAGGTGATAATGGAGTTTTATCATCATTGAGTAATGTAGATAAAATGATTCGATTATGCGAAGAATATAAATGAGACTATCGTAAAAGAGTGAGATGAGTAAAATATATTCGTCTTAACCGATGACGTATTTATGATTGATTTTCGGGATTTAAGGGATTTAAAGAGAATCTTACGTAATAAGATTTGATTCTTTGGTGATTAAGGAAATCAGGATCTTCTTTGATTATATGCAATAATCTGTTTCGATTGCTCTGTCGGATATTTCACTATAAATTCACTCCTTCATTTCCTTATTTTCCACGACTCACACCTTCTATTCTTTCTCCCTTGATTCTTACTTTAAAGCATTCATCAATATGCTCCATCCAGTGCTGATTCTTGATATACTCCTAATTTTTATATCTGTCATTCTTCTTTTTCATCTACCACCAGAAGAATCTATTTACTTCTACTATACTCTTGTGTTTATAGTGTTTCTAATTCTCCCGTGTCTCTATATTGCTATCTGCATCAATATATACGGTTTGTAATTTCGGGGTTATTATCGGAGTTTATATTCTTCATTATTTTTCGGAGCTTCATTCTTTCGTTTTCTCTTCCCGACTTCGAGTCAAGCGAGTAATGGTCCGGAATTCGTAGATATGAAATTCAGAATGAACATAGCTAATGCTCTAAGAAGAAAATGGTAATAGAACGATTTTGATTTGTTAAATTACCAGAATACCATGGAGAAGACCGAGTCATCCAGAAAAATATTCTCTTGATATGTTTAGAGATTAGATAGAATGTAAGAGTCGTGTAAATGGCACATGATGATGGTACTGTGAATCATCATGCTTCATTAGAAACTCAGCATGACTTACTGTAATATAATGACATTGATCAAGTGTCATTATATTATACTAATCCATGCTTCATTTCCCAACACTACTTCAAAACATTCATATTTTAAACTCGAAGGTTTCAGAATTTAGAAACTAACACAGTTTCTTTTATGTTGCAGATATTACGGAGAGATAAATGATCTCAGATAAGAATAGTTGTGAAAATATCGCCAGAAATATGGAGGATATTTATAATAGAACATACGAGAATATCTTAGAATTTCTAATATCAATGGATGATGAAGAAGATTTTTCTGTGAAGGTTTAGAATGAGAAATAAGATGTTTGCTAACGATTTCAGCAGGCACAGAATCATTTGGATTCTTTGAAGGCAAACTTATTCTTTGTGATTTGTCCACGCCTTTCTTCATAGTTTCGCATAATCTGCTTTTCGGTAATAAATTTTCTATCGAGCGTTCCTAACACTCCTTTCTTTATCATCAAACTTTTGGCCATTAAGATCATCTACAACATGCTGCTTCGTCAGCATTTTCAAAGTTAACTGATCTGGGTCATCGGTTATCAAACCGAGGTAGTTTTAAGAGAATTGTGTTTTTAGAATGATTAATCGCTGATGGTAATATTGTGGAATATAAAAGGTTCCCCAGTAACAATAAAGAGTATGCATATATATCGCGGTTATAATAAAGTTGTTTCAGATGAAAAGTCGGAGTTGACTTGCTGGAGCTGTGACAAAATTAGCTACTTTGGAAAGGGATTGCAAAACGATCTTCGGTAATAACAATGTCAAAGGAACTAGAACAGATACGTGTCAAACGTTTACTCAGTTTTCGAGGGTTTTTCAGGTGCATAACTATATGCATCAATCTTTTCTTCCGTAGATGAAGTGCGGTTGGTTTATCCTCTTGATTGAGGTGTTTTTAAGAATCATGATAGATTTGAATGCTGATTGTAATCGTCGAGATACAATGAGGTTTAAGATGAAATCAAGTGGCAATCTTGAAGAAATGTTTAGTTTCATATGTTATAATCAATATTTTAATTCATTTTAATTGTCCAATGTCATTAGTCCACAGTCGATAGTCCACAATAACAGTCCAATAATTCATATATAGTTTAATATATAATATACGAATTAATTAATACGTGTCGTGACCCGTATACGTCTCAGACTCGATCACAACTCAAACTATATATATTATTGTAGAATCAACCTCAACCCTGTATAGAGAACTCGATCATTACTGCATATAGAGTGTCTATGGTGATTCTAAATAATATATATAGATGCGTCGATATGATATGTCAAAACATTATATACGTGTCCTGATATTTAAAGTGCGTAAAATAATTACAGAAATTAAATGACGATAAATAAAAGTGCGATAATTAAATTGCGATAAATAAACTGCGATAAATAAAATGTAATCAGTTAGCTAGGAATAGTTAGCTGGAACAGTTAGCGTGGATTCTTAACAAAATTTTTCATAGTTAATTTGTTTGTTTCTAACAGATTTTATTTTGTCATATGTTTTCTTCATATGCCACTTGTTGGATTCTGGGAAGTCAAAATCCAAATATGAAATTGAATGAAAATGGTTATTCTGCAGTGAACGGATACGTATATCGGTGGTTGTAAGTAGGATAGTAAATGACTGTTGAATCAGCTTCGACGAATGTACAATGTAACTTATTAAGATGAAATCTAATTATTCCTCGGGTATTACCTACCCGTTAAAATTTTTTTTCACCATTAATATTTTGTACAAAAGAACTTTTAATTACAATCTTTATGAAAACATATATACATATATATTTTCTTCAGATGAAATCATGAATTTAATGAGTTAATATGATATTAATCTCATTTGCTTTTCGGTTTGAGCTAGAATAAGAAATCTCTAAAACTTTTTGAAACCACATTTTCTTCGCAGAATATCAATGAAGTTATGGATCAATACTTCATCGTTCATTATTGTTGGTACTACTTGGTATCTATGGTGCGTATGATGTTGATGTTTGTGGGACAGATTATGATGTCGAGACGTGTGATGCAGATGTTGTTTGTTAGTGGTGATGATGGTATTGTTGATGTTATTGATGGTGATGCTGATTATGCTGCTGGTGTTTGCAACCTTCGCACCATGTTCTCCAAAGCCGTCACGCGAGCGCGAAGTTCGTTAACTTCTGCTAGTACACCGGGATGATTGGCGGTTGGAACGAGCGAATGAACAAGATTTGTAATATGGAATAGTATATAATCGTGACGAGATACTCTAGAAATGAGAGAGAAAATGGTGTTTCAAATAGGTTCGCCGGTAAGTGCTTCAGGTTCATTGCCAAGAGGGCAATTTGGTGGATGGAATGGATCACCTTCTTCTTGTCTCCAGTGATTTAGTATATTACGAACCCATCCCCAATTCATCCAGAATAGATGATGGGAAATTGGTTGATCCATTCCGGTGACGCTGCTTTCGGAGCTCGAATGGAAATCCATATCGGCATAACTGTCGGAATCTGAAGAATTCGAACTAGATGCGGAATCCATCTTGTATAATGGGGAAAATGAATTTTTGGTATGGAATAGATTATAGGAGTTAGATTTGGTACTCTTCAATACATAATTTACATATGTATATATAATACCAAAATCCCGTAAATTACAGAGAATCTTTGAAAAGATATCAGTCAAAGTTCGCAATAACAGATATGCTAAGATAAGAATTCGTCTATACGCTATTAATGCAGTAAATGCAGTAAAACGTGTCTATACTTGTGAATGATAAGCAGGTAATTTCCTAAGGATGATAAGCAGATGATTTCCGACTAGAAATGATAAGCAAAACTTTTGACATGTAGACACGGTCGAAGTCCAGACTCATTAGTGCATCCTAACAACTACTACTTAGACACACTAATGCAAGACCTGGTTCGCTACAACCACCGCTCTGATACCAACTGAAAGGACCCGTCCTAATCCACCTAGACGAAGTCATCAACATTTGGTCCCATTGCGATGATCGGCTCCAAGTAATGCCCTTATATTGAGCAAATGCACAGCGGAAGACTTAATTCGTACCTGAGAATAAACATGCTTTAAAGTGTCAACCAAAAGGTTGGTGAGTTCATAGGTTTATCATGATAATTATTTCAATATGTTAATAGACCACAAGATTTCATAATCATAAACATAATACACTCGCAAGTGTATGTAAAGCATTCTAAGTGGTTGAGCACTTGGTAACCATACTTAACATTTAATCAACATCGCATATTCCCTTTATTATAAAATCTCACTACACCGTACCAAGTGTAGTCACCCAAACGAAGTACTGTGCAACCGTTGAATACTGGTCGTCCAGTCCGGTTGGGGTTGTCAGGCCCGATAGATCTATCAATAGGATTCACGTTTACAATACCCATGTAAATAGTAGTTACCAAGCTACAGGGAAATATTCCAGTGGTACAACTCAACATAGAATATATTTTTAAGTACTTGTGTCTATTTTGTAAACATTTATAAAAGCAGCGCATGTATTCTCAGCCCAAAAATATATATTGCAAAAGCAATTAAAAAGGGAGCAAATGAAACTCACTTTTGCCTTGAAGGTATTTAATTCGACTTGGTCTCCGATAGATATCACGAACCTAACCATATATATAATATATCAACATATTTTCTTTTTAAGTAATCGTTACATATATATATACTTTTAATATTTTCTTAGTCCGTAGTTAGCAGTCCGATGTTAGAGGTCCACAATTAGTTGATTAAATAAAATAAATAAAGACCCCATCGTATTCGTATTGATCAGAATTAATCTCGACCCATGGTACCATGTTGTCAAATGACGTGTTGCGTACATAAAGTACCGTGTTGTCAAATGACGTGTTGCGTACAATCATGAGGTCTTATGATTAATCTTCTCGTGTTGTTTACGGGTGGTCCTGAAATATATAAAATCAAATCATAAGTAATTATATATAAAATATCATATTAATTAGAAAAGATATGATTAATGTACTTTTTCTCCAAATATTTTCGTAGCTAAACTAGCTTCGGATACCCAATCTTGTTTTAGTCGTAGTTTCTTCATTACAACTCCGTTTTTGTTGGTTCAACTTGCCAATTCCTTGGATCGAGTCAAATTTTAAGAATATGAACTGAAAATACCTTAGTTTATATTCGAAATCATAGGTTATAGGTCAAACTTTGGTGAAACTTATGAAAGTGATCATTTTCCATCATAAAAACAATATTTAATGATCATTTTTCTAAAAATACTTACACTTTGAGCTAAACCATGAAATTTTTATGTGTTAACATATTCATAAGAAATATCATTTTTCCAAAACATGAACTTCCAATTCAAAGTTCAAGATGGTTTTTAATTATCCAACCCAAAACAGCCCCCGGTTGCACTCCGACGACGTAGATTCAGTTTTTAAGATGTTCTTTGTAAAACCAAGTTATATCTTGTTAGGTTAGCATATCATTATGATATATTACAGGTCTTGAAGTATTTTAAAAGTCAAGTTAGAAGGATCTATTTAGTTTGTGAACAAGTTTGAAATCATTCAAACTATGTTCTTGTTGTTAAAATTTTATACCACAAAATAAGATAGCTATATGAATATGAATTGAATAAGATTATGAACAAGGTTACTACCTCAAGTTACTTGGACAAATTTACTGCAAAAGATAAGAAATAATCTTGGAATCAAAGAGTGGTGGAGTTAGATCAAAAGGTTGGAATAAAACTTCTTCAAATGGGTGGTTATTTTGATATGTTCTTGAAAGAGTTTTCTTATGGTGTTTAAGGCTTGTAATTGAAGCTAAATGATGGGGAAAATGCTTGGAGATGATCAAGTATGAAGTTAGGAGTATTTTGAGAGATAAATGAGGGTGTAGGTATGAGAAAATGGAGTGAAGAAATGGTGTTCATTTATAAAAACGTTTTTAGTTTATAAAGAAAGAAAAGGATTCCTAATTTTGTTTTCTTACTAATAATTCATACTACTTGATAAATCCTAGTTACCTCATATCTAGGGAAGTAATAATGTTGATTAGGATGTTGATTTGATGTGTATATACCAATAGTAAATACGTATAGAAGCTGGGTATGATACGGGTACATATACCCTAGATATACGTATAGAAATCTTGAGGAAACGAAACGAGAATTCAAATATAGCTATCTTTTGTGAATATACTTATATTGTTTTATGTATTTAAGTCCTTAAAAAGTGATTAAATACATTATATATACGATACATGTATAAGTATTATAGATTATAAGTATATATATCAAAGAATGTTACGTATAGTTATCGTTTTGAAAACTTAAGTTAGTAGTTTCAAAATATACTTATAACTCATTGTCATTAGTACACAATGAGATGTTAAACCATCCTTAGATCATGTTAAATATATATAAATACATATATATACACAAACGTATAATTATCGTATGTTATATAGTTCGTGATATCATCGGTCATATTGGACGGTCAAACGTTGTGTAAAACTCTTTTCAAAAACACAAGTCTCAACAATTTGGATTGCTTATCATGTTGGTATGGTTTAATTTATGTAAATATTAATCTCATAAGTATAATTTGGTCGGAAAATTCTGGGTCATTACAACGTTGAGGCACAGGAGGATTTCCAGCCGATACGCAGGGTGCCTTTTCAAGATTTTTCGGCTCCCCTTCAGCCGTTATGGACTTCAATGATTGAGTGTCCTTAATCAATTGAGTCAACGCAGACTTTACTGCAGAGGAAGACTTTACTTCCTTAGATGCCGACGCATCTTGCTTTGTGGGATTAATTCTTAAGTCCTGTTTAGATTGGATGGGCTTAGTGGTCTTTTTACCATCCGTGCGTTTAGATCTCTTGCCTACCGAAGCTTGCGCTTCATTTAGCGTAGGGCTTACTGTTATTCTTGGATGTGATACGGAGATGGGTGAGGGTGACCTAATTGGCTCTAGGTCTTGGTCCGTATCACCAATGGTTGGAGTAACTGTTTGGCGGACGATGGGTGTCGAAGTCCTAGATCTAGTTACTCGTTGGGTTGGCGGAGTCTGAATCATCTCATCAGGTATGTATCGAGTTCTGTTAGGTGAATGTTCAGGAGATGATTCAGATGCTGTGGCTGAAGTGTCACTGCTTACTTCGGGTGTTGTGGAAAGGGTTGGTTCAATCCTAGTTGAACTAGGTTCCCTGATCCTCACGGGTTGAGCTTGATGTGCTATCCTAGATCATTTGAGGTTCACCCTAAGTGGAGGATTAGCTGGCCCGGGTGGTTGAACGACAGGTTCCTCTACAACCTCTGGGGCTGGAACCACGGCAGGTTCAACTTGTTCTTGTTGTACCAGGTTCGGAAGAGGTATTCCTACAACCTGAAAATAAGAACGCATTCTTACGTCCTGGGGTGTAGCTAGCCCCACTAGCCAATTTGGAATCGGCGCAGTGAATTGATTATCAGACACCATAGGGGTGTTCGTCTTCAGCTCTCCAAACCTTTTCATCTGTAATCCATATGTACCTGGTACAAAGATATTTGCATTTCTGCAAGCATTTATAGCATCATGGATAAAGATACAGAAAAACCTTTCGCAAGGGATATAAGCACCCCTTGGCTTTTCAACCTGTGCCTGAACCAAATCCCATATAAGTTCTGCATAATCAGGATTCTCTACTCTTGTGAATGAGTAGAAAAGTTTTAGCATCGGCACAGTTAAGCTATCAGATCCACTTCTTGTCATCAATAAGCATCAGTTGATGATTGAGAATATCACATACCACCTGGAGTACAGATACTTCTTTTGAAACTTAGCAGGTGGAACATTAGTTGCTCCAACATATCCAAGAGCAAAGATTGAAGACATCATCTGCTATGTGGCAGGAAAAGCAGGAGCATTCTGTACAAGAGGAAGTCTGAATATCCTCCTGAAGTCTGCTTTTGTGATACTCCTGAATCCTTGTACTCCCCTCAGCCTAAATTCAAATCTGGCTGGTTCACCCTGTGGATTAGTAGCATTTGGTTGTGTGGCCTCCACAAATCTGATTGATCTGTTAAGAATATCCAAGTCTGTTTCTGGCACACTAACTGTGGAGCTCAGAGCAGGCCATAAAGTATGCCTCTCTAGAATTGCAGTCCAATAATTGCAGGGAATATTGGTTTCAGAATTGATAAAGTGATTATTCGCCATTTAGCTGTATACATAAGAAATAGAAGACCACAAAATGTTATCATAAAGCACATTTCTCTATTCTTATTTCCTTTGAAATCCTTTTTATATTTTTCAAATTTTATAATTTTTATGACTTTTCTAAGATATAAAAATCATTTATTCCAAATATGAACAAATAATTGACAACCATGACATTCATATGGTATTCATCTTAGTACAAAATCATCATGCAAAGTCAATTATATAACACAAGGAATCAGAACAACATTTAGTCAATTTCAGCACAATTCAAGCAGATTCGGTATTTATGAAAACTTTAGATTCTGTAACCAAATAAGCTTGGGTTTTCATATCAGAAAGATATAGAATAAATATGTTAAGTGTTTGAAGATAAAAATCAGAAAATTTCAAGGTACCAAATTTCAGACTCGGTATCAAGAAAGAAAACCAGATTCGGTATCTTCAAAAATTAACAGAAAGTCACTCAAACATGCATATTCTATCACATATCATGTAATTTCACAACCATGATCAATTAACCATTCAATTACAAGCATATTAACATGTTAATTGTATGAACAAACTCGGTATCAGGATAAGAACACATTCGGTAGATACAGAATTCATCAAATAAGCAATTAAACATGTAATCAGACTCGGTCAAATGATAGATCAGTCAATTTAACTCAGATTAGACAAGATTTCATGTTGATTTTCCAAATCAATTGAGTTTAATCAAAGATTAATTGAAATCGACTCAGACTCGGTATAATCAACAAGATTTCAAAAATTAAAGGTCATAATCCAGTTATTTTTGATCTTTTCTGGTTGATAAAAACTTAATTATCTCAGATCTGCAATTATATATCTTAAACATTGATTAAAATGAACATTTACCAAGAATTTTAAGAAACAGAATGACGGACTCGGTAGAATTAGGCAGATTCGGTATAATCAACAGACTCGATAGGTAATTAATAACAGTAAGAGAGTAATGTTTGACTTTGACTCTCCTTTTATAGATACCGAAGGTAAAATACCGAATGGGCTTTACAGAATGGGCCTAATATACCGAATAAAGTCCAATTTTTCAAAATTTAACAATTTAACTCCAAAACTTGACAAATTGATTTTTCCTCTTGAAATCCATTTCAATCTTTTCATGAAAAACAATTCTGGGACATTTTTTGAAAACTTTGAACTTACCGAATCTGTACTGTTGGTTGTCAGACTCGGTAAAATGCTAAAAATAGCATTTATTCAGTAAAATTTAAATATTTTTGGATTTTATCTTTTCTAATTTTTTATGAATTTTTCAAAATAAGATTTGTACTTAAAAGAACTTTGAATTTTATACAAAGTACAAATCTTCAGTGATACCAATTGTTGACACGGGTTGCATACTGAGATGTATACAAGCCATAGTGAATTGTTTCAGATAAAAACAAAGAAATTTTGAATTCACTTTTGAAAAACAATATTTTTGAATAATTTTCTCATTTTCTCCCTTTTTCCCCCCCTCAAAATGTGATATACAAGAAAGTAAAACAGCATTTTGATTATGTTCCCAAGAAAATGAATTAACTCCCCCTTGAAATAGGATATTAATGAGTTACCTCCCCCTTGCGTAACCATTGAACAAATATATCTAGGAAGTTATCATTAATCTAAAGGCAGTCCCTTAAAGAAAAATTATCTAAAGCACTGAAACTTAGTTACTCCCCCTAGAAAGTATCTACTCCCCCTAAACACAAGATCCCAAAAATAAGTCCCAACAGATCTAAGGAATATCAAGCACTATACTCTACCATGCCAATCTCTTTGATCAAGAATTTTAGCCTAAGTTCATCTAAAGGTTTAGTGAACATGTCAGCTAATTGCACTTTAGTAGGCACAAAGTATAACTCTACATCCCCTTTCTCTACATGGTCCTTAATGAAATGATAACGAATATCTATGTGTTTAGTTTTAAAATGCTGAACCGGGTTGCTTGTTATTGCAATAGCACTTTGTGAATCATAATAGATCGGGGTCTTAGAAATCTTAAAGCCATAGTCCAAGAGTTGAGTTTGCATCCACAAAACTTGTGAATAACAGTGAGCTGCAGCAATGTACTCAGACTCAGCTGTTGATAAAGACACACAGTTCTGCTTTTTGGATGACCAACCAACTAGCCTATTTCCCAACATCTGAATTGATCCAGATGTGCTCTTTCTATCAACATGGCAACCACCATGATCCGCATCAGTATAAGCAGTGAGATTGAAATCGGATCCATGAGGATACCAGATCCCAAGGTTAGGTGTACCTTTAAGGTATTGAAAAATCCTAACAACCGCTTTGGACTGAGATTTCTTAGGGTTGGACTGAAAGCGGGCACAGACATTTACGGCAAGTGTAATGTCTGGTCGACTTGCAGTCATATACATTAAAGAACCAACCATGCGTCGATAAAGCGTAATATCAAAGGGTTCCCCATTAGTATCAGCATCCAGTAAAGTCCTCATTGGGGTTGTCATTGGTTTTAAAGCAGTCATTTTAAAACGTTTTAGCATATCATTGATAAACTTTGTTTGACTGATAAAAATCCCATTTGGTAATTGTTTTACTTGTAACCCCAAAAAGAAATTTAACTGGTCAAGCATGCTCATTTCGAATTTGTTGGCCATAAGGTCACCAAATTCTTTGCATAAGGCTGGGGACGTGGAACCAAAAATAATGTCATCAACGTAAATTTGAACCAAGAGAATGTGACCGTGGTTTTTACGGATGAATAGCGTTGTATCAATCGTTCCACGAGAGAAGCCATTGTCCAGCAAATACTTTGTTAAGGTCTCGTACCATGCACGCGGTGCTTGCTTCAGACCGTATAAAGCTTTCTCCAAGTAGTAAACGTGGTTTGGATGAATGGGATCGACAAAGCCTTCTGGTTGATCAACATAGACTTCCTCTTGAAGATGATCATTCAGAAAAGCAGTTTTGACATCCATTTGAAACACCGTGAACTTCATATGAGAAGCAAATGCAAGGAAAAGACGAATTGCCTCAATCCTAGCAACCAGAGCAAACGTTTCGTCATAATCAATGCCCTCTTGTTGTCAATATCCTTTGGCCACAAGACGTGCCTTATTTCGAACCACAATTCCATCAGAATCCTTCTTATTCTTGAAAATTCACTTAACCCCTATTGGTCGTTGACCCATTGGTCTTGAAACTAATCGCCATACTTTCAATCGTTCAAATTGATTGATCTCGTCTGGCATTGCAACTACCCAGTATGGATCTAGTAAAGCTTGAGCAACCGTTGTTGGTTCAATCTTACTAAGAAAGGCTGTGAATAGACACATATTCTGAGTAGCCCTTCAAGTTGAAACTGGAGCAGATGCGTCACCAATAATAAGATCTATTGGATGACTTTTAGTCCATCGGGTGTGTGGAAGAGGTTGTACATCAATTATATCCATCGGAACATCAACCGTTGTTGACGTTGAGCCTTGATCTGGTTGATCTGATGTAATATTATCTAATGGATTCAATAGAGTATCTGGAGAAACAGCTGGAGTTGTATCAAATGATGAATCTTGATCTTGTTCAAGATTATCAGTAACAGGAGGTTGGAGGGAGGATGAAGAAGCAACAGGTGAATTGGTTGGTGTTGAATCTTCATCTAAAAGACTTTGAAGAGTCTCCACAGTAGTTGACTGTGATGGTGTAACCGGTACGGCTTGAACATTTGAATCCCGTTGAGGAGTATAAAACTATCAAACAAGATATCCAGTTCCTCTGATGTAACCGTAGGAACACCCTTCTTCGAGAAAATTGAGTTTTGCGTGGAAGAAGTAGTAGCCAGGTTAGGATCGGGTTTTGAACTGAGTTGTTCAAAAGCCATTCCCGAAAATTCATCGAACTTGACGTTAATGCTCTCTTTAATCATCTTTGTCCGCTTATGATAAACATGATAAGCAACTTTGTTCGAGGAATAACCAAGAAATATGGCCTGATCGCCATGAGGATCAAACTTTCCGAGGCTGTCAAAATCATTAAGCACATAACATATACAACCAAAAACACGAAAATATTTGACATTCGGGCGTCTACCATATAATAACTCATATGGAGTTTTATCAAAACGTTTGTTTATAATACAACGATTTTGGGTATAACATGCAGTTAAAATGGCCTCCCCCCACATTTTTAGAGGTAATTTGGAGTAGGCAAGCATCATTCGTGTTGCTTCGCACAGCGTACGATTACGTCGTTCGACTACTCCATTTTTTTGGGGGGTCCGAGCAGCAGAGAACTGATGTTCAATGCCTTGGTCTTTCAAATAACTTTCAAGCGGGTCATTCTTAAATTCCGTCCCATTATCAGTTCTGATGCTCTTAACAGTTTGTTAAAAGAACGTTGAATCTTTTTAATGAACTCAATGATAATGGCGGGGGTTTCTGACTTGAGGTCAATAGTATATAGTGAAGCACAACGTTTACCAACAAGAAGATCATTCCCTTCGGTGGATTGCACCGAGCATTGTCGACGTTCAAACAAAACTTTGAGATCTCGATCATAGAATTGGCTCACACTAAATAAACTGCACCCCAAACCCTCAACATATGAAACCCGTTTGATTGTTATGCCATTTTGCACAAAATCTCCGTAACCCGTTATTGCTGCAATCTCATCGTTTCCGAATGTAACCGTTCCTAGGAATTTGTCAATGAAGTTAACAAGCAAGGATTTATCGCCCATCATGTGTCGAGAACAACCGGAATCGATATACCAAACACAGACGTCAAAACCCTGTAAATGTAAATTTCCTAGAGTTTAGGTACCCAAAGTGTCTTGGGTCCTTTTCGGTTAGTACCAGCAATAAACTTTGGATTAACTACAAACTTTGGATCAATGATGAAATAATCACGTAAAGCATCATGCAGTTTAGACAATAAAGCATCATTTAAAACCACATTACATGAAGCATCATACGCAATATCAATCTTTACATCGTTATCAGAAGTCTTAACACATAATTTATTCCAAGTAGATGTTTTGTTCACAGACGAAAATTGAAAAACATGAGATAATTTCCTAGGCCGACTAGCAGATTGCTTTGGTTTGGTTGCTACTTTTTTAATCGTGGACTTAGGAACCCATACATATTTGTAATTCAAGTTTGGATTATGACCCGTGACACAAAAAACACCTTTGTTAGTTAGACGTCCAAACTTTTCAGTTGACACATGAGATGACTGATTTTGCAGAATTTCCAATTTGATTGTACATTCTTTTGCATCATACTCACTTAAATCAGGCTTAGAACTTGTGTGTGTTGTGGACTTAATTGATTTCTTTAAAAGACTCGCTTTTGAAGTTTTTGTCATAGGAATCATAGGAATCTTTTCAGTTAACACAGAACCATTTGGAGAATGAACCTTTTTAACAATATACTGAGTTGTAGAAACAACTTTCGAACCATGATTGCCAAATTGAGAACGTAAAGGATTTTTAAGAATAGTAATGGGTTTTACATCCTTAGATGTTGTTATTCCCTTCCCCTTCTTAGTAATCCCACCAGTACATTCAAGCACATTGGTTGCAACATTAGACGTTTGCTTAAGTGTGTTAGCCTGTTTCAGTTGAATTATCTTTTGTTTTAAGCTTTTAATCTCAAGATATAATTCTTCAGCAGAAACTATCACTTCACCCTCCTTAAAAGCATAAGTACATTCTTTCTTAGGTAGTGAAGGCAATTTATCACACAAAGCAAGCATTTGTTCTAATGATTGGCACTTAAGTTGCAAGTCAATATTCTCCTGTTCAAGTTGAGCTACTATACGATTCAAATCATGTACATCAGGCAAATGCAAGTAATAATCATGCAAAGGATCAAGTTGACTTTCAAAATCTATCAAAGGTTCAATGTTCGGTTCATCCAGAGGTTCTACTTTTTCATCTAAAGAATTTTGACCTAGAGAATCTGTCTCAAAGAAGACAGTTAGTTCATGTGCTAGGTCTTTACGGAAAACATCATCTGGACATGCTGATAAAGTTGGTAGAATTGGTTTCACATCAAAAATTGGTTCATCAAACACCTCATCTATTGCAGTAATGCTAGAACTAGGTTTGTTAAACACTTCATTCTCAAGCATTAAAATGTATTTCTCTAGCATGAGTGTTGGGATATAAACCAGTCTACGCTTAGGCACATAATCTTCACGTTGCATGTTCTTTTCAGTTTCAACAAGATTTTTCAAGAAATCAGGATTCGATTTACCTATCTTAGCATTGATTTTTTCATACATTAAGCTAATTTGATGGTATTTCCTAGATTTACGATTCACAATAATATCATCAAAATCAGCATCAGAAGCATGTACAAAATGCGATGGTAAACCGGCTTGAAAATAATCAGAATGATATAATCCTGGAATCTTTTTAGAAGCATCTTCCAAAATTTTCGGATCTTCATAACCCAACCCCCACTTTTCACCATGAATCGTTTTTGGTCTATTCATGAAAATCATTTGTTTTGAAAGGTCCATATCCATGATAGCTTTGGATTGCTCTGTTCGATAGAGTTTTTCCTCATATCGAGCAAGTTGTGCTTTCATTTGAAAAGATTCTTTTGACAATAAAGAAATTTCAGTGTTCTTTTCAATTATGGTGTTTTCCAATTGAACGATTTTCTTGTTTAGTTTTGAAAGTGTGGGTTCATGTTGGTTTTTCAAATCCGAAAGATCTTTTTCTAAAAATTGAACTTTTTCTGCAAGTCGTTCCGATTTTAAACGATAATCAATTCTTTCAACTTTAATCGGATGAATTGTCTTTTTCAGATCTTCTAACTCAGTTTTCGTAGAGTTGAGTTGGAGAGTCAATCGTTGCACATCCGTTTGCAATTTGGATGAGGAAGGTCTGGTCTCATTCATTTTGATTTTATCTTTTAAAACCTTGTTTTCAGATTTTAAGCCTTTGACTTCTTTTGACATTGAGACCAGATTCTTCATCAAGTTATTTTGCATTTTTATAAAATCAGGTGAGATTTCAGTTGATTGTACCTCATCATCATCGGATGTTGAGTCAGAATTCTCCATTGCTTCCTTAGCTTTGATGAGCTTTGTCACCTTGCAAACATTTGCATGTTCCACCTCTGAATCTGAATCGTCAGTCCAGTTAAACCAAGTATCATCAACCGGTTTTAGCTCTCCCCCAGTTTCCACAATCTTAGCCATCAACATTTTCTTCTTGTAGTAAGCTGCGTCCTTCTTCTTAGGCATCTTGCACTCACGAGAGTAATGACCAGCTTTGCCACAATTGAAACAAATTGAATCTTCCTTCTTGGAATCATCAGCATGTTGTTGTTTAGATTGATCAGCTTTCTTGTAGTACGAGGAAGATGACGAGTTTTTGCGTTGATTGCTTGATTTGCCTTTAAACTTGTGTTTGTTCAAGGCTTTTGTGAACATGGCTGCCATCTTGACTAATTCAAGGTGAGAATCATCAACATCAGAAAGATTCAAATCTTCTGAATCAGTTGATTCTTCAACAAGCACTTTCTTGGACAAGCTTTTGGAAGACGTAAACGATTTGCTCCTCTTTTTGGCAATTAGGGCAAGTGGATCACCCGGAGAAGACTCTTTCCTTCCTTCTTGAAGTTTAGACACTTCAGGTTGGTAATGCATAAGAACTCCAACAAGCTCATGAATAGTCAACTTGTCAATCTCTTTAGTAGATCGAACAATGGTTCCATAAGGAAGCCAATCAATATTGAGCTTTTTGAGAAACTTCATGTTGACTTCAGCATTTACTTTTATGATCTTGCACCTTTTCAACTCATTGAGAACACCATTCAAACGATGATAGGTATCCTTGAGTGGTTCATCAGTTTCCTGCTTGAAATCTTCATAGAATCCCAGAGCCTTATTCAATTTAGTAACGTCTGACATGTCATAACCTTCTTGCTGTCGTTTGATCTCATCCCATATATCTTTTGCTGTTGTGTTGCTATCAACATTTTCAAACAATTCATACGGGATAGCTTGCATAACAATATTCTTTGCCTCTATGTCACCCTGAGCTCTCTCACGCTTATCACCAGAAAGTTCATAGACTGGAATTGGCATACCAGTATCCGGATGATAATCAACAACTGGACCATCTCTCAGTGAAGCCCAAATGTACTTTGCTTTCTCACCCTTATAGTCTATGTACTGAGTGATACGGTGAAGCCACTGAGTGTACTTGCCATCAAACAACACTGGAGGACGGGAATCTGATCCAATGATCAAAGTATCTTGAGTAGACATCTTGAAAATGAGGTAGATTCGGTAAAGATTCTGTATTACACAAATCTAAGATGAAAAATCACAACAATCTGATCAGAATGTCAGATTCTATATCAGATTCGGTACTGTAGCAAATTCGGTAAAGATTTTGTATATCAGATTCTGTATAAGAAACTGATCAGAAATACAAGTGACACACCCAGATTCAATATAGATTCGGTAATCACAAGAATTGTAGCCTGTAACCACTTAAAACAATGGATTAAGTGATACAGAAACTCAGATTCTGTATCTGACTCGGTAGTCAGATTCTGTATGAATTTGAAGTTCAAACTCAATTCAATCCTTTTGAATTAGATTCTGTAACCTTGCTGCACAAGGAAACAAGTTAGTATCACACAAAATATCAAAGATACCGAAAGTATAGGTGATAATGCTAAAAACGAACATATATTTCATAGCATTATTCCCCAAGAAAGACAAGCTTTTAGTTGCAATTGTTCTATTTACAAGTGATATTCGTTTAAATATTAAAAGGTGAAGACAAAAGACAGATTCGACGATTGAAGACGCAAACGACCAAAAAGCTCAAAAGTACAAAATACAATCAAAGAGGTTCCAATTATTGATAAGAAACGTCTCGAAATTACAAGAATACAAGATTCAAAACGCAAAGTACAAGATATTAAATTGTACGCAAGGACGTTCGAAAATCCGGAACCGGGACCAGAGTCAACTCTCAACGCTCGACGCAACGGACTAAAAATTACAAGTTAACTATGTATATAAATATAATATAATATATAATTAATTATATAAATTATATATATATATATATATATATATATATATATATATATATATATTATATTTATATAATAAACTGTCGGTAAACAAAGAGCCAAAATGGAGTGAGCTGTAATTACAAACTCCGCGACTCGCGGAGTTTGAAGAGCAAAAAGGGCGCGAGTCGCGGAGACCCCCTGAACTCAATTCCCTATAAAAGCAAACGCAGTTTGATCGCAAAAAATCCATAATTCAATCTCTCTCTATATATGTATACGTAAATATATTTATATTTATATTTTAATTTTAATTTTAATTATAATTCTAATAATAAGGGTATGTTAGCGAATGTTGTAAGGGTGTAAGTCGAAATTCTGTCCGTGTAACGCTACGCTATTTTTAATCATTGTAAGTTATGTTCAACCTTTTTAATTTAATGTCTCGTAGCTAAGTTATTATTATGCTTATTTAATCCGAAGTAATCATGATGTTGGGCTAATTACTAAAATTGGGTAATTGGGCCTTGTACCATAATTGGGGTTTGGATAAAAGAACGACACTTGTGAAAATTAGACTATGGGCTATTAATGGGTTTTATATTAACTAAACAATACCTTGTTAATTTAATATACAAACTTATAATTTGACGTATTTATATATAACCACATACGCTTGACTGGGTACGGTGGGCGGGATATCTATAAATACCAATAATTATTCATTTTACCGGACATGGAACTGGATTAATAGTTAAATAGACTTGTTGAAACAGGGGTGAATTACATTCAAGGGTAATTGGTGTAATTGTTAACAAAGTAGTAAAACCTTGGTTTACACGCAGTCGATAACCTGGTGTATTCATTAAACAAAGTATTAAAACCTTGTTACAATTCGAATCCCCAATTAGTTGGAATATTTGACTTCGGGAATAAGAATAATTTGACGAAGGCTTTCGCTCTTTAAATTTATAACTGATGGACTATTATGGACAAATCCGTATGGACATATTAAATAATCCAGGACAAAGAACAATTAACCCATGGGCATAAAACTAAAATCAACACGTCAAACATCATGATTACGGAAGTTTAAATAAGCATAATTCTTTTATTTCATATTTAATTTCCTTTATTTTATATTTAATTGCACTTCTAATTATCGCATTTTTATTGATATTGTATTTAATTTCACTTTTAATTATCGTACTTTTTAATTATCGCAAGTTTATTTTATCGCACTTTTATTATTCACAATTTCATTATCGTTATTTACTTTACGCTTTAAATTAAGTCTTTTATTTATATTTTACATTTGGTTTTAACTGCGACTAAAGTTTTAAAATCGACAAACCGGTCATTAAACGGTAAAAACCCCCTTTATAATAATAATATTACTTATATAAATATATTTGTATTTTTATAAAAGTAACTAATATAGCGTTAAGCTTTGTTTAAAGATTTTCCCTGTGGAACGAACCGGACTTACCAAAAACTACACTACTGTACGATTAGGTACACTGCCTATAAGTGTTGTAGCAAGGTTTAAGTATATCCATTCAATAAATAAATAAATATCTTGTGTAAAATTGTATCGTATTTAATAGTATTTCCTGCTAAAATTTTATAGTATTTTATACCCCTTAGCTCTAACTATCAAGTATTTTTGGCGCCGCTGCCGGGGAACAATCTAGCTTAAAAGCCAGAAGCGCAACGCTAATAATTATTAAAAAAAAAGATTTTTATTTTTAGTTTACTTTTATAAAAATATGTTTTTGTAAAAATACATTTTAAATATTCGAAAACATAGAAAAGAAAACAAAAATATAAATATTTTTAAGAATTTGTTAAATATTTAAGTTTTGTAAAGTTTCTTTATTTTTATTTAATAAAAAATTATAAGATTTATTTAAATATTTTGTGTTTATTGAAAAATAAAAAAATAAAAACGCGTCGAATTAAAAAAAAAAATACCTGAGTTGAAAATTGAATCCCCGTGACTCGCGGAGTTTGCTGCTTCGAGCACCGCAACTCGTGGAGCCTCCCTGACACACGTGACAGAACCCTAATTTCGCATTAATTACGGATTTTATTATTATTATTATTATTAATAAACCCTAATTAGTTTAATTATTATAATTAGTTTAAGTTTTTAAATTAAATTGTATTTTAAATTTTAATTAGTTTTAAATAAATTAATATTTTTATAAAATAAATAATATAAAAATAATATTTTTTGTAATTTTTACAACTTTTTGTATATTTTTATATTTTGTCCCTTTTTAATAGTTTTAGCGTAACTTTTGTATTTTTCGCTCGTATTTAGTTTTAATTCATAGTTTTTGCCATAGTTATTTTTTTATTTATAGATTTTTAGGCTTTGCCGTAAAATCCCTTAAGTGCTTTTCTTTAGACTAAGATTTAAGTACTTTAGAATTTTGCGACGCCTTTTTAAGTTTTAGTTTCTTTTTAAGTTATTGCCATTTGGGATATAGTTTTTCTTGTAAGCTTTAATATTTTTAGACACCTTTTACTATGTATCAATTATCATTCCAATTAGTAATCTCAATTTGCGATTATAATTTTAAGTTAGTGATAGTAATAAGGTTGGGTTAGTCTAGTGTTTTTAAGTTCTATAAGTCACTCTTTTTCTTTCTTATTTTTATTTTTCGATCTTTTTCCGACACGTTCTTTTTCTTTCTTATTTCTCGTCATTCTAGTTTTTAGGACATAGATTTTTATTCTACTTCTTATCTAAATTTCTTAAAATTACAAAAATTTATTTTAAGTAGTTAAATTGATAGACATCAAAATTTTCTGGTTCGTAGTAATAGTTGGATTTGTACGTGGACCGGGTTATTGGAGCCAAACAGTCCTCAATTATATTGAGACCAAACGAATCCTGCCCCTCTGCTGCATCTTTTGGCTATTCGAAACGTGGGCAAAATCAGAAAAGTATATTGATTGGATAACTTATATAATTTTTCTTTCCTTTTAAAAACTAATAGGATATTCAGTGAATGCACCGAGCAAGACGTTCACCACCTTTTGTACGTTCACCACCTGTAACTAGATCAAGACATTTAGCAAATATTACCGCCATTGATTTTTCTTTAGAATCGTCATCCAGTCGACCAAGTACTCCAGTTCAAATTTTCGATAATCCATTTTTTGAACCCGACCTCACAATTGAGAATCCTGAGAATATTCAGGGACGATTCATAGATCCTGAACCACTAAATTTTCCTCCGGAACCACCAATCATTCAAACGGAGATTGTTGAGGAACGAACCATTAAATCAGAATCCTCTAGTGATTCCGATTCAACAAATTCAATTATGGAGAATCTGGAACCTTTAAGTATGGAAGACCGAATGAGAGCTAAACGCACTGGCCAAGGTCACGCAATTACTCATCCAGACATTAATGCGCCAGATTATGAAATCAAAGGACAAATTCTACACATGGTGACTAATCAATGCCAATTTAGTGGTGCGCCGAAGGAAGATCCAAATGAACATCTTCGTACCTTTAATAGGATCTGCACACTATTTAAAATCCGAGAAGTGGAGGATGAACAGATATATCTCATGTTATTTCCCTGGACTTTAAAGGGAGAAGCCAAAGATTGGTTGGAATCGTTACCTGAAGGGGCGATTGATACATGGGACGTTTTAGTTGAAAAATTTCTTAAACAATTCTTTCCGGCATCTAAAGCCGTGAGACTTCAAGGAGAAATTGTTACGTTCACACAGAAGCCGAATGAAACTCTATATGAGGCATGGTCAAGATTTGGAAAGTTATTGAGAGGATGTCCGCAACATGGTTTAGACACCTGTCAAATAGTACAAATATTCTACCAAGTATGCGACATCACTACAAGGAAAGACATCGATATAGCAGCTGGTGGTTCTATTATGAAGAAAACCGAAACTGATGCTTACAAAATTATTTATAACACTGCTTCCCACTCACATGAGTGGCACCAAGAAAAAGATATCGTTAGATCATCTAAAGCAGCTAGAGCCGATTCTAGCCATGACTTAGATTCTATTTCCGCAAAGATAGACGCTGTCGAGAGACGAATGGAAAACATGACTAAGGATATACACTCAATACGAATTAGTTGTGAGCAGTGTGGAGGACCACATTTGACAAAAGATTGTCTCAGTATTAAACTAACAATGGAACAAAGAGAGAATATTTCATACATAAACCAAAGGCCTGGAAATAATTATCAGAATAATTATCAACCGCCAAGACCTATTTACAATCAAAACCAGAATTATAACCGAAATATTCCATACAACAACCAACAAGGTCCTAGCAATCAACAAGTATCCAATAATACTTACAATCAGCAAAGACCTAATTTTCAAAACAAACCACCACAACCCGATGATAAAAAGCCGAATTTAGAAGATATGATGACGAAGCTAGTTGAAACTCAAACGCAGTTTTTCACATCTCAGAAACAAACTAATGAACAAAATGCTCAAGCATTTAGAAATCAACAAGCTTCTATTCAAAACTTGAAACAAGAAGTAAGTAACCTAGCAAGGTTAATAGGTGAAAGAAAACCGGGAAGTCTACCTAGTGATACAAATACTAACCCCCGGAATGAAACAGCTAAAGCTATTACCACAAGAAGTGGTACAACACTTAAACCACCAGAAATACCTGTAACTTCTGATGAAGCTATTCCTACTCCACAAGAACCACAACCTAATCAAGATAAGGAAAAAGAACCGGTAGTTGAAAAGGTTAATGAAGATAACACAATTAAGGATAAACCTTATGTTAAACCATACCAACCACCACTTCCTTACCCGAGTAAAATGAAGAAAGAGAAACTTGAAGCCGAGCAATCCAAATTCTTGGATATGTTTAAATAGATAAATGTAAATCTTCCTTTCATTGATGTGATTTCAGGAATGCCTAGATATGCTAAATTCTTGAAAGATCTAATCTCAAATAGAAAGAAAATGGAAGAACTCTCGGCTGTTACCATGAATGCTAATTGTTCAGCAGTGCTGTTGAATAAGATACCAGAAAAATTATCTGATCCAGGAAGTTTCACAATTCCATGTTTTCTGGGTAGTCTTAGTTCAATAGAAGCATTGGCAGACTTAGGTGCTAGTATAAATTTAATACCGTATTCACTATACGCTAAACTAGACCTTGGAGAATTGAAACCAACTAGAATAAGTATACAACTAGCCGATCGATCAATAAAATATCCTAGAGGGATAATGGAGAACATGCTAGTTAAAGTTGGTACTTTAGTATTTTCAGTAGATTTTGTTGTTCTGGACATGGAAGAAGATTCTCAAGTTCCTCTCATATTAGGAAGACCATTCTTAAACACGGCTAAAGCAATGATAGACGTGTTCGGTAAGAAATTGACCCTAAGTATAGAGGACGAGAGTGTTGTAGTGACCCGAACTTTTCCATGTTTATATATATTAATTGAGATTGATATTTACATGATTAAATGTTTCCAACATGTTAAGCAATCAAACTTGTTAAGACTTGATTAATTGAAATATGTTTCATATAGACAATTGACCACCCAAGTTGATCGGTGATTCACGAACGTTAAAACTTGTAAAAACTATATGATGACATATATATGGATATATATATATATATATAGTTAACATGATACTATGATAAGAAAATATATCATAAAGTATATTAACAATGAACTACATATGTAAAAACAAGACTACTAACTTAATGATTTTTAAACGAGACATATATGTAACGATTATCGTTGTAAAGACATTTAATGTATATATATCATATTAAGAGATATTTATACATGATAATATCATGATAATATAATAATTTAAAATCTCATTTGATATTATAAACATTGGGTTAACAACATTTAACAAGATCGTTAACCTAAAGGTTTCAAAACAACACTTACATGTAACGACTAACGATGACTTAACGACTCAGTTAAAATGTATATACATGTAGTGTTTTAATATGTATTTATACACTTTTGAAAGACTTAAATACACTTATCAAAATACTTCTACTTAACAAAAATGCTTACAATTACATCCTCGTTCAGTTTCATCAACAATTCTACTCGTATGCACCCGTATTCGTACTCGTACAATACACAGCTTTTAGATGTATGTACTATTAGTATATACACTCCAATGATCAGCTCTTAGCAGCCCATGTGAGTCACCTAACACATGTGGGAACCATCATTTGGCAACTAGCATGAAATATCTCATAAAATTACAAAAATATGAGTAATCATTCATGACTTATTTACATGAAAACAAAATTACATATCCTTTATATCTAATCCATACACCAACGACCAAAAACACCTACAAACACTTTCATTCTTCAATTTTCTTCATCTAATTGATCTCTCTCAAGTTCTATCTTCAAGTTCTAAGTGTTCTTCATAAATTCCAAAAGTTCTAGTTTCATAAAATCAAGAATACTTTCAAGTTTGCTAGCTCACTTCCAATCTTGTAAGGTGATCATCCAACCTCAAGAAATCTTTGTTTCTTACAGTAGGTTATCATTCTAATACAAGGTAATAATCATATTCAAACTTTGGTTCAATTTCTATAACTATAACAATCTTATTTCAAGTGATGATCTTACTTGAACTTGTTTTCGTGTCATGATTCTGCTTCAAGAACTTCGAGCCATCCAAGGATCCATTGAATCTAGATCCATTTTTCTCTTTTCCAGTAGGTTTATCCAAGGAAATTAAGGTAGTAATGATGTTCATAACATCATTCGATCCATACATATAAAGCTATCTTATTCGAAGGTTTAAACTTGTAATCACTAGAACATAGTTTAGTTAATTCTAAACTTGTTCGCAAACAAAAGTTAATCCTTCTAACTTGACTTTTAAAATCAACTAAACACATGTTCTATATCTATATGATATGCTAACTTAATGATTTAAAACCTGGAAACACGAAAAACACCGTAAAACCGGATTTACGCCGTCGTAGTAACACCGCGGGCTGTTTTGGGTTAGTTAATTAAAAACTATGATAAACTTTGATTTAAAAGTTGTTATTCTGAGAAAATTATTTTTATTATGAACATGAAACTATATCCAAAAATTATGGTTAAACTCAAAGTGGAAGTATGTTTTCTAAAATGGTCATCTAGACGTCGTTATTTCGACTGAAATGACTACCTTTACAAAAACGACTTGTAACTTATTTTTCCGACTATAAACCTATACTTTTTCTGTTTAGATTCATAAAATAGAGTTCAATATGAAATCATAGCAATTTGATTCACTCAAAACGGATTTAAAATGAAGAAGTTATGGGTAAAACAAGATTGGATAATTTTTCTCATTTTAGCTACGTGAAAATTGGTAACAAATCTATTCCAACCATAACTTAATCAACTTGTATTGTATATTATGTAATCTTGAGATACCATAGACACGTATACAATGTTTCGACCTATCATGTCGACACATCTATATATATTTCGGAACAACCATAGACACTCTATATGTGAATGTTGGAGTTAGCTATACAGGGTTGAGGTTGATTCCAAAATATATATAGTTTGAGTTGTGATCAATACTGAGATACGTATACACTGGGTCGTGGATTGATTCAAGATAATATTTATCGACTTATTTCTGTACATCTAACTGTGGACAACTAGTTATAGGTTACTAACGAGGACAGCTGACTTAATAAACTTAAAACATCAAAATATATTAAAAGTGTTGTAAATATATTTTGAACATACTTTAATATATATGTATATATTGTTATAGGTTCGTGAATCAACAGTGGCCAAGTCTTACTTCCCGACGAAGTAAATCTGTGAAAGTGAGTTATAGTCCCACTTTTAAAATCTAATATTTTTGGGATGAGAATACATGCAGGTTTTATAAATGATTTACAAAATAGACACAAGTACGTGAAACTACATTCTATGGTTGAATTATCGAAATCGAATATGCCCCTTTTTATTAAGTCTGGTAATCTAAGAATTAGGGAACAGACACCCTAATTGACGCGAATCCTAAAGATAGATCTATTGGGCCTAACAAACCCCATCCAAAGTACCGGATGCTTTAGTACTTCGAAATTTATATCATATCCGAAGGGTGTCCCGGAATGATGGGGATATTCTTATATATGCATCTTGTTAATGTCGGTTACCAGGTGTTCACCATATGAATGATTTTTATCTCTATGTATGGGATGTGTATTGAAATATGAAATCTTGTGGTCTATTGTTACGATTTGATATATATAGGTTAAACCTATAACTCACCAACATTTTTGTTGACGTTTAAAGCATGTTTATTCTCAGGTGAATATTAAGAGCTTCCGCTGTTGTATACTAAAATAAGGACAAGATTTGGAGTCCATGTTTGTATGATATTGTGTAAAAACTGCATTCAAGAAACTGATTTCGATGTAACATATTTGTATTGTAAACCATTATGTAATGGTCGTGTGTAAACAGGATATTTTAGATTATCATTATTTGATAATCTACGTAAAGCTTTTTAAACCTTTATTTATGAAATAAAGGTTATGGTTTGTTTTAAAAATGAATGCAGTCTTTGAAAAATGTCTCATATAGAGGTCAAAACCTCGCAACGAAATCAATTAATATGGAACGTTTTTAATCAATAAGAACGGGACATTTCAGTTGGTATCCGAGCGTTGGTCTTAGAGAACCAGAAAATTTGCATTAGTGTGTCTTATCGAGTTTGTTAGGATGCATTAGTGAGTCTGGACTTCGACCGTGTTTTCTTTAAAAATGATTGCTTAACATTTTTGTTGGAAACTATATATTTTTAACATATGAATATTATGTGATATATTAATCTCTTAATGTGTTTGATATTATGTGATAGATGTCTACCTCTAGAACAAGTCCCATTGACTCACCTAATAATAATGAAGAGTCAAATGTAAATTGGAATGATTTGTGGACTGATTCACAAGTTCCCGAAGAGGAACCGGAAGAAGAGTCGGAACCGGAAGAAGAATCGGAACCGGAAGAAGAATCGGAACCGGATGAAGAAATAGAACCGGTGGGGGAAATAATAAAACGGTTAAGTAAAAGAAAATCCTCAACCAACCGACCAAAGTTAATTATGGTCAATGGTGTTTCCGCCAAGGAAGCAAAATATTGGGAGGATTACCAATTCTCCGATGAATCGGATTCCGACGAGAATTCCGATGATGTTATAGAAATTACCCCAACTGAATTTAAAAAGGCAAAAGAAAATAATAAGGGAAAGGGCATAAAAATAGAGAAATCTAATTCCAACCCCGATGAACTTTATATGTATCGTCAACCCCCGAAGTCCTTAAGTTGTAACAATGACCCGGGAACCTCTAAACCACCAGGTTTTTCTAAACCAATGTGGACAACGACGGCTCGTATTAGGGGAACATCATATATCCCTAGAAACTTGGCAAAACGAACCAAAACTGAAGAAGAAGAAACGAGCGAGTCGGAATAAGATAGTTGTATTCGTGTGGTGTAATATATGTAATATAGTGTTCTTATGCTTTATGATATATGTAAAAATTGCTTGTATTAATAAGTATTTTTTTTATGAAACTAACTCTTGTCTATTTTACAGTTTAAAAACACAAAATGGATAGACAACCCAATATTTTAAGAGACCTACCCGGAGACATGATTGATGAAATCTTGTCTAGAGTCAGCCAGAATTCTTCGGCACAACTATTTAAGGCGAGATCAGTTTGTAAGACATTCGAAGAACGTTCCAAGAATGTCTTGGTTTATAAGAGACTTTCGTTTGAAAGATGGGGGATATCACATTGGGAAACCCATAAGTTACGATGTGTTTACTTTGACGCATATATTGCGGGGAACCCAAATGCTATTTTACGCAACGGGTTAAGAAATTATTTTGACTCAATATATCCGAATATTGGACTTCGTGATTTAGAAAAAGCGGCTAACATGCAACATAAAGAAGCATGTTATGCTTACGGATTAGTAATGTTCGCTTCTCACCAAAGTGAGAACAAGAACATCGGGCTACAACTATTAAACAAAACGTTTCCACAAGTGACGGAGTCGGTAATTGGGGTAAGAAATGAGGTTTTTAGATTATTACGGGACTGTTGGACATTACGTAACCCTCGTCCCTTTGATGATGTTACAACACGCTGTCTTATCAACGGCCATAACGGTTATGTTGCACAAGACCAAGGATGGGAAGTAGTCCTAGTAAAACCAGAATGCATGACTTGTTTCTGGACGTATGAATTACGTGTCTTTATTGCCTTTGCCGAACGACTTGTGTACTAGCTAGAATTGTCTTCACAACTATCTTGTATCAAAGTTATTGTGTGCTATATTTCATGCTTTATGTAAAATAAGCGGTATTGTAAGTTTGTAAAATATTGTATAAAAGTTTGAACGCGAAATATTATTACAATCAGTTTTTCATATAGAATTGTAGTAGTTGAATTGTATATTAGCTACTAAGTATGAACTTAACGGGTAGGTACTACCCGAATTTAAACTTATAAAACGCTAATATGAAGAAAAAGCTTTTATAAATGAGTTCATATTATGCTACAAAATACTATTAACTACTCTTAATATTCTGTATGATTAACTTGTTCCATTTAACTATTTTGAAGGAAATGGCACCGACTACTCGACACACCGTGAATATGAATGAAGAGGAATTCCGTACTTTTCTAGCTTCAAATATAGCCGCAGTACAGGCTGCGCTACATACCAACAATAACCTTGGATCTAGCAGTACAGGAAATCGTGTAGGATGCACCTACAAAGAATTCACTGCCTGCAAACCTTTGGAATTTGATGGAACTGAAGGACCGATCGGATTGAAACGGTGGACCGAGAAGGTTGAATCGGTGTTTGCCATAAGTAAGTGTACTGAAGTGGACAAAGTGAAGTACGCTACGCATACCTTCACAGGTTCTGCGTTAACATGGTGGAATACCTATCTAGAGCAAGTGGGACAAGATGATGCGTACGCACTACCGTGGTCAGCATTCAAGCACTTGATGAACGAGAAGTACCGTCCCAGAACCGAGGTCAATAAGCTCAAGACAGAACTTAGAGGGTTACGAACCCAAGGATTTGATATTACCACGTACGAAAGACGATTCACAGAATTGTGCCTATTGTGTCCGGGAGCATTCGAAGATGAGGAAGAGAAGATCGACGCGTTTGTGAAAGGATTACCGGAAAGAATCCAAGAAGATATAAGTTCACACGAGCCCGCCTCCATACAACAGGCATGTAGAATGGCTCACAAACTAGTGAACCAGATTGAAGAAAGAATTAAAGAACAGACTGCTGAAGAGGCCAATGTGAAGCAAGTCAAAAGAAAGTGGGAGGAAAACGGTGATAAGAATCACCAATACAACAACAACAGCAATTACAACAATAATCGCAACAATTATCCCAACAATCGCAACATCAATCGCAACTACAACAAACGGCCCAACAACAACAACAACAACAACAACAACAACAACAACAGCAACTACAACAATCATCCCAACAACAATAATAACCGCAACAACAACAACAATCAGAAGCAGCTATGCCAAAGGTGTGAAAAGAATCACTCGGGGTTCTGCTCCAAATTTTGCAACAAGTGTAAAAGAAATGGTCATAGTGCGGCGAAGTGTGAGGTCTACGGACCAGGGGTTAATAGAACGAAAGGAACAAATGGTGTCGGAACGAGTAATGGCGGAGCAAGTAGTGTCGGAGCAAGTTATGCCAATGTAGTTTGTTATAAATGTGGAAAACCAGGCCGCATTATTAGAAATTGCCCGAACCAGGAGAACACGAATGGACAAGGCCGTGGAAGAGTTTTCAATATTAATGCGGTAGAGGCACAGGAAGACCCGGAGCTTGTTACGGGTACGTTTCTTATTGACAATAAATCTTCTTACGTTTTATTTGATTCGGGTGCGGATAGAAGCTATATGAGTAGAGATTTTTGTGCTAAATTAAGTTGTCCATTGACGCCTTTGGATAGTAAATTTTTACTCGAATTAGCAAATGGTAAATTAATTTCAGCAGATAATATATGTCGGAATCGAGAAATTAAACTGGTTAGCGAAACATTTAAGATTGATTTGATACCAGTAGAGTTAGGGAGTTTTGATGTGATAATCGGTATGGACTGGTTGAAAGAAGTGAAAGCAGAGATCGTTTGTTACAAAAATGCAATTCGCATTATACGAGAAAAAGGAAAACCCTTAATGGTGTACGGAGAAAAGGGCAACACGAAGCTACATCTTATTAGTAATTTGAAGGCACAAAAACTAATAAGAAAAGGTTGCTATGCTGTTCTAGCACACGTCGAGAAAGTACAAACTGAAGAAAAGAGCATCAATGATGTTCCCATTGCAAAAGAATTTCCCGATGTATTTCCGAAAGAATTACCGGGATTACCCCCACATCGATCCGTTGAATTTCAAATAGATCTTGTACCAGGAGCTGCACCAATAGCTCGTGCTCCTTACAGACTCGCACCCAGCGAGATGAAAGAACTGCAAAGCCAATTACAAGAACTTTTAGAGCGTGGTTTCATTCGACCAAGCACATCACCGTGGGGAGCTCCTGTTTTGTTTGTCAAGAAGAAAGATGGTACATTCAGGTTGTGTATCGACTACCGAGAGTTGAACAAACTTACCATCAAGAACCGCTACCCACTACCGAGAATCGACGACTTATTTGATCAACTACAAGGCTCGTCTGTTTATTCAAAGATTGACTTACGTTCCGGGTATCATCAAATGCGGGTGAAAGAAGATGATATTCCAAAGACTGCTTTCAGAACACGTTACGGTCATTACGAGTTTATGGTCATGCCGTTTGGTTTAACTAATGCACCAGCTGTGTTCATGGACCTTATGAACCGAGTGTGTAGACCATACCTTGACAAGTTTGTCATTGTTTTCATTGATGACATACTTATTTACTCAAAGAATGACCAAGAACACGGTGAACATTTGAGAAAGGTGTTAGAAGTATTGAGGAAGGAAGAATTGTACGCTAAGTTTTCAAAGTGTGCATTTTGGTTGGAAGAAGTTCAATTCCTCGGTCACATAGTGAACAAAGAAGGTATTAAGGTGGATCCAGCAAAGATAGAAACTGTTGAAAAGTGGGAAACCCCGAAAACTCCGAAACACATACGCCAGTTTTTAGGACTAGCTGGTTACTACAGAAGGTTCATCCAAGACTTTTCCAGAATAGCAAAACCCTTGACTGCATTAACGCATAAAGGGAAGAAATTTGAATGGAATGATGAACAAGAGAAAGCGTTTCAGTTATTGAAGAAAAAGCTAACTACGGCACCTATATTGTCATTGCCTGAAGGGAATGATGATTTTGTGATTTATTGTGATGCATCAAAGCAAGGTCTCGGTTGTGTATTAATGCAACGAACGAAGGTGATTGCTTATGCGTCTAGACAATTGAAGATTCACGAACAAAATTATACGACGCATGATTTGGAATTAGGCGCGGTTGTTTTTGCATTAAAGACTTGGAGGCACTACTTATATGGGGTCAAAAGTATTATATATACCGACCACAAAAGTCTTCAACACATATTTAATCAGAAACAACTGAATATGAGGCAGCGTAGGTGGATTGAATTATTGAATGATTACGACTTTGAGATTCGTTACCACCCGGGGAAGGCAAATGTGGTAGCCGATGCCTTGAGCAGGAAGGACAGAGAACCCATTCGAGTAAAATCTATGAATATAATGATTCATAATAACATTACTACTCAAATAAAGGAGGCGCAACAAGGAGTTTTAAAAGAGGGAAATTTAAAGGATGAAATACCCAAAGGATCGGAGAAGCATCTTAATATTCGGGAAGACGGAACCCGGTATAGGGCTGAAAGGATTTGGGTACCAAAATTTGGAGATATGAGAGAAATGGTACTTAGAGAAGCTCATAAAACCAGATACTCAATACATCCTGGAACGGGGAAGATGTACAAGGATCTCAAGAAACATTTTTGGTGGCCGGGTATGAAAGCCGATGTTGCTAAATACGTAGGAGAATGTTTGACGTGTTCTAAGGTCAAAGCTGAGCATCAGAAACCATCAGGTCTACTTCAACAACCCGAAATCCCGGAATGGAAATGGGAAAACATTACCATGGATTTCATCACTAAATTGCCAAGGACTGCAAGTGGTTTTGATACTATTTGGGTAATAGTTGATCGTCTCACCAAATCAGCACACTTCCTACCAATAAGAGAAGATGACAAGATGGAGAAGTTAGCACGACTGTATTTGAAGGAAGTCGTCTCCAGACATGGAATACCAATCTCTATTATCTCTGATAGGGATGGCAGATTTATTTCAAGATTCTGGCAGACATTACAGCAAGCATTAGAAACTCGTCTAGACATGAGTACTGCCTATCATCCACAAACTGATGGGCAGAGCGAAAGGACGATACAAACGCTTGAAGACATGCTACGAGCATGTGTTATTGATTTCGGAAACAGTTGGGATTGACATCTACCGTTAGCAGAATTTTCCTACAACAACAGCTACCATTCAAGCATTGAGATGGCGCCGTTTGAAGCACTTTATGGTAGAAAGTGCAGGTCTCCGATTTGTTGGAGTGAAGTGGGGGATAGACAGATTACGGGTCCGGAGATTATACAAGAAACTACCGAGAAGATCATCCAAATTCAACAACGGTTGAAAACCGCCCAAAGTCGACAAAAGAGCTACGCTGACATTAAAAGAAAAGATATAGAATTTGAAATTGGAGAGATGGTCATGCTTAAAGTTGCACCTTGGAAAGGCGTTGTTCGATTTGGTAAACGAGGGAAATTAAATCCAAGGTATATTGGACCATTCAAGATTATTGATCGTGTCGGACCAGTAGCTTACCGACTTGAGTTACCTCAACAACTCGCGGCTGTACATAACACTTTCCACGTCTCGAATTTAAAGAAATGTTTTGCTAAAGAAGATCTCACTATTCCGTTAGATGAAATCCAAATCAACGAAAAACTTCAATTCATCGAAGAACCCGTCGAAATAATGGATCGTGAGGTTAAAAGACTTAAGCAAAACAAGATACCAATTGTTAAGGTTCGATGGAATGCTCGTAGAGGACCCGAGTTCACCTGGGAGCGTGAAGATCAGATGAAGAAGAAATACCCGCATCTATTTCAAGAAGATTCGTCAACACCTTCAACAGCTTAAAATTTCGGGACGAAATTTATATAACGGGTAGGTACTGTAGTGACCCGAACTTTTCCATGTTTATATATATTAATTGAGATTGATATTTACATGATTAAATGTTTCCAACATGTTAAGCAATCAAACTTGTTAAGACTTGATTAATTGAAATATGTTTCATATAGACAATTGACCACCCAAGTTGATCGGTGATTCACGAACGTTAAAACTTGTAAAAACTATATGATGACATATATATGGATATATATATATATAGTTAACATGATACTATGATAAGAAAATATATCATAAAGTATATTAACAATGAACTACATATGTAAAAACAAGACTACTAACTTAATGATTTTTAAACGAGACATATATGTAACGATTATCGTTGTAAAGACATTTAATGTATATATATCATATTAAGAGATATTTATACATGATAATATCATGATAATATAATAATTTAAAATCTCATTTGATATTATAAACATTGGGTTAACAACATTTAACAAGATCGTTAACCTAAAGGTTTCAAAACAACACTTACATGTAACGACTAACGATGACTTAACGACTCAGTTAAAATGTATATACATGTAGTGTTTTAATATGTATTTATAAACTTTTGAAAGACTTAAATACACTTATCAAAATACTTCTACTTAACAAAAATGCTTACAATTACATCCTCGTTCAGTTTCATCAACAATTCTACTCGTATGCACCCGTATTCGTACTCGTACAATACACAGCTTTTAGATGTATGTACTATTAGTATATACACTCCAATGATCAGCTCTTAGCAGCCCATGTGAGTCACCTAACACATGTGGGAACCATCATTTGGCAACTAGCATGAAATATCTCATAAAATTACAAAAATATGAGTAATCATTCATGACTTATTTACATGAAAACAAAATTACATATCCTTTATATCTAATCCATACACCAACGACCAAAAACACCTACAAACACTTTCATTCTTCAATTTTCTTCATCTAATTGATCTCTCTCAAGTTCTATCTTCAAGTTCTAAGTGTTCTTCATAAATTCCAAAAGTTCTAGTTTCATAAAATCAAGAATACTTTCAAGTTTGCTAGCTCACTTCCAATCTTGTAAGGTGATCATCCAACCTCAAGAAATCTTTGTTTCTTACAGTAGGTTATCATTCTAATACAAGGTAATAATCATATTCAAACTTTGGTTCAATTTCTATAACTATAACAATCTTATTTCAAGTGATGATCTTACTTGAACTTGTTTTCGTGTCATGATTCTGCTTCAAGAACTTCGAGCCATCCAAGGATCCATTGAAGCTAGATCCATTTTTCTCTTTTCCAGTAGGTTTATCCAAGGAAATTAAGGTAGTAATGATGTTCATAACATCATTCGATCCATACATATAAAGCTATCTTATTCGAAGGTTTAAACTTGTAATCACTAGAACATAGTTTAGTTAATTCTAAACTTGTTCGCAAACAAAAGTTAATCCTTCTAACTTGACTTTTAAAATCAACTAAACACATGTTCTATATCTATATGATATGCTAACTTAATGATTTAAAACCTGGAAACACGAAAAACACCGTAAAACCGGATTTACGCCGTCGTAGTAACACCGCGGGCTGTTTTGGGTTAGTTAATTAAAAACTATGATAAACTTTGATTTAAAAGTTGTTATTCTGAGAAAATTATTTTTATTATGAACATGAAACTATATCCAAAAATTATGGTTAAACTCAAAGTGGAAGTATGTTTTCTAAAATCGTCATCTAGACGTCGTTATTTCGACTGAAATGACTACCTTTACAAAAACGACTTGTAACTTATTTTTCCGACTATAAACCTATACTTTTTCTGTTTAGATTCATAAAATAGAGTTCAATATGAAATCATAGCAATTTGATTCACTCAAAACGGATTTAAAATGAAGAAGTTATGGGTAAAACAAGATTGGATAATTTTTCTCATTTTAGCTACGTGAAAATTGGTAACAAATCTATTCCAACCATAACTTAATCAACTTGTATTGTATATTATGTAATCTTGAGATACCATAGACACGTATACAATGTTTCGACCTATCATGTCGACACATCTATATATATTTCGGAACAACCATAGACACTCTATATGTGAATGTTGGAGTTAGCTATACAGGGTTGAGGTTGATTCCAAAATATATATAGTTTGAGTTGTGATCAATACTGAGATACGTATACACTGGGTCGTGGATTGATTCAAGATAATATTTATCGACTTATTTCTGTACATCTAACTGTGGACAACTAGTTATAGGTTACTAACGAGGACAGCTGACTTAATAAACTTAAAACATCAAAATATATTAAAAGTGTTGTAAATATATTTTGAACATACTTTAATATATATGTATATATTGTTATAGGTTCGTGAATCAACAGTGGCCAAGTCTTACTTCCCGACGAAGTAAATCTGTGAAAGTGAGTTATAGTCCCACTTTTAAAATCTAATATTTTTGGGATGAGAATACATGCAGGTTTTATAAATGATTTACAAAATAGACACAAGTACGTGAAACTACATTCTATGGTTGAATTATCGAAATCGAATATGCCCCTTTTTATTAAGTCTGGTAATCTAAGAATTAGGGAACGGACACCCTAATTGACGCGAATCCTAAAGATAGATCTATTGGGCCTAACAAACCCCATCCAAAGTACCGGATGCTTTAGTACTTCGAAATTTATATCATATCCGAAGGGTGTCCCGGAATGATGGGGATATTCTTATATATGCATCTTGTTAATGTCGGTTACCAGGTGTTCACCATATGAATGATTTTTATCTCTATGTATGGGATGTGTATTGAAATATGAAATCTTGTGGTCTATTGTTACGATTTGATATATATAGGTTAAACCTATAACTCACCAACATTTTTGTTGACGTTTAAAGCATGTTTATTCTCAGGTGAATATTAAGAGCTTCCGCTGTTGCATACTAAAATAAGGACAAGATTTGGAGTCCATGTTTGTATGATATTGTGTAAAAACTGCATTCAAGAAACTGATTTCGATGTAACATATTTGTATTGTAAACCATTATGTAATGGTCGTGTGTAAACAGGATATTTTAGATTATCATTATTTGATAATCTACGTAAAGCTTTTTAAACCTTTATTTATGAAATAAAGGTTATGGTTTGTTTTAAAAATGAATGCAGTCTTTGAAAAATGTCTCATATAGAGGTCAAAACCTCGCAACGAAATCAATTAATATGGAACGTTTTTAATCAATAAGAACGGGACATTTCAAGTGTTACCTTTTCAGTTGATAGAGCAATGCAACAACCACAATCTACAGATGATACATGTTATTATATTCAAACTATAGATGCACATGCAGAATTGTTAGAAGAATTTCCAGAATTACAAGGAACAGGAGAATGTTCTTTAGGAGAAGGTAATAAACCAATTGATGAAGCTGAAATGTTAGCTACACTTATAGCTAATGGATATGAACCAACAACAGAAGAAATTCAAATGCTAAAAGAAGAAGACAGATATCGATATAAATCATCGATAGAAGAACCACCGAAATTAGAGTTAAAGCCACTTCCAAACCATTTGGAATACGCTTATTTACATGGTGAATCTGAATTACCTGTAATAATATCGTCTTCTCTTACTGAAAATGAGAAATCACAACTCATTTCTGTGTTGAAAGCTCATAAACCAGTCATTGCATGGAAGATTCATGATATTAAAGGAATAAGTCCTTCGTATTGTACACATAAAATCCTTATGGAAGAAGGTCATAAAACGTATGTGCAACGCCAACGAAGACTAAATCCTAATATGCAAGATGTAGTTAAAAAAGAAATTATTAAACTGCTAGACGCATGTCTAATTTATCCAATTTTTGATAGTCCATGGGTAAGCCCAGTTCAATGCGTGCCTAAGAAGGGTGGCATGACTGTCATTACAAATGAGAAAAATGAGCTTATTCCTACTAGGACTGTAACAGGATGGCGTGTATGTATTGATTATAGAAAATTAAATGACGCCACCAGAAAAGATCACTTTTCCTTACCTTTCATTGATCATATGTTGGAAAGATTAGCCGAAAATAGTTACTATTATTTTCTAGATGGATTTTCCGGATATTTTCAAATTCCAATAGCACCCGAAGATCAAGAGAAAATCACATTCACGTGCCCTTATGGTACTTTTGCTTACAAACGCATGCCATTTGGACTTTGCAACGCCCCTGCAACCTTTCAAAGGTGTATGATGGCGATTTTTCACGACATGATAGAAGAATGCATGGAAGTTTTCATGGATGACTTTTCAGTCTTCGGTGATACATTTGAATCATGTCTAGCTAATCTCGAACGAATGCTTATTAGATGCGAATAATCAAATCTAGTACTTAATTGGGAGAAATGCCATTTCATGTTTAAAGAAGGCATCGTTCTTGGTCATAAAATTTCGAAGGAAGGAATTGAAGTGGATAGAGCTAAAGTAGATGTAATTGCTAAACTTCCACATCTCACCAATGTTAGAGGAGTTAGGAGTTTTCTAGGGCATGCCGGTTTTTACCGAAGTTTCATAAAAGATTTTTCTAAAATTGCCACTCCTATGAATAAACTCCTAGAAAAGGATGCTCCATTCATCTTTTCAGATGAATGTATCAAATCTTTTAATATTCTTAAAGAGAAACTCACTAATGCGCCGATCATGATAACACCAAATTGGAATCTACCGTTTGAATTAATGTGCGATGCAAGTGATTTTGCAATGGGAGCCGTTTTAGGACAAAGGATTGAAAAACGATTTCAACCTATATATTATGCTAGTAAGACGTTACAAGGAGCACAAATGAATTACATAACTACTGAAAAAGAACTCCTTGCTATTGTCTTTGCCTTTGACAAATTTCGATCATATCTCGTTCTAGCTAAAACGGTGGTCTATACCGACCATTCTGCTCTTAGATACCTATTTTCGAAACAAGATGCTAAACCAAGATTAATCCGTTGGATCTTACTCTTACAAGAGTTTGATATTGAAATCCGAGATAAAAGAGGAGCAGAAAATCTCGCCGCTGATCATCTTTCTCGTCTTGAAAATCCTGAATTAGAAGTTCTAAATGAATCGGCCATACAAGACAACTTTCCTGATGAATATCTATTGAAGATAGATTATAATAAAATCCCATGGTTTGCAGACTATGCAAACTATTTAGTATGTGGATTCCTTGAAAAAGGATTATCGTACCAAAAACGAAAGAAATTCTTCAGTGATATAAAACACTATTTCTGGGAAGATCCACATCTGTTTAAAAGTTGTCCCGATGGAATAATACGCCGATGTGTATTTGGAGATGAAGCTAGTAAAATTTTAAACCATTGTCACACAGGACCAACAGGAGGGTACTATAGGCCTCAACTAACAGCAAGAAAAGTTTACGATGTTGGCTTCTATTGGCCTACAATTTACAAAGACGCACACCTTCTTTGCAAATCCTGTGATGCTTGTCAAAGGGCCGGAAAAATAAGTCAACGTGATGAAATGCCACAAAATGTCATACAAGTATATGAAGTATTTGACATTTGGGGTATTGACTTTATGGGTCCATTTCCAAAATCTCATAATAATCTCTATATTCTCGTAGCCATTGATTATGTATCTAAATGGGCGGAAGCACAAGCTCTCCCAACTAACGATGCACGAATTGTAGTCAACTTTTTAAAAAGTCTTTTTGCAAGGTTTGGAACACCGAAAGCTTTAATAAGTGATCGGGGTACTCATTTCTGTAATAATCAACTTGAGAAAGTTCTTAAAAGATATGGAGTAACTCATAAAATCTCCACCGCATATCATCCACAAACAAGTGGAAAAGTTGAAAATACCAACCGAGAAAACCGTAGGATCAAATCCGAAGGAATGGTCCATTAAATTGGAGGATGCACTCTGGGCTTTTAGAACAGCCTACAAAACTCCAATTGGAACCACACCTTTTAGACTCGTTTATGGAAAAGCATGTCATCTTCCAGTAGAAATTGAACACAAAGCATTTTGGGCTTTGAAGACATGTAATCTTGATTTACATGAAGCTGGACGTCTACGATTAAGTCAACTAAATGAATTAGAAGAATTAAGACATGAAGCATACGAAAATTCATTAATCTATAAAGAAAGAACGAAGAAATGGCATGATAAAAGAATCAGAAGTTCAAAAGAATTTAAAGAAGGAGACAGAGTTCTTCTTTTCAATTCACGATTCAAGCTATTTCCTGGAAAATTGAAATCAAGATGGTCTGGACCATTCATAGTCAAAATAATTTTCCCATACGGAACGATAGAATTAATAAATTCAAATGGGATTGAATTTAAAGTTAATGGTCACAGAGTTAAACATTACATACATGGTCCGATGGAAGTTGACAATGAAGTTAATTATAATTTCACCACCCAAGAAAACCTTCAAAATGAAAACATAAATATGTTATCAACAACATATGAAAAATCAAAATTAGAATATAAGGAAGATTCAAATTTGAGTGATGAAGAAGAATTCTTATACAAACCTCCCATTCCAAAAAACGAAGAAAAATGTGAACAAGAAATTCAAATAGAAGTGAAAGAACCAAGGAAAGAACACCTGAAAAAGGTTTAGAAACCTACTCAACTTACTAAAGCAGGAGACCCGGGTGAATTTATCATTTCTTGCTTGCTTAATGATGGTGCTGTATATAATGGACTCGCAGATTTAGGAGCAAGTGCAAATATTATGCCTCTTTCCTTATACAAAAGATTAGGCATGGGTAAATTAAAACCAACCAAAATAGGTGTTCAATCATTTGACCAAACCATTAAACACCCGGTTGGAATAGCAAATAATTTACTTGTTAACATGGGAAGTTTGACCTTTGTTGCAAACTTCATAGTGATTAATATGGAGGAAAACCTTGATATTCCTCTAATTCTAGGTCTCCCATTTTTAGCAACCACCGAGGCATTCATTGATGTAAAAGAAGGTAGAATGACACTTAGGGATGGTGATACATCGATCACCTTTGTGAACCGAAAGTTTAGATCTCCATAAACCAAAACTGTTAGACCAATAAAAATGCATAAGTGTGGGGAAGATGACGAAACACTTAATGATGATCCAATTACAAAGAATGCCGTTGATGATACGAAATTAGATGAACCCATTTTTAACAGTTCAACGAAGAAACTTTATAAACGGATTCACGATGCTAAGATTAAAGGAAACTTTAAGTTATATAACCGATTAATATCCAATTTATCGTCAAAAGAAAAGGCAATGTTAGTTGAATTTGTGAAAGTTACGGAGGAAATCAACAAATGGATTGAAGTAAAAGTCAAAGATATACAAGTTGTTGATGATTCAATTGAAAATAATGTTAATCACAATTTCAACTAAGTATAGGGGGTTTATGTATTTCTATTATAGTTAGATTGTCTGTTTTCGTGTAGTTCTCGAAAATGGAACCCTAATGGTCTTTCCCTAGCAGACCCTAAAGAACTAGTCTTCTCCCCCCATTCTGAATTTTTATTTTTTTAGGTTTTTACGATATGAAGACTGCCTGTGAACTAAACCATGGTCTAATGCTACACGCTTTGATCACTAAACGTAATAATGACACACTTCCGAGTGAAATAGTATCAGTAATCAGAGAAAGATTGGAGGGAGTAAGAAAAGAATCCAGATGCGAAGATAATAAGTTACAATTTGGTAAAGAAAAATCAAAATCCGCAGCGAAAAGAAGAGCACGACACCTAGAAAGATGTCACAAATGCGGAAAATGGTCACATGGAGGTAAATGTTCAAATAATCAAACCTATTCAAACACCGAATTTGTTACTTTATGCAGAGATGGACTGTTCATATGTTTAGAAGAAAAAACACTGAATGCTCGAGGTTACGCCTATGTAGCCATGGAAAACCAATTAAACCGACTATCTTATGAATGGGATAGATCATATAACTAAGAATACTATCTCACAGGTAAGTCTGTACAGTTTTTATTTTATTTTTATTTTTAACCTTTTGATAATAAACGCTAATTTGTTCGCTATAAAGTATTAAATTGGTATTAAATAAAATTAGGTTTGGCGACCGAAATTATTGATATCATACAAAAATTTATTACATCACTGCGAAATTTAACGTTTATTCTTAAGGTATAAATATCTTTAATCAATCAACCCAAAATATTTCAAAAATTCGTCATGAGTTAAATTAGGTCCTGGAACCGAAATTACTTTACCGAAAAGAGGGGCGCATATTTTTGATAATATTTGATTGATTAAAGTGGGATAAAAGCCAAAAACATTTTTAATTTTATTTTTACCATATTTTTAAAATTAATATATAAATCTTAAATTAATATTGTAAACTTTGTAAAATCAATATATTTAAAATTGTAAATATTTGAAAAATTAATATAAGTTTGGTGTGAATTTATAATATGAATTTTTGAATTAAGTTTGGTGTGAATTTTTAATTTTTAAAATATGAATTTTTAATTTTATGCATTTCAAATTTTAAGTTTAGTGTGAATTTTTAATATTAATTTTGAATTTTATGTATTTTGAATTTAAGTTGGTGTGAATTTAAAAACAAAAATTTACTTTATCTCATTAAGTTAAAAATATGATTTTTAAAATTCGTCGTAAGTTGAAGACTAGGTCATTTGAACCGAAATTGCTTTACCCGAGGGAGGGACGAGAACTTTTATTATCATTATTTTTAATCTTATTGAATTAAAGTATGCCAAAAACATAAAAAAAAAAAACCAAAAATCTTAGCTTTTAAAACAATCGCTGAAAAATTTTGTCGAAGGACGGACTAGGACATCGATCCGAAATGACCTCATCCTAAATAACAAGGGAAACAAAATTTTAAAATTAATTACTTAATTGTTTTAATTAGTTAAGATATATAAAAAAAAAATACAAACTCCGCGACTCGCGAAGTTTGAAGGGTAAAATACCGCGACTCGCGGAGTTCCTAAAATCCAGGAAAAAAATATAAGGGACGAACTGATCAGTCCCCAACCCAACACCCACGAAAACACTGCGATAAAACCCGCAAAAACCCGAAAAAACACCCCTAAATTCACAATTTTTGACCATTAATCATCAAATTTTTTACTAAAATCATGTTGAGAAGGATGCTATCAAGGAATTACTCAAGAAAAACGGAAAATTTCTACACCTAAACAACATTTAATCCGAAAATTAATGTTCTTGAGCAATTTTTTCCCAAATTTGATTTTGATGCTTTTTAGTGTAATTATGCTTAAATTGTTTATGTATTATGCTTGTATAACCTAGATTGATGCTATTTAACATGATTAGAAGCCTTAAACTTCAAATTTTGAGTAATCTAGGGTTTGTGTTCTTGAGCAATTTGGGGCTTTTTGATATAAACAGGTTATGGCCGATTTTTGTCAGGAATTGTTGCTAAATTAAGTAGTGTAACATGTTTAGGTAGTTAAATGATCCAAACTTTGAGCCTAAACATGATTTTGAGAATTAAAGTGGACTTTTTCAAGTGTAAAATTCATGAACTTGATTTTTGAAAGATAATGCCATTTGAAACTTGTTTAATTGCTTGTAATGATTATTTTGACATGTTATTTGAGTTGAATGCTTATGAACTTGGCGAACATTTTCGTATATGCTTATTTGAAAAAGTGTAGATTTGATGAAAATATGAAAATGAGCTTAAGTTTGATATAAATTGATCATGTCATTGTAATTATTTTGATTGATGATTTTGCTGACACTAATGCATATTTGGATGCACAAAAATTGTGTTTGATGTGTTTTGCAGACTGAAAGGGGTGAATCTTCATCCCAAGCTCGCAATGCTCCTGCTGAGAATGCGGAACAACAGGAGGTGGATAACTACTACAAACAAGATATACCTCATCCAGTCATGACATTTTCTGATATGCACTTGGAAGATTTGCACCCGAACCTGAGATTTGACAGACTTTGGATAGATTATTCAAAATACCAAAGGGGTTTGCATACTCTTCATTCTAAAGTTGTTGAGGTACCTAGGGTCATAGAATGGGGACCATTAGAAGCTGTAGAATTGGCCGGGCCAATTAGGGAATTACTTGCACAGAGGTGTGGTAATTCTACTTTTAACGATTGGGTACGGTTATTCAACATGCGTAGACCTGTATATAAAGTATGGTGTGAAGAATTGTTGTGTAGTATAGAATTAAATGATCGGGTAGCTAGTTTAACCGATCGATCTTTTATTAGATTTTTGTTAGGAGGTTCGATGCGCCACATGTCTTTACTAGACATGGCTCAGGCTTTACGTATATATACGCCTGAGGAGTTAGCATCTGCCGATTGTAGAGGGTTGATACTAAATGGTAGAAAGATACACGGAAATTTTGATACGCATGGTGTATGGAGTCAAATGACTAGCCATCACCGATTTAAAGGGGGAAATTACTCTTATTTGGATATAGATAGAGCTGAATTAAGAGTAATTCATAGGTTTTTAGCTAATTCGATTACACAAAGAGGTAAGAACAAGGAAAAGGTAAATGAACAGGATTTGTTTTACCATATGTGTATTCGAGACCCACAAAGCGCTGTAAGTATACCTTATTGTGTGGGATATTATTTATCAGCTATGGTTAGGGGGATGAGACCGCATAGCATAATAGGAAGTGGTATATTTATTACTTTAATTGCTGAATATCTCGGTGTGGATATAAGTCGGGGGGGATTATTAGTCGAAGAACCAGAACCCCGCGATAAAATAGGTTTAAATGTATACCATGGTGCGAAAGTTTTGAAGAGGCGAAATAACGCCGCAGTACAATACCATGGTAGACATCCACAGGTTGAGAGAAACCAACAGCAAGGTAATGTAGGAGGGGGAAATGAAATGGCAGAAATGCAAAGGTTTATAGCTTCACAAGAGTATGAAAATGCTAGACATAGAGCATTTGAAGATTGGCAAGTTCATCAAAACCAAATCATAGCTTATTGCCAACATATAGGTAGAGACTATATTCCTACTCCATCGCACATATTCCCTCCCTGGTCTATAGAGATTCAATCACCGTATCCTACGTATAACCCAGCCGAAGCATTTTATAGCACCTATGGTTATGCATGGAACCCCTACTGGTATCAGTATCATCCCTAGTCTACTTAGTTTTATTTATTTTGTAATTTGTAATGTTGATACGTTTAATACTTATTTAATATTGTAATAGTTTTTATAATTTTCTAACTTTTATTCTTAAATTTTAATAATTTTTGAATGTGGGGTAATATACCAAACTTCAAAAATATGTATATATGTATGCAGTTTATCTTATGTACACAACAGAGTAAAACAACACATTTTCAAAGACTGGCATTAAGTTCAGCAAAAGCAACTAATTTTGACGACAAGATGCAAAATATATGTGAAATAACAACAAGACGGAATGAACAAATGATATGCACCATTTATCATTCAGCAAGCAAACACAAATATGTTTGGAAACTTTGGTAAAATTTAATCATTTTCACACAAATCACCCTCAATAATTTAAATTGTTACTGATTTCTTGCAAATGAGGGCATTGCAAGATCTTAAGTGTGGGAAGGGGTTAAATTCTTTCGGATTTTAAAATTTTTATCTTAAACACTGGGTTACCATTAAAAATACTAGTAAAGCAGTAGTTGTATTAGAATCTAGTGCTCTCTGATAATAAAGAACAGCCCTAGTCTTATATACTGACTACCCAATTCTAGTAAATTTTTTCAAAATTTTCAATTAAATGAACTCAAAATCATGTTTATACATATTTATGAACGATAAAACTAGGTTTTAACACCGAAATTATTGTTACCTCAGAAAGGACATAAATTGAGAAACAAACCAAAATGTTAAAATTCATTTAAAATGGAATAGAGGACAATAAAAAGGAAAATAAAAGCCAAGTGTGGAAAAATTTACCAAGTTATCTTAAACATATGTCACATATATCTGTAACAAATAACTGAAAATACTTTTGCTTTGGACTAAACTAAACTGTTTTACCCGATGAAAGAAAAGAAGAGATGGATCTACACGATGAATCAATTCCATCATTAAAAGGAAGTAAAGTCTTCCGAAAAAGAAACGCGCTTCTTGATTTAGGTCAGGAAGTGTTCGTCCAGACCAGCTGTAGGTTGACGAAAAACCTAGAAAAGTCATCACTAAAATCAGCAGGAAATCCACGGACCTCAGCATTAAACAGGGTCGCCAAGTCGTCAGATTTATCCTAACCATGAGAAGGATTTATCTCGTACAATGGGAGGGCACCATGCAAATTAGCTGGATAAGACTAATGAATCAGATCCCCAGAAAGGATAATCTCCTTAAAAGATCAAAAATCAGCTTTTAAGCCTGATATTACTCAATCCTTGTGATTGACCTTAAAGATTAAGAATTACAAACTCATGAAATTCAATGATATCTAAACTCGAGCCTGAACGAGAAAATATTTTGATCAAAATTACAAACCGATTTGTTTTCTAAAAACCCATTTTCATTGCGTTCATTACTATTGAACGTAAAATCCTAGGAATTCACCTGAAATTCATTAGGTCACCTGAACCAAATCGGGTGTCAACCGTAAGAACGGTGGTTGCATAGCATGGTCAAAGACAGGACCTTGTGCCAGACCAGAAAATTATAAGGGTGAGCTTTACTATTGCTCCTACCAAGGATAGTAATTGCGTCCGATACGTTATAGACCATAATTAAAAGAATGTCAGGGGACATTGCCTTAACAGTTACTTGTTCAACGCTTTCCTTTACAACCGGACGGTAGTTTACCGAAAGGTAATATACGGGACAAGTAAACTGAACGTGTTGCTTTCCTAATACAAGGTTAGCAAGTGGGTGACACAAAACCGCAAGTTTTGAGCTAAAATTTTAAAATCTGAAACCCACCAAACCCACAAAAATAATTTGCAAACACCGGTAAAGGGTTATTCCTGAAAACTTATCTAGGGTAAAAACTAGATTTAATTTTCAAAAGATCAAATGTTTTCATAAAGATCCAATTTCCTTAATGGATCTAAATTTTTATAGTCATGTGGGACTGTAAACCATATCGTTACTACCATTGTTTATACCGCCGTATAGAAGTCACTGATGTACAAAGTGTGAAGAATAAAGAAGTGATTCTAGTATTTCAAGACGATATTGCTTGAGGACAAGCAACGCTCAAGTGTGGGAATATTTGATAATGCTAAAAATGAACATATATTTCATAGCATTATTCCCCAAGAAAGACAAGCTTTTAGTTGCAATTGTTCTATTTACAAGTGATATTCGTTTAAATATTAAAAGGTGAAGACAAAAGACAGATTCGACGAATTGAAGACGCAAACGACCAAAAAGCTCAAAAGTACAAAATACAATCAAAGAGGTTCCAATTATTGATAAGAAACGTCTCGAAATTACAAGAGTACAAGATTCAAAACGCAAAGTACAAGATATTAAATTGTACGCAAGGACGTTCGAAAATCCGGAACCGGGACCAGAGTCAACTCTCAACGCTCGACGCAACGGACTAAAAATTACAAGTTAACTATGTATATAAATATAATATAATATATAATTAATTATATATATTATATATATATATATTATATTTATATAATAAACCGTCGGTAAACAAAGAGCCAAAATGGAGTGAGCTGTAATTACAAACTCCGCGACTCGCGGAGTTTGAAGAGCAAAAAGGGCGCGAGTCGCGGAGACCCCCTGAACTCAATTCCCTATAAAAGCAAACGCAGTTTGATCGCAAAAAATCCATAATTCAATCTCTCTCTATATATGTATACGTAAATATATTTATATTTATATTTTAATTTTAATTTTAATTATAATTCTAATAATAAGGGTATGTTAACGAATGTTGTAAGGGTGTAAGTCGAAATTCTGTCCGTGTAACGCTACGCTATTTTTAATCATTGTAAGTTATGTTCAACCTTTTTAATTTAATGTCTCGTAGCTAAGTTATTATTATGCTTATTTAATCCGAAGTAATCATGATGTTGGGCTAATTACTAAAATTGGGTAATTGGGCCTTGTACCATAATTGGGGTTTGGATAAAAGAACGACACTTGTGAAAATTAGACTATGGGCTATTAATGGGTTTTATATTAACTAAACAATACCTTGTTAATTTAATATACAAACTTATAATTCGACGTATTTATATATAACTACATACGCTTGACTGGGTACGGTGGGCGGGATATCTATAAATACCAATAATTATTCATTTTACCGGACACGGAACTGGATTAATAGTTAAATAGACTTGTTGAAACATGGGTGAATTACATTCAAGGGTAATTGGTGTAATTGTTAACAAAGTAGTAAAACCTTGGTTTACACGCAGTCGATAACCTGGTGTATTCATTAAACAAAGTATTAAAACCTTGTTACAATTCGAATCCCCAATTAGTTGGAATATTTGACTTCGGGAATAAGAATAATTTGACGAAGGCTTTCGCTCTTTATATTTATGACTGATGGACTATTATGGACAAATCCGTATGGACATATTAAATAATCCAGGACAAAGAACAATTAACCCATGGGCATAAAACTAAAATCAACACGTCAAACATCATGATTACGGAAGTTTAAATAAGCATAATTCTTTTATTTCATATTTAATTTCCTTTATTTTATATTTAATTGCACTTCTAATTATCACATTTTTATTGATATTGTATTTAATTGCACTTTTAATTATCGTACTTTTTAATTATCGCAAGTTTATTTTATCGCACTTTTATTATTCGCAATTTCATTATCGTTATTTACTTTACGCTTTAAATTAAGTCTTTTATTTATATTTTACATTTGGTTTTAACTACGACTAAAGTTTTAAAATCGACAAACCGGTCATTAAACGGTAAAAACCCCCTTTATAATAATAATATTACTTATATATATATATTTGTATTTTTATAAAAGTAACTAATATAGCGTTAAGCTTTGTTTAAAGATTTTCCCTGTGGAACGAACCGGAATTACCAAAAGCTACACTACTGTACGATTAGGTACACTGCCTATAAGTGTTGTAGCAAGGTTTAAGTATATCCATTCAATAAATAAATAAATATCTTGTGTAAAATTGTATCGTATTTAATAGTATTTCCTGCTAAAATTTTATAGTATTTTATACCCCTTAGCTCTAACTATCAATAGGATACCGAATGTCAACTGTAGCAGTTGACAATACCGAGTCTAAGTTTAAAACTTAGAAATATGACAGAATCCTTTCTCAAACCACACCAATTAGCTTCGTATAATCAAACCAAATGTGATAGAATCACAATCACACCACAATCTGCAACACTTAAGATGAATTTAAGTAATGAAGCAGACTCGGTATGACAGTTACGATACCGAGTGTTGATCAAATCTTCAAAAATTGATGAATTGAAGAAATTGAACCGTCAGAAATATGATTTAACACCTCACGAACACAACTGAATCCTTAAATCTTCACAAAAATCCAGAATCAAGCTTGAATTAAGCAATACCGAGAGTTTTAGCCATAAACTCTAAAAATCAACTTGATTCTCCATAGTTGAAGTTAAAAAACTGTAATGATGATCGAAACTCTTTCTAAAAGACCTAATGCACCTTCGCTAAACTTATCACAAGAATCTGAACGTCAGATTATCAAATTCGATAATACCAAATGTGATTCAAAATACCGAGAGTATTCAGATTCTGTATTCTACAATCTCTGGATCGATATAGTGATGTAGAATCACTTCATGGAAGCTCTGATACCAAATGATAGGTTAAATCATGTTGAGATTGAGAGAAATGATAAGATAAAGAGAGATTCAGTATATAAGAATGAGACTCGGTATTAGAGAGAATCGGTAAAATTACATTTCACAGCTTCTAGAACTCGGTTACAATGCAATGGCTATCTAATTAGGACTACTTAGGTTCCTTATATAGCCCTCTTCTAAGGAACCTTCATTTAAGCTTATTTCACATTAACACTATACAACTTCGGGGTCCTAACACATCTTAATAGTAATTTGAAGGCACAAAAACTAATAAGAAAAGGTTGCTATGCTGTTCTAGCACACGTCGAGAAAGTACAAACTGAAGAAAAGAGCATCAATGATGTTCCCGTCGCAAAAGAATTTCCCGATGTATTTTCGAAAGAATTACCGGGACTACCTCCACATCGATCTCTTGAATTTCAAATAGATCTTGTACCAGGAGCTGCACCAATAGCTCATGCTCCTTACAGACTCGCACCCAGCAAGATGAAAGAACTGCAAAGCCAACTGCAAGAACTATTAGAACGTGTTTTCATTCGACCAAGCACATCACCATGGGGAGCTCCTATTTTGTTTGTCAAGAAGAAGGATGGTACATTTAGGTTGTGTATTGGTTACAGAGAGTTGAATAAACTTACCATAAAAAACCGTTATTCACTGTCGAGAATTGACGACTTATTTGATCAACTACAAGGCTCGTCGGTTTATTCGAAAATCGATTTACGTTCTGGATATCATCAAATGCGAGTAAAGGAGGATGATATTCCAAAAACTACTTTTAGGACGCGTTATGGTCATTACGAGTTTATGGTTATGCCGTTTGGATTGACTAACGCACCAGCTATTTTCATGGACCTTATGAACCGAGTGTGTGGGCCATATCTTGACAAGTTTGTCATTGTTTTCATCGATGACATACTTATTTACTCAAAGAATGATCAAGAGCACGAAGAACATTTGAGAAAAGTGCTAGAAGTATTGAGGAAAGAAAAACTGTACGCTAAGTTTTCAAAGTGTGCATTTTGGTTGGAAAAAGTTCAATTCCTCGGTCAAAAAGTGAACAAAGAAGGTATCCAGATAGACCCGACAAAGATCGAAACCGTTGAAAAGTGGGAAACCCCAAAAACTCTGAAGCATATATGTCAATTTTTAGGATTGGCTGGTTACTACAGAAGATTCATCCAAGATTTCTCCAAAATAGCAAAACCCTTGACTGCATTAACGCATAAAGGGAAGAAATTTGAATGGAAGGATGAACAAGAGAAGGCGTTTCAGTTATTGAAGAAAAAGCTAACTACGGCACCTATATTGTCATTTCCTGAAGGGAATGATGATTTTGTGATTTATTGTGACGCATCAAAGCAAGGTCTCGATTGCGTATTAATGCAACGAACGAAGGTGATTGCTTATGCGTCTAGACAATTGAAGATTCACGAGCAAAATTATACGACTCACGATTTGGAATTGGGTGCTGTTGTTTTTGCATTAAAGACTTGGAGGCATTATTTATATGGGGTCAAAAGTATTATATATACCGACCACAAAAGTCTCCAACATATATTTAATCTGAAGCAACTGAATATGAGACAATGCAGGTGGATTGAACTGTTGAATGATTATGATTTTGAGATTCGATACCACTCGGGGAAGGCGAATGTGGTAGCTGACGCTTTGAGTAGAAAGGACAGAGAACCTATACGGGTAAAAGCTATGAATATAATTATTCGTACTAACGTTACTACTCAAATAATGGAGGCACAACAGGGGGTTGTAAAAGAAGGAAAGTTGAAGAATGAGATACCCAAAGGATCAGAGAAACATCTTAATATTCGGGAAGACAGAACCCGATATAGGGCTGATAGAATTTGAGTACCAAGGTTTGGAGATGTGAGAGAAATGGTACTTAAGGAAGCACATAAAACCAGATATTCAATACATCCCGGAGCGGGGAAGATGTATAAAGATCTCAAGAAACACTTTTGGTGGCCGGGTATGAAAGTCGATATTGCTAAATATGTAGGAGAATGTTTGACGTGTTTTAAGGTTAAAGCTGAACATCAGAAACCATCAGGTCTACAACAACAACCTGAAATCCCGGAATGGAAATGGGAAAACATTACCATGGATTTCATTACTAAATTGCCAAGGACTGCAAATGGTTATGATACTATTTGGGTAATAGTTGATCATCTCACCAAGTCAGCACACTTCCTGGCAATGAGAGGAGATGACAAAATGGAGAAGTTGGCGCGATTGTATTTGAAGGAGGTTGTCTCCAGACATGGAATACCCGTCTCTATTATCTCTGATAGGGATGGTAGATTTGTTTCAAGGTTCTGGCAGACATTGCAACAAGCATTGGAGACTCGTCTAGACATGAGTACTGCCTATCATCCACAAACTGATGGGCAGAGCGAAAGGATGATACAAATGCTTGAAGACATGCTACGAGCATGTGTTATTGATTTCGGAAACAGTTGGGATCGACACCTACCGTTAGCAGAATTTCCTACAACAACAGTTATCATTCTAGTATTGAGATGGCACCGATTGAGGCATTTTATGGTAGAAAGTGCAGGTCTCCAATTTGTTGGAATGAAGTGGGGGATAGACAGATTACGGGTCCGGAGATAATACAAGAAACTACCGAGAAAATCATCCAAATTCAACAACGATTGAAAACCGCCCAGAGTCGACAAAAGAGCTACGCGGACAGTAAAAGAAAAGATATAGAGTTTGAAATTGGAGAAATGGTCATGCTTAAGGTTTCACCTTGGAAAGGCGTTGTTCGATTTGGTAAATGGGGGAAACTAAATCCAAGGTACATTGGACCATTCAAGATTATAGATCGTGTCGGACCAGTAGCTTACAACTGGAGCTACCTCAACAACTCGCGGCTGTACATAACACTTTACACGTCTCGAATTTGAAGAAATGTTTTGCTAAAGAAGATCTCACTATTCCGTTGGAAGAAATCCAAATCAATGAAAAACTTCAATTCATTGAAGAACCCGTCGAAATAATGGATCATGAGGTTAAGAGACTTAAGCAAAACAAGATACCAATTGTTAAGGTTCGATGGAATGCTCGTAGAGGACCCGAGTTCACCTGTGAGTGTGAAGATCAGATGAAGAAGAAATACCCGCATCTATTTCCAGAAGATTCGTCAACACCTTCAACAGCTTAAAATTTCGGGACAAAATTTATTTAACGGGTAGGTACTGTAGTGACCTAAACTTTTCCATGTTTATATATATTAATTGAGATTGATATTTACATGACTAAATGTTTCCAACATGTTAAGCAATCAAACTTGTTAAGACTTGATTAAATGAAATAAGTTTCATATAGACAATTGATCACCCAAGTTGACCGGCGATTCACGAACGTTACGAATTTGTAAAAACTACATGTTGTGGTATATATAGACATATATATATGGTTGACATGAGATTATGATGAGTAAGTATCTCACTAAGTATATTAACAATGTGTGATATACATAAGAAATGATATTACTAAGTTAAGAAACTCGAAATGATATATATAACGATTATCGTTATGATAACGTCTACTAAATATATATGTATCATATTAAGATATTGATACACTATATTTAACATGATAAAATGATATTTAAATATATCATTAAGTGTGTTAACAATGAACTACATATGTAAAAACAAGACTACTAACTCAAGAATTACGAAACGAGACTTATATGTAACGATTATCGTTGTAACGATATTTTAATGTATATATCATATTAAGAGATATTCATACATCATAATATCATGATAATATAATAATTTAACATCTCATTTGATATAATAAACATTGGGTTAACAACATTAATTGAGATCGTTAACTTAAAGGTTTCAAAACAACACTTACATGTAACGACTAACGAAGACTTAACGACTCCATTAGAATGTATATACATGTTGTGTTTTGATATGTATTCTTACACTTTTGAAAGACTTCAAGACACATATCTAAGTACTTCTATTTAACAAAAATGCTTACAATTACATCCTCGTTCAGTTTCATCAACAATTCTACTCGTATGCACCCGTATTCGTACTCGTACAATACACAACTTTTAGATGTATGTACTATTAGTATATACACTCCAATGATCAGCTCTTAGCAGCCCATGTGAGTCACCTAACATATGTGGGAACCATCATTTGGCAACTAGCATGAAATATCTCATAAAATTACAAAAATATTAGTAATCATTCATGACTTATTTACATGAAAACAAAATTACATATCCTTTATATCTAATCCATATACCAATGACTAAAAACACCTACAAACACTTTCATTCTTCAATTTTCTTCGTCTAATTGATCTCTCTCAAGTTCTATCTTCAAGTTCTAAGTGTTCTTCATAAATTCCATAAGTATAATTTCATAAAAATCAAGAATACTTCCAAGTTTGCAAGTCTACTTCCAAGCTTTCTAATCCATTCCATGTAATCATATAAGATCAAGGAACCTTTGTTATTTACAGTAGGTTATCTTTCTAATTCAAGGTAATATTCATATTCAAACTTTGATTCAATTTCTACAACTATAACAATCTTATTTCGAGTGAAAATCTTACTTGAACTGTTTTCGTGTCATGATTCTGCTTCAAGAACTTTAAAGCCATCCAAGGATCCTTTGAAGCTAGATCCATTTTTCTCATTTCCAGTAGTTTTATCCAGAAAATTTAAGGTAGTAATGATGTTCATAACATCATTCGATTCATACATATAAAGCTATCTTATTCGAAGGTTTAAACTTGTAATCACTAGAACATAGTTTAGTTAATTCTAAACTTGTTCGCAAACAAAAGTTAATCCTTCTAACTTGACTTTTAAAATCAACTAAACACATGTTCTATATCTATATGATATGCTAACTTAATGATTTAAAACCTGGAAACACGATGAACACCATAAAATTGGATATACGCCGTCGTAGTGAAACCGGGGGCTGTTTTGGTTTGGATAATTAAAAACTATGATAAACTTTGATTTAAAAGTTGTTCTTCTGGGAAAATGATTTTTCATATGAACATGAAACTATATCCAAAAATCTTGGTTAAACTCAAAGTGAAAGTATGTTTTTCAAAATGGTCATCAAGATGTCGTTCTTTCGACGGAAATGACTACCTCTTTAGTAATTGACATGTAACTTAAATTTCCAACTATAAACTTATACTTTTTCTGTTTGGATTCTTAAATTAGAGTTCAATAAGAAACCATATCAATTTGATTCACTCAAAACGGATTTAAAATGAAGAAGTTATGGGTAAAACAAGATTGGATATTTTTGATCTTTTTAGCTACGAGAAATGTTTAACAAATCTATACAAATCATATCCTAGCTAACTTATATTGTATTATACATGTATTCTAATATATTATGTAATCTTGGGATACCATAGACACGTATGCAAATGTTTTGACATATCATATCGACCCATGTATATATATTATTTGGAACAGCCATAGACACTCTATATGCAGTAATGTTGGAGTTAGCTATACAGGGTTGAGGTTGATTCCAAAAATATATATACTTTGAGTTATGATTTAGCCTGAGACGTGTATACACTGGGTCGTGGATTGATTCAAGATAATATATATCGATTTATTTCTGTACATCTAACTGTGGACAACTAGTTGTAGGTTACTAACGAGGACAGCTGACTTAATACACTCAAATCTTTAAAACATAATAAAAATGGTTGTAATTATATTTTGATCATACTTTGATATATATGTACATATTTGTATAGGTTCGTGAATTGATCCGTGGCCAAGTCTTATTTCCGAGGAAGGAAATATCTGTGAAAGTGAGTTATAGTCCCACTTTTAAAATCTTATATTTTTGGGATGAGAATACATGTAGGTTTTATAAATGATTTACAAAATAGACACAAGTACGTGAAACTGCATTCTATGGTTGAATTATTGAAATCGAATATGCCCCATTTTATTAAGTCTGGTAATCTAAGAATTAGGGAACATACACCCTAATTGACGCTAATCCTAAAGATAGATCTATTGGGCCTAACAAACTCCATCTAAAGTACCAGATGCTTTAGTACTTCGAAATTTATATCATATCCGAAGGGTGTCCCGGAATGATGGGGATATTCTTATATATGCATCTTGTTAATGTCGGTTACCAGGTGTTCACCATATGAATAATTTTTATCTCTATGTATGGGATGTGTATTGAAATATGAAATCTTGTGTCTATTGTTACGATTTGATATATATAGGTTAAACCTATAACTCACCAACATTTTTGTTGACGTTTAAAGCATGTTTATTCTCAGGTGAATACTAATAGCTTTCGCTATTGCATACTAAAATAAGGACAATATTTGGAGTCCATGTTTGTATGATATTGTGTAAAAACTGCATTCAAGAAACTTATGTCGATGTAATATATTTCTATTGTAAACCATTATGTAATGGTCATGTGTAAACAGTATATTTTAGATTATCATTATTTGATAATCTACGTAATGCTTTTAAAACCTTTATTGATAAAATAAAGGTTATGGTTGTTTTAAAAATGAATGCAGTCTTTGAAAAACGTCTCATATAGAGGTCAAAATCTCGCAATGAAATCAATTAATATGGAACGTTTATAATCAATATGAATGGGACATTTCAAGTTTTACCACCAGTAGACGACTTAGGAATATTTAAATTCACATTTGAGTTACCAACCACTTTCTCGATTACGAAACAAAGGAAACAAATATATACACATCAGACTGAAATTTAAAAAGCCCCAATATTTATGAAAAGTAATCAAACCCTAATTTTATATTACCTTTCATTGGGATGGAATGAATTGAGAGGTGGTGTCGTCACCTTTCACATCGTCGTCGTTAACTCAGAATGCGGGTACAGGAAACTGAATTAGAACACTATGATAATTTAATGCATCGACCTTGCAAAAGTAGTTAAATAGTCAGATAATGGAAATAATCCCTAATTCATAATCAAAATTTAGCATATCATAATCAAAAAGCAATCCTCAAATCACGAATCAAAACAGAAACTCACAGAATGATGGGATGTAAAAACCCTAAAACTGAATAAGAAGAATGTTTAAAACGGTGGAGATAGAGAAAGATGAACATGAAGTAAATATAGATCGGTATTTAGATTTCGAATTCAAAACACTTGGATCAATTTAAATATTCTTAGAATTGGCAGAATTGAAAATCTTTGAATGCAGCTGAATGCGTATCTGTGTTCTAGGGTTTATTTTGATGTGGAGAAAAATAAGCGTATGCGATAAAAAGTTTTTTTTTTTTACTTATCTTATTGATATTAATTAATGATTAATTGATTAATGTATTTTTTTAAAAACAGTAAATTTTTTTATGACATCAGCAAGAGTAGCTCAAAAATTTTCTTTTTATTAAAGAATTATTTTTATGCTTGAAAATTGTCTATTTATTACATCATCATTTTTGCATTTTAATAGAAACTATAGATAGATTGGATTGTATTGACACGTAGAACCCGTGTTGTGTTACTCTTGACTATGAAGCTAAATGTTAATTACTCAAATAACATTGTACTTCTTTAGCGAAAAAACTAACATCGTATTTAAAATGATTTGTATTTCGACAGAATGTCAATTACTAAAATAAGTTCATTAACAAGATGACGATGATCATTTATCACTGTTCAGGTTTCTTAATAATACACTTCAAGCAACAATGTCTTAGCTGGAACCCACTTTATTGGAGTTGAGGTCATAAGTAACTAAAATTCACCTATCAGTGTTACTCTGCTCCTTATATTAACTAAACCCGAAACATTAACCCCAATAATTCCTTGTTTCTTATTTTTAAAACATGAATCTTCCATGCAATAGCTGGTTTATGAGCTTTTAGCACAGAAATGAGTTGAGATTTTTCATTTTCTGTAAGAGAAGACGATATTATTACAGGTAATTCAGATTCACCATGTAAATAAGCGTATTCCAAATGGTTTGGAAGTGGCTTTAACTCTAATGTCGGTGGTTCTTCTATCGATGATTTATATCGATATTTGTCTTCCTCTTTTAGCATTTGAAGTTCTTCTATTGTTAGTTCATATTCATTAGCCATGAGTGTAGCTAACATTTCAGCTTCATCAATTGGTTCAGTTCCTTCTCCTAAAGAACATTCTCCTGTTCCTTGTAATTCTGGAAATTCTTGTAACAATTCTGCATGTGAATCTATAGTTTGAACATAATAACATGTATCATCTGCAGATTGCGGTTGTTGCATGGCTCTATCAACAGAAAAGGTAACACTCTCGTCCTCTATACTTAGGGTCAGTTTCTTACCGAACACGTATATTATTGCTTTAGCCGTGTTCAAGAATGGTCTTTCTAATATGAGAGGAACTCGAGAATCTTCTTTCATGTCCAGAATAACAAAATCTACTGGAAATACTAAAGTACCAACTTTAACTAGCATGTTCTCCATTATCCCTCTAGGATATTTTACTGATCGATCAGCTAGTTGTATGCTTATTCGTGTTGGTTTTAATTCTCCGAGGTCTAGTTTAGTGTATAATGAATATGGCATTAAATTTATACTAGAACCTAAATCTGCCAATGCTTCTATTGAACTAAGACTACCCAGAAAACATGGAATTGTGAAACTTCCTGGATCTAATAATTTTTCTGGTATCTTATTCAACAACACTGCAGAACAATTAGCATTCATAGTAACAGCCGAAAGTTCTTCTATTTTCTTTCTATTTGTGATTAGATCTTTCAAGAATTTAGCATACCTTGGCATTCCTGAAATCACATCAATGAAAGGAAGATTGACATTTATTTGTTTAAACATATCCAAGAATTTGGATTGCTCAGCTTCAAGTCTTTCTTTTCTCATTTTACTCGGGTAAGGAAGCGGTGGTTGGTATGGTTTAACATAAGGTTTTGCCTTAACTGTGTTATCTTCATTAACCTTTTCAACTACCGGTTCTATTTCCTTATCTTGCTTAGGCTGTGGTTCTTGTGGAGTAGGGATAGAATCCTCAGAATTTACAGGAATTTCAGGTGGTTTAAGTGTAATACCACTTCTTGTGGTAATGGCTTTAGCTGTTTCATTCTGGGGGTTAGCATTTGTATCGCTAGGTAGACTTCTCAGTTTTCTTTCACCTATCAACCTTGCTAGGTTGCTCACTTCTTGTTCCAGATTTTGGATAGAAGCTTGTTGATTTCTAAATGCTTGAGCATTTTGGTCATTCGTTTGTTTCTGAGATGTGAAAAATTGCGTTTGAGATTCAACTAGCTTCGACATCATATCTTCTAAATTTGGCTTTTTATCATCGGTTTGTGGTGGTTTAATTAGAAAAATAGGTCTTTGCTGGTTGTAAGTATTATTAGATACTTGTTGATTGCTAGGACCTTGTTGGTTGTTGTATGGAACATTTCGGTTATAATTCTGATTTTGATTGTAGTTTGGTCTTGGCGGTTGATAATTATTTCCAGGCCTTTGGTTTATATATGAAACATTCTCTCTTTGTTCCATTGTTTGTTCAATACTGAGACAATCTTTCATCAAATGTGGTCCTCCACACTGCTCACAACTAATTCGTATTGAGTGAATATCTTTAGTCATCTTTTCCATTCGTCTCTCAAAAGCATCTATCTTTGCAGAAATGGAATCAAAGTCATGGCTAGAATCGGCTCTAGCCGCTTTAAATGATCTAACGATATCTTTTTCTTGATGCCACTCATGTGAGTGGGAAGCAGTGTTATCAATAATTTTGTAAGCTTCAGTTGCGGTTTTCTTCATAATGGAACCACCAGCTGCTATGTCGATATCTTTTCGTGTAGTAATATCGCATCCTTGATAGAATATTTGTACTATTTGATAAGTTTCTAAACCATGTTGAGGACATCCTCTCAACAACTTTCCAAATCTTGTCCATGCCTCATATAGAGTTTCATTTGGCTTTTGCGTAAATGTAACAATTTCTCCTTGAAGTCTCACGGATTTAGATGCCAGAAAGAATTGTTTAAGAAAATTTTTAACTAAGACATCCCATGTATCAATCGCTCCTTCAGGTAACGATTCTAACCAATCTTTGGCTTCTCCCTTTAAAGTCCAGAGAAATAACATGAGATATATCTGTTCATCCTCCACTTCTCGGATTTTAAATAGAGTACAGATCCTATTAAAGGTTCGAACATGTTTGTTTGGATCTTCCTTCGGCGCACCACTAAATTGAAATATCCCGTTCATATTGATTATAAACGTTCCATATTAATTGATTTCGTCGCGAGGTTTTGACCTCTATATGAGACGTTTTTCAAAGACTGCATTCATTTTTAAAACAACCATAACCTTTATTTTATCGATAAAGGATTAAAAAGCATTACGTAGATTATCAAATAATGATAATCTAAAATATACCGTTTACACACGACCATTATATAATGGTTTACAATAAGAATATATTACATCAAAAATAAGTTTCTTGAATGCAGTTTTTACATAATATCATACAAGCATGGACTCCAAATCTTGTCCTTATTTTAGTATGCAACAGCGGAAGCTCTTAATAATCACCTGAGAATAAACATGCTTAAAACGTCAAAAAAAATGTTGTTGAGTTATAGGTTTAACCTATATATTATCAAATCATAATAATAGACCACAAGATTTCATATTTCAATATACATCCCATACATAGAGATAAAATTCATTCATATGGTGAACACCTGGTAACCGACATTAACAAGATGCATATAAGAATATCCCCTATCATTCCGGGAAATCCTTCTGACATGATAAAAACAACATCGAAGTACTAAAGCATCTGGTACTTTGGATGGGGTTCGTTAGGCCTAATAGATCTATCTTTAGGATTCGCGTCAATTAGTAAATCGGTTTACTAATTTTTAGGTTACCAAGCAAAAGGGGCATATTCGGCTTCGATCATTCACCCATATAATGTAGTTTCAAATACTTGTGTCTATTTCGTAAAACATTTATAAAACTGCATGTATTCTCATCCCAAAATATTAGATTTTAAAAGTGGGACTATAACTCACTTTCACAGATTTTTACTTCGTCGGGAAGTAAGACTTGGCCACTGGTCGATTCACGAACCTATAACAAATATGTACATATATATCAAGGTATGTTCAAAATATATTTACAACATTTTTAATACATTTTAAAGTTTTAAGTTTATTAAGTCAGTTGTCCTCGTTAGTAACCTACAACTAGTTGTCCACAATTAAATGTACAGAAATAAATGGATATATATTATCTTGAATCAATCCACGACCCAGTGTATACACGTCTCAGGCTAGATCACAACTCAAAGTATATATATTTTTGGAATCAACCTCAACCCTATATAGCTAACTCCAACATTACTGCATCTAGAGTGTCTATGGTTGTTCCAAATAATATATATACATGGGTCGATATGATATGTCAAAACATTTGCATACGTGTCTATGGTATCCCAAGATTACATAATATATTAGAATACAAGTATAATACAATATAAGTTAGCTAAGATATGATTTGTATAGAATTGTTACAATATTTCCCGTAGCTACAACAATCAAAAATATCCAATCTTGTTTTACCCATAACTTCTTCGTTTTAAATCCGTTTTGAGTGAATCAAATTGCTATAGTTTCATATTGAACTCTATTTTATGAATCTAAATAGAAAAATTAAAGGTTTATAGTCAGAAATATAAGTTACAAGTCGTTTTTGTAAGAGGTAGTCATTTCAGTCGAAAGAACGACGTCTTGATGACCATTTTGAAAAACATACTTCCACTATGAGTTTAACCATGATTTTTGGATATAGTTTCATGTTCATAAGAAAAATCATTTTTCCAAAAGAACAACTTTTAAATCAAAGTTTATCATAGTTTTTAATTAACTAACCCAAAACAGCCCGCGGTGTTACTACGACGGCGTATATCTGGTTTTACGGTGTTTTTCGTGTTTTTCGGTTTTAAATCATTAAGTTAGCATATCATATAGATATAGAACATGTGTTTAGTTGATTTTAAAAGTTAATTTAGAAGGATTAACTTTTGTTTGCGAACAAGTTTAGAATTAACTAACTATGTTCTAGTGATAACATGTTCAAATCTTCGAATAAGATAGTTTTATATATATGAATCGAATGATGTTATGAACATCATAACTACCTTAAGTTTAGTAGGTAAACCTACTGGAAGTGACAAGAAATGATCTAGCTTCAAAGGATCTTGGATGGCTTGAAAGTTCTTGAAGTAGAATCATGACACGAAAACAAGTTCAAGTAAGATTATCACTCTAATTAAGATAGTTATAGTTATAGGAACTGAATCAAAATTTATATATGAGTATTACCTTGATTTAGAATGATATCTTACTGTAAACAACAAGGATTTCTTGAGATTAGATGATCACTTTACAAGATTGGAAGTGAGCTAGTAAACTTGGAAGTATTCTTGATTTTATGAAACTAGAACTTGTAGAATTTATGAAGAACACTTAGAACTTGAAGATGGAACTTGAGAGAGATCAATTAGATGAAGAAAATTTAAGAATAAAAGTGTTTTTAGGTGTTTTTGGTCGTTGGTATATAGATTAGATATAAAGGATATGTAATTTTGTTTTCATGTAAATAAGTCATGAATGATTACTAATATTTTTGTAATTTTATAAGATATTTCATGCTAGTTGCCAAATGATGGTTCTCACATGTGTTAGGTGACTCACATGGGCTGCTAAGAGCTGATCATTGGAGTGTATATACCAATAGTACATACATTTAGAAGCTGTGTATTGTACGAGTACGAATACGGGTGCATACGAGTAGAATTGTTGATGAAACTGAACGAGGATGTAATTGTAAGCATTTTTGTTAAGTAGAAGTATTTTGATAAGTGTATTGAAGTCTTTCAAAAGTGTATGAATACATATTAAAACACTACATGTATATACATTTTAACTGAGTCGTTAAGTCATCGTTAGTCGTTACATGTAAATGTTGATTTGAAACCTTTAAGTTAACGATCTTGTTAAATGTTGTTAACTCAATGTTTATTATATCTAATGAGATGTTAAATTATTATATTATCATGATATTACGATATATTAATATATCTTAATATGATATATATACATTTAAATGTCGTTACAACGATAATCGTTACATATATGTCTCGTTTCGAAATCCTTAAGTTAGTAGTCTTGTTTTTACATATGTAGTTCATTGTTAATATACATAATGACATGTTTACTTATCATTTATCATGATTAAACATAGTGTAACAATATCTTAATATGATTCATATGTAATTAGTAAGACGTTGTTATAACGATAATCGTTATATATATCGTTTCGAGTTTCTTAATTCAATAAACACAATTTTATATATATAACTCATTGTTAAAATACCTAATGAGATACTTACTTATCATAATATCATGTTAACTATATATATAATCATATATATGTCATCATATAGTTTTTATAGGTTTTAACGTTCGTGAATCACCGGTCAACTTGGGTGGTCAATTGTCTATATGAAACCTATTTCAATTAATCAAGTCTTAACAAGTTTGATTGCTTAACATATTGAAAACACTTAATCATGTAAATATCAATTTCATTTAATATATATAAACATAGAAAAGTTCGGGTCACTACAGTACCTACCCGTTAAATAAATTTCGTCCCGAAATTTTAAGCAGTTGGAGGTGTTGATGTATCTTCTGGAAATAAGTACGGGTATTTCTTCTTCATCTGATCTTCTCGTTCCCAGGTGAACTCGGGTCCTCTACGAGCATTCTATCGAACCTTAACAATTGGTATCTTGTTTTGTTTAAGTCTTTTAACCTCACGATCCATTATTTCGACGGGTTCTTCGATGAATTGAAGTTTTTCGTTGATTTGGATTTCGTTTAACGGAATAGTGAGATCTTCTTTAGCAAAACATTTCTTCAAATTCGAGACGTGGAAAGTGTTATGTACAGCCGCGAGTTGTTGAGGTAACTCAAGTCGGTAAGCTACTGGTCCGACACGATCAATAATCTTGAATGGTCCAATATACCTTGGATTTAATTTCCCTCGTTTACCAAATCGAACAACGCCTTTCCAAGGTGCAACCTTAAGCATGACCATCTCTCCAATTTCAAATTCTATATCTTTTCTTTTAATGTCGGCGTAGCTCTTTTGTTGACTTTGGGCGGTTTTCAACCGTTGTTGAATTTGGATGATCTTCTAGGCAGTTTCTTGTATTATCTCTGGACCTGTAATCTATCTATCCCCCACTTCACTCCAACAAATCAGAGACCTGCACTTTCTACCATAAAGTGCTTCAAACGGCGCCATCTCAATGCTTGAATGGTAGCTGTTGTTGTAGGAAAATTCTGCTAACGGTAGATGTCGATCCCAACTGTTTCCGAAATCAATAACACATGCTCGTAGCATGTATTCAAGCGTTTGTATCGTCCTTTCGCTCTGCCCATCAGTTTGTGGATGATAGGCAGTACTCATGTCTAGACGAGTTCCTAATGCTTGCTGTAATGTCTGCCAGAATCTTGAAATAAATCTGCCATCCCTATCAGAGATAATAGAGATTGGTATTCCATGTCTGGAGACGACTTTCTTCAAATACAGTCGTGCTAACTTCTCCATCTTGTCATCTTCTCTTATTGGCAGGAAGTATGCTGATTTGGTGAGACGATCAACTATTACCCAAATAGTATCAAAACCACTTGCAGTCGTTGGCAATTTAGTGATGAAATCCATGGTAATGTTTTCCCCTTTCAATTCCGGGATTTCGGGTTGTTGAAGTAGACCTGATGGTTTCTGATGCTCAGCTTTGACCTTAGAACACGTCAAACATTCTCCTACGTATTTAGTAACATCGGCTTTCATACTCGGCCATCAAAAATGTTTCTTGAGATCCTTGTACATCTTCCCCGTTCCAGGATGTATTGAGTATCTGGTTTTATGAGCTTCTTTAAGTACCATTTCTCTCATATCTCCAAATTTTGGTACCCAAATCCTTTCAGCCCTATTCCGGGTTCCATCTTCCCAAATATTAAGATGCTTCTCCGATCCTTTGGGTATTTCATCTTTTAAGTTTTCCTCTTTTAAAACTCCTTGTTGTGCCTCCTTTATTTGAGTAGTAAGATTAGTATGAATCATTATATTCATAGATTTTACACGAATGGGTTCTCTGTCCTTTCTGCTCAAGGCATCGGCTACCACATTTGCCTTCCCTGGGTGGTAACGAATCTCAAAGTCGTAATCATTCAACAATTCAATCCACCTGCGCTGCCTCATGTTCAGTTGTTTCTGATTAAATATGTGTTGAAGACTTTTGTGGTCGGTATATATAATACTTTTGACCCCATATAAGTAGTGCCTCCAAGTCTTTAATGCAAAAATAACCGCGCCTAATTCCAAATCATGCGTCGTATAATTCTGTTATTGAATCTTCAATTGTCTAGACACATAAGCAATTACTTTCGTTCGTTGCATTAATACACAACCGAGACCTTGCTTTAAGGCGTCACAATATATCACAAAATCATCATTCCCTTCAGGTAATGACAATATAGGTGTCGTGGTTAACTTTTTCTTTAACAATTGAAACGCTTTCTCTTGTTCATCTTTCCATTCAAATTTCTTCCCTTTATGCGTTAATGCAGTCAAGGGTTTTGCTATTCTGAAAAAGTCTTGGATGAACCTTCTGTAGTAACCAGCTAGTCCTAAAAACTGGCGTATGTGTTCCAGAGTTTTCGGGATTTCCCACTTTTCAACGGTTTCAATCTTTGTTGGATCCACCTGAATACCTTCTTTGTTCACTATGTGACCGAGGAATTGAACTTCTTCCAACCAAAATGCACACTTTGAAAACTTAGCGTATAGTTTTTCTTTTCTCAGTAACTCTAGCACTTTTCTCAAATGTTCTTCGTGCTCTTGATCATTCTTCGAGTAAATAAGTATGTCTTCGATGAAAACAATGACAAACTTGTCAGGATATGGCCCACACACTCGGTTCATGAGGTCCATGAACACAGCTGGTGCGTTAGTCAATCCAAACGGCATAACCATAAACTCGTAATGACCGTAACGCGTCCTAAAAGTAGTCTTTGGAATATCATCCTCCTTCACCCGCATTTGATGATATCTAGAACGTAAATCGATCTTCGAATAAACAGACGAGCCTTGTAGTTGATCAAATAAGTCGTCGATTCTCGATAGTGGGTAGCGGTTCTTGATGGTAAGTTTGTTCAACTCTCGGTAGTCGATACACAACCTAAATGTACCATCTTTCTTCTTGACAAACAAAACAGGAGCTCCCCATGGTGATGTGCTTGGTCGAATAAAACCACGCTCTAAAAGTTCCTGTAACTGACTTTGTAATTCTTTTATTTTGCTGGGTGCGAGTCTATATGGAGCACGAGCTATTGGTGCAGCTCTTATTACAAGGTCTATTTGAAATTCAACGGATCGATGTGGGGGTAATCCCGGTAATTCTTTCGAAAATACATCGGGAAATTCTTTTGCGACGGGAACATCACTGATGTTCTTTTCTTCAGGTTTAACTTCCTCGATGTGTGCTAGAATGACGTAACAACCTTTTCTAATTAGTTTTTGCGCCTTAAAACTACTAATAAGATTTAATTTCGCATTGTTCTTTTCTCCGTACACCATTAAAGGTTTTCCTTTTTCACGCATAATGCGAATAGCATTTTTGTAACAAACGACCTCTGCTCTCACCTTTTTCAACCAGTCCATGCCAATTATTACATCAAAACTCCCTAACTCGACTGGTATTAAATCAATTTTAAACGTTTCATCCCCCAGTTTAATTTCTCTCTCCCGACATATATTATCTGCTGAAATTAATTTACCGTTTGCTAATTCGAGTAAAAATTTACTATCCAAAGGCGTCAATGGGCAACTTAATTTAGCACAAAATTCTCTACTCATATAGCTTCTATCCGCACCCGAATCAAATAAAACATAAGCAAATTTATCGTCAATAAGAAACGTACCCGTAACAAGCTCCGGGTCTTCCTGTGCTTCTGCCGCATTAATATTGAAAACTCTTCCACGGTCCTGCCCATTAGTATTCCCCTGATTCGGGTAATTTCTAATAATGTGGCCCGGTTTTTCACATTTATAACAAACAGCGTTGGTATTACTTGCTCCGACACTTTTCATTTCGGCATTACTTGTTCCGACTTTATTTGTTCCTTTAGTTCTGTTAAACTTTGGTCCGTAGACCTCACACTTTGTCGCGCTATGATCATTTCTTTTACACCTGTTGCAAAATGTCGTGCAAAACCCCTGATGATTTTCTTCACACCTATGACATGGCTGTTTTTGGTTTTTGTTGCCGTTGTTGTTATTGATGTTGTTGTTGGGATTGTTATTGTTGTTGAAACGGTTGTTGTAGTTATTGTTGTTGTTGTTGTTGTTGTTGGGATGTTTGTTGTAGTTATTGTTAGAATTGCGGTTATTGTTGCAATTGTTGTTGCGGTTGTTGGGATAGTTGTTGCGATTGTGGTTGTAATTGTTGTTGTTGTTGTACTGGTGACTCATGTCACCGTTTTCCTCCCACAATAATAGACCACAAGATTTCATATTTCAATATACATCCCATACATAGAGATAAAATTCATTCATATGGTGAACACCTGGTAACCGACATTAACAAGATGCATATAAGAATATCCCCTATCATTCCGGGAAATCCTTCGGACATGATAAAAACAACATCGAAGTACTAAAGCATACGGTACTTTGGATGGGGTTCGTTAGACCCAATAGATCTATCTTTCGGATTCGCGTCAATTAGTAGATCGGTTTACTAATTCTTAGGTTACCAAGCAAAAGGGGCATATTCGGCTTCGATCATTCACCCATATAATGTAGTTTCTATTACTTGTGTCTATTTCGTAAAACATTTATAAAACTGCATGTATTCTCATCCCAAAATATTAGATTTTAAAAGTGGGACTATAACTCACTTTCACAGATTTTTACTTCGTCGGGAAGTAAGACTTGGCCACTGGTCGATTCACGAACCTATAAAAAATATGTACATATATATCAAAGTATGTTCAAAATATATTTACAACATTTTTAATACATTTTAAAGTTTTAAGTTTATTAAGTCAGCTGTCCTCGTTAGTAACCTACAACTAGTTGTCCACAATTAGATGTACAGAAATAAATGGATATATATTATCTTGAATCAATCCACGACCCAGGGTATACACGTCTCAGGCTAGATCACAACTCAAAGTATATATATTTTTGGAATCAACCTCGACCCAGTGTTACAATATTTCCCGTAGCTACAACAATCAAAAATATCCAATCTTGTTTTACCCATAACTTCTTCGTTTTAAATCCGTTTTGAGTGAATAAAATTGTTATGGTTTCATACAGAACTCTATTTTATGAATCTAAATAGAAAAAGTAAAGTTTTATAGTCAGAAATATAAGTTACAAGTAATTTTTGTAAGAGGTAGTCATTTCAGTCGAAAGAACGACGTCTTGATGACCATTTTGAAAAACATACTTCCACTTTGAGTTTAACCATGATTTTTGGATATAGTTTCATGTTCATAAAAAAAATTATTTTCCCAGAAGAACAACTTTTAAATCAAAGTTTATCATAGTTTTTAATTAACTAACTCAAAACAGCCCGCGGTGTTACTACGACGACGTATATCCGGTTTTACGGTGTTTTTCGTGGTTTCCGGTTTTAAATCATTAAGTTAGCATATCTTATAGATTTAGAACATGTGTTTAGTTGATTTTAAAAGTCAATTTAGAAGGATTAACTTTTGTTTGCGAACAAGTTTAGAATTAACTAAACTATGTTCTAGTGATAACATGTTCAAATCTTCGAATAAGATAGTTTTATATGTATGAATCGAATGATGTTATGAACATCATTAATACCTCATGTTTAGTAGGTAAACCTACTAGAAGTGACAAGAAATGATCTAACTTCAAAGGATCTTGGATGGCTTGAAAGTTCTTGAAGTAGAATCATGACACGAAAACAAGTTCAAGTAAGATTATCACTCGAATTAAGATAGTTATAGTTATAGGAACTGAATCAAAGTTTGTATATGAGTATTACCTTGATTTAGAATGATATCTTACTGTAAACAACAAGGATTTCTTGAGGTTGAATGATCACTTTACAAGATTGAAAGTGATCTAGTAAACTTGGAAGTATTCTTGATTTTATGAAACTAGAACTTGTAGAATTTATGAAGAACACTTAGAACTTGAAGATGGAACTTGAGAGAGATCAATTAGATGAAGAAAATTGAATAATGAAAATGTTTGTAGGTGTTTTTGGTCGTTGGTATATGGATTAGATATAAAGGATATGTAATTTTATTTTCATGTAAATAAGTCATGAATGATTACTAATATTTTTGTAATTTTATGAGATATTTCATGCTAGTTGCCAAATGATGGTTCCCACATATGTTAGGTGACTCACATAGGCTACTAAGAGCTGATCATTGGAGTGTATATACCAATAGTACATACATTTAGAAGCTGTGTATTGTACGAGTACGAATACGGGTGCATACGAGTAGAATTGTTGATGAAACTGAACGAGGATGTAATTGTAAGCATTTTTGTTAAGTAGAAGTATTTTGATAAGTGTCTTGAAGTCTTTCAAAAGTGTATGAATACATATTAAAACACTACATGTATATACATTTTAACTGAGTCGTTAAGTCATCGTTAGTCGTTACATGTAAATGTTGATTTGAAACCTTTAAGTTAACGATCTTGTTAAATGTTGTTAACTCAATGTTTATTATATCTAATGAGATGTTAAATTATTATATTATCATGATATTATGATATATTAATATATCTGAATATGATATATATACATTTAAATGTCGTTACAACAATAATCGTTACATATATGTCTCGTTTCGAAATCCTTAAGTTAGTAGTCTTGTTTTTACATATGTAGTTCATTGTTAATATACATAATGACATGTTTACTTATCATTTATCATGATTAAACATAGTGTAACAATATCTTAATATGATTCATTTGTAATTAGTAAGACGTTGTTATAACGATAATCGTTATATATATCGTTTCGAGTTTCTTAATTCAATAAACACAATTTTATGTATATAACTCATTGTTAAAATACCTAATGAGATACTTACTTATCATAATATCATGTTGACTATATATATTATCATATATATGTCATCATATAGTTTTTACAAGTTTTAACGTTCGTGAATCACCGGTCAACTTGGGTGGTCAATTGTCTATATGAAACCTATTTCAATTAATCAAGTCTTAACAAGTTTGATTGCTTAACATATTGGAAACACTTAATCATGTAAATATCAATTTCATTTAATATATATAAACATAGAAAAGTTCGGGGCACTACATAAATTGGCATTGATTTGTTACCATGTGTAAGATTTTTCCTTTGACTTCATAATATGGTGCATTAATGTCTGGTTGAGTAATTGCATGACCTTGGCCAGTGCGTTTAGCTCTCATTTGGTCTTCCATAATTAGAGGTTCCAGATTTTCCATGATTGAATTTGTTGAATCTGAATCACTAGAGGATTCTGATTTAATGGTTTCTTCCTCGACAATCTCTGGATGAGTGATTTGTGGTTCAGGAGGAATGATTAGTGGTTCAGGATCTCTGAATTGTCCCTGGATATCCTCCGGATTCTCAATTGTGAGGTCGGGTTCAAAAAATGGATTATCAGAAATTTGAATTAGAGTACTTGGTCGACTAGATGACGATTCTAAAGAAAAATCATCGACAACAATATTGGCTAGATGTCTTGATCGAGTTACAGGTGGTGAACGTATGAAAGGTGGTGAACGTTTTGCTCGGTGCATTCACTGAATATCCTATTAGTTATAAAAGATAAAAATTATATAAGCTATCAAATTAATAGACTTTTCTGATTTTACCCACGTTTCGAATAGTCAATAGATGCAGCAGGTATCCAGGACCCTTTAAATTGGAAGCCCACAACTCGCAACTAACAAATCCAACTATTACTACGAATCAGAAAATTTTGGATGTCTATCAATTTAACCACTTAAAATAATTTTTCGTCTAAGTTTAAAGAAGATAAAGAAAATTCTATGTCCTAAAAATAGAGCATCGAGAAATAAGAAAGAAAAAGAGTGCGTCGCAAAACGTCGAAAAATAAAAGGTCGAAAAATAAAAATAAGAAAGAAAAACGTCGAAACTTAAAAGTCTAAAAACTAAAAATTAAAACTTACGTCTAAAGGTATTAAAGCTTAAAAGAAATTCTATATCCAAAACGGCAATAACTTAAAAAGTACTAAAATCTTAAAACGGCGTCGCAAAATTCTAAAGCACCTAAATCTTAGTCTAAAGAAAAAGCACTTAAGGGATTTTACGGCAAAGCCTAAACATCTAGAAATAAAAATAAACTACGGCAAAAACTAATCTTAACTAACTAATTACGAACGATAAATATACAATTTAAATGATTAAAAAGATATGAAAATATAAAAATAAAACTTAAAGTTATAAAAATACAATTTTTATGAAAATATTATTTTTATATTATTTATTTTATAAAAGTATTAATTTATATATTTAATAATAATAATTAAACTTAATATTACAAATTATAACTAAAAATAAACACTAATTATTATTTAATTAAACCATAATAATAATAATTTTTATAAAATCTAACCCTAAACTTAATTATAATTAATATTAATTACTAACCCTAATTCGATCAGACTAAGGTTTCAGGTCTGTCAAGTCACTCCATGTGATCGCATGGAGTGTTAGTTATATTGTCATGCGGTCACATGACCTGCAGATCCAGTTCAAATGTTTGGGCTGCTACAGTGTCGGCCCGATTACTTTTATAATTTTTTTTATGATTTTTAATATATAAAAATAATATATAAGTAATATTTATAATTATATTTAAAAAAAATACTTTTATACTTTTTATAAAATATATTTTCTTTTTACTTAAACACTTAAATAATTATATATACAATATTTTTTTATGTTTTTAATATTTAAAACGTATTTTTTTACAAAAATAGATTAAAAATCTTTTTTTATAGCGTTTCGCTTCGGCGTTAAGTGAGTCCCCGGCAGCGGCGCCAAAAATACTTGATGTTAAAGCGAGTGGTATACGAAATAGTTATAATTTTACTGCGAAATACTATTAAATACGATACAATTTTACACAAGTTATTTATTTATTTATAGAGTGGATATACCTTGCTACAACACTTAATGCTATATTTATTTTAAACTATATTTGTATATATATATATATATATATATATATATATATATATATATATATATATATATATATATATATATATATATATATATATATATATATATATAAGTAGAATTTTTATTATTATAAAAGGGGGTATTTACCGTTTAATGAACGGTTTGTCGATTTTAAAACTTTAGTCACAATTAAAACCTAATGCAAAATATTAAAAATAAAAATAACTTAAATTAAAGTGTAAAGTAAATAACGATAAATAAAATGCGATAAATTAACGTGCGATAAATAAAATGACGGTAAATAAAATTGCGATAATTAAAAGTACGATAATTAAAAATGCGATACGATATAAAATAAAGGAATTATGCTTATTTAAACTTCCGTAATAATGATGTTCAACGTGTTGATTTTAGTGTATTACCATGGGTTAATTGTCCTTTGTCCTGGATTATTGGATATGTCCATACAGTTTTTGTCCATAACAGTCCATCGGTCATAAATATAAAGTGCGAGTGTCCTCGTCGAATTAATCTTATATCCGAAGTCAAATATTCCAACTAATTGGGGACTTACACTGTAACAAGGTTTTAATACTATGTTAACAATTACACCAATTTTTCTTGTATGTAATTCACCCCTGTTTTAATGAGCCATTGACTATTAATCCATTTCCGTGTCCGGTTAAATGAATGATTATTAGTACTTATAAATATCCCACCCATCGTGTCCGATCGAGTGTATGTGGTTATTTATAGGTACGTCCAATTGTAAATATTTATATTAAATTAACGAACTATCATTCAATTAAACAAATATAAAGCCCATTAATAGCCCATAGTCTAATTTCTACAAGTGTTGGTCTTTTGTCCAAACCCCAATTATGGTCCAAAATCCAATTACCCAATCTTAATAGTTAGCCCAACATCACGATTACTTCGGCTTAAATAAGCATAATAATAACTTAGCTACGAACATTAATTTAAAAATGTTGAACATAACTTACAATGATTATTAATAGCGTGGTGTTACACGGACAGAGTTTCGACTTACAAACTTAAAACATTCGCTAACATAACCTTATTATTATTAAACTTTAATATTAAAATTATAATTAAAATATAAATATAAATATATTGAGAGAGTAAGAGATTAGAAAAAGGTGTCATAATTCTGCCGAAAACATTGCAATTTATAGGACTTGGCCAGCTACAACCCCTCATGCGATCGCATGACTTTAACACTACCTGGCCATGCGATCGCATGGCCAGCTGTACCAGCTCACATTGTCAACTAAAACGTGGGCTGCTGAGTTTATTTAATATATAATATAATATATATAATTTTATATAATTATATATATATTATATTATATTCTTGTGCTTAGTTGACTCGTAATTTTAGGTCCATTGCGTCGCGCGTTGATAGTTGGTTCATGTCTCGGTTCCGGATTTTCGAACGTCCTTGCGTACTATTTAATATCTTGTACTTTACGTTTCGCGGCTCGTACTCTTGTAATTTCTAGACGTTTCTCATCAATAAATTGAACCTCTTGGATTGTACTTTGTACTTTTTAGCGTTTTGGTCATTTGCGTCTTCAATTCGTCGAATCTGTCTTTTGTCTTCACCTTTTAATATTTAAATGAATATCACTTGTAAATAGAACAATTACACTAAAAGCTTGTCTTTCTTGAAGGATAATGCTATGAAATATATGTTCGTTTTTTGCATTATCAGTTACAATTTTAACTTGATACGAAAACTTTTCTTGGAACGAACTTTGGACTTTACCGAATCGTACTAGTATACCATCGGGTACACTGCCCGTTAGTATGTTTAATCAATTAAACCGGTACTTTCCACTGATAAATTATATACTAGATTTAACACCTCAAGTTTTTGGCGCCGCTGCCGGGGAAAGTTGTGTCAATTTGAGATTGCTATCTATTTGTGATTAATTAGGATTTATTTTCTTAGATTTTAGATATTTCTTGAGTCTGTGTGTTTAATCGTTTTATCATTTGTGTTTTGCAAGATACAGGTAGTGTATGCCACATATGCGTTCTTCAGATTCTCCAATTCTTCGACCATTTGACGAACCAGAAAGAGAGTTATTTAGAGCGTTAAGTCAAGAGCAACAGTCTACAGTGGAGTCATCAGCTTCTTCGAGTGATAATATAATTCCATTGGGTAGTAGTTCTGAGACTGTGGTGCCCTTTACACCACCTAAAATCAACGAAGAGGAAGACACTTACGTTTCATTAGATATTTACGAGACTGAAGAGATGGCTGAAGAACCACCTCGTCCTCAGACTATGGCTGAAAAGTTGAAGGCCACCCGAGCTGGCCAAGGAAATTCGATTACTCAACCAACAACTACTCAGCCTTTCCAAATCACAGGTCCAATTATGAGTTTAATAGCTACTGATTGCCAATTTCATGGCAAGGATAGTGAGGATGCTAACGAGCATCTTCGTGTTTTCAATGATGTTTGCAACTTATTCAAGCTGAATCAGGTTAATGATACTTCGATCAAGACAAGGCTTTTTCCCTGGACTCTTAAGGGAGAAGCTGAGAGGTGGTTAAATAAGCAACCCGAGGGTACGTTTACCTCTTGGGATGGATTGGTAGATAAGTTTTTATCAAAGTTTTTCCCTGCGTATCGAGCTGCTAGACTTCAAGCAGAAATTTCACAATTCAGACAAAAGAGCAGTGAGACATTATTTGATGCCTGGGACCGTTATTCTAATATGTTACGCTCGTGTCCGCAACACAGGTTGAATGATTTACAAAAGGTCCAGATTTTCTATAAGGGTTGTGACATACCAACTCGCCAGAGTATTGATCATGCAGCAGGAGGTACTTTAATGGATAAGAAAGAAGAAGAGGCGCTAGAAATAATTGAAAAGCAAGCTACCTATACTCACGAATAGCATCAAGATCATGAGTTATCCCGTTCAGCTTCAGTTAAGAGAACCAAAACCACTGGTGCGTATGATGATTTTGGGTCTATAAATGCTAAGTTAGATAAATTTGGTAGGCATTTAGAGAAGATGGATAAGGATATTCATGGTATGAAGGTTGGTTGTGAATATTGTGGGGGATTACATTTAGCAAAAGATTGTGATGTAGGTTTGACTATGAATCAGAAAGAAGAGATCGCTTTTATTAGTCAACAGAACAACAATCATTTTTAGGGACGTGCTCAGTTTAATAGGAATTTCAACAATCCTTATAATCCTCAAGGTAATCAGGGTTCGAGGTTCCAGCCGGGATCTAGTGGAGGATTTCAACAGTAAGCTCCCGGGTATTTTAAAAAGCCCCAAGCCGAAGAGAAAAAGTCCAACCTTGAAGCTATGATCGAAAAGCTTGTGATATCTCAAACTCAGCTTGTTACTACTGTTACCCAAAACAATGAGAAGAATGATCAAATGTTTCGAAATCAACAAGCAGCTATTCAGAATTTAGAGAAACAAATTGGTCAGCTTGCTAATCAGAGTAATGAGAGGAAACTGGGGGAGTTACCGAGTAAAACATATACTAACCCGAAGAATGGGCACGTCAATGCTATCACCACCCGAAGTGATTTAGCATATGATCCATCGAGGAAGCCTGATGAGTATGATTTGCGGGTACCGTTAGCTAAGGATAGTGAGCCGGTTGTTGTTACTGAACCGGAGGGGGAAAAGGAGCCGGAACAGGTGATTAAGAAAGTTGTAAGGGTACCGGAAACCGTTACTGCTAAACCGGTAGTTAAAGAGTATCAACCACCGCTCCCATTCCCGAGGAAGCAGAGAGTGGAGAAACCAGAGGCAGAAAAGTCCAAGTTCATGGACTTGATTAAAAAAGTTAACATAAATATGCCTTTTATTGATGTGATTGCAGGTATGCCAAAGTATACAAGGTTTCTTACGGATTTGTTAACTAACAGGAAGAAGCTGGAGAACATTTCTTCATTCAGATTGAATGCCGCATGCTCAGCGGTGGTTGCGAACAAGCTTCCCGAGAAGCTTGAGGATCCTGGGAGTTTCACCTTTCCTTGTTTACTTGGTAATTTAGACTGTGTGATGGCGTTGGCGGATATGGGGGCTAGCATAAATTTGATTCCTTATTCTATTTATTTAAAGCTAGACCCCGGGGAGTTAAAACCCACGCGTATGGCTATTCAGCTAGCTGACCGCTCTATTAAATTCCCTCGTGGATTTATAGAGAATATGCTATTGGTTTTCCCGGCCAATTTCGTGGTTTTGGATATGGAAGTGGATGAAAGGATTCCGCTTATTTTAGGTCGGCCATTTTTGAATACTGCTAGATGTATCATCGATGTTTATGGCCAAAAGTTAACCCTTAGGATAGATGACTTGAGTGCAGCATTATTAATCGACCATGCTTTGAAATACCCTGCGTATACCGATGATACATGTTATTTTCTTAACACTTTGGATGTCCAGTCTGAGTTTTTGCAGGAAATCCAGAGTTACAGGGTTCAGGAGAATGCTCATTGGTTGAAATTGATGAAAATTTGCTGGTTGAGGAGGTAGATATTTTGACCACCTTGATGAAAAACGGCTATGAGCCGACTGAGGAGGAGTTCAAAGAACTCGATCGTGATGCTGATTACCGGAGCAAGTCTTCAATTGAAGAACCTCCCGAGTTAGAATTGAAGCTGATAATGCTAAAAACAAACATATATTTCATAGCATTATTCCTCAAGAAAGACAAGATTTTAGTTGCAATTGTTCTATTTACAAGTGATATTCGTTTAAATAAGAAAAGGTGAAGACAACGGACAGATTCGACGAATTGAAGACGCAAACGACCAAAAAGCTCAAAAGTACAAAGTACAATGAAAGTGGTTCCAATTATTGATAAGAAACGTCTCATAATTACAAGAGTACAAGATTCAAAACGCAAAGTACAAGATATTAAATTGTACGCAAGGACGTTCGAAAATCCGGAACCGGGACCAGAGTCAACTCTCAAAATTACAAGTTAACTATGTATATAAATATAATATAATATATAATTAATTATATAAATTATATATATATTATATTTATATATTAAAACATCGGCAAACAAAGATCCAAAAGGTGTGAGCTTGCTCCGATATCTCCGCGACTCGCGGAGTTCTAAGAGCAAATGGGCCGCGACTCACGGAGCCCCAAATTCTAAAAATGCCTATAAAAGCTAACGCATTCTGAACGTTTTATATATCCATCCATCAATCTCTCTATCTATATTATACGATATATATATATATATATATATATATATATATATATATATATATATATATATATATATATATATATATATATATAAAATTTATATTTTAATTTTAATTTTAATTAATAATAATAAAGTTATGTTAGCGAATGTTGTAAGGGTGTAAGTCGAAATTCTGTCCGTGTAACTCTACGCTATTTTTAATCATTGTAAGTTATGTTCAACCTTTTTAATTTAATGTCTCGTAGCTAAGTTATTATTATGCTTATTTAAATCGAAGTAATCATGATGTTGGACTAATTACTAAAATTAGGTAATTGGGCTTTGTACCATAATTGGGGTTTGGACAAAAGAACGATACTTGTGGAAATTAGACTATGGGCTATTAATGAGCTTTATATTTGTTTAACTAAATGATAGTTTGTTAATTTTAATATAAAGATTTACAATTGGACGTCCCTATAAATAACCATATACACTCGGTCGGACACGATGGGCGGGGTATTTATATGTACGAATAATCGTTCATTTAACCGGACACGGGAATGGATTAATAGTCTATGGAATTATTAAAACAGGGGTGAAATTATGTACAAGGACACTTGGCATAATTGATAACAAAGTATTAAAACCTTGGGTTACACGAAGTCGATAACCTGGTGTAATTATTAAACAAAGTATTAAAACCTTGTTACAGTTTAAGTCCCCAATTAGTTAGAATATTTGACTTCGGGTATAAGGATAATTTGACGAGGACACTCGCACTTTATATTTATGACTGATGGACTGTTATGGACAAAAACCAGACGGACATATTAAATAATCCAGGACAAAGGACAATTAACCCATGGGCATAAAACTAAAAATCAACACGTCAAACATCATGATTACGGAAGTTTAAATAAGCATAATTCTTTTATTTCATATTTAATTTCCTTTATTTTATATTTAATTGCACTTTTAATTATCACACTTTTATTTATTGTTATTGTATTTAATTGCACTTTTAATTATCGTACTTTTTAATTATCGCAATTTTATTTCATCGCACTTTTATTTATCACAATTTCATTATCGTTATTTACTTTACGCTTTAAATTAAGTTATATTTATTTTTAATATTTTACATTAGGTTTTAACTGCGACTAAGTTTTAAAATCGACAAACAGGTCATTAAACGGTAAAAACCCCATTTTTATAATAATAATATTACTTATTTATATATTTGTATTTTTATAAATTAAAACTAATATAGCGTTAAGCTTTATTTAAAAGATTCCCTGTGGACGAACCGGACTTACTAAAAACTACACTACTGTACGATTAGGTACACTGCCTATAAGTGTTGTAGCAAGGTTTAAGTATATCCACTCGATAAATAAATAAATAACTTGTGTAAAATTGTAGCATATTTAATAGTATTTAGTTGTAAAAATAAAGCTATTTCATATATACCTCTGCGCACATCAAGTATTTTTTGCGCCGCTGCCGGGGAACGTCGAAGCGAAACGCCACATAAAAAAAAAAAATCTTGTTAAGTTTTAATTAGTTTTTGTAAAATATATACTTTTTAAATATAAAAAAAAATTTATATAAAAAATCAAAAACCGAAAAGAAAAAAAAATATTTATAAATTTATTTTTAAGATTTTTATTTATAAAATTATAAGTATCTTTATTTTTATTTTAGTTTTTAAAATATAAGTTTTATTAAATTTATATAAATATATTAATTAAATTAAAAACAGAAAAATAAAAAATAAAAATAAATAATTACGTTGAACCTGTCGAAACTTGACCTGTCTCTTTTGAACCTGCAATCTCCGCGACTTGCGGAGATATTGAACCGGGCCAACCGCGACTCGCGGAGCCGCCGTGTCAGGCCACCGACAGAAACCCTAAAACACATTTATTACGGAGTATTTATTATTATTATTAATTACTTAGTATTTAGGTTTTAATTAAAATAGTATTTAGTTTAAGTTTTAATTAATTGTAATATTAAAAGTTTTAATTAGTTTTAAATATATAAAAATTAATACTTTTATAAAATAATAAATATAAAAATCATATTTTTATAAAAATAAATAAATTTATCACTTTTTATATATTTTCATATTTCGTAACTTTTTAATCTTTAAATCGTAATATTGTATATTTATCGTTTGTAGCTAGTGTTAAGTTTAGTTTTGCCGTAGCTTATTATTTTTATTTATAGATTTTTAGGCTTTGCCGTAAAATTCCTTAAGTGCTTTTTCTTTAGACTAAGATCTAGGTGCTTTAGAATTTTGTGACGCCTTTTTAAGTTTTAGTACCTTTTTAAGTTATTGCCATTTGGGATATAGTTTTACTTGTAAGCTTTAATATTTTTAGACGCAACTTTTAATTTTTAAGTTTTTAGTTCCTTTTTAAGTTTCGATGCGCTTCTTTCTTATTTCTATTTTTCGACGCCTTTTACCTATGTATCAATTATCACTCCAATTAGTAATCTCAATTTTCAATTTTAATTTTAAGTTAGTGATAATAATAAGGTTGGGTTAGTCGAGTGTTTTAAAGTTTTATAAGTCACTCTTTTTCTTTCTTATTTCTCCAATTTTAATATCGACGCGCTCTTTTTCTTTCTTATTTCTCCAATTTTAATACCGACGCGCTCTTTTTCTTTCTTATTTCTCGACATTTTAGTTTTAGGACATAGATTTTTATTCTACTTCTTCTCTAAATTTCTTAAAATTACGAAAATTTATTTTAAGTGGTTAAATTGATAGACATCAAAATTTTCTGGTTCGTAGTAATAGTTGAATTTGTACGTGGACCGGGTTATTGGAGCCAAACAGTACTCAATTATATTGAGATCAAACGAATCCTGCCCCTCTGCTGCATCTTTTGGCTATTCGAAACGTGGGCAAAATAAGAAAAGTCTATTAATTGGATAACTTATATAATTTTTCTTTCTTTTTAAAAAACTAATAGGATATTCAGTGAATGCACCGAGCAAGACGTTCACCACCTTTTGTACGTTCACCACCTGTAACTCGATCAAGACATCTAGCTAATATTGTCGCCGTTGATTTTTCTTTAGAATCGTCATCCAGTCGACCAAGTACTCCAATTTAAATTTCCGATAATCCATTTTTTGAACCCGATCTCACAATTGAGAATCCGGAGAATATTCAGGGACGATTCATAGATCCTGAACTATTAATTTTTCCTCCGGAACCACCAATCATTCAAACAGAGATTGTTGAGGAACGAACCATTAAATCAGAATCCTCTAGTGATTCAGATTCAACAAATTTAATCATGGAGAATCTGGAACCTTTAAGTATGGAAGACCGAATGAGAGCTAAACGCACTGGCCAAGGTCACGCAATTACTCATCCAGACATTAATGCGCCAGATTATGAAATCAAAGGACAAATTCTACACATGGTAACTAATCAATGCCAATTTAGTGGTGCGCCGAAGGAAGATCCAAATGAACATCTTTGTACCTTTAATAGGATCTGCACACTATTTAAAATAAGAGAAGTTGAGGATGAACAGATATATCTCATGTTATTTCCCTGGACTTTAAAGGGAGAAGCCAAAGATTGGTTACATGGGACGTTTTAGTTGAAAAATTTCTTAAACAATTCTTTCCGGCATCTAAAGTCGTGAGACTTCAAGGAGAAATTGTTACGTTCACACAGAAGCCGAATGAAACTCTATATGAGGCATGGTCAAGATTTGGAAAGTTATTGAGAGGATGTCCGCAACATGGTTTAGACACCTGTCAAATAGTACAAATATTCTACCAAGGATGCGACATCACTACAAGGAAAGACATCGATATAGCAGCTGGTGGTTCTATTATGAAGAAAACCGAAACTGATGCTTACAAAATTATTTATAACACTGCTTCCCACTCACATGAGTGGCACCAAGAAAAAGATATCGTTAGATCATCTAAAGCAGCTAGAGCCGATTCTAGCCATGACTTAGATTCCATTTCCGCAAAGATAGACGCTGTCGAGAGACGAATGGAAAAGATGACTAAGGATATACACTCAATACGAATTAGTTGTGAGCAGTGTGGAGGACCACATTTGACAAAATATTGTCTCAGTATTAAACTAACAATGGAACAAAGAGAGCATGTTTCATATCTAAACCAAAGGCCTGGAAATAATTATCAGCATAATTATCAACCGCCAAGACCAATTTACAATCACAACCAGAATTATAATCGAAATGTTCCATACAACAACCAACAAGGTCCTAGCAATCAACAAGTATCCAATAATACTTACAATCAGCAAAGACCTAATTTTCAAAACAAACCACAACAAACCGATGATAAAAAGCCAAATTTAGAAGATATGATGACGAAGCTAGTTGAATCTCAAACACAGTTTTTCACATCTCAGAAACAAACCAATGAACAAAATGCTCAAGCATTTAGAAATCAACAAGCTTCTATTCAAAATCTGGAACAAGAAGTAAGTAACCTAGCAAGGTTAATAGGTGAAAGAAAACCGGGAAGTCTACCTAGTAAAGCCATTACCACAAGAAGTGGTACAACACTTAAACCACCTGAAATACCTGTAATTTCTGATGAAGCTATTCCTACTCCACAAGAACCACAACCTGAACAAGATAAGGAAAAAGAACTGGTAGTTGAAAAGGTTATTGAAGATAACACAGTTAAAGCTAACCCTTATGTTAAACCATACCAACCACCACTTCCTTACCCGAGTAAAATGAAAAAAGAGAAACTTGAAGCCGAGCAATCCAAATTCTTGGATATGTTTAAACATATAAATGTAAATCTTCCTTTCATTGATGTGATTTCAGGAATGCCTAGATATGCTAAATTCTTGAAAGATCTAATCTCAAATAGAAAGAAAATGGAAGAACTCTCGGCCGTTACTATGAATGCTAATTGTTCAACAGTGCTGTTGAATAAGATACCAGAAATTATCTGATCCAGGAAGTTTCACAATTCCATGTTTTTTGGGTAGTCTTAGTTCAATAGAAGCATTGGCAGACTTAGGTGCTAGTATAAATTTAATGCCGTATTCACTATACGCTAAACTAGACCTTGGAGAATTGAAACCAACAAGAATAAGTATACAACTAGCCGATAGATCAATAAAATATCCTAGAGAGATAATGGAGAACATGCTAGTTAAAGTTGGTACTTTAGTATTTCCAGTAGATTTTGTTGTTCTGGACATGGAATAAGATTCTCAAGTTCCTCTCATATTAGGAAGACCATTCTTAAACACGGTTAAAGCAATGATAGACGTGTTCGGTAATAAACTGACCCTAAGTATAGAGGACGAGAGTGTTACCTTTTTAGTTGATAGAGCAATGCAACAACCGCAATCTGCAGATGATACATGTTATTATATTCAAACTATAGAATCACATGCAGAATTGTTAGAAGAATTTTCAGAATTACAAGGAACAGGAGAATGTTCTTTAGGAGAAGGAACTGAACCAATTGATGAAACTGAAATGTTAGCTACACTAATAGCTAATGGATATGAACCAACAACAGAAGAAATTCAAATGCTAAAAGAAGAAGACAGATATCGATATAAATTATCGATAGAAGAACCTCCGAAATTAGAGTTAAAGCCACTTCCAAACCATTTGGAATATGCTTATTTACATGGTGAATCTGAATTACCTGTAATAATATCGTCTTCTCTTACTAAAAATGAAAAATCTCAACTCATTTCTGTGTTGAAAGCTCATAAACCAGCCATTGCATGGAAGATTCATGATATTAAAGGAATAAGTCCTTCGTATTGCACACATAAAATCCTTATGGAAGAAGGTCATAAAACGTATGTGCAACGCCAACAAAGACTAAATCCTAATATGCAAGATGTAGTTAAGAAAGAAATTATTAAACTGCTTGATGCAGGTTTAATTTATCCAATTTCTGATAGTCCATGGGTAAGCCCAGTTCAATGCGTACCTAAGAAGGGTGGCATGACTGTCATAACAAATGAAAAAAATGAGCTTATTCCTACTAGGACTGTAATAGGATGGCGTGTATGTATTGATTATAGAAAATTAAATGACGCCACCAGAAAAGATCACTTTTCCTTACCTTTCATTGATCAAATGTTGGAAAGGTTAGCCGGAAACAGTTACTATTGTTTTCTTGATGGTTTTTCCGGATATTTTCAAATTCCAATAGCACCCGAGGACCAAGAAAAAACCACATTCACGTGCCCTTATGGTATTTTTGCTTACAACACATGCCATTTGGACTTTGCAATGCCCCTGCAACCTTTCAAAGGTGCATGATGGCGATTTTTCACGACATGATAGAAGAATGCATGAAAGTTTTCATGGATGACTTTTCAGTCTTCGGTGATACATTTGAATCATGTCTAGTTAATCTTGAACGAATGCTTATTAGATGCGAACAATCAAATCTAGTACTTAATTGGGAGAAATGCCATTTCATGGTTAAAGAAGGCATCGTTCTTGGTTATAAAATCTCAAAAGAAGAAATTAAAGTGGATAGAGCTAAAGTAGATGTAATTTCTAAACTTCCAAATCCCACCAATGTTAGAGGAGTAGGAGTTTTCTAGGGCATGCCGGTTTTTACCGACGTTTCATAAAAGATTTTTCTAAAATTGCCACTCCTATGAATAAACTCCTAGAAAAGGATGCTCCATTCAACTTTTCAGATGAATGCATTAAATCTTTTAATATTCTTAAAGAAAAACTCACTAATGTGCCAATCATGATAACTCCAAATTGGAATTTACCGTTTGAACTTATGTGCGATGCAAGTAATTTTGCAATGGGAGCCGTTTTAGGACAAAGGATTGAAAAACGATTTCAACCTATATATTATGCTAGTAAGACGTTACAAGGAGCACAAACGAATTACACAACTACTAAAAAAGAACTCCTTGCTATTGTCTTTACTTTTGATAAATTTCGTTCATATCTCGTTCTAGCTAAAACGGTGGTCTATACCGACCATTCTGCTCTTAGATACCTATTTTCGAAACAAGATGCTAAACCAAGATTAATCCGTTGGATCTTACTCTTACAAGAGTTCGATATTGAAATCCGAGATAAAAGAGGAGCAGAGAATCTCGCCGCTGATCATCTTTCTCGTCTTGAAAATCCCGAATTAGAAGTTCTAAATGAATCGGCCATACAAGACAACTTTCCTGATGAATATCTATTGAAGATAGATTATAATGAAATTCCATGGTTTGCAGACTATGAAAACTACTTAGTATGTGGATTCCTTGAAAAAAGATTATCGTACCAAAAACGAAAGAAATTCTTCAGTGATATAAAACACTATTTCTGGGAAGATCCACATTTGTTTAAGAGTTGTCCCGATGGAATAATACGCCGATGTGTATTCGGAGATGAAGCTAGTAAAATCTTAAACCATTGTCACACAGGACCAACAGGAGGGCATTATGGGCCTCAACTAACAGCAAGAAAAGTTTATGATGCTGGATTCTATTGGCCTACAATTTACAAAGACGCACACCTTCTTTGCAAATCCCGTGATGCTTGTCAAAGGCCCGGAAAAATAAGTCAACGTGATGAAATGCCACAAAATGTCATTCAAGTATGTGAAGTATCTGACATTTGGGGTATTGACTTTATGGGTCCATTTCCAAAATCTCATAATAATCTCTACATTCTCGTAGCCATTGATTATGTATCTAAATGGGCGGAAGCACAAGCTCTCCCAACTAACGATGCACGAGTTGTAGTCAATTTTTTAAAACGTCTTTTTGCAAGGTTTGGAACACCGAAAGCTTTAATAAGTGATCGGGGAACTCATTTCTGTAACAATCAACTTGAGAAAGTTCTCAAAAGATATGGAGTAACTCATAAAATCTCCACCGCATATCATCCACAAACAAGTGGACAAGTTGAAAATATCAACCGAGCTTTAAAACGTATTCTAGAGAAAACCGTAGGAACAAATCTGAAGGAATGGTCCATTAAATTGGAGGATGCACTCTAGACTTTTAGAACATCCTACAAAACTCCAATTAGAACCACACCTTTTAAACTCGTTTATGAAAAAGCATGCCATCTTCCAGTAGAAATTGAACACAAAGCATTTTGGGCTTTGAAGACATGTAATCTTGATTTACATGAAGCCGGACGTCTACGGTTAAATCAACTAAACGAATTAGAAGAATTAATACATGAAGCATATGAAAATTCGTTAATCTATAAAGAAAGAACAAAGAAATGGCATGATAAAAGAATCAGAAGTTCAAAAGAATTTAAAGAAGGAGACAGAGTTCTTCTTTTCAATTCACGATTCAAGCTATTTCCTGGAAAATTGAAATCAAGATGGTCTGGACCATTCATAGTCAAAAGAGTTTTTCCATACGGAACGATAGAATTAATAAATTCAAATGGGATTGAATTTAAGGTTAATGGTCACAGAGTTAAACACTACATAGATAGTCCGATGGAAGTCGACAACGAAGTTAATCACAATTTCAATACCACAGCTAACTAAGTGTGGGGAGAATCAAGTCTTTAAAGGATAATATGTATTTCTGTTAGAGTTAGATTTTCTGTTTTTGTGTAGTTCTCGAAAATGGAACCCGAATGGTCTTTCCCTAGCAGACCCTAAAGAACTAGTCTTCTCCCCCCATTCTAAATTTTTATTTTTTTAGGTTTTTACGAAATGAAGACTTCCTATGAACTGAACCATGGTCTAATGCTACACGCTTTGATCACTAAACGTAATAATGACACACTTCCGAGTGAACTGGTATCAGTAATCAGAGAAAAATTGGACGGAGTAAGAAAAGAATCCAGATGCGAAGATAATAAGTTACAATTTGGTAAAGGAAAATCAAAATCCGCAGCGAAAAGAAGAGCACGACACCTTGAAAAATGTCACAAATGCGGAAAATGGTCACATGAAGGTAAATGTTCAAATAATCAAACCTATTCAAACACCGAATTTGTTACTTTATGCAGAGATGGACCGTTCATATGTTTAGAAGAAAAAACATTGAATGCTCGAGGTTACGCCTATGTAGCCATGGAAAATCAATTAGTCCGACTATCTTATGAGTGGGCTAGAGCATATCACTAAGAATACTATTTCACAGGTAAGTTTGTACAGTTTTTATTTTTATTTTTATTTTTAACCTTTTGATAATAAACGCTAATTTGTTCGCTATAAAGTATTAAATTGGTATTCAATAAAATTAGGTCTTGCGACCGAAATTATTGATATCATACAAAAATTTATTACATCACTGCGAAATTTAACGTTTATTCTTAAGGTATAAATATCTTTAATCAATCAACTCAAAATATTTCAAAAATTCGTCATGAGTTAAATTAGGTCATGGAACCGAAATTACTTTACCGAAAAGAGGGGCGTATATTTTTGATAATATTTGATTGATTAAAGTGGGATAAAAGCCAAAAAGATTTTTAATTTTATTTTTACCATGTTTTTAAAATTAATATATAAATCTTAAATTGATATTGTAAACTTTTTAAATCAATATATTTAAAATTGTAAATATTTGAAAAATTAATATTTTTAATATAAGTTTGTATGTATAAAAACAAAATTAAATTTAAGTTTGGTGTGAATTTTTAATATTAATTTTGAATTTTATGCATTTTAAATTTAAGTTGTGTGAATTTAAAAACAAAAATTTACTTTATCTCATTAAGTTAAAAATATGATTTTTAAAATTCGTCGTAAGTTGAAGACTAGGTCGTTGAGCCGAAATTGCTTTACCCGAGGGCGGGACGAGAAATTTTATTATCATTATTTTTAATCTTATTGACTTAAAGTATGCCAAAAAAAAAATTTTAAAAACCCAAAAATCTTTGCTTTTAAAACGACGCTTAAAGAATGACAAAAGTTAAAATTTTGTCGAGGGACGGACTAGGACACCGTTCCGAAACGACCTCGTCCTAAAAACCAAGGAAAACAAAATTTTAATTTTATTTTATATTTGTTTTATAAGTTAAGGATTATAAAAAAAAAAAGGAGAGCCGTGACTCGCGGAGTTTGAAAGAGGTAAGTACCGCAACTCGCGGAGTCTGCAAATTCCAGAAAAAAAATATAAACAGACAAATAGATCAGTTTACACACAACCAAACTCAAAAACTGCGAAAACACACCCAAAAACACACACACAAATCGTATTTTTTCACCATTTTTCATCAAATCTTTCACAAAATCATGTTGAGAAGGATGCTATCAAGGAATTACTCAAGGAAAATGATAAATTTCTACACCTAAACACCATTTAATCCGAAAATTAGTGTTCTTGAACAAATTTATACCCAATTCGATTTTGATGCTTTTTAGTGTAATTATACTTAAATTGCTTGTGTATTATGCTTGTATAACCTAGATTGATGCTATTTAACATGATTAGAAGCCTTAAACTTCAAATTTTGAGTAATCTAGGGTTTGTGTTCTTGAGCAATTTGGGGCTTTTTGATATAAACAGGTTATGGCCGATTTTTGTCATGAATTATTGCTAAATTAAGTAATTTAACATGTTTAGGTAGTTAAAAGATCCAAACTTTGAGCCTAAACATGATTTTTGAGAATTAAAGTGGACTTTTTCAAGTCTAAAATTCATGAACTTGATTTTTGAGAGATAATCCCATTTGAAACTTGTTTAATTGCTAATAATGATTATTTTGACATGTTATTTGAGTTGAATGCTTATGAACTTGGTAAACATTTTCGTATATGCTTATTTGAAAAAGTGTAGATTTGATAAAAATATGAAAATGAGCATATGTTTGATATAAATTGAACATGTCATTGTAATTATTTTGATTGATGATTTTGCTGACACTAATGCATATTTGGATGCACAAAAATTGTGTTTGATGTGTTTTGCAGACTGAAAGGGGTGAATCTTCATCCCAAGCTCGCATTGCTCCTCCTGAGAATGCGGAACAACAGGATGTTGATAACTAATACAAACAAGATATACCTCATTCAGTTATGACATTTTCAGATATGCACGTGGAAGATTTGCACCCGAACTTGAGATTAGATAGACGTTGGATAGATTATCCAAAATACCAAAGGAGCTTGCACACTCTTCATTCTAAAGCTGTTGAAGTACCTAGGGTAATAGAATGGGAACCGTTAGAAGCCGTAGGATTGGGAGAACGGATTAGAGAATTACTTACACAGAGGTATGGTAATTCTACTTTTAACGATTGGGTACGATTATTCTACATGCATAGACCTGTATATAAAGTATGGTGTGAAGAATTATTGTGTAGTATAGAAATAAATGATCGGGTAGCTACTTTAATCGATCGAACTTTTATTAGATTTTTGTTAGGAGGTTTGATGCGCCACATGTGTCTACTAGACATGGCTCAGGCCTTACGTATATATACGCCTGAGGAGCTAGCATCTGCCGATTGTCAAGGGTTGATATTAAATGGTAGGAAGATTGATGAAAATTTTGATACGCATGGTGTATGGAGTCAAATGACTAGCCATCACCGATTTAAAGGGGGAAATTACTCTTATCTTGATATTGATAGAGCTGAATTAAGAGTAATCCATAGGTTTCTAGCGAACTCGATTACACAGCGAGGTAAAAATAAGGAAAAGGTAAATGAGCAAGATTTATTTTACCACATGTGTATTCGAGACCCACAAAGCGCTGTAAGTATACCTTATTGTGTGGGTTATTATTTATCAGCTATGGTTAGGGGGATGAGTCCGCACAGTATAATAGGAGGTGGTATATTTATTACATTAATTGCTGAGTATCTCGATGTGGATATAAGTCGGGGGGGATTATTAATCGAAGAACCAGAACCCCACGATACAATTGGTTTAAATGTATATCATGGTGCTAAGGTTTTAAAGAGGCGAAATAATGCCGCAGTACCATATAATGGAAGACATCCACAGGTTGAGAGAAATCAACAGCCAGGTAATGTAGGAGGGGGAAATGAAATGACAGAAATGCAAAGGTTTATAGCTTCACAAGAATATGAAAATACTAGACATCGAGCATTTGAAGATTGGCAAGTTCATCAAAACCACATCATAGCTCATTGCCAACATGTAGGTAGAAACTATATTCCTACTCCAAAGCCCGTATTTCCTCCTTGGACTATAGAGATCCAACCACCGTATCCTACTTATAACCCAGCTGAAGCATTTTATAACACATACGGTTATGCATGGAACACCTACTGGTATCAGTATCAACCCTAGTTTATTTAGTTTTATTTATTTTATTTTTGTAATGTTACTACATTTAACACTTATGTTGATATTGTAATAGTTTTTATAATTTTCTAACTTTTATTATTAGATTTTAATAATTTTTGAATGTGGGGTAATATACCAAACTTCAAAAATATGTATATATGTTTGCAGTTTATCTTATGTACACAACAGGGTAAAACAACGCATTTTCAAAGACTGGCATTAAGTTCAGCAAAATCAACTAATTTTGACGACAAGATGAAAAATAAATGTGATGTAACAACAAGACGGAATGAACAAATGATATGCACCATTTATCATTCAGCAAACAAACGCCAATATGTTTGGAAACTTTGGTAAAATTTGATCATTTTTCTACGCTAATCACCCTCAATAATTTAAATTGTTACTGATTTCTTGCAAATGAGGGCATTGCAAGATCTTAAGTGTGGGAAGGGGTTAAATTCTTTCGGATTTTAAAATTTTTACTTTATACACTTGGTTACCATTAGAAATACTAGTAAAGCAGTAGTTGTATTAGAATCTAGTGCTCTCTGATAATAAAGAACATCCCTAGTCTTATATACTGACTACCCAATTCTAGTAAAATTTTTCAAAATTTTCAATTAAATGAACTCAAAATCATGTTTATACATATTTATGAACGATAAAACTAGGTGTTAACACCGAAATTATTGTTACCTCGCAAAGGACATAAATTGAGAAACAAACCAAAATGATAGAATTCATTTAAAATGGAATAGAGGACAATAAAAAGGAAAATAAAAGCCAAGTGTGGGAAAATTTACCAAGTTATTTTAAACATATGTCACATATTTCTGTAACAAATAACTGAAAATACTTTTGCTTTGGACTAAACTAAAAAGTTTTACCCGATTTACTGTAAGAAAGATGGATCTACACGATGAATCAATTCCATCATTAAAAGGAAGTAAAGTCTTCCGGAAAAAAACGCGCTTCTTGATTTAGGTCATGAAGTTGTCTTCTAGACCAGCTGTAGGTTGACGAAAAACCTAGAAAAGTCATCTCTAAAATAAGCAGGAAATCCACGGACCTCAGCATAAAACAGGGTCGCCAAGTGGTCAGACTTATCCTAACCATGAGAGGATCTGTCTCGTAAAATGGAGAGGACGCCGTGCAAATTAGCTGGATAAGACTAATGAATCAGATCCCCAGAAAGGATAATCTCCTTTAAAGATCAAAAATCAGCTTTTAAGACTGATATTATTCAATCCTAGAGATTGACCTTAAAGATTGAGAATTACAAACTCATGGAATTCGATGATATCTAAACTCGAGCTTGAACGAGGAAATATTTTGATCAAAATTACAAACCGATTTGTTTTCTGAAAACCCATTTTCATTGCATTCATTACCATTGAACGTAAAATCCTAGGAATTCACCTGGAATTCATTAGGTCACCTGAAGCAATTCGGGTGTCAACCGTAAGAACGGTGGTTGCATAGCATGGTCGAAGACAGGACCTTGTGCCAGACCAAAAAATTATAAGGGTGAGCTTTACTATTGCTCCTACAAAGGATAGTAATTGAGTCCGACACGTTATAGACCATAATTAAAAGCATGTCAGGGGACATTGCCTTAACAGTTGCTTGTTCAACGCTTTCCTTTACAACCGGACGGTAGTTTACCGAAAGGTAATATACGGAGCAAGTATACTGGACGTGTTGCTTTCCTAATACAAGGTTAGCAAGTGGGTGACACAAAACCATAAGTTTTGAGCTAAAATTTTCAAATCTGAAACCCACCAAACCCACAAAAACATTTTGCATACACAGGTGAAGGGTTATTCCGGAAAACTTATCTAGGGTAAAAACTAGATTTAATTTTCAAAAGATCAAATGTTTTCATAAAGATCCAATTTCCTTAATGGATCTAAATTTTTATAGTCATGTGGGACTGTAAACCACATCGTTACTACCATTGTTTATACTGCCGTGTAGAAATCACTGATTGTCAAAGTGTGAAGAATAAAGAAGTGATTCTAGTATTTCAAGACTATATTGCTTGAGGACAAGCAATGCTCAAGTGTGAGAATATTTGATAATGCTAAAAATGAACATATATTTCATAGCATTATTCCTCAAGAAAGACAAGATTTTAGTTGTAATTGTTCTATTTACAAGTGATATTCATTTAAATAATAAAAGGTGAAGACAACGGACAGATTCGACGAATTGAAGACGCAAACGACCAAAAAGCTCAAAAGTACAAAGTACAATCAAAGTGGTTCCAATTATTGATAAGAAACGTCTCAGAATTACAAGAGTACAAGATTTAAAACACAAAGTACAAGATATTAAATTGTACGCAAGGACGTTCGAAAATCCGGAACCGGGACCAGAGTCACTCTCAACGCTCGACGCAACGGACTAAAAATTACAAGTTAACTATGTATATAAATATAATATAATATATAATTAATTATATAAATTATATATATATTATATTTATATAATAAAACGTCGGCAAACAAAAATCCAAAAGGTGTGAGCTGGATCCGATATCTTCGCGACTCGCGGAGTTCTAAGAGCAAATGGGCCACGACTCGCGGAGCCCCAAATTCTAAAAATGCCTATAAAAAGTAACGCATTCTGAACGTTTTATATATCCATCCATCAATCTCTCTATCTATATTATACGATATATATATATATAATTTATATTTTAATTTTAATTTTAATTTTAATTAATAATAATAAGGTTATGTTAGCGAATATTGTAAGGGTGTAAGTCGAAATTCTGTCCGTGTAACGCTACGCTATTTTTAATCATTGTAAGTTATGTTCAACCTTTTTAATTTAATATCTCGTAGCTAAGTTATTAATATACTTATTTAAATCGAAGTAATCATGATGTTGGACTAATTACTAAAATTGGATAATTGGGCTTTGTACCATAATTGGGGTTTGGACAAAAGGACGATACTTGTGGAAATTAGACTATGGGCTATTAATGGGCTTTATATTTGTTTAACTAAATGATAGTTTGTTAATTTTAATATAAAGATTTACAATTGGACGTCCCTATAAATAACCATATACACTCGATCGGACACGATGGGCGGGGTATTTATATGTACGAATAATCGTTCATTTAACCGGACACGGGAATGGATTAATAGTCTATGGAATTATTAAAACAGGGGTGAAATTATGTACAAGGACACTTGGCATAATTGATAACAAAGTATTAAAACCTTGGGTTACACGCAGTCGATAACCTGGTGTAATTATTAAATAAAGTATTAAAACCTTGTTACAGTTTAAGTCCCCAATTAGTTGGAATATTTGACTTCGGGTATAAGGATAATTTGACGAGGACACTCGCACTTTATATTTATGACTGATGGACTGTTATGGACAAAAACCAGACAGACATATTAAATAATCCAGGACAAAGGACAATTAACCCATGGGCATAAAACTAAAAATCAACACGTCAAACATCATGATTACGGAAGTTTAAATAAGCATAATTCTTTTATTTCATATTTAATTTCCTTTATTTTATATTTAATTGCACTTTTATTTATTGTTATTGTATTTAATTGCACTTTTAATTATCGTACTTTTTAATTATCGCAATTTTATTTCATCGCACTTTTATTTATCACAATTTCATTATCGTTATTTACTTTACGCTTTAAATTAAGTTATATTTATTTTTAATATTTTACATTAGGTTTTAACTGCGACTAAGTTTTAAAATCGACAAACCGGTCATTAAACGGTAAAAACCCCCTTTTTATAATAATAATATTACTTATTTATATATTTGTATTTTTATAAATTAAAACTAATATAGCGTTAAGCTTTGTTTAAAAGATTCCCTGTGGACGAACCAGACTTACTAAAAACTACACTACTGTACGATTAGGTACACTGCCTATAAGTGTTGTAGCAAGGTTTAAACTACCGAAAGTTGAACGACGCCACACACAAAGACCACTTTCCGTTACCTTTCATGGATCAAATGCTAGAGAGGTTAGCGGGAAACAAGTTTTATTGTTTTCTTGATGGTTTTTCGGGCTTTTTCCAAATTCCTATCTCGCTCGAGGACCAGGAGAAAACCACTTTCACGTGCCCGTATGGCACGCTCTCATACCTTCGCATGCCCTTTGGCCTTTGTAACGCTCCGACCACTTTTCAAAGGTGCATGATGGCCATATTCCATGATATGATAGAAGATTACATGGAGGTGTTCATGGATGACTTTTCGATCTTCGGTGACACTTTCGATTCATGCCTTCTTAATTTAGAACGGATGTTGGTAAGGTGTGAGAAATCTAATCTTGTGCTCAATTGGGAAAAGTGCCATTTCATGGTACAAGGGGGCATCGTCCTCTGGCACAAAATTTCTAAGAACGGTATTGAGGTGGATCCTGCAAAGGTTACTTCTATTAAGAACATTCCACCTCCCACCGACGTTAAGGGTGTTCGGAGTTTTCTCGGGCACGCCGATTTTTTACCGCCGGTTCATTAAGGATTTTTCCAAAATCGCTAACCCGATGAACAAACTCCTTGAAAAGGACACACCTTGGAATTTCTCCGAAGAGTGCCAAAAGGCATTCGAACTTCTTAAGGAGAAACTCATCAATGCACCTATCATAATTGCTCCGAATTGGTCCCTTCTGTTCGAGCTTATGTGTGATGCATCTGATTTTGTTGTTGGCTCTGTTTTGGGCCAAAGGGTCGAGAAACATTTCCGACCCATCTATTATTCAAGCAAAACCTTGCAAGGAGCACAGTTGAATTACACTACTACTGAAAAAGAGCTCCTTGCGGTGGTCTTTTCATTCGACAAGTTTTGGTCCTACTTAGTCTTGTCTAAGACTATTGTTTTTACGGATCATTCTGCTCTAAAGTACCTTTTCGCCAAACCGGATGCCAAACCTCGATTGCTTAGATGGATCTTGATTTTTCAAGAATTCGATATCGAGATCCGAGATAAGAAGGGAGCTAAAAATCTTGCGGTCGACCACTTGTCTAGACTCGAAAATCCAAATCTCGAACTCCTTCATGAGTCGAGTATCCAAGACCATTTTCCGGATGAACATCTCATGAAAGTAGAGACGACTGACGAGCCTTGGTATGTTGATATCGCGAATTATCTTGCGGGCGGGTTCATCGAAAAAGGGTGGTCACATCAAAAGAGAAGGAAATTCTTTAGTGACATCAAACACTATTTTTGGGAGGACCCGTACCTATTTCGGCGATGTTTAGATGGTATAATTCGAAGGTGTGTTTTCGGAAAGAAATGCACAAAAATCTTACTAGCTTGCCATCTTGGTCCAACGGGTGGGCACTTTGGTCCCCAAATCACGGGGAGGAAGGTTTATGAGGCCGGTTTTTATTGGCCTAGTATTTTCAAAGATGCCCACCTAATTTGCAAATCTTGTGATGCTTGCCAACGGGCTGGAAAAATCACCAAAAGAGATGAGATGCCTCAACATAGCATTCTAGTATGTGAGGTGTTTAACATTTGGGGGATTGATTTTATGGGCCCGTATCCTAAATCTTATTCGAATCTTTACATTCTCGTTGCAATCGATTATGTTTCTAAATGGGCAGAGGCCAAAGCTCTCCTAAATAATGATGCACGGGTTGTAATTACCTCTTAAAGGGCATCTTTGCCCGATTTGGCACCCCGAAAGCCCTCATTAGTGATAGAGGGGACCCACTTTTGTAACGCTCAAATGGAGAAAGTGTTGAAACGATACAGGGTAACCCACAAAGTTTCAACATCTTACCACCCGCAAACAAGTGGGCAAGTTAAGAATACCATCCGGTCATTGAAGCGAATCTTAGAAAAGACAGTTGGTACGAATCCTAAGGAGTGTTCTACAAAGCTTGAAGATGCATTGTGGGCATTTCGTACGGCCTACAAGACACCGATAGGCACGACTCCTTATTGTTTGGTATATGGTAAGGCATGCCATCTCCCTTTGGAGATTGAACATAAAGCTCATTGGGCTTTAAAGGTGTGCAATATGGATTACCAAGAGGCGGGTCACTTTCGTTTGGATCAATTAAACGAGTTGGATGAGTTGCGTCTTGACTCTTATGAGAACTCGATTATTTACAAGGAGAAAATCAAACGTTGGTGATAGTGCTCCAAATGAACATATATTTAGGCGTAATATCCTTACAATATGTAAATTTTTTAGTTGCAATTGTTCTATTTTATGTAATAATCATTTAAATAAATAAGTGCGAAGACAAAAGAAGAAAACAAAGATTTGAAGATGCAAACGTCCAAAATGCTCAAACGTACAAGTTAAACTCCAAGTGGTTCAATTTATTGATGATCAACATCTAAATATTGAAAAGAGTACAAGTTGCGGAACGTAAAGTACAAGATATTAAAGAATACGAAAAGACGTTCGAGAAACCGGAACCGAGACATAAGCCGGGCGTAAATGTATGAGACAACGAAGCGAAAATTACAAGTCAACTATGCACAAGAATATAATATAATATATATATATATATATATATATATATATATATATATATATATATATATATATATATATATATATATATATATATATATATATATATATATATATATATATATATATATATATATATATATATATATATATATATATATATATATAATAATAATATGTCGACAAGCAAGAAAACAAAAAATATGTGAGCTGGATCTGACGGTCATGCGATCGCATGGGAAATAGGCATAAAACCCATGCGAGTGTATGAGCCCATGCGAGTGCATGAGATTTGCACTAAAACCCCATGCACTCGCATGGGCATCAGGATCAAGAATTATGCCTAAAAATACCAGGCTTCTGCTCGACGAAAAAACACACCATATCCATCTTTCTCTCCTCAATGATATATAAATATATATATATATATATATATATATATATATATATATATATATATATATATATATATATATATATTATATATATAATATAGTTTAGTTTTATATTAGTTAGTTTGGGTTATGTAACGGTTATTTTACGGGTTTTAAAGTCGGAACTCTGTCCCTGTAACACTACGCGATTAATGATCACTGTAACCCATGGTAATAAATTAAAATCAATACGTCGAACATCATGATTATGGAAGTTTAAATAAGCATAATTCCTTTATTTTATATCTCATCGCACTTTTATTTATCGTCATTTTAATTATCGCACTTTTATTTATCGCACTTTTAATTATCGTCATTTACTTTACACTTTAAATTAAGTTGTATTTATATTTAATATTTTACATTAGGTTTTAATTGTGACTTAAGACTCAAAATCGACAAACCGGTCACTAAACGGTAAAACCCCCCTTTTATAACAATAATAATATTACTTATATATATATTTTTATACAAATAATTATAGCGTTAGACTCAGCTAGCTCCCTGTGGAACGAACCGAACTTACTAAAAACTACACTACTCTACGATTAGGTACACTGCCTATAAGTGTTGTAGCAAGGTTTAGATATATACATTCAATAAATAAATAAATAACTTGTGTAAAATTGTATCGTATTTAATAGTATTTAGTAATAAAATTAATAGTATTTCGTACTACACCTCGCACACATCAAGTTTTTGGCCCCGCTGCCGGGGACTCGGCGAAACGCTATATTTTTTAAAAAATATAATTAATAAAAAAAGAAAAAATATAAAACATTAAAAAGAAAAAAAATATATTTTTAAGAGTTTGTTTAAAATATATAAAATTATATAGTATTTCTATTTATATTTTAGTTTTTAAAATATAAGTTTTTTATTATATAAATATTTTATATAAATCAGTAGAAAAAAATAATAATAATTAAAATTAAAAATTGGGCCGAACCCGTCGAAGCCCAAAATCATTTCTGGAATCCAGGCCCATGCGATCGCATGAGCCGGATATCTTAAAACCATGCGCCCGCATGGTGTAGTCTGACATGCTGAAACCCTAGCATTAATTACGGAGTAGGGTTTATTATTATTATTTATTATTAATTAGGGTTTTAATTTAATAATAATTTGTATTAGTTTTAATAAATTTAGTTTTAATTAATTTTTTATATTTATAGTTTAATACTTTTATAAAATATAATATAAAAATAATAATTTTATAAAATTTGTATTTTTATCATTTTAGTTATAATTTGTATTTTTATCGTTTATTTTGTATATTTATCGTTTGTAATTAGTTTTAAATTTAGTTTTGCCGTAGTTATTTTATATTTCTAGATTTTTAGGCTTTGCCGTAAAATCCCTTAAGTGCTTTTCTTTAGATTAAGATTTAGGCGCTTTAGAATTTTGTGACGCAGTTTATAAATTTTAGTACTAATTAAGTTATTGTCGTTTTGGATATAGAATTCCTTTAAACTTTAATACCTTTAGACGCAACTTTTTAGATTTAATTTTTAGACTTTTAAGTTTCGATGTTTTTCTTTCTTATTTTTATGTTTCGATGTTTTTCGATGCGCTTTTTCTTTTTCATTTCTACACTCTAGTTTTTAGTACATAGAATTTTCTTTACTTTCTTTAAATTTCGACGAAAAATTATTTTAAACAATTAAATTGATAGACATTCAAATTTTCTGGTTCGTAGTAATAGTTGGATTTGTTAGTGGCGAGTTGTGGGCTTTCGATTTAAAGGGTCCTGGCTACCTGCTGCATCTATTGGCTATTCGAAACGTGGGCAAAAGCAGAAAAGTCTATTAATTTGATAACTTATATAATTTTTTGTTTTGAAACTAATAAGAATAATTAGTAAATGCACCACATTGTAGCTAAAATTTGGTAATAAGCGCATTATGGAAAATTTCAAAAATATTTTGGAAACATTCTCTGACATACGAAATCAATTTCATCAATACTCTCAAACGGGTGTTGATGACAATTCGTTCGGTCAATCTTGGATCACAAATGACGAAACAATAACCGGTTGTGAAATCTGTGGAGATTATCACTCAACATAGGAATGTTATTATTACGTTCCTATGGAAAATTATGCACCCATAGAACCTGAATGGAACGATTATGAAGATTCAAATTGGGATTATTTTCAAGAATATATCCAAACTCAACAACCAGAGGACGAGGAAAATTATGTGTCTGAAAATTGTTTAGATTATATGAAATTCAAACTCGAAGAATTTGACGCTCAAAATGAACAAATGAGAGAGTTTGCAAATAGGCAAGCTGAAGCTATATCAGACTACACACCTGTTGATCTGAGGAGTATTGTGTAAGAAAATCTCATATCATCGAATTTTGTTGAATTCGAGAGCTTCGAAATCACCAATTATCCCGATGATACTTTTTATTCAAATTTACCAATTTCACAACATATCGACACATTAGCCTCTACCGACGAAATCATCAATCCATCAATGGATGAAGAAGAATTAAGGGTGACAAATTGGTACTCTTGGGAAAACGATAACGTTGAAAAATTTACCCCCGAGACCAAAGTGGTGGGACCGATAAAGACCGTTAAAGAAGAAAAATTTGCTCCGATCTCGAAATTCACAATTCCACAACTTTCCAACCCAATATTCTCAATTGACGAGTCATCTACCGAAGATAAACTACGAGCTGTAATAGATAATGACACCTCGGATTTCACCCAATTGGGTAATAGAGGTGAAAACTTTGATCCCGAGAATAAACGGAAGGAAATGTTAGGAATTGTCTACCCTATAGAAATATGTATGTCAGTGTATATTAATCCATTTGACCAAGAATCAGAAAAGAGACATATCCATTTACTAAAAGCTACACTTAAAAAAGAATTAAGTAGTGACGATCGGGTGAGTCTAAACTTTAAACCCATTGATATATTATACACCACCCGAGATGTAAATAACTGGCTCACTATTTTAATTCGTGGAACTTATTCTACCGACTTCACATGTCGTCAGCTAAGTGTGGGGAAGTCTAACCCCACTTAACGTTAAATTAGGGGTTCTGGTTAGTGCATAACTCGTTAATAAAAATGCACAATGAGTAAGGGTAAAAGACGCATTTTTAAAAATTAGCAAACAGTTCAGAAAAGCAACCGTTTTTGAAGAAAATCATGTGTGATAAAATAACAAAAGTAATGAACGATGAGACGTCATCTATCATTCGACGAGCTTTGTAATTACAAACTGGGTATTTTTAATCACTTTTCTACACTAATCACCCACATGAATTTATAATTATAGTCTGATTTCATGCAAATGAGGGCATTGCATGATCTCAAGTGTGGGGAAGGGTTATAAATTCTCTCGGGTTTGCACTTGGTTTATTTGCCAAATTTTATGAAAATTTGAAAAAATTTCAACTAAATGAATTCAAAATCATGTTTATACATATTTATGAACGATAAAAACTAGGTGTTAATACCGAAATTATCATTACCACGGAAAGGACATAAATTGAGAAACAGTCTAAAATGCTTGAATTCATTTAAAATGGAAAAGAGGAGAACAAAAAGGCAAAGAAAGAAATAAATAAAAGCCAAGTGTGGGGAGAATGTACCAAGTTATTCAATTAAAAACTATCTATCACATATTTCTGTAAAGTTATTGCAGGTGCTTTTGTTTTGGACAAAATTAACTGTTTTATCCGGTAAATTGTAATATAAATGGAAGAAAAGATGGATCTACACCATGAATCAATTCCATCATAAAAATGAAGTAAAGTCTTCAGAAAAAGACACGCGCTTCTTGATTTAGGTCAGGAAGTTGTCGTCCAGACCAGCTGTAGGTTGACGAAAAATCTAGAAAAGTCATCTCTAAAATCCGCAGGAAATCTACGGACCTCAGCATCAAACAGGTTCGCCAAGTGGTCCGATTTATCCTAACCGTGAGAAGGATTTATCTCGTAAAATGGGGAGGGCGCTGTACAAATTAGTTTGATAAGACTAATGAATCAGACCCCCAGAGAAGGATAATCTCCTTAAATGATTAAAATCAGCTTTTAAGACCGATATTACTCAATCCTTGAGATTGACCTTAAAGATTGAGAATTCAAACTCATGAAATTCAATGATATCTAAACTTGAGCTTGAACGAGAAAATATTTAGATCAAATTAAAACCGATTTGTTTTCTGAAAACCCTATTTTCAATGCGTTCATTACCATTGAACGTAAAATCATGAGAATTCACCAAAATTTATTAGGTCACCTGAACCGAATCGGGTGTCAACCATAAGAACGGTGGTTGCATAGCATGGTCGAAGACAGGACCTTGTGCCAGACAGACAAATTATAGGGTGATCTTTACTATTTCTCCTACAAAGGATAGTAATTGCATCTGACACGTTGTGGACCATGAACACCTGCATGTCATTAGACATTGCCTTAACAGGTTCTTGTTCAACGCTTTCCTTTACAATCGGAAGGTAGTTTACCGAAAGGTAATATACGAAGCAAGTATACTGGACGTGTGCTTTCCTAATACATGGTTAGCAAGTGAGTGACACAAAGTTTTGAGCTAAAATTTTCAAATTTGAAACCCACAAAACCAACAAAAACATTCTGCAAACACCGGTGAAGGGTTATTCCAGAAAACGTGTCTAGGGTAAAATCTAGAATGAATTTTCAAAAGATCAAATGTTTTCATAAAGATCCAATTTCCTTAAAGGATCTAAATTTTCATAGTCATGTGGGACTGTAAACCACAATGTTACTATCATTGCTTATACCACTGTATCAAAATCACTGATGTACAAAGTGTGAGAATAAAAAAGTGATTAGAGTGAAGTGTGATTTTATTTCAAGTTATGTATTGCTTGAGGACAAGCAACGCTCAAGTGTGGGGATATTTGATAGTGCTCCAAATGAACATATATTTAGGTGCAATATCCTTCCAATATGTAAATTTTTTAGTTGTAATTGTTCTATTTTTATGTAATAATCGTTTAAATAAATAAGTGCGAAGAGAAAAGAAGAAAACAAAGACTTGAAGACGCAAACGTCCAAAATGCTCAAATGTACAAGTTAAACTCCAAGTGGTTCAATTTATTGATGATCAACATCTAAATATTGACAAGAGTACAAGTTGCAGAATGTAAAGTACAAGATATTAAAGCATACGAAAAGACGTTCGAGAAACCGGAACCGAGACATAAACCGGGCGTAAATGTATGAGACAATGGAGCGAAAATTACAAGTCAACTATGCACAAGAATATAATATAATATATATATATAATTAATATAAATTATATATATATTATATATATATAATAATATGTCGACAAGCAAGAAAACAAAAAATATGTGAGCTGGATCTGACGGCCATGCGATCGCATGGGAAATAGGCATAAAACCCATGCGAGTGCATGAGCCCATGCGAGTGCATGAGATTTGCACTAAAACCCCATGCACTCGCATGGGCATCAGGATCAGGAATTATGCCTATAAATACCAGGCTTCTGCTCGACGAAAAAACACACCATATCCATCTTTCTCTCCTCAATGATATATATATATATATATATATATATATATATATATATATATATATATATATATATATATATATATATATATATATATATATAATATAGTTTAGTTTTATATTAGTTAGTTTGGGTTATGTAACGGTTATTTTACGGGTTTTAAAGTCAAAACTCTGTCCCTATAACACTACGCGATTAATGATCACTGTAAGCTAAATTCTCCTTTTTAAATTAATGTCTCATATTTAAGTTATCATTATGCTTATTTAAGCCAAAGTAATCGTGAATGTTGGGCTAAATATTAATACGGGGTTATTGGGCTTTGGACCATAATTGAGGTTTGGACAAAAGACCGACACTTGTGGAAATTGGACTATGGGCTATTAATGGGCTTTATATTTGTTTAACTGAATGATAGTTCGTTAATTTAATAGAGAGATTTACAATTTGACGTAATTATAAATAACCACATACACTCGATCCGACACGATGGGCGGGATATTTATAAATACTAATAATCGTTCATTTAACCGGACACGGGAATGGATTAATAGTCAATGGACTCATTAAAATAGGGGTGGATTACATACAAGGACACTTGATGTAATTGTTAATAAAGTATTAAAACCTTGGATTGCACACAGTCGATAACCTGGTGTAATCATTAACAATGTATTAAAACCTTATTACAGTTTAAGTCCCCAATTAGTTGGAATATTTGACTTCGGGTATAAGGGTAATTTGATGAGGACACTCGCACTTTATATTTATGACCGATGGACTATTATGGACAAAAAACCAGATGGACATATCGAATAATCCAGGATAAAAGGACAATTAACCCATGGTAATAAATTAAAATCAACACGTCGAACATCATGATTATGGAAGTTTAAATAAGCATAATTTCTTTATTTTATATCGCATCACACTTTTATTTATTGTCATTTTAATTATCGCACTTTTATTTATCGCACTTTTAATTATCGTCATTTACTTTACACTTTAAATTAAGTTGTATTTATATTTAATATTTTACATTAGGTTTTAATTGTGACTTAAGACTCAAAATTGACAAACCAGTCACTAAACGGTAAAACCCCCCATTATATAACAATAATAATATTACTTATATATATATATATATATATATATATATATATATATATATATATATATATATATATATATATATATATATATATATATATATATATATATATATAAATAATTATAGCGTTAGACACAACTAGCTCCCTGTGGAACGAACCGGACTTACTAAAAACTACACTACTCTACGATTAGGTACACTGCCTATAAGTGTTATAGCAAGGTTTAGATATATACATTCAATAAATAAATAAATAACTTGTGTTAAATTGTATCGTATTTAATAGTATTTCGTAATAAAATTAATAGTATTTCGTACTACACCTCGCACACATCAGTTGGCATGATAACCGAATCAAAAACCCTAAAGAGTTCAAGGAGGGCGATTGAGTAATTCTCTATTATGCTCGGTATAAGTTGTCTCTCGAAAAGTTAAAGTCCCGATGGAACGGGCCATTCGTTGTGAAGAGGGTGTACCCGTATGGTACAATTGAGTTAGTGAATTCGAAAGGTGAAGAGTTTAAGGTAAATGGCCACCGGGTCAGACCTTACATTAATGGTTTTCTAGAGACTGAGATCAAAGATGAGGTTAACCTCAACTTCGAGCCAGAAAATGAATGATTACGGAGTCGAGTCCTGTGAACGACCCGGTAATAAACTTCACATTATTGTAGAGTTTGTGTCTTTTTGTACTTGTTTGATGATATGTGCAATGTGATCTTGCTCGGCTTTTTGTTTGGTCTTTTGTTGGTTTTTAGGATGAGGATTAGTGTTAAAACCACTTAAATTCTATCTATCTTTCTTACACCTAAAAACTCCTAGATCTAAAAACCCTAATCTTCATAACTTCAATTTCTTGTTCAATTACTTCCAAATCGTGAAAGAATGCCTCCTACTAAGGTCCGAATTTATTTTCTACCTTGGTAATCTCATCTAATTATGTGTAATTACTTGATTATTTGATTTACATAATGAATTAGTGTGGGGTTGGTTTAATTGGGGTTTTGTGTTCTAATTAGTGATGAGTTTTGTTAGATTATGATTGTATGCTTTGAATTCATGATTAATTTTATGTTTTTAGAAGTTTCACTTGAATCTAGGGTTGGTGTGTTTAAAAATCCGAATTTGTATGTGATAGAAGAGTTAATTGCTTGAATTGTTCTTGTTCTTGAGTTGTTGATGTGTTTTTAAGCTAGTGTGAGGTTGTGTTCTTATGGGCGGGTCATGTTTGTTTGAATGAATTGCGTTATTTTTGGTTTATTTATGTAGGATGCCATGCTAGAGGTTATATAACATGTGCTTTTGAGATGTGATGAGTATTTTGTTAGTAGTAACTTGAATTGGTAAAAGTTAGCAAACATGATGAACTTTACTAGATTTGTGGAATTTAAAAAGAGCTATGTGTAGTCTTGTTTGTCATGTTTTGGTTATGTTGTTATGTGAGTGTCGTTGATATATTGCTATGTTTTAAACGATAATGTGATATGCGTTAGATCTGAGGTTTTGGCGTGTTTGCATGTGTTACTTGTTTGACTTGGAGATTGTTTTTAAGGTGGATTAACATGCAATATGGTTGGGTTGTGATGGGTATTTGGTGATTATTATTTTAACTAACACTAACTTTTTAGTTTGGTGTTTTGTTTTCTTTACTTGTTTCATGTGTGTAGAGAACGCGAAGCAACCCGGAACAACCACGATAATCACCGAACAATCCGAAACTTTGGTTGTCACAGATTGCTAACGATGAAGACATGGAAGAACGATTTACGATAATTAGTTCACGTCCGATTGAAAGAACATTTTATTTAGATTGGATGCAACTTACGGCGTTGGGTAATAATATTGTAAGAAAGTTGCGTGGGTACTTGTGGTTAACATATAGGGGTAAAGAGTTGAGGCTGTATGAAAAGTTGTTTGAAATTCGAGAAGATAATTTTGAGCAATTGACTTTAGAGTTCTTTTCGATGGTTAGTTGTCGACCAAGAGCTACTCCGACCGAGGAGAATTTCTTGACGTTTAGGTTAGGCGGATTAGATCGTGGTATGAGTAAAATTGGTTTAGCTCAGGCATTGGATTTGTATCCCGAATTGGATGACAATGATTTGAGGTGGTTTTTAATACAGAGTAAGGTGTTCGGGCAAGAAACTTTTAGTGAAAGTGAGTATCGGCCAATTGTGGCAAAAGACACCGCGGGTTCTTTTAGTGCAAGTAGAAGTGTTGGGTCAATGTTTCGATTACCGGAGGACCGTATAATTTTTAAAATGATTTCGCATATGTTTATGGCACGTGGAAATGCGAATAAAGTGCAGCGAAGGGATCTTTGGATTATACAACAAATTAAATTGAGAGAACGTGTTGATGTGCCCGGTATGGTAGGAGTTTGGTTACAAGAGGTTGGTACGGATAAACGCACGGAACACGCTTTGTTAGGTGGGCATTTGGTGACTCAGTTTACTCGGGCATTTTCAGTTCCTACTAGTAGCTGTGATAGGTTAGAAATTGAGGAGATTCCTACTAATCTTTTATTTTTCTCAAAACCCGAATTTATTAAGAGAAGTCTAAGAGGTTGGGTGTTATGGGATGATGAACAATAATAACAACAAGGTGATGGTGCTGGTCGTGGTCGGGGTCGTGGTGTTAGTCGATCAACTTATGAGGCAGGTGGTTGCACGTACAGGGTACGTGGGCACTTAGTGAAGAAAGTTAAGATTCTTTGGTAAAATGTGTGGATGGTATGCATTTGGAAATTTGGAATAATCAGTTAGCGTACGATGCTCAGGTAGAGCATAATGAGAGAATGTTGGAGGAACAACGAAAGCATAATGTGTAGTGACCCGAACTTTTCCATGTTTATATATATTAAATTAAATTGATATTTACATGATTAAGTTTTTCCAACATGTTAAGCAATCAAACTTGTTAAGACTTGATTAATTGAAATAGGTTTCATATAGACAATTGACCACCCAAGTTGACCGGTGATTCACGAACGTTAAAACTTGTAAAAAATATATGATGACATATATATGATTATATATATAGTTAACATGATATTATGATAAGTAAGTATCTCATTAGGTATTTTAACTATGAGTTATAAACATAAAATTGAGTTTATTGATTTAAGAAACTCGAAACGATATATATAACGATTATCGTTATAACAACGTCTTACTAAATACATATGAATCATATTAATATATTGATACACTATGTTTAATCATGATAAATGATAAGTAAACATGTCATTATGTATATTAACAATGAACTACATATGTAAAAACAAGACTACTAACTTAAGGATTTCGAAACGAGACATATATGTAACGATTATCGTTGTAACGACATTTAAATGTGTATTTATCATATTAATATATATTAATATATCATAATATCATGATAATATAATAATTTAACATCTCATTAGATATAATAAACATTGGGTTAACAACATTTAACAAGATCGTTAACTTAAAGGTTTCAAATCAACATTTACATGTAACGACTAACAATGACTTAACGACTCAGTTAAAATGTATATACATGTAGTGTTTTAATATGTATTCATACACTTTTGAAAGACTTCAAGACACTTATCAAAATACTTCTACTTAACAAAAATGCTTACAATTACATCCTCGTTCAGTTTCATCAACAATTCTACTCGTATGCACCCGTATTCGTACTCGTACAATACACAGCTTTTAGATGTATGTACTATTGGTATATACACTCAAATGATCAGCTCTTAGCAGCCCATGTGAGTCACCTAACACATGTAGGAACCATCATTTGGTAACTAGCATGAAATATCTCATAAAATTACAAAAATATTAGTAATCATTCATGACTTATTTACATGAAAACAAAATTACACATCCTTTATATCTAATCCATATACCAACGACCAAAAACACCTACAAACACTTTCATTCTTCAATTTTCTTCATCTAAGTGATCTCTCTCAAGTTCCATCTTCAAGTTCTAAGTGTTCTTCATAAATTCTACAAGTTCTAGTTTCATAAAACCAAGAATACTTCCAAATTTACTAGCTCACTTCCAATCTTGTAAAGTGATCATCCAACCTCAAGAAATCCTTGTTGTTTACAGTAAGATATCATTCCAAATCAAGGTAATACTCATATACAAACTTTGATTCAATTCCTATAACTATAACTATCTTAATTCGAGTGATAATCTTACTTGAACTTGTTTTCGTGTCATGATTCTACTTCAAGAACTTTCAAGCCATCCAAGATCCTTTGAAGCTAGATCATTTCTTGTCACTTCCAGTAGGTTTACCTACTAAACTTGAGGTAGTAATGATGTTCATAACATCATTCGATTCATACATATAAAACTATCTTATTCGAAGATTTGAACATGTAATCACTAGAACATAGTTTAGTTAATTCTAAACTTGTTCGCAAACAAAAGTTAATCCTTCTAACTTGACTTTTAAAATCAACTAAATACATGTTTTATATCTATATGATATTCTAACTTAATGATTTAAAACCGGAAAATACGAAAAACACCGTAAAACAGGATATACGCCGTCGTAGTAACACCGCGGGCTGTTTTGGGTTAGTTAATTAAAAACTATGATAAACTTTGATTTAAAAGTTTTTCTTCTGGGAAAATGATTTTTCTTATGAACATGAAATTATATCCAAAAATCATGGTTAAACTCAAAGTGGAAGTATGTTTTCCAAAATGGTCATCTAGACGTCGTTCTTTCGACTGAAATGACTACCTTTACAAAAATGACTTGTAACCTATAATTCCGACAATAGACTTATACTTTATCTGTATATATTCATAAACTTAAGTTCAATATGAAACCATATCAATTGGATTCACTCAAAACGGATTTAAAACGAAGAAGTTATGGGTAAAACAAGATTGGTTATTGTTGCTTGTTGTAGCTACGTGAAAATTGGTAACAAATCTATATTAATCATATCCTAGCTAACTTATATTGTATTATACATGTATTCTAATATATTATGTAATCTTGGGATACCATAGACACGTATGCAAATATTTTGACATATCATATCTACCCATCTATATATATTATTTGGAACAACCATAGACACTCTATATGCAGTAATGTTGGAGTTAGCTATACAGGGTTGAGGTTGATTCCAAAAATATATATACTTTGAGTTGTGATCTAGTCTGAGACGTGATACACTGGGTCATGGATTGATTCAAGATAATATATATCGATTTATTTCTGTACATCTAACTGTGGACAACTAGTTGTAGGTTACTAACGAGGACAGCTGACTTAATACACTCAAATCTTTAAAACATAATAAAAAATGGTTGTAATTATATTTTGATCATACTTTGATATATATGTACATATTTGTATAGGTTCGTGAATCGATCTGTGGCCAAGTCTTATTTTCGCGGAAGGAAATATCTGTGAAAGTGAGTTATATTCCCACTTTTAAAATCTAATATTTTGGGATGAGAATACATGTAGTTTTATAAATGTTTTACGAAATAGACACAAGTAAATGAAACTACATTATATGGGTGAATGATTGAAGCCGAATATGCCCCTTTTGCTTGGTAGCCTAAGAATTAGTAAACCAATCTACTAATTGACGCGAATCCTAAAGATAGATCTATTGGGCCTAACGAACCCCATCCAAAGTACCGGATGCTTTAGTACTTCGATGTTGTTTTTATCATGTCCGAAGGATTTCCTGGAATGATAGGGGATATTCTTATATGCATCTTGTTAATGTCGGTTACCAGGTGTTCATCATATGAATGAATTTTATCTCTATGTATGGGATGTATATTGAAATATGAAATCTTGTGGTCTATTATTATGATTTGATAATATATAGGTTAAACCTATAACTCACCAACATTTTTGTTGACGTTTTAAGCATGTTTATTCTCAGGTGATTATTAAGAGCTTCCACTGTTGCATACTAAAATAAGGACAAGATTTGGAGTCCATGCTTGTATGATATTATGTAAAAACTGCATTCAAGAAACTTATTTTTGACGTAATATATTCTTATTGTAAACCATTATATAATGGTCGTGTGTAAACGGTATTTTAGATTATCATTATTTGATAATCTACGTAATACTTTTTAAACCTTTATAGATAAAATAAAGGTTATTGTTGTTTTAAAAATGAATGCAGTCTTTGAAAAAAACGTCTCATAAAGAGGTCAAAACCTCGCGACGAAATCAATTAATATGGAACGTTTATAATCAATATGAACGGGACATTTTAGTTGGTATCCGAGCGTTGGTCTTAGAGAACCAGAAAATTGCATTAGTGTGTCTTACCGAGTTTGTTAGGATGCATTAGTGAGTCTGGACTTCGACCGTGTTTTTCTTCAAAAACGATTGCTTAACATTTTTTTGTTGGAAACTATATATTATTAACATGTAAATATTATGTGATATATTAATCTCTTAACGTGTTTGATATTGTGTGATAAATGGCTACCTCTAGTACAAATCCCATTGATTCACCTAATAATAATGAAGAGTCGAATACATTTTGGGAAGATTCACAAATTCCAGAAGAGGAACCGAAACAGGAGGAACCGGAAGAGGAGGAACCGGAAGAAGAGGAATCAGAAGAGGATGAATCGGAAGAGGAGGAACCAGAAGAAGAAGAGGTTCTGGAGGAAGAAATATTGATACCTATAGTAAATCGATTAAATAAAAGAAAATCCTCAACCAATAAAAGTTAATAATGGTCAATGGTGTTTCCGCCGAGGAAGCAAAATATTGGAAAGATTACCAATTTTCCGATGAATCGGATCCCGATGAGGATTCTGATGATGTTATAGAAATTACCCCGATCCAATTTAATGAGGCAAAAGAAAATAATAAGGAAAAAGGCATCAAAATAGAGAAATCAGATTCCGACCCCGATGAACTTTATATGTACCGTCAACACCCGTATTTTCAATATCGTGACAATAACCCGGGAACCTCTAAACCACCAGGTTTTTCTAAACCAATGTGGAAAACGACGACTCGTATTAGAGGAACACCATATATTCCTAGAAAATTAGGAAAAAGAACCAAGTCCGAAGAAGAAGAAACCAGTGATTCAGATTAGAGGGGTGTGAGCATGTTGTGTAATAAATGTATTGTAGTGTGCTTGTACTTTTATGTTCTATGTAAAAATTGCTTGTATTGTTTGTTATTACGAATCTAATCCTTGTCTATTTTACAGTATAAAAACAAAATGGACGTTAAGGGTAGACAACCGAATATTTTAGAAGACCTACCAGAGGATATGATTGAGGAAATCATGTCTAGAGTCGGTCAGAATTCATCAGCACATTTAGTTATGGCGAAATTAACTTGTCAAACATTTGAAAGACTTTTCAGAAATGCCTTAGTTTATAAAAGGATTTCCTTTGATAGGTGGGGTATATCACATTGGGGAGACTTTAAGTTACGCCGTGTTTTCTTTAAAGCGTTAAATGCGGGGAACCCAAATGCAATTTTACACTACGGGTTAAGAACCTATTTTGACTCAACATATCCCAACATAGGATTTCGTGAATTAGAAAGAGCTTCTAACATGCAACATAAAGAAGCATGTTATGCTTACGGGTTAGTGATGTTCGCTTCTTACCAAAGTGAGAAAAAGAACATCGGATTGCAGCTTTTAAATAAAACTTTCCCACAAGTGACGGATTCAGTAGTTGGGGTGAGAAACAAGGTTTTTAGATTATTACGGGGCTGTTGGACATTACGAAACCCTCGTCCTTTTGACGACATTACAACATGCTGCCTAGCCAATGGTCATAATGATTATTTTCCACAAGACCAAGGATGGGAAGTCGTCTTAGTAAAACCAGAATGCATTACTTGTTTCTGGACTTATGAATTACGTGTCTTTATTTCCTTTGCTGAACAACTTGCGTATTAACTAAATTAATCTTCAAAACTGTCCTATATCATAGTGTACTATATTTCATGTTATATGTAATATAGCGAAGTTGTAAGTTTGAAGAATATTTGTATGTGATATATTATTATAATCAAGTTTTTCATATGGAATTGTAGTAGTTGAATTGTATATTAGCTACTAAGTATGAACTTAACGGGTAGGTAGTTCCCGAATTTAAACTTATAAAATGCTAATATGAAGAAAAAGCTTTTATAAATGAGTTCATATTATGCTACGAGATACTATTGACTACTCTTAATATTCTATATGATTAACTTGTTTCATTTGACTATTTTGAAGGAAATGGCACCGACTACTCGACACATCTTGAATATGAGCGAAGAGGAATTTCGTGCCTTTCTTGCTTCAAACATAGCTGCAGTACAGGCTGCGCTACATACCAACAATAACTCTGAATCTAGCAATACAGCTAACGGCACAAGAAATCGTGTAGGATGCTCCTACAAAAAATTCACTGCCTGCAAACCTTTGGAATTTGATGAAACCGAAGGACCAATTGGATTGAAACGGTAGACCGAGAAAGTCGAATCGGTGTTTGCCATAAGTAAGTGTACTGAAGAGGACAAAGTTAAGTACGCTACGCATATCTTCACATGTATTGCGTTAACATGGTGGAATACCTATCTAGAGCAAGTGGGACAAGATGTTGCTTACGCACTACCGTGGTCAGCATTCAAGCACTTGATGAATGAGAAGTACCGTCCCAGAACCGAGGTCAATAAGCTCAAGTCAGAACTTAGAGGGTTACGAACACAGGGATTCGATATTACTTCATACGAAAGACGATTCACAGAATTGTGCCTATTGTGTCCGAGACCATTCGAAGATGAGGAAGTGAAGATCGACGCGTTTGTGAAAGGGTTACCGGAGAGAATCCAAGAACATATAAGTTCACACGAACCTGCCTCCATACAAAAGGCATGTAGAATGGCTCACAAACTAGTGAACCAGATTGAGGGAAGAATTAAAGAACAGGCGGCCGAAGAGGCCAACGTGAAGTTAGTCAAAAGAAAGTGGGAGGAAAACGGTGATAAGAGTCACCAAAACAACAACAACTATCCCAACAATCGCAACATCAATCGCAACTACAACAAACGGCACAACAACAACAACAACAACAACAACAACAACAACAACAACAACAACTACAACAATCATCCCAACAACAATAACAACCCCAACAACAACAACAATCTGAAGCAACTATGTCAAAGGTGTGAAAAGTATCACTCGGGGTTCTGCACCAAATTTTGCAACAAGTGTAAAAGAAATGGTCATAGCGCGGCGAAGTGTGAGGTCTACGGACCAAGGGGTTAACAGAACGAAAGGAACAAATGGTGTCGGAACGAGTAATGGCGGAGTAAGTAGTGTCGGAGCAAGTTATGCCAATGTAGTTTGTTATAAATGTGGAAAACCGGGCCACATGATTAGAAATTGCCCAAACCAGGAGAACACGAATGAACAAGGCCGCGGAAGAGTTTTCAATATTAATGCGGCAGAGGCACAGGAAGACCCAGAGCTTGTTACGGGTACATTTTTTATTGACAATAAAACTACTTACGTTTTATTTGATTCGGGTGCGGATAGAAGCTATATGAGTAGAGATTTTTGTGCTAAATTAAGTTGTCCATTGACGCTGTTGGATAGTAAATTTTTACTCGAATTAGCAAATGGTAAATTAATTTCAGCAGATAATATATTTCGGAATATAGAAATTAAACTGGTTAGCGAAACATTTAAGATTGACTTGATACCAGTAGAGTTAGGGAGTTTTGATGTGATAATCGGTATGGACTGGTTGAAAGAAGTGAAAGCAGAGATCGTTTGTTACAAAAATGCAATTCGCATTATACGAGAAAAAGGAAAACCGTTAATGGTGTACGGAGAAAAGTGCAACACGAAGCTACATCTTATTAGTAATTTGAAGGCACAAAAACTAATAAGAAAAGGTTGCTATGCTATTCTAGCACACGTCGAGAAAGTACAAACTGAAGAAAAGAGCATCAATGATGTTTTCGTCGCAAAAGAATTTCCCGATGTATTTTCGAAAGAATTATCGGGACTACCTCCACATCGATCTGTTGAATTTCAAATAGATCTTGTACCAGGAGCTGCACCAATAGCTCGTGCTCCTTACAGACTCGCACCCAGCGAGATGAAAGAACTGCAAAGCCAACTGCAAGAACTATTAGAATGTGGTTTCATTCGACCAAGCACATCACCATGGGGAGCTCCTGTTTTGTTTGTCAAGAAGAAGGATGGTACATTTAGGTTGTGTATTGACTACAGAGAGTTGAACAAACTTACCATCAAAAACCGTTATCCACTGCCGAGAATTGATGACTTATTTGATCAACTACAAGGCTCTTCGGTTTATTCGAAAATCGATTTACGTTCTGGATATCATCAAATGCGAGTAAAGGAGGATGATATTCCAAAAACTTCTTTTAGGACGCGTTATGGTCATTACGAGTTTATGGTTATGCCGTTTGGATTGACTAACACACCAGCTGTGTTCATGGACCTTATGAACAGAGTGTGTGGGCCATATCTTGACAAGTTTGTCATTGTTTTCATCGATGACATACTTATTTACTCAAAGAATGATCAAGAGTACGAAGAATATTTGAGAAAAGTGCTAGAGTTGCTGAGAAAAGAAAAACTGTACGCTAAGTTTTCAAAGTGTGCATTTTGGTTGAAAGAAGTTCAATTCCTCGGTCACATAGTGAACAAAGAAGGTATTCAGGTGGATCCAGCAAATATTGAAACCGTTGAAAAGTGGGAAACCCCAAAACTCTGAAACACATACTCCAGTTTTTAGGACTAGCTGGTTACTACAGAAGGTTCATCCAAGACTTTTCCAGAATAGCAAAACCCTTGACTGAATTAATGCATAAAGGGAAGAAATTTGAATGGAAAGATGAACAAGAGAAAGCGTTTCAATTGTTAAAGAAAAAGTTAACTACGGCACCTATATTGTCATTACCTGAAGGGAATGATGATTTTGTGATATATTGTGACGCCTCAAAGCAAGGTCTCGGTTGTGTATTAATGTAACGAACGAAAGTAATTGCTTATGCGTCTAGACAATTGAAGATTCACGAACAGAATTATACGACGCATGATTTGGAATTAGGCGCGGTTGTTTTTGCATTAAAGACTTGGAGGCACTACTTATATGGGGTCAAAAGTATTATATATACCGACCACAAAAGTCTTCAACACATATTTAATCAGAAACAACTGAATATGAGGCAGCGTAGGTGGATTGAATTGTTGAATGATTACGACTTTGAGATTCGTTACCACCCGGGGAAGGTAAATGTGGTAGTTGACGCCTTGAGCAGAAAGGACAGAGAACCCATTCGAGTAAAAGCTATGAATATAATGATTCACACTAACCTTACTACTCAAATAAAGGAGGCGCAACAAGAAGTTTTAAAAAAGGGAAATTTAAAGGATGAAATACCCAAAGGATCGGAGAAGCATCTTACTATTCGGGAAGATGGAACCCGGTATAGGGCTGAAAGAATTTGGGTACCAAAATTTAGAGATATGAGAGAAATGGTACTTAGAGAAGCTCATAAAACCAGATACTCAATACATCCTGGAACGGGGAAGAGGTACAAGGATCTCAAGAAACATTTTTGGTGGCCATGTATGAAAGCCGATGTTGCTAAATACATAGGGGAATGTTTGACGTGTTCTAAGGTCAAAGCGGAGCATCAGAAACCATCAGGTCTACTTCAACAACCCGAAATTCCGAAATGGAAATGGGAAAACATTACCATGGATTTCATCACTAAATTGCCAAGGACTGCAAGTGATTTTGATACTATTTGGGTAATAGTTGATCGTCTCACCAAATCAGCACACTTCCTTCCAATATGAGAAGATGACAAGATGGAGAAGTTAGCACGACTGTATTTGAAGGAAGTCGTCTCCAGACATGGAATACCAATCTCTATTATCTCTGATAGGGATGGCAGATTTATTTCAAGATTCTGTCAGACATTACAGCAAGCATTAGGAACTCGTCTAGACATGAGTACTGCCTATCATCCACAAACTGATGGGCAGAGCGAAAGGATGATACAAACGCTTGAAGACATGCTACAAGCATGTGTTATTGATTTCGGAAACAGTTGGGATCGACATCTACCGTTAGCAGAATTTTCCTACAACAACAGCTACCATTCAAGCATTGAGATGGCGCCGTTTGAAGCACTTTATGGTAGAAAGTGCAGGTCTCCGATTTGTTGGAGTGAAGTGGGGGATAGATAGATTACGGGTCCGGAGATAATACAAGAAACTACCGAGAAGATCATCCAAATTCAACAACGGTTGAAAATCGCCCAAAGTCGACAAAAGAGCTACGCTGACATTAAAAGAAAAGATATAGAATTTGAAATTGGAGAGATGGTCATGCTTAAGGTTGCACCTTGGAAAGGCGTTGTTCGATTTGGTAAACGAGGAAAATTAAATCCAAGGTATATAGGACCATTCAAGATTATTGATCGTCGGACCAGTAGCTTACCGACTTGAATTACCACAACAACTCGCGGCTGTACATAACACTTTCCACGTCTCAAATTTGAAGAAATGTTTTGCTAAAGAAGATTTCACTATTCCGTTAAACGAAATCCAAATCAACGAAAAACTTCAATTCATCGAAGAACCTGTCGAAATAATGGATCGTGAGGTTAAAAGACTTAAACAAAACAAGATACCAATTGTTAAGGTTCGATGGAATACTCGTAGAGGACCTGAGTTCACCTGGGAATGAGAAGATCAGATGAAGAAGAAATACCCGCACTTATTTCCAGAAGATACGTCAACACCTCCAACTGCTTAAAATTTCGGGACGAAATTTATTTAACGGGTAGGTACTGTAGTGACCCGAACTTTTCCATGTTTATATATATTAAATGAAATTGATATTTACATGATTAAGTGTTTCCAACATGTTAAGCAATCAAACTTGTTAAGACTTGATTAATTGAAATAGGTTTCATATAGACAATTGACCACCCAAGTTGACCGGTGATTCACGAACGTTAAAACTTGTAAAAACTATATGATGACATATATATGATTATATATATAGTTAACATGATATTATGATAAGTAAGTATCTCATTAATTATTTTAACTATGAGTTATATACATAAAATTGAGTTTATTGATTTAAGAAACTCGAAACGATATATATAACGATTATCGTTATAACAACGTCTTACTAAATACATATGAATCATATTAAGATATTGATACACTATGTTTAATCATGATAAATGATAAGTAAACATGTCATTATGTATATTAACAATGAACTACATATGTAAAAACAAGACTACTAACTTAAGGATTTCGAAACGAGACATATATGTAACGATTATTGTTGTAACGATATTTAAATGTGTATATATCATATTAAGATATATTAATATATCATAATATCATGATAATATAATAATTTAACATCTCATTAGATATAATAAACATTGGGTTAACAACATTTAACAAGATCGTTAACTTAAAGGTTTCAAATCAACATTTACATGTAACGACTAACGATGACTTAACGACTCAGTTAAAATGTATATACATGTAGTGTTTTAATATGTATTCATACACTTTTGAAAGACTTCAAGAAACTTATCAAAATACTTCTACTTAACAAAAATGCTTACAATTACATCCTCGTTCAGTTTCATCAACAATTCTACTCGTATGCACCCGTATTCGTACTCGTACAATACACAACTTTTAGATGTATGTACTATTGGTATATACACTCCAATGATCAGCTCTTAGCAGCCCATGTGAGTCACCTAACACATGTGAGAACCATCATTTGGCAACTAGCATGAAATATCTCATAAAATTACAAAAATATTAGTAATCATTCATGACTTATTTACATGAAAATAAAATTACACATCCTTTATATCTAATCCATATACCAATGATCAAAAACACCTACAAACACTTTCATTCTTCAATTTTCTTCATCTAAGTGATCTCTCTCAAGTTCCATCTTCAAGTTCTAAGTGTTCTTCATAAATTCTACAAGTTCTAGTTTCTTAAAACCAAGAATACTTCCAAGTTTACTAGCTCACTTCCAATCTTGTAAAGTGATCATCCAACCTCAAGAAATTCTTGTTGTTTATAGTAAGATATCATTCCAAATCAAGGTAATACTCATATACAAACTTTTATTCAATTCCTATAACTATAACTATCTTAATTCGAGTGATAATCTTACTTGAACTTGTTTTCGTGTCATGATTCTACTTCAAGAACTTTCAAGCCATCCAAGATCCTTTGAAGCTAGATCATTTCTTGTCACTTCCATTAGGTTTACCTACTAAACTTGAGGTAGTAATGATGTTCATAACATCATTCGATTCATACATATAAAACTATCTTATTCGAAGATTTGAACATGTAATCACTAGAACATAGTTTAGTTAATTCTAAACTTGTTCACAAACAAATGTTAATCCTTCTAACTTGACTTTTAAAATCAACTAAACACATGTTCTATATCTATATGATATGTTAACTTAATGATTTAAAACCGGAAAACACGAAAAACACCGTAAAACCAGATATACGCCGTCGTAGTAACACCACGGGCTGTTTTGGGTTAGTTAATTAAAAACTATGATAAACTTTGATTTAAAAGTTGTTCTTTTGGGAAAATGATTTTTCTTATGAACATGAAACTATATCCAAAAATCATGGTTAAACTCAAAGTGGAAGTATGTTTTCCAAAATGGTCATCTAGACGTCGTTCTTTCGACTGAAATGACTACCTTTACAAAAACTACTTGTAACCTGTAATTCTAACTATAAACTTATAATTTTTATGTATATATTCATAAACTTAAGTTCATTATGAAACCATAGCAATTGGATTCACTCAAAACGGATTTAAAACGAAGAAGTTATGGGTAAAACAAGATTGGTTATTTTTGCTTGTTGTAGCTACGTGAAAATTGGTAACAAATCTATATTAATCATATCCTAGCGAACTTATATTGTATTATACATGCATTCTAATATATTATGTAATCTTGGGATACCATAGACACGTATGCAAATGTTTTGACATATCATATCGACCCATCTATATATATTATTTGGAACAACCATAGACACTCTATATGTAGTAATGTTGGAGTTAGCTATACAGGGTTGAGGTTGATGTGACGACCCGGAAATTTCCGACCAAATTTAAACTAAACCTTAACATGAATTCGACATGATAAGCAAAGTTTATTTAGTTGAGTCTCAAAATTCTTGAAAATGTTTACATGGATTCAGATAACCTTTGACTATTTCTGACGATTCAAGAACTATTGTGTGTAAATAAATATAAATGTATATACATACAAATATAAATGTAAATGTATATACACTAGCTTGAATTAAAAAAAAATACACTTTAATCATTTGAATTAAAATGTATTTTATTAAATAAATTAATTAATTTACTACCATATGAATATATATAAATATACATATGATATTATTATAAATTTATGATTTCTATAAATTATTATTATTATATTGAAAAGTATAAATACTAAACATTCAATATATATATATATATATATATATATATATATATATATATATATATATATATATATATATATATATATATATATATATATATATATATATATATGTATTATATAATTATTAACCAATACATGATCAATAAATTGTAACATTAAAATTTAAGTACAAATTAAAATATAAGTGTTACATTAATATTACTATATTTATTTTCATTATTAATACTAATATAATATTAATATTAACATTAGTATGATATTGATACATCTACTCGTTATATCATTATAATTAGTAGTAAAATTATAAATTTAGGTTATTATGAATTATTAAAATTATTAATCTCTTTAATAATATTGTTAATATCATTAGAATTTTTATAGTTATAAATATAAGAAAGTAACACACTCTATTATTAATATCTTTATTATCATTTTTATGATTAATAGTAATATTAATATTATTATTAATACAAATATTATTATTATTTATTAATCATTAATATTAGTTAATTATATAAAATGGGAAATTCGTACAAATCTGTTAGAGGTATCGATCAAACTATTCTATATTATCAACCCTGTCTCCAAATTGATTCAAAGTCATAAGAGGATCACCAGATACCAACAAAAGTGGTTTACAATCACATTCAGCTTCTATTATTATTTTTTTTAATTTCTGTACCTGGTAAATGAGCTGTCGACTACCATATACAATAAATCAAACGACTTGTATTTTTTTTGTAACAAACTCATTCAATTCAGATATCTTTTCCACTTTTCTCAATTACAAATCACCACCTCAGTTTAGACAAACCATCAAGAAGCTATCAAACCATTATCACCTTCATTGAACTATAACCATCTAACTTCATAAAATATCCACAAATTGATTTATAGTACAATATTAATTGTATTTTCTCTTCCAACAAACAAATAAATGACCAACACCCAATTGATATCAATTAGCAGAGGTAATTACATGTACATACATATCATCATAAGTTGCAAATCATCACCTTAGCGTTCAATTTCTTTCTTTCTGTTTTAATCAACCCGCCACCACGACCTTTCTTCTTTTTCCACTTGAACATCACATTCAGAACAACCACCATCTTCCCTACAAACCACAACTCACCTCATTCGCCACCCTTTCTTTTCCCTCTCTAGCTCTCTCTCTACTAACGTGAACCATCTTCTTTCTGTTTCTACTATTATTTTAAACGAAGTTAAGCTAAAGGGTGACGATGACTTTAAATAAGGTGGTGAATAGCTGTAAAGAATGGAGACACAAATTACATATTTAAATATGCAAATCATCATCTATTCGCTGGTAACCTTCAATTGTATAATTGTTTATGTAAAGATAAAGATAGTGGGAGATAGTGGGAGACTTGATGTTGATTATTCACCTACTACAATTTTCTTTCTTCTGCTTGTTCGGTTCTTGGTGGGCCGAGACACAATCATCCAACGAATTATTTATACATGTGTAAATAGATGTAGTATAGTATATAGTATAATATTAATAAAGCAAGTGGGAAACAAATGTGGCCGACACTCAATATCATATCTACTGGCTTACTTTAAAATAATAATACTCGTATGGGGACAGCATCTTTGATTATGGTATAGATCACGAATACCTTTGGATTCTGTTAAAAATTTGATGATGGGATGGTGAGCAATGATGATTAGGTTATGACAATGATGAAGGTAGACGATAACGAAGATGATGGTATGAAAAGGGAAATTGATAATGATACAAATATGATGATACACGTAGATGATGATGATGGTTTAAAAAAAATGATGAGTTAATGGAAAAGGCTGCTGGTCGACAACATCTAAAACCGAAAAACCACACTTTGTTTATTCCCTCTTGCAGTTCTAATTCGCTTTATAACAAACACCGAAATCCTCTTTTAATTAATACTATCGGGCCATAAATCCCTTCACTAGTGGGCTGTTATGTTGTTGGGCTAACAAGTTTCTGAGTTGGGCCAATATTATACGGGTTACATATAGTTAATACCGAAAATGATTCATAAAAGTGAAAATGGTTTAATGGTTGGGTGGTGTGATGGTTAAAGGAAAGGTTGCGGGTTCGAGTCCCGTACACGGCAATTTTCTTTTTAAGGCGTCTTTTTGAGGTAGCCATCTTATTTTTAGTATTAATATTTCCCTATTAATATTATTATTATTATTATTATTATTATTATTATTATTATTATTATTATTATTATTATTATTATTATTATTATTATTATTATTAACATTATTATTATCACAAATATTATTATTATTATTAACATATAAGTTTTTAGTTATTTTTAGTAGTATTATCTTTATTATTAATATAACTATAGGTATAAATATTAAATTACAAAATAAATATATATAACTTGTAAAATAACAAATACATGACTAAACTAAATAAATAAAATATATATATAAACTAGTTTGATTATTATTATATGATAATTATATGTTTTAATATATATAAATGATATAGGTTCATGAATCCGAGGCCAACCCTGCATTGTTCAGTTGTTCAATATAGTTATATGTATTTTTACTACAAAATACATTAGGTGAGTTTCATTTGCTCCCTTTTTACTCTTTACGTTTTTGGGCTGAGAATACATGCAAATGCTTTATTAACTGTTTTACAATATTTATATGCGTGAGTTTCATTATTCCCTTTTTATATATATTTTTGGGCTGAGAATACATGCAAATGCTTTATTAACTGTTTTACAATATTTATATGCGTGAGTTTCATTTACCTTTTTACCCTTTATATTTTTGGGCTGAGAATACATGCGCAACTTTTATAACTGTTTTACGAAATAGACACAAGTAATCGAAATTACGTTCTATGGTTGAATGATCGAAACTGAATATGCCCCTTTTTATTAAGTCTGGTAATCTAAGAATTAGGGAACAGACACCCTAATTGACGCGAACTCTAAAGATAGATCTATCGGGCCCAATAAGCCCCATCCAAAGTACCGGATGCTTTAGTACTTCGAAATTTATATCATGTCCGAAGGAGGATCCCGGAATGATGGGAATATTCTAATATGTATATTGTGAATGTCGGTTACCAGGTGTTCAATCCATATGAATGATATTTTTGTCTCTATGCATGGGACGTATGTTTATGAGAAATGGAAATATGAAATCTTGTGGTCTATTAAAATTATGGAATGATTATTTATGTTAAACTAATGAACTCACCAACCTTTTGGTTGACACTTTAAAGCATGTTTATTCTCAGGTACGAAAGAAATCTTCCGCTGTGTATTTGCTCATTTTATAGATATTACTTGGAGTCATTCATGGCATATTTCAAAAGATGTTTGCATTCGAGTCGTCGAGTTCATCAAGATTATTATCAAGTCAATTATAGTTGGATATATTATGAAATGGTATGCAAGCCTGTCAACTTTCGATGAAATGAAAGTTTGTCTTTTCAAAAACGAATGCAATGTTTGTAAAATGTATCATATAGAGGTCAAGTACCTCGCAATGTAATCAACTGTTGTGAATCGTTTATAATCGATATGGACTTCGTCCGGATGGATTAGGACGGGGCGTTAAAGTTGATTCCAAATATATATATACTTTGAGTTGTGATCTAGCCTGAGACGTGTATACACTGGGTCGTGGATTGATTCAAGATAATATATATCGATTTATTTCTGTACATCTAACTGTGGATAACTAGTTGTAGGTTACTAACGATGACAGCTGACTTAATACACTCAAATCTTTAAAACATAATAAAAAATGGTTGTAATTATATTTTGATCATACTTTGATATATATGTACATATTTGTATAGGTTCGTGAATTGATCCGTGGCCAAGTCTTATTTCCGAGGAAGGAAATATCTGTGAAAGTGAGTTATAGTCCCACTTTTAAAATCTAATATTTTGGGATGAGAATACATGTAGTTTTATAAATGTTTTACAAAATAGACACAAGTAAATGAAACTACATTATATGGGTGAATGATCGAAGCCGAATATGCCCCTTTTGCTTGGTAGCCTAAGAATTAGTAAACCGATCTACTAATTGACGCGAATCCTAAAGATAGATCTATTGGGCCTAACGAACCCCATTCAAAGTACCGGATGCTTTAGTACTTCGATGTTGTTTTTATCATGTCCGAAGGATTTCCCGGAATGATAGGGGATATTCTTATATGCATCTTGTTAATGTCGGTTACCAGGTGTTCACCATATGAATGAATTTTATCTCTATATATGGGATGTATATTGAAATATGAAATCTTGTGGTCTATTATTATGATTTGATAATATATAGGTTAAACCTATAACTCACCAACATTTTTGTTGACGTTTTAAGCATGTTTATTCTCAGGTGATTATTAAGAGCTTCCGCTATTGCATACTAAAATAAGGATAAGATTTGGAGTCCATGCTTGTATGATATTATGTAAAAACTGCATTCAAGAAACTTATTTTTGATGTAATATATTCTTATTGTAAACCATTATGTAATGGTCGTGTGTAAACGGTATATTTTAGATTATCATTATTTGATAATCTACGTAATGCTTTTTAAACCTTTATAGATAAAATAAAGGTTATGGTTGTTTTAAAAATGAATGCAGTCTTTGAAAAAAAACGTCTCATATAGAGGTCAAAACCTCGCGACGAAATCAATTAATATGGAACGTTTATAATCAATATGAACGGGACATTTCATAATGCGGATATGATGGCTTGGCATCAGAATAGTTATGGTTCGATCAACACAGCGTTAGGGCAGTTTAGAACGGAGGTTGGTCACTTAGGTGAGCGAGTTGATAGGGTTGAGTATAATGTGATGGGGATTCAGGCTCATAATCAGTGGGAGATTCATCAGCGGCAGATTCAGAGACAGATGCGTCAGACACCGGAGGCTTACATTCCGACGCGTACTACGATTCCTGACTATACAGCAGCTACTCCTCCGAGGCCGGATCCATCGTATGACCCATATCAGGCTTTCCAGGACACATATGGTGTGGCGTGGGACCCCTTCATAGATTTGTGGCCGAGGGAATGATTGGTCGTTGCACATGATGTTGTTGTAATTGGTGTTTAAGACTATTTATTTTATTTTCGCATGTGATAACTCTGAATGCTTGTAGGTTTTATTTATTATGTGCGATTTAAACTTGGATATTATTTTTAGGTGCAAGGCGTTTGGTCACCTCGGTAGTGCCACCTTGTGCCCCGGCATGTATTAGGTTTACTTTATTATTTAGTTATATTGTTAGGTAAATGTGCTGTTTTTTCAAGACTGGCATTAAGTTCAGCAAAAACTTTATGGATGATGATGTTTGTGGTTGATTGGGAATGGAGGATGTTCTTATGCTGGCAGATAGTTCAGCGCCATCTGTCTCTGGCATTCCGCGATCCTTGGTGTACTCGATAAGTTTTATATTTTCTTTCTCACATTTACCCTTTCGATTTTTAAATCCATTTTGATTTCATGTAATGAGGGCATTACATGATCTCAAGTATGGGGTGGAGGATGTAAAATCTCTCGGGTTGGTTGAATTGTCTTAGTTGACATCATAAACACTTTGAAATCTATGAGTCTTGAGATTTACAGCAGTTTTTGGTAAAGAAAAAAAATTTACAAATTAGGAAAAATTATAAAAAAATATAAAATCTTAGAGTTAGAAAAAATTAAAAAAAAATAGTAAAATTAGAGAAAAAGAAAAAAAAAGTAGAAAAAAAATTGAAAAATCGGCCAAAATCTTATTTATGAAAATTGGTTTTGATATGGCTTGGTATTTTTATGGCCTAATTCGTGATTTTTAAAGAAGCCATAATTATCTCACATGTTCATTTTATTGGACATGAAATCCTACGAGTTCAGAGAACTCAATAGTAGGTCACATGTACCCAAACATGTGTAAACCGTGAGAGAGCGGTGATTGCATAGCGTGATTGTGACCGAATCACGTGCCAGATTAAAAAAACTTTTGGTTACTTGGTATAGCAGACTTCCGAAACTATACCATTTTATTATTACATTATCTAATGGTGTGATACTGTGGGAAGAGGAGCCGTGAGCTTCACCAGTGTTGTCCTCTTTAGGAACAATAGCTACGTGCTTGTGTTTGCTTAGACAACACAACCCATAGCCAAAAGCTATGGCACCCAAAGGTTTTTGGGATTTATTGGGAAGGGTAGTATCTACTTCCTACCTTTCTAAAACAAGCAGAAAAGCTTGTCATGTTGGAAGTAGGCAACTTGGAGGTAATCCGAACCACGTTCATTATCATTTGAATGTGAAATCCTACGAGTTCTTCAGAATTCATGTGTAGGTCACCTGTACCAAAACGGGTGTCAACTGTATGAACGGTGATCGGATCACATGGTCGAAACCGGGCCATGTGCTAGATCGAAACATTTAAACAGGGCGATCCTCATTGTTTCTCCTAATAAGGACAATGTTGCGTCTGACCACTTTGTATAACCCAAAGGAGTTAAGTCTCCCGACCGACACACTTGCTGATTTGTTCAGAACTTGTAGTCCAGACCAGCTGTAGGTTGACGAACAGTCTTGAAAAGTCTTCTATAACATCGGCTGGAAATCCACGAGGCCTAAGCATCAAACAAAGAGCTAGTGGTCAGACTTATCTCAATGAGGGAGATCTGTCTCGTAAAACGGGGGTGGGGGCCACCATGTATACACAAAATTTCAGTGATTTATCAGATCCCCGGAAGAATGATCTCCTTAAAGATTAATCAGCTTTTAAGACTGATGAACCTCAATCTTTATGATTGACTTAACGGATTAGATGATCACCTAATGATTATCGATGATATCCGGACGTAATGTGTATCCTCCTAAGCACATTATTTTCTTACCGACATCTCACGATGTTAGGTACTGTGGGAGGCATTGGCTTGACCAATTGCGGGGTAGCTCGTGCGTTCTTTTGGCACACATGTTCGATTGCTATATCCTTGGTGCGCGGCTCCCACTTGATTCTCGGTTTTCTTGAAGACTATATATTATGGATCGAGATTTTTTTTACCTCATTATAATGGTACGCTATTCGAGATTATCTTTGGTTACTTTTTCATTATTGCTTGAGGTTTGGGAAAGTACTTTTTTGGGAATGCAAGTGGGAACCATGGTTGTTATCTACTCCAAAATCGTGCCCACGCTAGTTGTTGTTTTATTGGTTGTACGTTTGGTCCTACATATACTTTTGAAGATGTTATTTTATGTTAGAAGATTATTTTCGAGTCGGATTTGCTTGAGGACAAGCAAGACTCTAGTGTGGGGTGGTTTGATATCGCATATTTTATACACGTTTTCCTTAGCGATATCGATCACATTGTAGTCCTTTCGGATACGATTTGGCATTTATTTTGATAGTGTTATGAAAGTTCGAGTTCTAAGACCAGGAAGATGAAATTAGAAGTTATTTGATGGTTTTAGTGATTTTCTATGCAAACGAGTGAAAGATGTTGGTTTGATTCGAGTTCGGTTGGAGTTAGTGAGTTTTCAGCTTCAGATTCAGCAAAAGGGGGCCTGGATCGCCGCTCAAAGACCTGGAGCGCCGCTCCATTAGGCACAAAAATGAGGTCGAGAGTTTTCAAAGTCCATAGATCAGATACATTGGGGGCTTGAGCGCCGCTCCACTTCCAGCCGCGTTCAGAATCGGGGTATTTAAAGCACGTATTTTCACCCTAATTATGATATATCATTCCTAGACAATTTGCAGCAGCTCTAAGACGAAAAAGGGTGATTTTTGGGGAATCCCAAGATCATTCTAACGCTTCAATCATTACGGGAACGTGTTTCGATTCATTCATCACTCAAGATTCATTCATCTATTAGGTATATCTCTTTGTTTCAAACAATGAATTCATCTTTTATTTTGATTGTGATTTTGGTTTTAGCCATGATTGTTGGCTAATTATTTGATGTTTGTCTAGACTAATAACCGAGGTTTTGGATGTTTATTTGAATTATCAAGGATTTTATGCATGTTAATTTGGTTTTGATTAAAAGATCCATTCTTGTTCATGTTTACATGTTTGCACTCAATTGATTATTGTGCTTGTTTGATCAAGGGAACCCTGGATTAATTTAACACTTTAATTTACAACTATTTTGTCATAAGTGGTTGTTTGTTAAACCGGACCAAGAGGGTAAATTGAGTAAAGACTAGTAAGTTGGATAGGAATGAATTGTGTAAGCGAACGTAAGTACAATTGTTAATCGAATTACTAAGTTAGTTAATTAGTTGAACACAAACAATAAGGTCTTAAGTGCAAGGGAACCCTACACTGTGTAATTAGAGTTTGGGTGGACATTAAGAGAACTCTTGATGACCCGTTTGGTTAATTTGCATGCATAGATAAGATAAACGATCTTAATAACACGAACATCCATTACCGAGGGTAAAATGTCTAGATGAACATTCTTGTTTTAATTGAATACAAATCTATCTTTAATACTTGTTAAGTGCTAGCGCATAAACTAAAAAGAACAAAAATACTGTTTTTACTTTCATAAACCATTTCTTGATACGGCTAATCGTTAAATAGCCAAAACTACAAAAACCAGTAATTTCATTAGATTTCTTGATAAAGTAGTTTAATTATTTGTAGTTACAAATTTAAGTTGATACGAAAACTTTCCTTGGAACGAACTTCGGACTTTACCGAATCGTACTAGTACATGATCGGGTACACTGTCCGTTAGTGTGTTTAATCAATTAAACCGGTACTTTCCACTGATAAATTATATACTAGATTTAACACTTCAATTGGCATCTTGAGTCAACAGCAAAAGTCGATTTATTGGCGTCTTGACTGCGTTTAGAGCCTAAATTGAATTCCAGGCAGGATTTAAAACCCATGGAAATTTGATTCTACCATTTTCATGGCATCTCAATTTTATTTTTAATTTTATTATACTATTTTTTAAAAGAAATTTCCTTCTTATTGGTCGGAGGTCCAATCGGAAGCAATCTCTTTATCCGTCGATTAGATATAGGGATGACTTTCTCTACTTTTGAGAGTGTTTTACTCTGAGTGGAGAAATGACTTGTCTTTATTCTCGGGTAGGGGAAGGATTGTCTACATCTCACCTCCCCATACACCACTCATGTGGTATTGGGTTTTGTTGTTGTTGTTGTTGTTGTTGTTGTTGTTGTTGTTGTGTATATATATATATATATATATATATATATATATATATATATATATATATATATATATATATATATATATATATATGGGAGAGGATCCAGTGAGAACTTTTTAGTGTGAGAACTCTAAGAACTCAAAAATACTCTGAAATTCGAGCAAAAAAAGTGGCGGGCAAGCAAAAACAAGGGGAGTCAAGCAAAAATACACACGGACGAACAAAAAAACACGGGTAGTCGAGCAAGTTGGCGGCCGAACAAAAAAAACCGTTCGAATTTCGAATTTTTGTTCGGTTCTACAAAAAATGGTTTGGTTCTACAAAATTGTAGAACCAAATTTGTTCGAATTACTGAAAATTGTTCGGCCGTGTTATTTTTTTTTTCGAATTTCCTATTTTTTGCTCGACTATCCCCTTTTTTGCTTGTCCATGATCCTTTTTGCTCGAATTTCAGTGTATTTTGGGGTATTTTGGAGTTCTCACACAAAAAAAATTCTCATTTAATCCCTCTACTATATATATATATATATATATATATATATATATATATATATATATATATATATATTGATTTAATCATGAGGGAAGCACTTTTTTGGGGAGAAGTAAAATATTTTTGTTTTTTTTAAATTTTTTTCAGGCATCAAGATCACATGAAAATATGAAGATTTAAAAAAGACACTTCTTGATGAATGTTATTATTTTGGCGAAAAAATGCCCGGAGAAATAAATGATAACATTCACTGTAATGAATGTTTTGCTTCTGAGTTTCTTTTTTAAAGTTTAAAAATTAGGGTTTAGAAATTAGGGGTTAAAAATTAAGGATTAGCTATTAGGGTTTAGAATTTAGGGTTTTGGGTTTAGAAATTAGGGTTTAGGGTTTAGTAATTAAGGTTTAGAATGAATTTTTAACACGAACAGTTTAGAGTTTAGGTTTAGGGTCTAGGGCTTAGGATTTTGGGTTTAGGGACTAAACACAAAACCCTAAACCCTTAACTCTAAATCGGGCTAGATCTTGAAAGAAACTTCACATATGATGGAACATTCAGGAATAACATTACGCATGTTATCAGTTTTTTTTCGAGTGTTTTCCCGCCAAAATAGTAACATTTATCACAAAGTGTCTTTTTTAAATGTTTATATTTTCGTGTGCTCTTAATGTTGAAAAAAAAATTTCGAAAAAATGAAAATATAAAAAAAATAAATTTTACTCCCCCTTCCCTAAAAAAAAGTGTTTCACTCTTAACCATATATATATATATATATATATATATATATATATATATATATATATATATATATATATATATATATATATATATATATATATATATATATATATACATTTTGGCTGAGCCACATAGTAATTTGTGGGTGTAGTTGACACCACTAAATTACTTGGTATATTGTTCTTGTAGTGTATATTTCTTTTACTTATAAACTTCCTCCGTCACCCGATTGTGATGTGTCACCATCCCATTTTAGATGTGACATCAGCCCATTTTAATTAACATTACACCTAACATAGTTTTAATCTACATTGGCCCAGTTTTTATTAACAGCCCAATCATAAATAAATGGTGATGACAGTATTTTTTTTACTCCGTGTCACTTTTCTTCATTATAAGAAATTTATATCTACTCTGATATTGTTATAATATATAAATATATATATAAATGGATAGTCAATTATTGGTACACAAAAGTAATATTATTGTATTACCTAAACTTGTGATATTTTTGCTATAAATAGCCATGAATGCAAGCATTAAACTTGCACCATTTCTCACACTTACAAAGTGTTTCTTTCTTTCTCTCCATTATCATCTTTGTTCTTACACTTCATTATTAGCATTCTTAATCAATAATCAAACCTCTAAAGGTAGTTATAAGCCTATTGAATTATAACATCAAGAATCAAACCTCTAAAGGTAGTTATAAGCCTACTGAATTATAACACGTTATCAGCACGATAATCTTAATACTAATTATGGTTGGCTCTGCCACCTAAATGATATATGGTCGGTTATACCACCTGAATAATATATGGTCGACACTGTCGTCTAATTATCATTTATGTTACTAACATTTATATTTCAATTATCTAACATTTATATGGCCGACACTGTCGCCTAATTATCATTTATGTTACTAACATTTATATTTCAATTATCTAACATTTATATGGCCGACACTGTCGCCTAATTATCATTTATGTTTACTAATATTTATATTTATGTTATATAACATTTATTAATGATTGCTTACATATGGTCGACACTATCACCTACTTATCATTTATGTTATATTAAATTTCTGTTTAATGTTTATATACTTATGAATATAAAGTGACTATAATTTATCATGTTGTTTGTTTTAATAGAAAATGTCGAATCTGGAAAAGCTTAAATTTACTCATTTAGAATCCACTGGAAACAACTACATGCCATGGGTTATAAAAGTAAAAATGCATCTTAAATCAATGGGCATTCTTGAAGCCATAAATGAAAACAACACTTGTTCTGAAAAAGAACAAGCAACGGCATGTTGCTTTATTCATTAACATATTGATGAATGCTTACAAAATAATTATGTGACTGTAGAAGATCCCCATGTTTTATGGGAAGGTCTCAAAAGCAGATTCAATAATCAAAGAGAAATTTTACTTCCAGCTGCTATGGAACAATGGAGAACATTAAGGTTCCAAGACTTTAAGAAAGTAAATGAATATAGCTCAGCTCTGTATAATACATGTTCACAACTTAAATTCTGTGGACATGAAATAAGTGATGCAGACATGATGGAGAAAACTTTCTCCACAATGAATGCTGCAAACATCACAGTGCAAAGAAATTTGAGAATGCTAAAGTTCAAAACATATCCTGAACTTAATTCATATCTCTTAGTTGCAGAGCAAAATGATGAGCTATTAATGAAAAATCAGCAATCCCGTCCTACTGGTACACTTGCAATCCCTGAAGCAAATACTGCAAATAATTATAAACAGGGACAAGGACGCGGGCAAGGTCGTGGTTATAATAACCATCACCATCATCATGCCAAAAGCCATAACTATGGTAGAAACCATCCTTATGGTAATGGTAATGGGCGAGGACGTGGTCGTGGTCGTGGCCGTGGTGGTCAAAGAAATAATAATCCACGAAAATATAAATATCAACCACAAAACAAGCCCACTAAACAAGATGTTGAAGAAAATTCTTCTAAAAATTCTGAAGAATCTTGCTACAGATGTGGTAGAATGGGCCACTGGGCTAATACTTGCCGAACATCTAAACATCTTGTTAAGATGTATCAGGATTCGCTGAAAGATAAAGAAAAGGAAGTAAACTTTGTGGATAACGTCGATCCAACAGTCACTGAGAAACCATCTGATTTATATGAAGATTTCTTGAATGTTTAAGTTGTGTGTCTTTCGAAAAATAAACGATTTAATATCGTCTGTCTTTGTCATTATGTTTGCTAAATGTTTCAGTACTATCTATTTGCGTGTAAAATATTATGTAATATTAATGTACTCACTATTTATTTCTTATATATGAAGTTCAATATGAATTTTGCTGGAATACAACATCAATCAAGTGGTGGAGATCTCTGTATAGCAGACAGTGGAACTACACACACTATACTTAAATCCGAGAAATATTTTATTGATCTAAAACCAACGGAAGGAACTATACATACAATATCAGGACCTGCTAACTTGATAAAAGGGATAGGAAAGGCAAATTTCATACTACCAAATGGTACAAAATTTTTAATAAATGATGCCTTATTTTCTCCCAAGTCAAGCAGAAATTTATTGAGTTTCTCCGACATATACCTTAACGGGTATGATTATCAGTCAGTGACAACAGAAAATGAGAAATATTTAAGTATCACTGACAAGAGTCATGTGGTTGAAAAACTGCCAAGACTTAGTTCTGGATTACATTATACACATATAAATGTACCAGAAATACATATGGTAGTTAATGAAAAATATATTGATCCTGGTGTATTCAGTTTATGGCATAACAGATTAGGCCATCCGGGATCAACAATGATGAAAAGGATTATTGAATGTACTCATGGACATCCACTAAAGGATAGAAAAATCCATCATGATACAATGGTTCCATGTACATCTTGCTCTCTTGGAAAATTGATAACTAGACCCTCACCACTTAAGGTTGAGAAAGAATCACCAATGTTTCTTGAACGAATTCAAGGTGATATATGTGGACCAATTCATCCACCATGTGGACCATTTAGATATTTCATGGTTCTAATAGACGCATCTAGCAGATGGTCTCATGTTTGTCTGTTATCAAGCCGTAATGTGGCATTTGCAAAATTTCTTGCCCAAATTATTAAATTGAGAGCTCATTTTCCTGATTACACCATTAAAAGGATGAGACTTGATAATGCTGGTGAATTTACATCTCAAGCATTTAATGACTATTGCATGTCTATAGGAATTGTTGTTGAACATTCTGTTGCTCATGTGCATACACAAAATGGTTTAGCCGAGTCATTGATTAAACGTTTACAGTTAATCGCTAGACCATTGATAATGAGAACAAAACTCCCTGTATCTATATGGGGTCATGCAATTTTACATGCTGCTGCATTGATTCGCATCAGACCAAGTGCAAGTCATAAATATTCCCCCCTACAACTTGCTTTTGGTCAAGAGCCAAATATTTCCCACCTTAGAACATTTGGTTGTGCAGTATATGTTCCAATTGCGCCACCACAACGTACAAAAATGGGTCCTCAAAGGAGGTTGGGAATATATGTTGGATATGAAACATCTTCAATCATAAGGTATATTGAACCTATGACAGGTGATGTTTTTACAGCACGTTTTGCTGATTGTCATTTTAATGAAACATTGTTTCCTAGATTAGGGGGAGAAATAAAAAATAAAGAAAATGATGTTTCATGGTGTGAACCTCAATTAAAGTATCTTGATCCTCGCACAAAAGAATGCGAGATAGAAGTTCAAAAGATAATGCATATACAAGAACTTGCAAATCAATTGCCTGATGCATTCACAGATACAAAAAGGGTGACTAAATCATATATACCAGCAGTTAATACTCCAGCTCGAGTTGAGATTCCAAATCGGAAGACTGATAATGTAGTCACTCAAGAATCTATGCCACGTCTGAAACGTGGGAGACCAGTTGGTTCCAAAGATAAAAATCCTCGAAAAAGAAAATCAGCTGATAATAAGGTAAAAGAAAGTGTTCAAGAAGAACCACAAATCAGTACTCCTACTGCAGAGGAGATTGATGATATCAATACAGAAATTGCAATCAATTATGCACATTCAAAAATATTATGGAACCGAAATGAAATGAAAAATCTTGATGAGAAATTTTCATTTAATGTTGCATATGACATCATGAATAATGATGATGATCCAGAACCAACATCTATGGTTGAATGTCAAAATAGACATGATTGGGCTCAATGGAAAGAAGAAATACGAGCTGAATTAGAATCACTCAATAAAAGAAAAGTTTTCGGATCCATCATTCTCACTCCTAAAGATGTGAAACCTGTAGGATACAGATGGATTTTTGTCCGAAAAAGAAATGAGAAAAATGAAGTTACAAGGTATAAAGCTAGACTTGTAGCTCAAGGTTTTTCTCAAAGACCGGGAATTGATTATGAAGAAACTTATTCCCCTGTTATGGATGCAATTACTTTTAGATACTTAATCAGCCTGGCAGTTTCTAAAAATTTAGAAATGCATCTCATGGATGTTGTGACTGCTTATCTATATGGATCACTTGATAGTGATATATATATGAAGGTACCTGAAGGATTTAAGGTACCAGAAGCATCAAATGCAAAACCCAAAGAAATGTATTCGATTAAATTACAAAGATCTTTATATGGGTTAAAACAATCGGGACGTATGTGGTATAACCGATTAAGTGATTACTTGATAAGCAAAGGGTATATAAATAACCTTACTTGCCCTTGTGTTTTCATTAAGAAAACAACATCCGGATATGTAATCATAGCTGTTTATGTTGATGATCTTAACATCATAGGTACAAATAAAGAGATCCATGAAGCCATTCAACTTCTAAAGAAAGAATTTGAAATGAAAGATCTCGGAAAAACCAAGTATTGCCTTGGTTTACAAATTGAGCATATGCCTAATGGTTTACTTGTACATCAAACAACATATACTGAAAAGATTTTGAAACGTTTCAATATGGAAAAGGCAAAACCATTAAGTACTCCTATGGTTGTTAGATCACTCAATGTTGAAACTGATCCATTTCGTCCATGTGAAGATCATGAAGATATTCTTGGACCAGAAGTACCATATCTTAGTGCAATTGGAGCTCTTATGTATCTTACAAATTGTACAAGACCTGACATTTCTTTTGCAGTTAATTTGTTGGCAAGGTTCAGCTCTACTCCTACCAAAAGACACTGGAATGGGATCAAACACATATTTCGATACCTTCGAGGAACTACTGATTTAGGATTATTTTATTCTAACGAATCAAAACAAGATTTGGTTGGTTATGCTGATGCAGGTTATTTATCTGATCCACATAAAGCTAAATCTCAAACTGGATATGTATTCCTAAATGGAGGTACTGCAATATCATGGCGTTCTCAAAAACAAACACTTGTTGCTACATCATCAAATCATGCCGAAGTGATTGCATTACATGAAGCTACTCGGGAATGTTTTTGGTTGAGATCAATGACACAAATCATTACTGATTCTTGTGGATTAAAATGCGATAAAAGTCCAACAATTATCTATGAAGATAATGCAGCTTGCATAGCACAGATGAAAGAAGGGTATATCAAAAGTGACCGAACCAAACACATACCTCCTAGATTCTTCTCATACACTCAAAATCTCATTAAGGACAACGAGATTGAAATGAGATATGTTCAATCCAGCAAAAACTCTGCTGATCTTTTCACGAAAGCACTTCCAACTGCTATTTTCAGAACACACGTTCATAACATTGGCATGAGACATGTTCAAAAGATGTAACAACTGAAGCGATGTCTACTTGAGGGGGAGTCAACTCCATGCTGCACTCTTTTTCCCTTAGCTAAAGTTTTTTCCCACTGGGTTTTCTTTAGCAAGGTTTTTAACGAGGCAGTAACTTACAATTGATCTTCAACAAACAAAATTGCTATCCAAGGGGGAGTGTTATAATATATAAATATATATATAAATGGATAGTCAATTATTGGTACACAAAAGTAATATTATTGTATTACCTAAACTTGTGATATTTTTGCTATAAATAGCCATGAATGCAAGCATTAAACTTGCACCATTTCTCACACTTACAAAGTGTTTCTTTCTTTCTCTCCATTATCATCTTTGTTCTTACACTTCATTATTAGCATTCTTAATCAATAATCAAACCTCTAAAGGTAGTTATAAGCCTATTGAATTATAACATCAAGAATCAAACCTCTAAAGGTAGTTATAAGCCTACTGAATTATAACAGATATCAACTTTTAAAATAGAGTAACAATTTTATAGTGGCGTCTTTCTTCAATAGCAATAGCAAGCATTCCCATTTAAGTATATTGATAATAATTTTTGATTATTATTCGCCAAGTGTAATTGTTAATCTTTAGAGTTCCCATGTGGTTATATGTACACTATGAATTTCTAATTTATCATTTTAGACTATCTAGTATTTGGGATTAGTTACTTTTAGGGTTTATAAAACCATATTCAGCTATTATGATTTTCTATTTTTTTTTTCTATTCATTTATTTATTTTATTTTTGAATGGAGCATTTTATATTGGTGTCATGACCTGATTCAATATTTAACAAAGTAACGTCATATGTTAGTATTGTAATATGATAAAATGTTATTCTTAACTTTTATTATTGTGATATGATAAAATGTTATTCATAACTTATAAAAATGTGTTGTTTGTAGTATGTATTTGACTTAATACTTAATTATGTAAAGTGCAAATGTTTGTACTGAATCATAACTTGTTAATTAATTTTTCAAACTTTTCTGTTTTACTTCTTTACACCACTGTTTAAAAATTCTGGCTACGCTATGTTAATATAATAAGAATTACATAGCATTTAACAACAGTAAAAACGAATTAAATGAATTATTTTATTTTATTTTATTTATTCAATAATTACAATATATCTACATAATATACTAATGACAAGAGTCTTTAGGGCTCTCCTATTAGCCCATCAACTACTCACACTTTTTTTTTAATTACGTTAGCCATTTTTTTATACTAATGACAAGAGTCTTTAGGGCTCTCCTATTAGCCCATCCATTGTTCACTTTTTTTTTCTTTCTTTTTTTTAACGTTAGCCATTTTTTATATATTAGTTTTAACCATTATTATAGTTTTATGTAAGAGGAATATTCAAATGAAAACAATTTTTAAGTTGAGATTCAAGGGACCAATCAGATTGCAATACGTGGCGCGATAATCACATGTGATTGGAAAAAAAAATTCAAAAATTTTTTTTTTTTCGAAAAAAATAAAATTTCAAATTTTTTTTTTCGAAATTTTTTTTTTCAATTTTTTTTCCAATCACATGTGATTAAATTTGACATGCAGTAAATCACATGTGATTGTGCATGCCAATCACATGTGATTGTAAAACCCAATCACATGTGATTATCGCATGTCAAATCTAATCACATGTGATTGGAAAAAAAATTCAGTAAAATGACGAATTTCACTAAATTTGTGCTAAAACCTTCAAACACCAAGTTTTTGATCAAAACTTGATCAAATCACCGAATTAAAGTCTAAAATTTTGAAGATACGATCACGAAAAGTTAACAAACTTGATCAAATCACCGAATTAAAGTATGTTTCCGGTTGAAATTTTTTAAAAAAAATTGTAATTTTTTTTAATCACATGTGATTGGATTTGATATGCAAAATCACATGTGATTGAGTTCTACAATCACATGTGATTGGGTTCTACAATCACATGTGATTGGATTTGACATACTAAATTTTTAAAAAAAAATTTCATAAAAAAAAATTTTCATTAAAAAAAATTTTCGAAATTTTTTTTTTTAAAATTTATATAAAAAAAATTTTAATTTTTTTTTCAATCACATGTGATTGTCGCGCCACATGTCGTGCTCTGATTGGTCCATTGAATTTCAAGCAAATTTTTGGTTTCAAGGGAATACAACTCACCAAAGTTTTCAACTCATTTTTTTTTTCATTTTGTGTAAATCATATTGGTTATTCTTTCTTAAAAGATCTTTTTTGTTTATTAATTTTCTAAAATTCGGTTCGGACTTTTTAAAGAGCATATGCTAGTTGGTGAGTTGAATAAAGCTTAAAGATAGATTAACAAGAAGTGATAAACGATCTTTGTTTTTTTATCAGTTTCGTTAAAAAATATAAGCTTACCAATATAAATCCGTAACGAAGTGCGGTAGCCACTTTTATTCGGTTGGTTGTGTTATCTAATATCATGCTCCTTTAGCTACTAATATATATATATATATATATATATATATATATATATATATATATATATATATATATATACACTTTTATTTGTCCATAAGAATTACTTAAATAGTCATAGTGTAACACTTGAAATTATTTTGAATTATTATAGGGCTTCTAAAAATGTAGCTAATATTGTAATAAACATATAATGAGGGTACTTATTGTATACGAGACATAACAAATAGTAATGAACATTTGTACCAATATGATTGATTATGTTATATATGCAAAAGTTATGTCGCACTGTTTGGTACAAATATCTAATATTAATGTATGTAATTAAACAATGCACCTCCATAAGATACTTCAAATCAGTATTGCAAAAACTTCACCGCCGCAATGCGCGATAACCTCATCATCCTGTTAGTATCATAATCAAACCTTGTTTTGTACCTCATGTGTAGTGGTCTTCCTCACTTAGTGAGAGGTCAGAAGTTCGACTCCCGTGGGGTGCAACATTGCACACAAGGTTGCCCCTTTACCCTGAATTCCACCCACGGGTGCCTTCCGCATATCGCATTGCAGAGGCAGTGGGGGAGGGGGGTTTTACCGCCACTGCCCTCGGATTGGGCCGGGTTTCCTCTAGAGCAACAGTTGGGGGTGGGTTAATGATGTGGCCGAAACGGACGATTTTGTTTATGCGGTGTCGTCAAGCTGCAAGACGTCAGAATCAGCTTCCAAGAGGGGGAGTCAATAGTTTTAAATTTATATTTAGCGGGACCTAAATCGTACTACTCCTTATTATGAGTAAGGGAAGTATGACTTAGGGTCGTATTTTAAGATATTAGTAGAATCGAACCTATAATTAAAGCTGTTAGTCCCAATATGAAGATTACCGATCGGTTTTGTGAAGTATTAGTGGGTTTGGGTTGTTTAGATAAGATAAGAACTAGAGAAAATAATACTTGAGAGAATAACTAGAACATTATCATTAACTCAATTAGTTACAAATGAGTGTGGGAGGTTGCTTTTATACTAGCAACCTCCAAGTAGTAACTTTACATGGTAAGTTACATTTACCATGGTAAACTAGCTAAGATACATTAATAAGTAAGCTAACAATTACATCAACACTAACTAAAACCACATGCCACATATAATAGACAATATTCATTGTCAACAATCTCCCCCTTGGCATGGGGTTTTCAAAACAGTGTTGATTGTCAAAAAATTTTCCTTTGTCAACAGTCTTCCCCTTGATTATCAGCAATTAGTCCTTGGCGTGGGGTTTTCAAAAGAAGTAACTCTCCCTTGATCATTCTCTTGCAGTTTCTTGTGCAGCCATCTTCTGGGCATTGATTTCGGTTTGAAGCTATGAAGCTTTTGTTGCTATAAGCTTTGAACACGAACTTTTACATATAGGATGAGTTGATCGGGGAGTGTTATGGTTGATTTGTTCTGTCTTCTTCTTTAGTTCAGGCGGGTGATGAGGTCTTGATCTTTGACTTTCGACCATCTTTGTGAATTGAAAGTAGCTTGATATGATCTTGTGTAAACCTCTTTTGCTCCCCCTCAAATGTTGAGTCTTCTTTTTCGTGACCGTGATTGGTTTGATTTTGACTTGTGCGTCATTCTCTCCGCATGATGAATATGGTGTACCGTGTTCAGCATGTGTAGCACGAATATGGCATCCCGTGTTCATCGCAAAATAGTAGAGAGAGCATATATGATTATCATTAGAGAGGGAATGTGTACCTTCTAAGAAGAAACAATTAGGTTAAGGTAAAAGTTTGATCCTCGGGGAAAACTGGATCTTTCAAAAACCGTTTTTTGGTTTTGTAAAAATCAAGCTAGTTGTTATACTAGACAGGTTTAAATCAGGCATGCTAGTTGTTACACTAGACAAGTTTTCTGAAACCAAAACTGTTTCCGGATTTGGAGACCTCACCGGTATTGGTAGGTCCAAGTTTAACCTCGGTGGATGTTGAGGATGACTGGTCACCGAAGTTCCAGTCGGCGTTAGCAAGCTATCCACCTCCATGATTAAAGTATCATGGGACTTTTGTGCGACTATGCCGCTCTTGGTTATACCAAGTCTTCCAACTGTACCTAACACCGCATTGGTATCGGTAGAAATCAATGTAATGTAGGAAGATGTTACATCGCGTTCTGAAGTCATTGATATGTCATGAGGTGACAAATCTTTTTCAGTTGTTGTACTCTCAAAGGAGTATGTGTGGTCAGGCTTAAATGCTGACTGATCGTTAAGGTGATTATCCTTCCAGAGGTCTGATAAATCTACCAAGTTAAGCCTAAGCATTGTCATATTGCCTCTCCGTTGAACTAGACAGATCTCCCTTATCAAGATAAATCTGACCTCTGGACCCTGTTTGAGGTCCCACCTTCTAAAATAAGGTGTTGATAGAGGATTTTCGGCCGATACGCAGGGTTCCTATTCATGGTTTTTCGAAACCCCTTCAGCAGTTCGAGACACCAAACACTTAATTTGCATCAAGATGTTGGGTCATTCCATATTTGAGGCAGTTATCTAGACACATCCTCCTGAGGCAGTCACCGGGACACATCCTCCGTCATTTGATGAATATTTTGTTTGAGGCAGTCATCTAGACACATCCTCTTGAGGCAGTCACCAGGACACATCCTTTGTCATTACTGACATTTGAATCTTTAAACTCCCCCTTGATAGTTGCACATTTTAGCTTTGGTTTCTTGGGAGAGATATGTGTGAAAATACGGGTTTTACACTGTTATTTGTGCAAAAGCCATTTTGATGTTTAACACCACGTTGAAGTGTGTTTGACACCACATTGAGATGCGGGTTCTACACAGAAGTATGTAGAAGCCATTATGGATGGAACTCATGTTGGTTTTAATCCTTTTACCCTCTCCCTCAATATATGACGTGTTATGTTTTGATAAAACCTTTATTTTCTTGGTCTTTTTCTCCCTATCAAAATATGATTTATTTGGAATTAAAACATATTTTGCCAATTTGCTACACAGAAAATATAGGTTTTGATGAGAAAGGTTGTAAGGCAGTTGTGACACGAGCCATATAAGGTTTTGGTAAAAACCTTCTTTGCGGGTCCATTTGGATAAAATCTTCTTTGAAGTGCAGTTCCCATACATATCTATTATGAAAACCATCATGATCTCTATGGGAGCCATCATTCCCCTTTCTCCCCCAAAATTTTTTTGACGTTTCTCCACTGAGATATTTTTAAGAGAAAGAGTGGTAGGCATTTGAGACGTGGGGCATACACTGAAATATGTGCATACACCGTATAAGGTTTTGGACGAAACCTACTTTGATTTACGGGTCCCTTAGAGATCTATTATGAGAACCATCATTCCCATGGACTTCTTTGGTTTACGGGTCCCATAGAGATCTATTATGGGAACCATCATGATCTCTATGGGAACCATCATTCCCCCTTTCTCCCCCTAAAAAAAATTTGACGTTTCTCCATTGAAATGTTTTTAAGAGAAAGAAAGAAAGATATTTGAGACTCGAGGCATACACTGAAATGTGTGCATACACCGTATAAGGTTTTGATGAAAACCTTCTTTGCAGTGCGAGTCCCATACAGATCTATTATGGGAACCATCATGATCTATATGGGAACCCACATTCCCCCCCTTCTCCCCCTAAAAAAAATTTTGACGTTTCAGATTTTGACAATCGTCATTTCATTGCGGGTCTCATTGCTCCCCCTAGGCACATGCATTACTCCCCCTAGGAACATGCATTGCTCCCCCTAGACACATGCAGTTGCCAAGTTCATCCAGGAGAAGAAACTCAGATAATTCTTTTTCAACGAAGGGTGATTCGCCTACAACTACTGAAGTATATGTACCAAAGGTTATGAATTCAGGAAAAATTGGTTTTGGATTAATCGGAGATTGGATGAGGTTGGAGGAAAGATAGGTTCAAACAACACATCACGTCATCTGAGGTTGCGAGTGGGACATGCCTGAGTGGACAGTCAGGTGTCAACGAGTTAAGATCGGGTCTTAAACCGATGTGTCCAAGAGCCATTTTGAATTCAAATCATTTTTTGAAAGTCAAATTTGAATACCATTTATAGGCATTGTCGATCTGACTTATGGACGTTGAATTCCACTTAGGTTTGATACACGACGTATCCTTAGAAAGTTGATTTTGTGGAATCAAGGATGATTGAAAATCTTTTGACATAGCCATAGAAACGGATCTCGGCTTAAGTTTAAGTAACTCAGACGAAGAGTACTTAATTGGTTTTGAAGAAGAAGTGGATCTTGGTGTTGAAAATGGTTTGTTTGTCCACTTCTTATTTGACACTTGTTTAGCAGAATTATTCTTTGAGTGTTTAGAAACAAGGTCAATTTTGGTGCGCGGGGTATTTCTTGGACCTATGGATGGCTTCATGGGTTTGTGTGGAAGCCAACCATATTAATCGCGAAGCCCCATAAAATCCCCATTATTCCCATAAGTTGTTTCCAGAAATGGGCGGTTGAACTTGGTCTGGTAACAGGAGTAAATCCTTTTGCTTGGGAACTTGGATTCTACGGTTAGGGAAACGTTAAATTCCTTTGGTTTGGGTTGAGTAACTTTGGGTTCATTTGTTTTCGAGGATGTTTTTCTCGAAGTCACCGTTGACTTTGGAGAACCTCGTTCTTTTGGTTTGGCATTAGAGAACCTTTTGGGAGAGGTATCCAGGTGAACTTTTGGTTTCATGGGGGATTTCCTCAGTACATGTGTAGGCTTAGGAGGACCGTTGTCTTTTGGTTTTGGTGCCTCCAAGGTCTTTGGTGTTTTACATAAAGCACTCTTCGAGTACATTGAAGATTGGTACACTATGGGCTTGGGATTGGTCTTGGTAAAGGTCACCTGCTTTTTCATAGTCTTGGGAGTAGACTTTGAAGCGTTAGAAAACTCAGAATTGGTAACTGGGATACCACCTGACACTTTTGGTGTTGGAGTGTCAGTAGAGGTTAGCATGGTCTCAGTACCAAGACAAATCTTGTAAGGACCAGGTTTTGAATCAAAAGTCAATTTCCCATCAATAATGGATCTATTGGGTTCAGAATATATGGTCTTGGTTACAAATTCCATACTTTCCAGGGAATCACATTGATCATGCAAGGTCTCATTCTCTTCCTTAAGTAGATTCATATGAAATTTTAACTCCTAGATTTCTAAGACAAGGTCATCAATAGAAACTACAACAGAGTATTTAAAATCATAAGTGGGTTCTACTTTGGGAACTACAGGCATTTTCTCAATTGTTGCTAGAATTTTCATGTAGGTTTCACATTTAACCTGTAGATCTATATTATCACGTTCTAGCTTGTCAACAAATAGAGCAATGTCAGTCTCAGCATCCTGAGCTCCTAAAGAGATAGGTTCTTTCTCGGGTTGTGGTTCTTCCTTAACTTCTAGAATCTTGGGTTGAGATTCTAAGAAGTGATTTAGAGATTTGGACCTAGATGATTCTAACCTGCGTTCAACAATGCCAAATTTGGTCAAAAGAGAATCACTAAAGTCTTTGAGTTCTTGTGCTAGACCTTCACAATTGATGGAGTCATTCACGGATTTTGGGTTTGAGTCCCGTGATTCAGTGTTCCTTGAAATCAATTCACAAAAATTAACAACTTGATTTGCAATTTGATTTTCAAGTTTATGAACATTGGAGACCAGTTTGTTGTTTTGGGATTCAATGACAAAGATTTGGTGTTGTAAAGCCTTAATGATCATTTGAAATTTGAGTTCGTTGTCAAAATATTTGATTTTATTTTGATCAAGTTCGTCCTCCAGACTGATGATGTATCTTTCTAAAACCAAGGTTGGTAAATAGATTATACGCCTTTTAGGACTATTTTGAGCATTCAAACTTTCAAAATTATTGAATAAATCGAGAGGTGTGTTATAATATGAACCATCTTTTCTCATGTAATTTGCATTTATTTTGTCATAAATTAACGACACCTCACGTTTCATTTTTGTTGATCGATTGGCTATTCTCTCCTCAATCTCACTTTCATTGGCAAAAGGGAGTCTCTCTGGCAAACCTATCTTAATGTATCTACCATCATATAAACAAGGTTCGGCTTTGGATGAAATGTCCCGTTCATATTGATTATAAACGTTCCATATTAATTGATTTCGTTGCGAGGTTTTGACCTCTATATGAGACGTTTTTCAAAGACTGCATTCGTTTTTAAAACAAACCATAACCTTTATTTTATCGACAAGGTTAAAAGGACACCACCTAGATTATCAGAAATGATAATCTAAAAATATCACACTTACACACTACCAATACATATTGGTTTACAATATTAATATGTTACAACAAAGTAAATTTCGAATGCAGTTTTAATCAATATTATACAATCATGCTGACTCCAAATCTTGTCCATATATTAGCATGCAACAGCGGAAGCTCTTAATAATCACCTGAGAATAAACATGCTTTAAACGTCAACAAAAATGTTGATGAGTTATAGGTTTAACCTATATATTTATCAAATCGTAATAATAGACCACAAGATTTCATATTTCAATATACATCCCATACATAGAGATAAAAATCATTCATATGGTGAACACCTGATAACTGACATTAACAAGATGCATATAAGAATATCCCCTATCATTCCGGGAAATCCTTCGGACATGATAAAAACGAATTCGAAGTACTAAAGCATCCGGTACTTTGGATGGGATTCGTTAGGCCCAATAGATCTATCTTTAGGATTCGCGTCAATTAGTAGATCGGTTTACTAATTCTTAGGCTATCAAGCAAAAAGGGGCATATTCGACTTTGATCATTCACCCATATAATGTAGTTTCATTTACTTGTGTCTATTTCGTAAAACATTTATAAAATTGCATGTATTCTCATCCCAAAATATTAGATTTTAAAAGTGGGACTATAACTCACTTTCACAGATTTTACTTCGTCGGAAAGTAAGACTTGGCCACTGATCGATTCACGAACCTATAACAAATATGTACATATATATCAAAGTATGTTCAAAATATATTTACAACACTTTTAATACATTTTAATGTTTTAAGTTTATTAAGTCAGCTGTCCTCGTAAGTAACCTACAACTAGTTGTCCACAGTTAGATGTACAGAAACAAAGCAATATATATTATCTCGAATCAATCCACGACCTTGTGTATACAAGCCTCAGGCTAGATCACAACTCAAAGTATATATAATATTTTGGAATCAACCTCAACCCTATATAGCTAACGCCAACATTACTGCATATAGAGTGTCTATGGTTGTTCCGAAATATATATATAGATGGGTCGATATGATATGTCAAAACATTGTATTCGTGTCTATGGTATCCCAAGATTACATAATATATTAAAATACATGTATAATACAATATGAGTTAGCTAGGATATGATTAATATAGATTTGTTACCAATTTTCACCTAGCTACAACAAGAAAAATTATCCAATCTTGTTTTACCCATAACTTCTTCGTTTTAAATCCGTTTTGAGTGATTCAAGTTGCTATGGTTTCATATTGAACTTAAGTTTATGAATCTAAACAGAAAAAGTATAAGTTTATAGTCGGAAATATAGGTTACAAGTCATTTTTGTAAAGGTAGTCATTTCAGTAGAAAGAACGACGTCTAGATGACCATTTTGGAAAACATACTTCCACTTTGAGTTTAACCATGATTTTTGGATATAGTTTCATGTTCATAAGAAAAATAATTTTCCCAGAAGAACAACTTTTAAATCAAAGTTTAACATAGTTTTTAACTAACTAACCCAAAACAGCCCGCGGTGTTACTACGACGGCGTATATCCGGTTTTACGGTGTTTTTCGTGTTTTTAGGTTTAAAATCATTAAGTTAGCATATCATATAGATATAGAATATGTGTTTAGTTGATTTTAAAAGTCAAGTTAGAAGGATTAACTTTTGTTTGCGAACAAGTTTAGAATTAACTAAACTATGTTCTAGTGATTTCAAGTTTAAACCTTCGAATAAGGTAGTTTTATATATATGAATCGAATGATGTTATGAACATCATTACTACCTCAGGTTTTGTGGATAACCCTACTGGAAATGAGAAAATTAGATCTAGATCCAAAGGATCCTTGGATGGCTTGAAAGTTCTTGAAGCAAAATCATGACACGAAAACAAGTTCAAGTAAGATTTCCACTCGAAATAAGATTGTTATAGTTATAGAAATTGAATCAAAGTTTGAATATGAGTATTACCTTATATTAGAAAGATATCTTACTGTAAATAAGAAAGATTTCTTGAGGTTGGATGATCACTTAAAGTGAATTTGCAAGATTGGAAATAAGCTAGCAAACTTGGAAGTGTTGTTGGTGTGTTCTTGAGTAGTTGTTTTGTATCTTGGTTTATGTATGGATTTATGAACTAGATTGAGCTAGATTTTGTTGAAGATGATGAAGAACACTTAGAACAAAGGAAGAACACTTGAGAGAGTAATTTGATTCAAGAAAATTGCAAAGTGAGTGTGTTTGTGTACACCAAAGTTAATGTGAATATTGGCTTGTCATATAGGCTCCATTAGTTTGTTATTTGGTGAGATATTTCATACTAGATGTTAAATTATGGTTCCCACATGGTTAGGTGACTCACATAGGCTGCTAAGAGCTGATCATTGGAGTGTATATACCAATAGTAAATACATTTAGAAGCTGTGTATTGTACGAGTACAAATACGAGCGCATACGAGTAGAATTGTTGATGAAAATGAATGAGAATGTAATTGTAAGCATTTTTGTTAAGTAGAAGTACTTTTATAAGTGTCTTGAAGTCTTTCAAAAGTGTATGAATACATATTAAAATACAACATGTAAATACATTTTAACTGAGTCGTTAAGTCATCGTTAGACGTTACATGTAAGTGTTGTTTTGAAACCTTTAGGTTAATGATCTTGTTAAATGTTGTTAACCCATTGTTTATTATATCTAAAGAGATGTTAAATTATTAATTTATCATGATATTATGATATATAATATATCTTAGTATGATATATATACAGTTAAATGTCGTTACAATGATAATCGTTACATATATGTCTCGTTTCGAAATCATTAAGTTAGTAGTCTTGTTTTAACGTATGAAGTTCATTGTTAATACACTTAATGATATGTTTACTTATCATTTATCATGTTAGTTATATATATATATATATATATATATATATATATATATATATATATATATACATATATATATACATATATATATATACATATATATATATATATATATACATATATATGTCATCATATAGTTTTTACAAGTTTTAACGTTCGTGAATCACCGGTCAACTTGGGTAGTCAATTGTCTATATGAAACCTATTTCAATTAATCAAGTCTTAAAAAGTTTAATTGCTTAACATGTTAGAAACACTTAATCATGTAAATAACAATTTCATTTAATATATATAAACATGGAAAAGTTCGGGTCACTACAGTACCTACCCGTTAAATAAATTTCGTCCCGAAATTTTAAGCAGTTGAAGGTGTTGATGTATCTTCTGGAAATAAGTGCGGGTATTTCTTCTTCATCTGATCTTCTCATTCCCAGGTGAACTCGGGTCCTCTACGAGCATTCCATCGAACCTTAACAATTGGTATCTTGTTTTGCTTAAGTCTTTTAACCTCACGATCCATTATTTCAACGGGTTCTTCAATGAATTGAAGTTTTTCGTTGATTTGGATTTCGTCTAACGGAATAGTGAGATCTTCTTTAGAAAAATATTTCTTCAAATTTGAGACGTGGAAAGTGTTATGTACAGCCGCGACTTGTTGAGGTAACTCAAGTCGGTAAGCTACTGGTCTGACACGATCAATAATCTTGAATGGTCCAATATACCTTGGATTTAATTTTCCTCGTTTACCAAATCGAACAACACCTTTCCAAGGTGCAACTTTAAGCATGACCATCTCTCTAATTTCGAATTCTATATCTTTTCTTTTAATGTCAGCGTAGCTCTTTTGTCGACTTTGGGCGGTTTTCAACCGCTGTTGAATTTGGATGATCTTCTCGGTAGTTTCTTATATTATCTCCGGACATGTAATATGTCTATCCCCCACTTCACTCCAATAAATCGGAGACCTGCACTTTCTACCATAAAGTGCTTGAAACGACGCCATCTTAATGCTTGAATGGTAGCTGTTGTTGTAGGAAAATTCTGCTAACGGAAGGTGTCGATCCCAACTGTTTTCGAAATCAATAACACATGATCGTAGCATGTCTTCAAGCGTTTGTATCATCCTTTCGCTCTGCCCATCAGTTTGTGGATGATAGGCAGTACTCATGTCTAGACGAGTTCCTAATGCTTGCTGTAATGTCTGCCAGAATCTTGAAATAAACCTGCCATCCCTATCAGAGATAATAGAGATTGGTATTCCATGTCTGGAGATGACTTTCTTCAAATACAGTCGTGCTAACTTTTCCATCTTGTCATCTTCTCTTATTGGCAGGAAGTGTGCTGATTTGGTGAGACGATCAACTATTACCCAAATAGTATCAAAACCACTTGCAGTCCTTGGCAATTTAGTGATGAAATCCATGGTAATGTTTTCCCATTTTCATTTCGAGATTTCGGGTTGTTGAAGTAGACCCGATGGTTTCTGATGCTCAGCTTTGACCTTAGAACACGTCAAACATTCTCCTACGTATTTAGCAACATCGACTTTCATACCCGGCCACCAAAAACGTTTCTTGAGATTCTTGTACATCTTCCCCATTCCAGGATGTATTGAGTACCTGATTTTATGAGCTTCTCTAAGTACCATTTCTCTCATATCTCCAAATTTTGGTACCCAAATTCTTTCAGCCCTATACCGGGTTCCTTCTTTTCAAATATTAAGATGCTTCTCCGATCCTTTGGGTATTTCATCCTTTAAATTTTTCTCTTTTAAAACTCCTTGTTGTGCCTCCTTTATTTGAGTAGTAAGGTTATTGTGAATCATTATATTCATAGCTTTTACTTGAATGGGTTCTCTGTCCTTTCTACTCAAGGCGTCGGCTAACACATTTGCCTTCCCCGGGTGGTAACGAATCTCAAAGTCGTAATCATTCAATAATTCAATCCACCTGCGCTGTCTCATGTTTAGTTGTTTCTGATTGAATATGTGTGGAAGACTTTTGTGGTCGGTATATATAATACTTTTGACCCCATATAAGAAGTGCCTCCAAGTCTTTAATGCAAAAACAACCGCGCCTAATTCCAAGTCATGCGTCGTATAATTCTGCTCGTGAATCTTCAATTGTCTAGACGCATAAGCAATTACTTTCATTCGTTGCATTAATACACAACCGAGACCTTGCTTTGAGACGTCACAATATATCACAAAATCATCATTCCCTTCAGGTAATGACAATATAGGTGCCGTAGTTAACTTTTTCTTCAACAATTGAAACGCTTTCTCTTGTTCATCTATCCATTCAAATTTCCTCCCTTTATGCATTAATGCAGTCAAAGGTTTTGCTATTCTGGAAAAATCTTGGATGAACCTTCTGTAGTAACCAGCTAGTCCTAAAAATTGGCGTATATGCTTCAGAGTTTTCGGGGTTTCCCACTTTTCAAAGATTTTGATCTTTGCTGGATCCACCTGAATACTTTCTTTGTTCACTTTGTGTCCGAGGAATTGAACTTCTTCCAACCAAAATGCACACTTTGAAAACTTAGCGTACAGTTTTTCTTTCCTTAACCACTCTAGCACTTTTCTCAAATGTTCTTTGTGCTCTTGGTCATTCTTTGAGTAAATAAGTATGTCATTGATGAAAACAATGATAAACTTGTCAAGGTATGGTCCACACACTCGGTTCATGAGGTCCATGAACATAGCTGGTGCGTTAGTCAACCCAAACGGCATAACCATAAACTCGTAATGACCGTAACGCGTCCTAAAAGCAGTCTTTGGAATATCATCCTCCTTCACCCGCATTTGATGATACCCAGAACGTAAGTCAATCTTCGAATAAACCGACGAGCCTTGTAGTTGATCAAATAAGTCGTTGATTCTCGGTAGTGGGTAGCGGTTTTTGATAGTAAGTTTGTTCAACTCTCGGTAGTCGATACACAACCTGAATGTACCATCCTTCTTTTTGACAAACAAAACAGGAGCTCCCTACGGTGATGTGCTTGGTCGAATGAAACCACGCTCTAAAGGTTCCTGTAACTGACTTTGTAATTCTTTCATTTCGCTGGGTGCGAGTCTGTATGGAGCAAGAGCTATTGGTGCAGCTCCTGGTACAAGATCTATCTGAAATTCAACGGATCGATGTGGGGGTAATCCCGGTAATTCTTTCGGAAATACATCGGGAAATTCTTTTGCGACGGAAACATCATTGATGTTCTTTTCTTCAGGTTTAACTTCCTCGATTTGTGCTAGAATGACATAATAAACTTTTCTTATTAGTTTTTGTGCCTTCATGCTACTAATAAGATTTAATTTCGTGTTATTCTTTTCTCCGTACACCATTAAAGGTTTTCCTTTTTCACGCATAATGGAATCGCATTTTTGTAACAAACGACCTCTGCTCTCAAATTTTTCAACCAGTCCATGCCAATTATTACATCAAAACTCCCTAACTCGACTGGTATTAAATCAAATTTAAATGTTTCATCCCCCAGTTTAATTTCTCTACCCCGACATATATTATCTGCTGAAATTAATTTACCGTTTGCTAATTCGAGTAAAAATTTACTATCCAAAGGCGTCAATGGGCAACTTAATTTAGCACAAAAATCTCTACTCATATAGCTTCTATCCGCACCCGAATCAAATAAAACATAAGCAGATTTATCATTAATAAGAAACGTACCCGTAACAAGCTCCGGGTCTTCCTATGCTTCTGCCGCATTAATATTGAAAAATCTTCCGCGGCCCTGCCCATTAGTATTCCCCTGTTTCGAGCAATTTCTAATAATATGGCCTGGTTTTCCATATTTATAACAAACAGCGTTGGTATTACTTGCTCCGGCACTATTCGTTCTGGCATTACTTGTTCCGACACTATTTGTTCCATTAGTTCTGTAAAACCTTGGTCCGTAAAGCTCACACTTTGTCATGTTATGACCATTTCTTTTACACCTGTTGTAAAATGTCGTGCAAAACCCTGGGTGATTTTCTTCACACCTATGATGTAACACCGGCAATTTTTTTTTTTAAACACAGCGGAAGACTTTATTAACAAACACACTATTAGTCGTGTCATTACATTAATCTGAGTAATTAAGTTTAAGTTTACACCACGGTGTTACGTTATCACAAAACATTATTTATACAAAAGTCCACATCAGAGTTGGGTTGTCAAACATGTCTTCTGCAACAGCACCCATCCCGACTAGCAGTACCTAAACCTGCAAGGGGAGAATATGTGGGGGATTAGCGCACCACTAAGTGAATAGAATCTATCTAACAGATATAGCTTAAGTCACACACAAGCTATATACTAACAACAACACATGCTAACTACCAACTAGCATATAATAAGACAATACGAGGATCGGCGGCTTGTACGAGCACACGACTCCTAGCTGATCGGACTTGAGTCTACCGATAGTCCCTACTACTCAATTCACAGTATAGTTATCCAGATGCAGGGGATGCATCGTTCACACTATACTACACAATCAGTAGCCTATGGACCCAACCTCCCCTAGGCACGGTTGACCTCATACGGACTCTAACCTCTCCTAGGCACGGTTTCGAGTCCCCAGTCTCCCTAGGCCCGACTGGTGCCATTCACACAATGTACACATAATTCACATACAACATCAGGCAAACGATATTATTCTATCATAGCAATTTCTACACTATGCATGGTAAAAGAGTCAACCACAGTAGTATGATATGCTACTTAAACTCTATCCGGAGATAGACCCACTCACCAATTACCAGCAACTGCTCAGTTATTATTTCTGAGCTTCCACCTTGTCCTTATAACCTGAGAACAACACAAACAAAGTTAATATACATATCCAATAAATAATATAATCATTTCATACAATTAACTAGGTCATAACACCATATATTCATAATTTTATGAGTCTACATCATGACTCCACTCAATAACGGCATACAGGTGCGTGCAAAACACGACATACACACTAAAACTCCTTTTTCGACCCAAAAACAGTTTGATCTAGTTTTTTAAAAGTTCACCATTGAAAAGTATTCTTTATTACGATTCTAACGATAGTTTATTCATCAAAAACGGAGTTACGTTTTGAAAGTTACGCTCGTTTCAATTTCATAAAAGGTAATGTAGCAAATAGTGGCACTGTAGCAAATACCGAAGACTGTAGCAAATAGTGACACTGTAGCAACTCGGTACTGTAGCAAATAGCGATACTGTAGCAACTCAGGTACTGTAGCAACTCGGGCACTGTAGCACTCGGGGGTACTGTAGCAAAATACTGTAGCAACTAGTTCGAACACATTCGCTAATTTCATAATTTTTCCCCAAAAACTCGATTTTTGAGCGATTTTGATCAAATTTTAAGCACATGGAAGCTACTAAACATATATACAATCTATTTATAACATCAATTGATGTTTTTAAACATCAAACAACAAGATTTGAGCTAATTTCTTCAAAAACTCATAAGAACACTAAAACCCAATTTTCAACAAGATTAATACATAAATCTTTGTAATACTTACCTTAAGATGATCACAAGAACACAAAGAATCGATTGCTAACTTCAATTAATCCAAAAGCTCACAAATCAAGTTAGGGTTTATGATCTTGGGTGCGTTTGGTATGCGTTTGTGTGTGTGTGTTTATTTTGAGAAAATGGTAGAAGAATCCAGGACATACACTTAATATTGGGTTATAAACCCATACCCCATATCACACGGTTATTTACCAGTTATCTAATTTTTTTCGTACTTAATTTGGCAACCCTAACGGAGTCCAAATTAAATAAACCAACATGTTCTGGGACCCTTTGTCACAAACTGGTCACAACACAATTATAATAAAACACTAATAAAATAATTAAAATAAAAGCACTTAAGACTAAGCACAAACCCTAAGGGCAAAATAGGCAACTTACAACTAGCCTGGGTTTCAGTCTGTTACATATGACATGGCTGATTTTGGTTTTTATTGCCGTTGTTGTTATTGAGGTTGTTGTTGGGATTGTTATTGTTGTTGGAACGGTTGTTGTAATTGTTGTTGTTGTTGGGACGTTTGTTGTAGTTATTGTTAGGATTGCAGTTATTGTTGCGATTGTTGTTGCGGTGGTTGGGATAGTTGTTGCGATTGTGGTTGTAATTGTTATTGTTGTTGTACTGGTGATTCTTGTCACCATTTTCCTCCCACTTCCTCTTGAGTTGTTTCGTGTTGGCTTCTTCGGCCGCCTGTTCTTTAATTCTTCCCTCAATCTAATTTATGAGTTTATGAGCCATTCAACTTGCCTTTTGTATGGAAGTGGGCTCGTGTGAACTCACATCTTCTTGAATCCTTACTGGTAACCCTTTTATAAATGCGTCGATCTTCTCTTCTTCATCTTCGAACGTTCCTGGACACAATAGGCACAACTCTATGAATCGTCGTTCATATGTGGTAATGTCGAACCCTTGTGTTCGTAACTCTCTAAGCTCTACCTTGAGCTTATTGACTTTGTTTCTAGGACGGTACTGCTCGTTCATCAATTGCTTAAATGCCGACCACGGTAGTGCGTAAGCAGCATTTTGTCCTTCCAGTTCAAGATAGGTGTTCCACCACGGTAACGCAGTACCTGTGAAGGTATGCGTAGCGTACTTAACTTTGTCCTCTTCAGTACACTTACTTATGGCAAACACCGATTCGACCTTCTCAGTCCACCGTTTCAATCCAATTGGTCATTCGGTTCCATCAAATTCCAAAGGTTTGCAGGCAGTGAATTCTTTATAGGAGCATCCTACACGATTTCTTGTGAAATTAGTTCCACTGCTAGATCCAGAGTTATTGTTATTTTGCATCGCAGCCTGTACTGCAGCTATGTTTGCTGCAAGGAAAACACGGAAGTCTTCCTCGCTCATGTTCAAATTTTGACGAGTCGCCGGTGCCATTTCCTTCAAAAATAGCCCAAAAGAATCAAGTTAATCATATAGAATTTTAAGAGTAGTCAATAGTATTTCGTAGCATAGTATGAACTCATTTATAAAAGCTTTTTCTTCATATTAGCGTTTTATAGTTTTAATTCGGGTAGTACCTACCCGTTAAGTTCATACTTAGTAGCTAATATACAATTCAACTACTACAATTCTATATGAAAAACTGATTATAATAAAATTTTGCGTTCACATTTTATACAATATTTTACAAACTTACAATACCGCTATTATACATATAGGATGAAATATAGCACATAATAACTTTGCTACTCGGCAGCTATAAAGGCAATTCTAGTTAATACGCAAGTTGTTCAGCAAAAGAAATAAAACACGTAATTCATAAATCTAGAAACAAGTCATGCATTCTGGTTTTACTAAGACGACTTCCCATCCTTGGTCTTGTGGAAAGTAACCGTTATGACCTTTGGCTAGGCAGCATGTTGTAATGTCGTCAAAAGGACGAGGGTTTCGTAATGTCCAACAGCCCCGTAATAATCTAAAAACCTTGTTTCTCACCCCAACCACTGAATCCGTCATTTGTGGAAAGGTTTTATTTAAAAGTTGTAACCCGATGTTCTTTTTCTCACTTTAGTAAGAAGCGAACATCACTAACCCGTAAGTATAACATGCTTCTTTATATTGCATGTTAGAAGCTCTTTCTAACTCACGAAATCCTATTTTGGGATATGTTGAGTCAACCACACGGACCGGCTCTTCCACCAATTTCTTATTCAAATCGACCCTTAAATCTTCTAAAGGAAGAAGTTGTGTTTCATCGTCGACTTTACACTTACGAAGATAACACACGTTGAATGTATTATGAACCGGCTAACTCTGACGGAAGATCTAACACCACAGTCTGATCATTCAACACTTCACTGATCGGAAACGGACCAATAAATCTCGGTGCTAACTTACCACGTTTACCGAATCTGATAACCCCTTTTCATGGCGAAACTTTCAGATACACTCGTTCACCCACATTAAAGGTTACCGGACGTCTACGCGGATCAGCATACATTTTCTGCCTATCTCCAGCGGCTTTTAACTTTTCTCTCGCAATTGCAACTTTTTCGGCTGTCATTTGAACAATTTCGGGACCTGCAAACTGTTTCTCCCCAGCTTCTAACCAACAAGTCGGAGTTCTGCAACGACGACCGTATAACATTTCATAGGGCGGCATCCCTATACTCGAATGATATGAATTATTATAAGCAAATTCGACCAACGGCAAATGTGTATCCCACGAACCACCGTATTCTAACACACAAGCCCTTAACATATCCTCCAAAGTCTGTATCGTTCTTTCACTCTGACCGTCTGTCTGAGGATGATACGCTGTACTTAAATTCACACGTGTACCCAAATTCTGTTGAAGACTATTCCAAAAATTTGACACAAATCTGGAATCTCTGTCTGAAACGATCGATAACGGCACACCATGACGGCTAACTATTTCTTTCACATACAATTCGGCTAACTCACTTAACGAAGCTGTTTCACGAGTAGCAAGAAAATGAGCACTTTTTGTTAGACGATCCACTATTACCCAAATCATATCATGTCTTTTCTGAGTTCGAGGTAATTTGGTCACAAAATCCATCGTTATATGTTCCCATTTCCACTCTGGAATATGTAATTGACGTAACGAACCATAAGGTTTCTGATGTTCTGCCTTCACTTGAGCACATATATGACACTTTTTGACATAACGGGCGATATATGATTTCATTGTTGGCCACCAATACACTGTTTTCAAATCATGATACATCTTATTACTACTCGGATGTACTGTCAATCTGGATTTGTGAGCTTCCGTCATGATTAAATCCCTCAAATCTCCAAGCTTAGGCACCTAAACACGATTGTTTAAGGTCTTTAGTCCACGTGAGTCATCAATTAAGTCCATTTTTCGTTTGGTCATTTGTTCAGATTTAATATGTTCGTCCTCTAAAGCACAGGCCTGAATGGTTTTTAAGCTGTTAATCAAATCTGAAGTTATATTCAAACGAAGAAATTTCACATTTTCACTTGACTTTTTACGACTTAGCGCATCTGCAACCACATTTACCTTACCCGGATGGTATTTAATTTCACAATCGTAATCTTTGATCAACTCTTGCCATCGTCTTTGACGCATATTCAATTCTTTCTGTGAGAAGATATACTGCAAACTCTTGTGATCTGTACATATAACACAATGGGTTCCATACAAATAGTGTCTCCACAGTTTCAAAGCAAACACTACTGCAGCCATTTCAAGATCATGCACTGGATAATTCTTCTCATGAACTTTCAACTGTCGCGAGGCGTAAGCGATTACTTTATCTCTTTGCATTAATACACAACCCAACCCAGCAAATGACGCATCACAGTATACCACGAAGTCGTCTTAACCTTCTGGTAAAGCCAATACCCGTGCCTGACACAGTAGCTGTTTCAAAATTTGAAAAGCCTTTTCCTGTTCATCAGTCCATCGAAAGACTACATCTTTACGAGTCAACTTAGTCAACGGACCCGCTATTTTCGAGAAATCCTTGATAAATCTGCGATAATAACCTGCTAATCCCAGAAAACTCTTAATCTCAGTCGGAGTCTTCGGAGAATTCCAATTCATTACCGCTTCTATCTTTGTCGGATCAACTTTTATACCCTCGGCACAAATCACATGACCCAAAAACTGCACTTCACGTAACCAAAATTCACACTTTGAAAATTTTGCAAATAGTTGTTCACGTTTCAACATGTTCAAAACCTGTCTCAGATGTTCAGCATGTTCACTTTCGGTCTATGAATACACTAGTATATCGTCTATAAACACAATCACAAACTTATCTAAAAATGGACGACACACTCTATTCATTAGATCCATGAAGATTGCTGGCGCATTCGTCAACCCAAACGGCATGACAAGAAATTCATAATGACCATACCTTGTTCTGAACGCTGTTTTTGGTATATCTGATTCAGCAACACGAACCTGATGATATCCGGATCGTAAGTCTATCTTAGAAAAAAATGAAGCACCCTGTAACTGATCGAACAAATCGTCTATTCGAGGTAACGGATACTTATTCTTCACTGTTCTTTTGTTCAATTCACGATAATCAATACACATACGCATTGACCCATCTTTCTTTTTAACAAATAATACCGGAGCACCCCACGGTGAAGAACTCGGTCGGATAAACCCACGATCTAATAGTTCTTGAATCTGTGACATCATTTCACGGATTTCAGATGGCGCTAATCGGTATGGAGCTTTTGCAACTGGAGTTATTCCAGGAACCAATTCAATCTTATATTCGACTTCCCTTACCGGCGGCAGACTTGGTAACTCATCTGGGAACACTTCGGAAAATTTTGATACTATCGAAATATCTGCCACTGTTTTCTTTTCTTTCTTCGCATCAATCACATATGGAAGAAATGATTCACAACCCTTTGCCATCGACTTTTTCGCTTTCATCATGGTTATCAATAGAAAATTATACCCTCCCCGCTCCCCTTTGGCCACAACACGGGTTCCATAGGTCGAATGAAAGGTAATCATTTTCCTATCACACTTAATATTAGCCCTAAGCGAGCTCAACCAATCCATTCCTAGTACTACATCAAAGCTAGGAATAGGTAACACTAAACAAGTCACCGGGAAAGACTTCCCTTCGATCACTATACAAACCCCAGTCACATAGGTTGTGACGGGTGTGGTCTTACCATCGGCTACTTCTACACTAACCGGCTTGGGTAACACAGTAGCTGGTAAATTCAACTTAGCACAGAAATCTAGGGACATAAAACACCTATTGACACCACAATCAAACAATACGCGAGCAGGTATTGAGTTGATTAGAAACATACCGGTGATCACTTCGTCGGTTGCCACAGCATTCTCAACCGACATCTGAAAAGCTCTAGCCTCTGCTGTTGAAGGGTTCTTCCTCTTCTGCCCACTCTAGGCAGTTGACCCTCCAGCTGATGCTGAACGCGCCCCTGACCCTGCCCCGGAACTACCACTCTTCGACGGACAACTAATTGCACGATGCCCTGGTTTGTGACAACTCCAACACACACTATTCGGATACGGGCATGCTGAAGACTCATGCCCAACAACACCACACTTTAAGCATCTTCTTGTAGCCTCAGAACACTAACCACTGTGAGAAGATCGACACGTGTGACACCAATTCCCTTTACCTGATCCAGATCCAGTACTACTCTGACCACTTTTACCCTTCGATTTAAACCCACTAGACTTCTTGGATTTAGATCCTGATTGACCAGATACTTGCCCACCTTGTTGTAGCACATTACCAAACATTCTGTTTCTGGCGGCCTGAACATCACTTTCTACCATCTTAGCCATCACAACAGCTTGAGACAATGATGTAGCTATTCTAACAAAGTTCTGTACTCAGGCAGAATGATATTAACAAAATGCTGGATACGAGACGCTTCGTCTGGCACCCATTGTTGTACAAACCTCAGTTTATCCATAAACTTCTCTAATACCTCATCGATCGTCATTTGAGGTGTCATCTTCATTTCAAGAAACTCAGTCTTGATTCGGTTCATATCAAACAGATTACAATACTGTTCACACACCTTCCCATAAAACTGCTCCCATGTGATCATACTCACTTGCTCTTTCGGTATACTGGAAATCAAAGAATCCCACCAAATCATAGCCCTACCTTTCAACAGTCTACTAGCATATGTTACCTTCAGCTCAGGTTCACACTGACACGCTTCAAATACCCTTTCAACTTCTCGCAACCAATTGAGAGTTACAGTCGGATCAGTACTTCCAGAGAACTCGGAGGGTTTACAATCACGAAAATTTTTATAAGTACATCTTTTGGGTGGTTGCAAGTAAGATTGATGGAACATTTGCATTTGGTATGGATTCATCATCATGGGATTTTGGTAAGTAAAGGTGTTTTGTGGTGGCATATAATATTGGTTAGGTATTTGATTCTGAAGCTGGTTCTGGGGCACATTAGGTATCGTTTGGGATTGCACAGTTGGGAATCCAGGTGGTGTATCATCATTTCCAGAATGCCTCGCCAATTCAAGCTCATTAATTTTGTCTTCAGCCTCCTTTAGTTTGCTCTCTAACTGAAGAATGTAACTATTCTGATCATCATCAGACTTAACACCCTCTTCTGGTGCTCTGAATGTTCCGGGGTTGGATGAGCCAGTTGCGTTTCTATCAGCCATACCTGTGCTACAAAACAGCTCACACAAAAGCTTAGTGGATAACAGTTAGTTCAATCACAACTAACACACGTATATCCTATTTTCACTTAGCCCCCACTCCCACAGACATGTTTGACTTGCCTCAGGGTTTGGGAACAAAATACGCGCACGTATCTGCTGCCAAACCATGCTCTGATACCAACTTGTAACACCGGAAATTTTTTTTTTTTTTAAACACAGCGGAAGACTTTATTAACAAACACACTATTAGTCGTGTCATTACATTAATCTGAGTAATTAAGTTTAAGTTTACACCACGATGTTACGTTATCACAAAACATTATTTATACAAAAGTCCACATCAGAGTTGGGTTGTCAAACATGTCTTCTGCAACAGCACCCATCCCGACTAGCAGTACCTAAACCTGCAAGGGGAGAATATGTGGGGGATTAGCGCACCGCTAAGTGAATGGAATCTATCTAACAGATATAGCTTAAGTCACATACAAGCTATATACTAACAACAACACATGCTAACTACCAACTAGCATATAATAAGACAATACGAGGATCGGCGGCTTGTACGAGCACACGACTCCTAGCTGATCGGACTTGAGTCTACCGATAGTCCCTACTACTCAATTCACAGTATAGTTATCCAGATGCAGGGGATGCATCGTTCACACTATACTCCACAATCAGTAGCCTATGGACCCAACCTCCCCTAGGTACGGTTGACCTCATACGGACTCTAACCTCTCCTAGGCACGGTTTCGAGTCCCCAGTCTCCCTAGGCCCGACTGGTGCCATTCACACAGTGTACACATAATTCACATACAACATCAGGCAAACGATATTATTCTATCATAGCAATTTCTACACTATGCATGGTAAAAGAGTCAACCACAGTAGCATGATATGCTACTTAAACTCTATCCGGAGATAGACCCACTCACCAATTACCAGCAACTGCTCAGTTATTATTTCTGAGCTTCCTCCTTGTCCTTATAACCTGAGAACAACAAAAACAAAGTTAATATACATATCCAATAAATAATATAATTATTTCATACAATTAACTAGGTCATAACACCATATATTCATAATTTTATGAGTCTACATCATGACTCCACTCAATAACGGCATACAGGTGCGTGCAAAACACGACATACACACTAAAACTCCTTTTACGACCCAAAACATTTTGATCTAGTTTTTTAAAAGTTCACCATTGAAAAGTATTCTTTATTACGATTCTAACGATAGTTTATTCATCAAAAACGGAGTTACGTTTTGAAAGTTACGCTCGTTTCAATTTCATAAAAGGTCCTGTAGCAAATAGTGGCACTGTAGCAACTCGTACTGTAGCAAATAGCGACACTGTAGCAACTCGGTACTGTAGCAATAGTGACACTGTAGCAACTCGTACACTGTAGCAACTCGGTACTGTAGCAAATAGTGACACTGTAGCAAATACCGAAGACTGTAGCAAATAGTGACACCGTAGCAACTCGGTACTGTAGCAAATAGTGATACTGTAGCAACTCAGGTACTGTAGCAAGTCAGGCACTGTAGCACTCGGGGGTACTGTAGCAAAATACTGTAGCAACTGGTTCGAACACATTCGCTGATTTCGTAATTTTTTCCCCAAAAACTCGATTTTTGAGCGATTTTGATCAAATTTTAAGCACATGGAAGCTACTAAACATATATACAACCTATTTATAACATCAATTGATGTTTTTAAACATCAAACAACAAGATTTGAGCTAATTTCTTTAAAAACTCATAAGAACACTAAAACCCAATTTTCAACAAGATTAATACATAAATCTTTGTAATACTTACCTTAAGATGATCACAAGAACACAAGGAATCGATTGCTAACTTCAATTAATCTAAAAGCTCACAAATCAAGTTAAGGTTTATGATCATGGGTGCATTTGGTATGCGTTTGTGTGTGTGTATTTATTTTGAGAAAATGGTAGAAGAATCCAGGACATACACTTAATATTGGGTTATAAACCCATACCCCATATCACACGGTTATTTACCAGTTATCTAATTTTTTTCGTACTTAATTTGCTAACCCTAACGGAGTCCAAATTAAATAAACCAACATGTTCTGGGACCCTTGTCACAAACTGGTCACAACACAATTATAATAAAACACTAATAAAATAATTAAAATAAAAGCACTTAAGACTAAGCACAAACCCTAAGGGCAAAATAGGCAACTTACAACTAGCCTGGGTTTCAGTCTGTTACATATGACATGGCTGATTTTGGTTTTTATTGCCGTTGTTGTTATTGAGGTTGTTGTTGGGATTGTTATTGTTGTTGGAACGGTTGTTGTAATTGTTGTTGTTGTTGGGACGTTTGTTGTAGTTATTGTTAGGATTGCAGTTATTGTTGCGATTGTTGTTGCGGTGGTTGGGATAGTTGTTGCGATTGTGGTTGTAATTGTTATTGTTGTTGTACTGGTGATTCTTGTCACCGTTTTCCTCCCACTTCCTCTTGAGTTGTTTCGTGTTGGCTTCTTCGGCTGCCTGTTCTTTAATTCTTCCCTCAATCTAATTTATGAGTTTATGAGCCATTCAACTTGCCTTTTGTATGGAAGTGGGCTCGTGTGAACTCACATCTTCTTGAATCCTTACTGGTAACCCTTTTATAAATGCGTCGATCTTCTCTTCTTCATCTTCGAACGTTCCTGGACACAATAGGCACAACTCTGTGAATCGTCGTTCATATGTGGTAATGTCGAACCCTTGTGTTCGTAACTCTCTAAGCTCTACCTAGAGCTTATTGACTTTGTTTCTAGGACGGTACTGCTCGTTCATCAATTGCTTGAATGCCGACCACGGTAGTGCGTAAGCAGCATTTTGTCCTTCCTGTTCAAGATAGGTGTTCCACCATGGTAACGCAGTACCTGTGAAGGTATGCGTAGCGTACTTAACTTTGTCCTATTCAGTACACTTACTTATGGCAAACACCGATTTGACCTTCTCGGTCCACCGTTTCAATCCAATTGGTCATTCGGTTCCATCAAATTCCAAAGGTTTACAGGCAGTGAATTCTTTGTAGGAGCATCCTACACGATTTCTTGTGAAATTAGTTCCACTGCTAGATCCAGAGTTATTGTTATTTTGCATCGCAGCCTGTACTGCGGCTATGTTTGCTGCAAGAAAAACACGGAAATCTTCCTCGCTCATGGTCAAATTCTGACGAGTCGCCGGTGCCATTTCCTTCAAAAATAGCCCAAAAGAATCAAGTTAATCATATAGAATTTTAAGAGTAGTCAATAGTATTTCGTAGCATAGTATGAACTCATTTATAAAAGCTTTTTCTTCATATTAGCGTTTTATAGTTTTAATTCGGGTAGTACCTACCCGTTAAGTTCATACTTAGTAGCTAATATACAATTCAACTACTACAATTCTATATGAAAAACTGATTATAATAAATTTTGCGTTCACATTTTATACAATATTTTACAAACTTACAATACCGCTATTATACATATAGGATGAAATATAGCACATAATAACTTTGCTACTCGACAGCTATAAAGGCAATTCTAGTTAATACGCAAGTTGTTCAGCAAAAGAAATAAAACACGTAATTCATAAATCTAGAAACAAGTCATGTATTCTGGTTTTACTAAGACGACTTCCCATCCTTGGTCTTGTGGAAAGTAACTGTTATGACCTTTGGCTAGGCAGCATGTTGTAATGTCGTCAAAAGGACGAGGGTTTCGTAATGTCCAACAGCCCCGTAATAATCTAAAAACCTTGTTTCTCACCCCAACCACTGAATCCGTCATTTGTGGAAAGGTTTTATTTAAAAGTTGTAACCCGATGTTCTTTTTCTCACTTTGGTAAGAAGCGAACATCACTAACCCGTAAGTATAACATGCTTCTTTATGTTGCATGTTAGAAGCTCTTTCTAACTCACGAAATCCTATGTTGGGATATGTTGAGTCAAAATAGGTTCCTAACCCGTAGCATAAAATTACATTTGAGTTCCCCGCATTTAATGCTTTAAAGAAAACACGACGTAACTTACGGTCTCCCCAATGTGATATACCCCACCTATAAAAGGAAAGTCTTTTATAAACTAAGGCATTTCTGGAAAGTCTTTCAAATGTTTGACAAGTTAATTTCGCCATAACTAAATGTGCTGATGAATTCTGACCGACTCTAGACAAGATTTCCTCAATCATATCCTCTGGTAGGTCTTCTAAAATATTCGGTTGTCTACCCTTAACGTCCATTTTATTTTTATACTGTAATATAGACAAGGATTAGATTCGTAAAAGATAATTAACAAACAATACAAGCAATTTTTACATAGAACATAAAAGTACAAGCACACTACAATACATATAATACACAACATGATTACAGCCTTCTAATCTGAATCACTGGTTTATTCTTCTTCGGACTTGGTTCGTTTTTCTAATTTTCTAAGGACATATGGTATTCCTCTAATACGAGCAGTCGTTTTCCACCATGGTTTGGAAAAACCTGGTGGTTTAGAGGTTCCCGGGTTATTGTTACAATTTAGGAAATACGGACGTTGCCGATACATATAAAGTTCATCGGGGTTGGAATCAGGTTTTTCTATTTTTATACCTTTTCCCTTATTATTTTCTTTTGCTTTGCTAAATTGGGTCGAGGTAATTTCTATAACATCATCGGAATCCTCATCGGGATCCGATTCATCGGAAAATTGGTAATCTTCCCAATATTTTACTTCCTCGGCGGAAACACCATTGACCATTATTGACTTTGGTCCGTTGGTTGAGGATTTTCTTTTATTTAACCGATTTACTGTAGGTATCAATATTTCTTTCTCCGAAACCTCTTCTTCTTCCGGTTCTTCCTCCTCTTCCGGTTCCTCTTCTTCCGGTTCCTCCTCTTTCGGTTCCTCTTCTTCCGGTTCCTCCTCTTCCGGTTCCTCTTCTTCCGGTTTCTCCTCTTCAGGTTCCTCTTCGGGAATTTGTGAATCTTCCCAAATTATATTCGACTCTTCATTATTATTAGGTGAGTCGATGGGATTTGTACTAGTGGTAGACAGCTATCACAAAATATCAAACACATTAAGAGGTTAATATATCACATAATATTTACATGTTAATAATATATAGTTTCCAACAAAAGTGTTAAGCAATCGTTTTTAAAGAAAACACGATCGAAGTCCAGACTCACTAATGTATCCTAACAAACTCGATAAGACACACTAATGCAAATTTCTGGTTCTCTAAGACCAACGCTCTGATACCAACTGAAATGTCCCGTTCATATTGATTATAAACGTTCCATATTAATTGATTTCGTTGCGAGGTTTTGACCTCTATATGAGACATTTTTCAAAGACTACATTCGTTTTTAAAACAAACCATAACCTTTATTTTATCGACAAGGTTAAAAGAACACCATCTAGATTATCAGAAATGATAATATAAAAATATCACACTTACACACTACCAATACATATTGGTTTACAATATTAATATGTTACAACAAAGTAAATTTCGAATGCAGGTTTAATCAATATTATACAATCATGCTGACTCTAAATCTTGTTCATATATTAGCATGCAATAGCGGAAGCTCTTAATAATCACCTGAGAATAAACATGCTTTAAACGTCAACAAAAATGTTGGTGAGTTATAGGTTTAACCTATATATTTATCAAGTCGTAATAATAGACCACAAGATTTCATATTTCAATATACATCCCATACATAGAGATAAAAATCATTCATATGGTGAACACCTGGTAACCGACATTAACAAGATGCATATAAGAATATCCCCTATCATTCTGGGAACTCTTTCGGACATGATAAAAATGAATTCGAAGTACTAAAGCATCTGGTACTTTGGATGGGGTTCGTTAGGCCCAATAGATCTATCTTTAGGATTCGCGTCAATTAGTAGATCGGTTTACTAATTCTTAGGCTACTAAGCAAAAAGGAGCATATTCGGCTTCGATCATTCACCCATATAATGTCGTTTCATTTACTTGTGTCTATTTCATAAAATATTTATAAAATTGCATGTATTATCATCCCAAAATATTAGATTTTAAAAGTGGGACTATAACTCACTTTCATAGATTTTACTTCGTCGGAAAGTAAGACTTGGCCACTGGTCGATTCACGAACCTATAACAAATATGTACATATATATCAAAGTATGTTCAAAATATATTTACAACATTTTTAATATATTTTAATGTTTTAAGTTTATTAAGTCAGCTGTCCTCGTTAGTAACCTATAACTAGTTGTCCACAGTTAGATGTACAGAAATAAAGCAATATATATTATCTCGAATCAATCCACGACCTCGTGTATACAAGCCTCAGGCTAGATCACAACTCAAAGTATATATAATATTTTGGAATCAACCTCAACCCTGTATAGCTAACTCCAACGTTACTGCATATAGAGTGTCTATGGTTGTTCCGAAATATATATATAGATGGGTCGATATGATATGTCAAAACATTGTATTCGTGTCTATGGTATCCCAAGATTACATAATATATTAAAATACATGTATAATAAAATATGAGTTAGCTAGAATATGATTAATATAGATTTGTTACCAATTTTCACGTAGCTACAACAAGAAAAATTATCCAATCTTGCTTTACCCATAACTTCTTCGTTTTAAATCCGTTTTGAGTGATTCAAGTTGCTATGGTTTGATATTGAACTTAATTTTATGAATCTAAATAGAAAAATTATAAGTTTATAGTCAGAAATATAGGTTACAAGTCGTTTTTGTAAAGGTAGTCATTTCAGTCGAAAGAACGACGTCTAGATGACCATTTTGGAAAACATACTTCCACTTTGAGTTTAACCATGATTTTTGGATATAGTTTCATGTTCATAAGAAAAAACATTTTCCCAGAAGAAAAACTTTTAAATAAAAGTTTAACATAGTTTTTAACTAACTAACCCAAAACAGCCCGCGGTGTTACTACGACGGCGTATATCCGGTTTTACGGTGTTTTTCGTGTTTTCAGGTTTTAAATCATTAAGTTAGCATTTAATATAGATATAGAACATGTGTTTAGTTGATTTTAAAAGTCAAGTTAGAAGGATTAACTTTTGTTTGCAAACAAGTTTAGAATTAACTAAACTATGTTCTAGTGATTTCAAGTTTAAACCTTCGAATAAGGTAGTTTTATATATATGAATTGAATGATGTTATGAACATCATTACTACCTCAGGTTTTGTGGATAAACCTACTGGAAATAAGAAAATTAGATCTAGCTCCAAAGGATCCTTGGATGGCTTGAAAGTTCTTGAAGCAAAATCATGACACGAAAACAAGTTCAAGTAAGATTTCCACTCTAAATAAGATTGTTATAGTTATAGAAATTGAATCAAAGTTTGAATATATGTATTACCTTGTATTTTAAAGATATCTTACTGTAAATAAGAAAGATTTCTTGAGGTTGGATGATCACTCAAAGTGGATTTGCAAGATTGAAAGTAAGCTAGCAAACTCGGAAGTGTTGTTGGTGTGTTCTTGAGTAGTTGTTTTGTATCTTGGTTTATGTATGGATTTATGAACTAGATTGAGCTAAATTTTATTGAATATGATGAAGAACACTTAGAACAAAGGAAGAACACTTTAGAGAGAGTAATTTGATTCAAGAAAATTGCAAAGTGAATGTGTTTGTGTACACCAAAGTTCACGTGAATATTGGCTTATCATATAGGCTCCATTAGTTTGTTATTTTGTGAGATATTTCATATTAGATGTTAAATGATGGTTCCCGCATGGTTAGGTGACTCACATGGGCTGCTAAGAGCTGATCATTGGAGTGTATATACCAATAGTAAATACATTTAGAAGCTGTGTATTGTACGAGTGCAAATACGAGCGCATACGAGTAGAATTGTTGATGAAAATGAATAAGAATGTAATTGTAAGCATTTTTGTTAAGTAGAAGTACTTTTATAAGTGTCTTGAAGTCTTTAAAAAGTGTATGAATACATATTAAAACACTACATGTAAATACATTTTAACTGAGTCGTTAAGTCATCGTTAGTAGTTACATGTAAGTGTTGTTTTGAAACCTTTAGGTTAACGATCTTGTTAAATGTTGTTAACCCAATGTTTATTATATCTAAAGAGATGTTAAATTATTACTTTATCATGATATTATGATATATAATATATCTTAGTACGATATATATACAGTTAAATGTCGTTACAACGATAATCGTTACATATATGTCTCGTTTCGAAATCATTAAGTTAGTAGTCTTGTTTTTATATATGAAGTTCATTGTTAATACACTTAATGATATGTTTACTTATCATTTATCATGTTATTTATATATATATATACATATATATGTCATCATATAGTTTTTACAAGTTTTAACGTTCGTGAATCACCGGTCAACTTGGGTGGTCATTTGTCTATATGAAACCTATTTCAATTAATCAAGTCTTAACAAGTTTGATTGCTTAACATGTTGGAAACACTTAATCATGTAAATAACAATTTCATTTAATATATATAAACATGGAAAAGTTCGGGTCACTACATTGGAGATCTTGGATTGTATTTGAGGATTTTCAAACCCTAACCCCTAGTGTTTTTGGTAGGAGTTTTTGGGTAGATTTAGGAACAGAGCTTGTTTAGAAATGTGGCCATCTAAGACTATTTTAGCTTGGTCAGTTCTGTAAAGTTTTTCTTCAAGTAACCTTAGTTGGGTTTTCAAGTCTAAGTTTTCTGTAACTAAGTTAGAGCATTCAGAAGTCTTCTCGGCCAGGTCACTCAAAGGCTTTCTAGTGTTCTGTTCTACAGTCTCTAGGAAAAGTTTCTTAGAATCATTAAGCTTCTTAAGTTCTTTTTCAGCGTTGTTAATTTTTTCCGTGAGAACTGCATTCCTCAGTTACTTTGTTAGCTAGATCTTGTTTTATTTTCAAATAAGTATGATTTGACACTTTTGTTTCCAATTCTGATTTCAACCTAGAGTTATCATTTTTGAGTTCGCTAAATTGACTAGCAAATGATCTAAGGTCTCTATTCATCTTGGCAAAGTTATCTACATACATATCAGGTAGTATAGGAAACACACATTCGTCATTAAAAGGCACAGATTCAGATTTGATAGGCAGTTTCATTTGGACATGTGGGAGTGGGGTATGACAAGCAGAGCTACATGCAATTGTATCATTTTGATCAAGAGGTGTTTCAGGACAAATTCGCAATACATCAGATATAAGCACAGGATTATTATGCACAGAATTGTAATATTCATGAGTAATATCAGTGTATAATTTTACCTCTTCCTCGACATTAGAGGACACGTGATCATCACGATTTTCCATGTTAACAGGACGGGTGTTCAATAAGAGGGTCAGGACAGACAAAGTTTACGAGCAAACAGCGAAACGATAAATAAACTTAAGAAATATCACTTTTCTCCCCCTCAAAATATGATTCACATGAATCAAATTTTGAAAATGAGGTTTCGTAGGTTTTCGTTAACTTTCCGTTAAGTATCAGTTAAGTGCAGGTTTTGGTTTTCCCTCAAAAATTTTTCGACAAAAATTTATGTCGTAAAGTTTTGAGATATGAGCTAATATGTGACTGAGGGGTGGAGGAAAAATTTTGACTTTTCCTAAAATTTTCTGACAAATTTCGTTCAAAATAGTGCGTTTTTGGGTGATTTTTCGGGCCGAAAAATTTTCTGTCGTGAAAATTTAAATCTCGTGTAAAAATAATCTTTTAAATCCAAGAAAAAATAATCTTTTTTTTATGGATTTCAGGCGGGGTTTTTGGTCCAAGTTTTCGAGCACTGTTCTGGGCCAAAGTTTTCGAGCAGTCTGGTTTTGGTAAGGTTTTCGAGCACGAAGGTTTTTGAGCACAAGATTTAGAGTAGATGTTTTCGAGCAAAGGATTTCGAGCAGATTATTTCGAACAAGTTTTCGAGCAGGGGATTTTAGAGCAGGGTTTTCGAGCAGGTGATTTTGTCCAGTTTTTCGAGCACCTTTTAACTAAGTTTTCGAGCAGAGTTTTTTGGTCCCGTTTTTCGAGCACTGTTCTGATAGCCTATTGTCCTTTGTACCTTTTATGACACACAAGGTCAAAGATTCCTTTTCGGTGGGTAATATCCACAAAACAAAGGGATTTCGGTGGGTATTATCTAAAGGACAAAACTATGGAGCCAAAAATAAGTCAAACTTGGAGCCAAAATTTTGAGGTTTTCGGACACTAGTGGAATATTCTCAAAATTTCGAGCAGCAATCTGGATAGGCGCCAAATTTTCGAGCACTTAATTTTGAAGAAAAACAAATTAAACTAAGTTTATACAAGTTGTTTTAAGCACGTTTTTATGTTCTAAAGCCTTTAATCAGTGAGTTTAACGGGTTAATGGGTTGAACGAATCGGTTGAACGAATCAGTGGGTTTTATGAAGTTAACTTCAAGATTCAAACATAGAGTTCAAGCACATATAAATACACACTAATTTTAACTTCAAACAGTGGGATATATGCATGTATATAGGTTCGATTTTAAGCACAAAATCAAGTAGTTTAAGTGGTTTATCAACAAGTATGTTATGAAACAAGTATTAAACCAACAAAAATAACAAGATGAGTTGAGTTATGTAGGTACCTAAACCGAAATCGAGCACAAACACTTTAAAAACGCGATGGAGACCTTCGAGCAACGGATCTTCTATGCAAAGAGCTTAGACCCGCTCTGATACCAATTGTTAGTCCCAATATGAAGATTACCGATCAATTTTGTGAAGTATTAGTGGGTTTGGTTGTTTAGATAAGATAAGAACTAGAGAAAGTAATACTTGAGAGAATAACTAGAACATTATCATTAACTCAACTAGTTACAAATGAGTGTGGGAGGTTGCTTTTATACTAGCAACCTCCAAGTAGTAACTTTACATGGTAAGTTACATTTACCATGGTAAACTAGCTAAGATACATTAATAAGTAAGCTAACAATTACATCAACACTAACTAAAACCGCATGCCACATATAATAGACAATATTCAGACGGCTCATCCAATTGAGAGACTCGGTTGGGTGACGTATTAACATTCCACAGAGGACTAAACTTTTTTAAGCATAATAGAATACAGGGTTTGTAATATCCGAGAGACGTGATGTGTTTCGATGCTTTCGTTAATGATTAGGTTTAAAAGATAGTTAGACCCTTAAAAGAGTTCAACCATAAAGAACACCATGGCCAAGTCGGGTTTGACTTCCATGAACACGTTCGGTTATCCTGACGGTCCAATCCTTTATGTGTTTAAACAAACAATTCCTTAATTAACTAAGAATCCCTCAAGCGGGGTGCAATGCTTGAGACCGCGTTATGGTAAAGTGTACTAATCAGCACTGACCGGTTTCCATGGCCTTACTTAGCAGAGGTACAGCTTACAACAACCGTTGTGCTTCATCGTGCACGTACGAAGTTTATATGCTTGGTGACTACACTAGCATGGTCTAGGACCGACAATGTACTAGGGGTCTAGTTAGATGTTTCACTACGAAAGAGTCCTCAATCAGAATCCAAGGCTCGGTGGACTTACTACAACCGGTGTGCCTCAGTCAAACTTACGTTGTATCCGATAGACTTTTATTACCAAGGGTGACACACATAGTGTACTCTGAATCAGGGTTCACGACTTTCCAAGAACAGAGCCGATAACTACGTTCTATTAGTTGGAAAAGCGATTCTTGACAACATACACAAACCATAATATTATTTCGGCATTATAATCGATTACATCATAGCATACACTAAAGATAACTACTCGTTAATCATGGCAACAATATCACAAACTATAATAATGGAAGACATTGTATAAAGACAAAGGATAGAAGTACCAGTAGATTAAACGAGTTTCAAATACAAAAGTGACAACTTCAAACTCCAGACCGCTCCTAATACAATCTTCGGCGTTCTTCTCTGGGTACTAGGTTTCCCACACGGAGTCGAAGACCTTGAAAGTATGACTAATATTGTAGAAAGAGAGAGAAAGAAGTGAATTGAAGTGTGTGTAAAAATGGATGGAAAAGACCCTTTAAATAGACTTGAGTTTTGCCTGCAAACGGTTGGCAAGCCGTTTGGCAAGCCCGTTTGCACTGGTCAGCCGTTTTTGATGCCCGTTTGCCTGGACCGTTTGGCCTGTCCTGGTTTGCTGATTTCACTGGATCGCAACCTGATTTCCTTGATCGTAGCTTGGTTTCTTGTCTTTCACCATTTTCGCTCTAGAATCTTCATTTTAGCTTCGATTCTCTTGATTCTTTTTGCACCGTCTTCGTAATTACTTGATCTTCAATTTTAACTACAAAGCGGGCATTTTAGCGATAAAGCTCGGAACTTTATTGTTTTTGGGCCTTAATACCGGGGTGAAAACGTGACTTTTTAGCCGATATCAGTTATGCAACTGCGGTAGATGAACACACGGGTGGTTAAGTCCCCACTGGATGATCCCGTTTTGCTGTTAAAAAAGTATCATAATCATAATTATAACTATCATCGAGTATGTAATTAATGGAGCTTGCTTTAAAACAATATGAAACGTTATAACTTGGAGGTGGAGGTTCGATCCTAGTGGTACTTCGAGAGCCACTTTAACCAAGAGATAGAGATTCAAGCCTCATTGTGAATATTATTTGTGATAAATTTTTGTCGGGTGTATGTTGCAGTTCTAAAAAAATAATGCTAACAAAAGTGAAATTGGTTAAAATGCTCTCAGTTTCAAAAGTATTTAATAATATGCTCTTAAAAAACGATAATTGCAAAAAATTCCCTCTGACCAAGCATTACGCACCACGCATGATGCTTGTAAGTTCATGTGTGATGCGAGATTCTAACCAAAATATGCATTTTTCCTCTCGAAGATGCACCATGCACCAAGCACCACGTACCGTGCGTGGTGCTTGGAGAATGGTGTGTGGTGCTTGTTGGGAAGCTGAAGTACTTTGAATGACCGTATCTTTTGACTGGTAGTTCAGATTTAGACACAATGTTTTTTAAATCTTTTAACTTTTTTGTTGATTTTGACTTTTTAACATACTTAGACCGCTCATTACTTGCTATAGAACATTATCATTTGTGATGCGTTAAATTTATCATCAATCTTGACTAAAATTACTCGATACCCATGAATCAATTTTGAATAAACATCACATTTCGCAAATCGAGCATTTTCTAGTTTAATTAAATAAATCGCAGTTTCAGCTCAGGTTAAATTTCAAAATTTTTTTTGTCACTTTTGAAGTGCTCCAACGGATAGATCTCGATAAGATACATGTTTAAAATAATAGTCACTAAGCAGAGCTACGAGTCAAACGATATGATCATTCAAAGTTCTTCTCAAACAAGCATCACACACCGTGCATGGTGCTTGGTACGTGGTGTGTGTTCACAAGGAAAAGTGTATGTCTCGTTGAATATCTCGATTACACGCATCACACACGAGCTTGCACGCATCATATGTGTTACGTGATGCGTGATCAGGGAGCATTTCTTGCAATTACTGTTTTTTGAGGGTATATTGTTAAACACTTTCGGAAATAGAGACATTTTAACCAATTTCCCCTAATAAAATTGAAACACCGTTATTTTCATGGTAAAATAGTAGATGAAGTGCAGTCCAAATCTTGGGGCCCAATAAGCCCATAATTTCGTATTTTTAGATATAAGGCCGATAGCACCATTGCATGTAGAGTGAATGTTCCTTTAAACATAAATTAAAAATCTAATCTTTAGAAAATTTGTAATAAAACCATAAGGCAGGGATTAAGTTTTGGGATAGACAAACGTGAAAGGTGTATATATATTCCTAATAGGTGGTATGAATGTGTGAATATTTGTCTCTGTTAAAAATTTACGAACTCCGTGCATGACTAATAAGCACATTGGCACGATTAGTCCGTAATTGACCAACTAAATTAAAAATGAATAGTAATGACTCTGAAATCTATTTAAATAATTTTTCACAGAAAAGTTGAACAAAAACCACCACGAAATATAATAAGCACAACCCACAAGTTATGATAGTGACGGTTCGAGGTGAAGCCACAATGGGATTTACCACGAGACCAAAACAACTTCTTCTTAGTGAACTTTTAAATAGTCCTCATTAACTAGTTGTACTCGGCACAGTCTTGTAAAAAACCCCGATTACTCGCTGATTAATCTCCGATTAATCATTTTTAAGAGCAACCAGTTTCGATTTTTAAAAATCCGTTTAATTAAACAGTGAACATCAATTGATGGGTCAAAACTGAATTTGGTAACCAAAATCGGTTAAAGTCAAAAATGATTAACATTTTAAGATGAATTTTAACTAAAACTTTATAGTTTTGAAGGAAAATGAACAATTAAAAACAATTATGTTAAAGTTTATTTTTATATTTATGGTTTTTTTTCTACATTTACACATAATTTTTAAAATTTAATATTTAAATGTATACAGTACAATCCGATTAATCCTCGATTAATCCCCGAATTGCCGATTAATCTTTCCAAAGTCCTGACCGATTAATCTCCGAATAGCGAATTTTGCAACCTTGCTTTGGCATAAGTATTTTACAAGTATATATGCTAAGGGTGCGTTTGATAAAATTGAATGATTTAACGCTGAATGGTTCATAATCTGAATGGTTCAAAGTCTTTGAATGAAGTTATTTCTGAATGACAATAAACTGTTTGATAATCATTTTGAAATAAACAATATGAATAAATTAAGTCAACTTGTTGTCGTTTAACATTAACAAAAACTTCTATATACTTATTTATTAAGTGTTACGGATACGATTTAAGAAAAATATTACATACAATTTAGCCTCTTAATGGTTAAGAGAGTGTTTTAGCTCTGAATGGTTTAACACTGAATACTGAACCATTTAGCATCATATCTCATTCAGAGGTCAGAAACAAACGCACTGAATGCTGAATGGTTCAGTATTAATTCAGTGCTGAACCATTCCATTAAGAGGTAAACAAACGCACCATAAGTATGTGTTTATAATCTTATTGATAAAAAAAAATTGTCTTTCATGATATCAAATGTAAAACCTTACTTTTAGATCGTACCAAATCCGGATGACGGATAGGATACAAGTGCAAATACAAATCACATTCACGATGAACGACTTAATCCTTAGAACTCTTCTATGTAACGATGAATACTAGATCCAAATATTTTTTGAAATCAGTCAGAGGTCAAAGTTGATACCAACGTCTAGAGAGAGAAAGTTCTTCTGTAAAGAGAGAAAGCTCTGCTATGACAAATGAGCATAAGTGCCCAATAATGGAGACCCAGGTGTCGTATTTATAGGCGAAAGTCAAAGGCTCTTCATGATATGATTGGCTGGTAAATCCTAAATAATTGGAGTTAACTGGTCAAACCCGAAAAATACGAATCATGACTTTTGTGTGAGTTATCTGGTTTAATGATCGTTGATCGGCGTTATCTATTTTGTGGCCTTTATACGTTTTATTCACACTTATAGTGACCAGTTCTTCTTTCAGATAGCCTTTTCAAATGATTTTCTATACGCTATTCGGATGGCGTATCATTAAGTCCCCCGAGTGTGAGGATAATAATCTAAAAAAATAATTATTGTCAAACTTAAAAACAACTGCTTTCAAGACAATTTGTTCCGATCCGCATGCCCCCTTTTGTCTTCGTTAAATGCTTCTGACAAGTGATTTGACAGTCTCATTTGTTTTTGAATCCATGTAATGTCCCCATTACATGTATTCATCAATTAGAAATAATTTGAAGGGACAATTAGAAGAAATGAGAAAAGAAGAGAAGAGAATTGGGACCGGTTATAAAGAACAATTGTCTTCGTTGTCATGTAGATCGAAAAGTGTCGCCAAACATTGCAAGTTGATGAGCTGGATGCCTTAACTTAATGCCAGGCTTCGATAAATCATCAACATCATCTTGCCACCAAGAACTAAATAAACAAGACAACAAACAACACAAACATCCACAAGCTATTCAAACACAATCCATCAAACATACCGCGAACTAACGACCACAGTTGTTAAGTTATTACAATCATCCCAAATGTAAAAGTGTTTCAAATCATCCTACATCACAACATAGATGCAAACGTACATGCATCTATCATAAATCCGAGTTCACAATCATAACAATTCACAAAGCAACATAATTTATACAAAGTTTCACAAATCACATGTCAACAAACCACATCACAAATATTGTTTCGGAATAAGGATTACCACAATTACCAAAAACCAAATGAGCTACCACCCGAACCTCCTCCTTGGTTGGTTTGATTTTCACACCTTTGCCTCTCTTGATCTTGTTGTGCTTGCCTCATCCTTTCAAATTCTTGAATCTCCATCGCTTGCCTTAAAGCTTCTTGCGGGTCAAATGGGGGTGGATGTGGGGAGAATGGGTGTTGACGGTCATAAGGTGCATACTGAGGCTCAAGTGGCCAAGTGGCGGTTGGGTCATGGTGGGACAAGTGCATGACATGAGAGTGCCACGCTTGACGGTATTCCATTCCCACAAGATGGTATTGTGTTTCATCGTGCTCAATCTGCCTTTGCAAAATCATGTTACCGAATTGCTCAACAAACCACTCTCGGGACAACTCATCGTGCCCTGAACTACCTGCACTACTAGAAATTGCACCATGTGTTGGTACATAGTTACCATAGCCTACATTAACATTACCCTCCCAAATACGCTCCATTTCCCCTTCCTCGCTAACCTTAACCCGTTGTTCTTGACGATGCCATTTCACATACTGCTCATTCTCTCTCAACAATATGTAACCACCCTTGTAGTCAACATAATTAAATTGGTTTATCGGCAACTTCTCTAGACCACTAAAATCAATGTTCAAAAATTTTGCTACCCGAGTAACAAAATGCCCCCATACTTGGCTTTGCCGCCTTGACACTGGTGTCATCGTAAAGATAGCTGGCAATGATATTTGGTACATGCACATGGGCATGTCGATTAATGCGATCAACCAACCAAATTCCTAGGACAAACATTTTTTCGTTACTATGTTTTCGGATGTTGACCGTGTTCGCAATGAACCGGTTAATTACCCGGAGCTTATGGGTTCTAAGGGTCACAAAAACCTCTTTTCCTGGCTTATATGGGGTCTCGCTCATATGATACCATGCGGACTTAAGTTGAAGTTCTTCAGGTAGGTATTGTTCACAACCGGACAAATAAACCTCAAGTTCACTAGATTCCTCAAACTCTTCATATATCCCAAGTGCCTTACAAAAATCCAAAAAGCTTAAATGGTGAAATTGGCCCCTTAGTTGAAACCAAATATAGTTAGGGTTCTTAATGTCTTCAACCCTCGGGCTGAACCTAAGGGTCTTTAAGAATTTATGGGTTAAAACTGGGTAGACTAGCTCATTGAGTGTGATTGATGGTTCCCAAGGTGAAAGGACCCTACGGTTATGATCAACTTGAAAAGCCCTTAACATCTCGTTGTACAAACCGGCTTGGCGGAGGGGTTCTCCATCGATATATTTGGATAAATGAACATTGTTTTGTATCCTTAGTTCCATGTTGGGCCTACGGTTGGGATTTATAAGAACCTTTTGCAACCAAGGTTGCTTGTAATCCTACGAATATCCTGAGGGACTTGGGGCAATTGCTCATGGTCTGACTCGGAACTCGGGTCATTTTGGGTTGTTGTTATAGCTTTGCCCCACCCTCCACCTCTAGCAAGGCAAGCGAGGCTTCCATGTTTTGCTAGTTCTTTTGATTTTCCATGTGAGGATGTAGGTGCTTTAGGCTGCAAGGACACAATGGAAAACAATACCAAACAATATTGTTAACATTAAAGCATAGTGTCACACTTGTCAATTTAATCGAGATGTTTCAAAGTTGCAAACTTTACTAAATGCAAGTCACCATAAAGCATTAAAGTAAATGCATTAAGTCAAGCATGCATAAGCATTAAGCCCCTTGATTCATAACATTCATACATGGTCAACATGACTCAATTGCAAAAAGTCAAACCCTAGTCAAAGTTCAAAAGTCAAACTAAGCTCAAGACTATAAGCATATATAAAATTGTAGCAATTAGCCATGTTATACCATTATCAATCATAAACAAACAAGCTTTCACTACTAAGTCACCCAAATTGGTCAAACATAGTTAAAGTCAAAGAACTAAGAACCCTAATTTCAATTTAAGCGCATACAAGCATGAAAGTTGGATTCTTTTTTATCTAGACATGTTAGACTAGCATACAATATCCAAATGCATCATTATAATCTCAATTAGACACCACATTCAAAAAGCCCCAAATTGGGATGAACCCTAAAAATTCAAAGTTCAAATTTTTGAAACTAAGCATGCAAATCATGTAAGGAAGCATGTTAATAACAATAATCCATCACCAATTTAACATAATAATCATCAAATTATTCATAAATCTAGAAAAAAGTGCAAGCAAGAACATGGCAAGAATCATGTAAAAATTGGAAAATAAAGAGTCATGATGCATGGATCTTACTTTTCCCATGTTAAATGATGTTGATAATGCAAGAAATCTTCACAAAAAATGGTAATTATATGCTAGGATTCGAAGTGGGCGAGTCTTGGTCGGCTAGAGAGAAAATAATGAAGTGGGTGTTTGTAAAGTGGGTGTAAGAGTGCAGAATTTCATTTTAAAGCAGCTAGGTGAGCCGCGCCTAGCATCTGGAGCGCCGCACCATTGTAAAGACCTCATATGCGCCGCACCAAACTGTAGGTGCTCCGTACCATTTCAAAGGGGAAAATGGTTGTGACTTTTGATGTGAAATTTTCAAAAATCAGGCATATGGTGCGCCGCTTGTGACCTCAACTGTGCCACACCATATCACATAATGGTACGCCGCACCTAATAAAAGGTGCGCCGCATCTTTGTACTAACAGCTTACTGATTTTGTTTTCTCAAAATTTAATGTATTGGTGCGGTGGTTTGGGGGTCAGGTGCGCCTCACCATACACTAAGGCTTTCAACACTTAGTTTTTTCAGCATCAAGCTCAACACTTGGCCATTTTTCAGCTCAACAAAAACAAAGAAAATCAAAACACAATCTTTTTGGGTTTTTGGTTTAGAAATGCATGAAATGCAACTATATGTCAATGCAAGTAGCAAAATCAATATCATACAAACTACTTGTGATGCAACTACTCATGAACAATCTATAAACAAGTTGTGATGATTTTTTTATCTAGGGTCTATCACATGACTCGTTTAAAGCACAAGGTGTCATTTTGGGTAAAGGGTGATGTCCTCAAGCACAAGTTCATTGACTTCATCATTATACACCTTCAATCGATGGCCTTTCACCTTGAAGGTGTTGTCATTACCAATCAATTCCACATAACCCATCGGGCATGCCTCTTTCACATTGTAAGAACCCGTCCATCTTGACCTCAACTTTCGGGATGAAAACTTAAATCTAGAGTTGAATACACGGACTTTTTCATTGGGGTGAAACTCCTTAACTCCCTTAAGCATGGCATCATGCCACTTTTTAATCTTTTCCTTTTATGTCAAAGAGTTTTCATAAGCTTCTAGCTTAAGTTCATCTAACTCATGCAATTGCATGGTTCCCTTCTCACCTGCGTGTGCCAAATCTAAGTTAACTTGCTTTAATGCCCAATAGGCCCTATGCTCAACCTCCACCGGGAGGTGAAATGCCTTTCCATAGACCAATCTAAAAGGTGTTGTGCCAATATGGGTCTTGAATTCAGTCCTAAAAGCCCACAAAGCATCGTCTAGTTTAGTTGACCAAACCTTGGGGTTATTGTTGACCGATTTCTCAAAAATTCTCTTAAGTGTCTGGTTCGTGTTCTCCACTTGACCACTCGTTTGAGGGTGGTATGGAGTTGAGAACTGGTGTGTCACCCCATATTTCTCTAACACCTTCTCTAAAAGATGGTTCACAGAATGTGTGCCTCTATCCGAAACCAAAGCCTTGGGGATTCCAAACCCAGAGAATAATCATTTTAAGAACTTGTCCACAACCCTAGATCGTTAATGAGGAAATACTTTGCTTTGGCCCACTTGGACACATAGTCAACCGCTACAAGTATATACTTGCATGTGTTGGAACTAGGGAAAGGTCCCATAAAATCGATTCCCCATACATCAAACACTTCACAAATTTGTATCCCCATTTGGGGCATCTCATCTCATTTGGAGATGGATCCCGAACATTGACATGCATCACACTTCCTAACCAACTCATAGACATCCTTAGAAATCGTGGGCCAATAAAATCCCGAGTCAAACACCTTTTTAGCTGTGTGACTTGGCCCAAAATGACCTCCTGTGGACCCCTTGTGACATTCCTCAAGAATTTGTCGGGCCTCTTGCCCAAAAACACATCTCCTAATGACTTGATCCGCACTGGTTCTAAAAAGATCGGGGTGATCCCAAAAATAAAACTTTAACTCCTAAAAGAACTTCTTCTTTTGTTGGTAAGTGTACCCTTTTTGGAGCACACCCGAGGGACTTCGGTGATAAACTCAATTCTCATCAAAGACTCATCAGGGAAGGTGTCCTTAACCACCGATTTACCGAGTTGGTCCAATCTAGGATTCTCAAGTCTTGAGAGATGGTCCGCTGCTAGGTTTTTGGCCTCTTTCTTATCTTTAATCTCAATATAGAACTCTTGAAGAAGTAGTACCCACCGAATGAGTCGGTGTTTAGAATCTTCCTTTGAAAATAGGTACTTAAGAGCCGAATGGTCGCTGTAAATAATGGTTTTCGACAATACTAAGTAAGCTCGAAATTTATTAAAGGCAAACACAACCGCAAAGAGTTATTTTTCGGTTGTTGTGTAATTAATTTGAGCGTCCGTTAGAGTCTTACTAGCATAATAGATTGGGCAAAAATGATAGTTAATTCTTTGGCCAAGTACGGCCCCAAGTGCCTAATCACTTGCATCACACATTAGCTCAAAAGATTGATACCAATTGGGAGATATGATAATGGGAGCTTGTGTGAGCCTTGCCTTAAGAAAGGTGAAAGCTTGCTTACAATCATCATCAAAGTCAAAGGGGTGGTCCTTTTCTAAAAGCTTTCTCATGGGTCGGGCAATTTTAGAGAAGTCTTTAATGAATTTCCGATAAAAAAAAAACCCGCATGACCCAAGAAGCTCCTTATGGCCTTGACATTATTTGGCTCTGGTAGATCTTTGATTACCTCAATCTTAGCTTTATCTACCTCAATGCAATCACGTGATATCGTATGACCTAAAATAATGCCTTCCTTCAGCATGAAGTGGCATTTCTCCTAATTTAATACAAGATTTGACTTTTCGTACCTAATGAGCATTTGCTCTAGGTTTGCAAGACACGAGTCGACAAATCTCCAAAAATGGAGAAGTCATCCATAAAGACTTCCATACTCGTCTCTATCATGTCATGGAAAATGACCATCATGCACCTTTGAAAGGTACCGGGTGCATTGCACAACCCGAATGGCATTCTCCTATAGGAAAATGTGCCAAATGGACATGTAAAGGTCATTTTGTCTTGGTCCTCGGGATCAATAGGTATTTGAAAATACTCGAAGAACCCGTCTAAAAAGCAATAGAATTCTTTGCCCACTAGCCTTTCTAGCATTTGGTCGATAAAGGGCAAGGGAAAATGGTCCTTTCGGGTTGCATCATTCAAACGCCTATAGTCAATGCAAACCCTCCACCTGGTCACCGTTCGAGTAGGAATAAGTTCATTCCTATCATTCAAAACAACGGTGGTGACACCCTTCTCGGGTACCACTTGCACCGGGCTAACCCAAGGACTATTCGAAATCGGATAAATCAATTCCGCATCCAATAATTTAACCACTTCCTTTTTAACCACCTCCTTCATATTAGGATTTAATCTCCTTTATTTTTGCACAATGGGTTTGTACTCATCCTCTAGGAGGATTTTTTGAGTACAAAAGGAGGGGTGGATCCCCGGGATGTCCGTGGTCTTCCATGTAATTGCCTTCTTATGGCGTTTAAGAAGAGAGATCAACCTCATTTTTTTCATCGCCGAGTCTCGAAGAGATAAACACCGGGAGTTGAGTTGCCTCATGAAGATAGGCATACTCCGAATGAGGAGGGAGTTCTTTTAACTCTAAAATGGGTGGGTCTTCCAAAGAGGATTTGATCAGGAACCGATCTTGATCAAGATCTTCAAAGGGTTCATCCTCTTTGGTGATATCATCTTCAGTTTCATTAAATGAAACCTTCATTAATTCATTAAATCCATTTTCAACATCAAAGTCATTGCTTTCACCCATTGGGTTGAAACTCGTGGTGTAAATATCGCGCAATGCTTGAAACTCTTCATCCACACAATCATCAATTACATCAATTCTATAACAATCCTCATCGTTGGTCATGCTAGGCCTTTTCATGGCCTCCCGAATGTTGATGACAACCCTACCGTCCCCACACTAATATTGAGTTGGTTTCTTTGAGCATGGATAATAATATCCCTGGTGTTCAAGAATGGTTGTCCAAGAATTATGGGAACTTGGGTGTCTACTTTCATCAAAAACTACAAAGTCAACTGGGAATATCAAGGTCTCAACTTTGAGCAAGATATCATCAGCTATCCCATTAGGGTATCAAACGTTTGGTTGGCTAACTTAAGTCCCATCCTTGTTAGTTTGAGGTCACCAAGCCTAAGTTTGAGGTAGAGGAACTAAGGCATCAAGTTAACACTTGTGCCCAAATCGACTAATCCAATGTATACATCCGAGTCCCCCACACTACATGGTAAGACAAATCACCCTGAGACTCCCAACTTAGGAGGTAGCTTATGCTTTCGCAAAATAGCCGAATATTCCTCGACGAGGAATGTGGCCGATACCTCCTCATACTTGCCCTTAGAAGAGATAAGATCTTTAATAAACCTTTCGTAATTGGACATGCCCTTGAGAACTTCCGAAAGTGACATGTTGACGCTTATTTGCTTTATCATGTTGGAGAATTTCGCGTATTGACTTGCAAGTTTGTCTTTTTTCAACGCCTTTGGGTATGGAACCGGTGCCTTAAAAAGCTTTGCTAGTGGACCTCCACACTTTGTACCCTTAACCCCCAAAGAATCTCCTTTTTCAATCCTTGGCTCTTGTGGCCCCTCTTCTTCAACTTCTTAATCATTGGTTGGTTCATAGGTAGGTGTAATAGGTTTTTGTGGTTTAGGTGTAGGAGTTAGTTCATTGAATTTCAAACCTCTGGGTTGAGATAGCATTAACATGCTCATTTCGGGTTTGACCATTGGTCTTGTTGTTGTTTGGGTTAACTTATGTGTTGGATGGGAGAGTACCCGGTGGTCTCTCTGATGAAAGGTTTGCCACTTGACCTAAATCTTGCTCTAAGGTTTGAATAGAGGCTTGTTGGTTTCGCATTTGTTGTTTGATTAACTCATTCTCTTGTTTCAACAAAGCTTCATTGGTTTTCGCCTTCTTCATATAACTCATTAACATATCCTCGATTGGTGGTTTCTTTTCGACTTGTAGTTGACTAGATATTGACATTGGTTGGATGTGTTGGGATTTTGGAAGTTTTGTTGGTTTTGGTTATAGCCTTGGTTTTGGTTTTGGAATTGTTGTTGGTTGGTATTGTAGGGTTGTTGGTTGTAATTTTGGTTTTAGGTGAAATTATTATTTCGGTTGTTGTTATTGTTGAATCCGGGTGGTTGGTTTCCTTGAAAACTGAAAGATACTTGCTTTTGGCCTCCTTGGTAACTCTAACATCCACAACCGGGCCTAGCTGTAAGATTACTAGTTTGCCCTTAAGTTAGTATTGTGTTATTATATGCTTTTATTTTTATTTAATATTTACTATTAAATAATGATGTGGTTAGGACCAGTTTCTGACAAGGGTCACAGAACAGGTTTGTTTAATTAAATTGGACTTCATTTGGGTTGCAAAATGATGTACGAAAGATATCAGATAACTGATAAATACCCGTGTGTTGCACAGTGTAGGACTTAACCCACTTTAGATGACTAGTGCTTCCTTTTTTCTCATTTGGTTTCCAGAACTTTCACACACACAAACACATCTTGTTCTTATTTCCTTTCACCTAACCAAACCCTAGATCTTCAATCTTTGTTTTAGAGCTCAAATCAATTGCATCTTTGTGTTCTTTGTGATTTACTGATTCTATCAAGGTAAGAATCAAAATATTTCATGCTTTAATCTTTGAGAAAATTGGGTTTTTGTGTAAAGTTTAACAAAGTGTATAATTTGGGTCAAAATGGTTATATTTGATGTTGTTTGAGTCTAAATTTAGTGGGTTTATGTTTCTACATGTTTAGTGTCTTCGATTTGGTCAGTTTTGAGGTCGTAATCAAGCTCTAGAGCAAGAATTGGATGAAATTGGGTGAAACCCGTCACTTTGTCTTCAGCTTCTGCAGATAAACACAGTCGGCCGAGTGTCTCGAGACACTCGACCGACCGACTCGACCATCGACCGAGTGTGTATGACCCACGGCCGAGTGTGTCTGTGAGAGACCATCGACTGAGTGACTAGACACTCGGCCGAATGAGTGTAGACAGTTGGCCGAGTGTCTATGACAGTCGATCGAGTGTCTTTGGCAGTGAAATATTTTACTAAGTGTTAATTTTTAGCCGTTATGCTGCCCGTTTGTATTTTGATGTTCAGGATATTTCTGTACTGTGTTATTTGATGTTAATGGACAGTAACTGTGACATCCTCCAGATAGGGTCTGGAATAAAACGTCACTAATATCAAATAAACCAACATATTATAATACGAGAACAATACTATATGACAAAAACAAACGTTATTGAGTACGCAGCGGAAAATAGAATGTCATTACAAGAATGGAAATTACAATAAAGTAAATGTTTCAAATGCAAGAATAATAAATGCGATAGTTCTTGATCCTAAGTCCAAGTAGCATCACATAAGAAGCAGGTAAGTAAACTTGATCAATCAGCACCTGAGACAAAACATGCTAAAGTGTCAACCAAAAAGGTTGAGTGAAGTTCATAGGTTTAACAAAATAGTTATCGTTGTTTTTAGACCACAAGATTTTTTGTTTTTAAAAATAGATCACACAGATCTTTAATTGTCAAAGAAGATCACAAAGATCTTAAAAGTTGATCTCGCAGATCAAAAAGTTATGTCAGTTCATGATATTTAGACTAAACGTTCAAGTTTGCCCCAATGACAAGTTGTTCTGTCCTTGTCGGTTTAATTTCATTATCAAGTAATACAAAGACTTATTCAAATGTATTGGGGAGGTTACTCCCGATAGGCCTACCCCCAATAATTAAGAATGCATTTAACGAGCTATTAAAAATATCACTGTAGGGACTTTGTTGGACATAGACAAGTATAGCATAGTTTAACAGTTGGTACTTGTGTCTAAATTGTAAATAGTAAAAGTAGCATGTGTCTCACCCCAAAAGTTAAATAAGTTTTGCACAACATAAAGTGGGGCTATGAAGTTCACCTTAGTAAGTAGGAGAAGAGTCTGTTATTCCTCGGAATAGAAGAGCTGGATGAATGTTGAGACGTCCCATTCATATCGAATATAAACGTCACGTATTCATTGGTGTCATTGCGAAGTATTGACCTCTATATGTGACATTTTTAAAAAAAAAATCTGCATACGTTTTTATGATACAAACCATAAACTTTATTATAACCAAAGACTTAAACAACATAATAATGATTATCGTTTAGCGATAATCTTAGTCTTACAAACTTTACATTTGATAATAACAGTACGATTTCCAACATATTTCACATTACAAATCTTCTGATATGCAGTTTTATTTTTGACACAAATATGCATACTCCAAATCTTGCTTAAATCCGGCATAATGCAGCGGAAGCTTTTAATTATCACCTGAGAATAAACATGCTTAAAACGTCAACATAAAGTTGGTGAGATATAGGTTTAATGCTAGCAGCGTTATAAATATAGACCACAAGATTTCATATACACTAACGTTTTAATAAAAATATTCTAAGTGGTTGAGCACTTGATAACCATACTTAACATTTAATCAACGTCGCATATTCCTTTTATTATGAAATCTCACTACACCGTACCAAGTATAGTTACCAAAACGAAGTACTGTGCAACCGTTGAATACTGGTCGTCCAGTCCGGTTGGGGTTGTCAGGCCCGATAGATCTATCAACAGGATTCGCGTTTACAATACCGCATGTAAATAGTAGTTACCAAGTTACAGGGAAGTATGCCAGTGGTACAACTCAACGTAGAATATATATTTTTTATCACTTGTGTCCATAACGTAAATCATAAAATGTATGTATTCTCATCCCGAAATATTTAGAGTTTAAAAGTGAGACTATATACTCACTTTTGCCTTGAAGATATTTAACACGACTTGGTCTCCGATAGATATCACAAACCTAACCATATATATAATATATCAACATATTTTCTTTTCAAATAATCGTTTCATATATACTTATAATACTTTTAATATCTATTAATCTGTAGTTAGCAGTCCGATGTTAGTGATCCACAATTAGTTGCTCAATAAAATAAATAAAGACCCCATCGTATTCGTATTGATCGTAATTAATCTCGACCCATGGTACCATGTTGTCAAATGACTTGTTGCGTACATAAAGTACCGTGTTGTCAAATGACGTGTTGCGTACAATCATGAGGTCTTATAATTAATCCTCTCGTGTTGTTTACGGGTGGTCCTGAAATATATAAAATCAAATCATAAGTAAATATATATAAAATATCATATTAATTAGCAAAGACATGATTAGTTTAGTTTTACTCCAATTAATTTCGTAGCTAAACTAGCTTCGGATACCCATTTTTGTTTTAGCCGCAGTTTCTTCAATACAACTCCATTTTTGTTGGTTCAACTTGCCACTTTATTGGATCGAGCCATTATTTATGAATATGAACTGTAAATACCTTAGTTTGCATTCGAAATCACAGGTTATAGGTCAAACTTTGGTGAATCTTATGAAAGTGATCATTTCCGTTGTAAAAACAACACCTAGTTGATCATTTTTACAAAAATACTTACACTTTGAGTTACACCATGAGATTTTTATATATATTAACATATTCATAAGAAATATCATTTTTCCAGAATATAAACTTCCAATTCAAAGTTTAAGATGGTTTTTAATTATCCAACCCAAAACAGCCCCCGGTTGCACTCTAACGATGTAGATTCAGTTTTAAGGTGTTCTTTGTAAAATCAAGTTGTATCTTGTTAAGTTAGCATATCATTATGATATATTACAGGTCTTGAAGTGTTTTAAAAGTCAAGTTAGAAGGATCTATTTAGTTTGCGAACAAGTTTGAAATCATTCAAACTATATTCTTGTTGTTATGATTTGTATATTTTTAATAAGATAGTTATAATTGAACAAGATGATGAACAAAGGTTATACCTCAAGTATGATGAAGAAAGTTACTGAATAAATAAGATATGAACTTGTTCTTGATGACTTGGAAGATTAAGAAGTGAAATCATGAAAAGAAACAAAGGTTGTAAGTAAGTTTATATCTTGATTTAAGATAAATAACTTACATGAATTGAATCAAAGTTTAAACATAGTTTTACCTTGATTATGAAGCTAAAAGATGGTGAAAATGCTTGGAGATGATCAAGTATGATGTTAGGAGTATTTTGAGAGAGAATTTGGAGTGTAAGTATGAGAAAATGGAATGGAAAAATGGGGTGAAATCATAAAAACGAATTTACTTGTTATATTGAAAAAAAAAATCCTTAAGTTTGTTTTTTAGCTCATAAGTCTTCCTAATTGATCCCACATGTTGTTGACCAACAATAGCTGCTAAAAGCAGATAATTGAGGTCTAATAATTGGTATTTATCAATATTAAATACATCTAGAAGTTGCATATAATACGATTACATATACCCTAAGTATACGTGTAGAAATCTTGAGAAAATGGAACGAGAATTCAAATATAACTATCTTTTGTGAATATACTCATGTTGTTTTATGTATTTAAGCCCTTTAAAAGTGATTAAATACGTATTTATACGATACTTGTATAAGCATTATAGATTATAGGTATATATGTCAAAGAACGTTACGTATAGTTACCGTTTTAAAAACTTAAGTTAGTAGTCTCAAAGTATACTTATAACTCATTGTTATTAGTACACAATGATATGTTAAACCATCCTTAGATCATGTTAAATATGTATAAATACGTATATGTACACAATCATATAATTATCGTATGTTATATAGTTCGTGATATCATCGGTAAAATTGGACGGTCAAACGTTGTGTAAAACTCTTTTAAAAAACACAAGACTCAACAATTTGGATTGCTTATTATGTTGGTAATGTTTAATTTATATAAATATTAATCTTATATGTATAAAACGATCGGAAAAATCCAGGTCATTACAGTACCTACCCGTTAAATAAATTTCGTCCCGAAATATTAAAGTTGTACCTATTTTGCGTTCTCGGGAAACAAATGTGGGTACTTTTGTTTCATCTGATCCTCTCATTCCCAAGTAAACTCGGGACCCCTTCGAGCATTCCAATGAACCTTAACAATTGGTATGTTGCTCTGCTTGAGCTGTTTAACTTCACGGTCCATGATTTTGACTGGTTCTTCTATGAATTGTAGTTTATCGTCGACTTGGATTTCTTCAAGGGGAATGGTGAGGTCTTCCTTTGCAAGACACTTTTTAAGGTTTGAAACGTGAAACTTATTATGTACTCCAGCGAGTTGTTGTGGTAACTCGAGTCGATAAGCTACCGGTCCAATGCGTTCGATGATCTTGAACGGGCCTACATACCTTGGGTTCAGTTTATCCCTTTTGTCGAAACGTATTACATCTTTCCAAGGTGACACCTTTAGCATAACCATGTCACCGATCTGAAACTCTAATGGTTTCCTTCGGACATCGGCGTAGCTCTTTTGGCGACTACGGACTGTTTTCAATCTCTCCTTGATTTGTACTATCTTCTCAGTAGTTTCGTATATGATCTCGGGACCCGTTAATCATCGATCTCTTACTTCATTCCAACAGATAGGGGATCTACACTTCCTTCCATACAGTGCTTCAAATGGTGCAGCTTTAATGCTCGCATGATAACTATTACTATACGAGAATTCTGCTAATGGTAGATATTTATCCCATCCGTTTCCAAAATCGATCACACATGACCTGAGCATGTCTTCAAGAGTCTGAATTGTTCTTTCACTCTACCCGTCAGTTTGCGGATGATATGCGGTGCTCATATCCAAACGAGTTCCCAGGGCCTCTTGTAGTGATTGCCAGAACTTTGATGTAAATCTACTATCACGATCGGATATAATGGAAATAGGTATTCCATGCCTTGAAACAATTTCCTTTATATATAATCGTAATAGTTTCTCCATTCTATCCATTTCTTTTATAGGCAAGAAATGTGCAGATTTGGTGAGACGATCAACTATTACCCAAATGGTGTCATATGAAATGCCCCGTCCTAATCCATCCGGACGAAGTCCATATTGATTATAAATGATTCATAATAGTTGATTACATTGCGAGGTACTTGACCTCTAAATGATATATTTTATAAACATTGCATTCATTTTTAAAAGACAAACTTTCATTACATCGAAAGTTGACAGGTATGCATACCATTTCATATTATCCAACTATAAATGACCTAATCCGTCATTTACTTAATAATCTCTAATGAAATTCAATGACTCGAATGCAACGTCTTTTGAAATATGTCATGAATGACTCCAAGTAATATCCTTAAAATGAGCTAATGCACAGCGGAAGATTTCTTTCAAACCTGAGAATAAACATGCTTTCAAGTGTCAACCAAAAGGTTGGTGAGTTCATTAGTTTATAGTAATCATTTCATTTTCATCATTTTAATAGACCACAAGATTTTAAATATTATAAAACGTGCAGAAGTCCCATTCCAACTGCACAAAAAATATATTTCATATGAAGAACACCTGGTGAGGATTCAAAATATAATAGTAACCATCTGTGCCGGTCTTTCACCCCACGGCTGAATACATGTGCCTTCAAAATATAGAACCTCTGTGCCGGTCTTTACACCCCACGGCTGAACACATGTTTATAAAATATAGGACAATCGGTGCCAAAATGTCATAAATAATAAACCATCCACCCGGCTCGGGAGCTCATACGCTCTAACGGAAACCGGGGGCTAATGCGTGTCATAATAATCAACCCCAATCCCATATAATTCTATCATAGAATGCAGTTAAGGTACTTGTGTCTATTGCGTCAAACATTTATAAAAGCGCATGTATTCTCAGTCCCAAAAATGTAAAGAGTAAAAAGGGAATCAAATGAAACTCACCATACTGTATTTTGTAGTAAAAATACATATGACGACATTGAACAAGTATAGGGTTGGCCTCGAATTCACGAACCTATATCAGTTATATGTATATTAACACATATAATAGTAGTTGAACAATTTATATACGTATTTATTAGTGATATCATTTTATAACTTATGTGTTTCATTCAAATATTTTAATATTACCAATAATGATATATTAATAATAATGATACTTATTAATGATAATGATAATACTATTAAGGATAATATTCATAAAAATAATAATACTAATATTGTTAAAAATAATGGTTTTTACTAATAATAATACTTATTGATAACACTTAGAAATAACAAAAATGATAACAATATTAATTATACTAATAATATTTTTACTAATATAGGTAATAATAATAATTACTTAATAACAATAATAAATAATAATAATAAAAATAATAGTAGTAATAATAATAATAATAATGAAGTAATGATAGTAGTAAAAAGATTATACCTCATAAGAATAGCCTAAAAAAAATATAGTTACTCTGTCCAGGCTCGAACCTGAGACCTCTCATTCCATAACAAACTGCCTAACCGCCTGAGCTAACCCATTTTTCTGATTTATATTGGATTCTATTTCCTTTTAACACATTTTCTGTGATTATCCTCTTCATTCATCATCATTTTCATTTAACCTAAACATCATCCCATTATCATCATCATTGTAATTACCATCATCAACTCATCATTATTAACACTAACATCATCATCATTCTCGTTACATCTGTAACCCATCAATATCATAATTGAAATCTTAATCCTAATCATGATCATAATCATAACACTAACCATAATTATAATCATATTAATATCATCCATTTCATCGTACAGTTACTGAATCCATTATCAACATCATTTCTTCATCATAATCTATCTTATAATATCATCTCATCGTGATCATTTTAAACACCTCATCACCATTTATAGTTCATCCGAAAAATAGAAGTGGGACTGGTAAACTCGGCCCAAACAACCAAAACATAAAGCCAACAATTTTTCTAAGGAAGCATGGCCCAATAGATCTCAATTCGTGGCCCAACAGAAACTCTAGGATCTCGGCCCAACAGAACTCTATAGATTTAGTTTACATATGAAATAGGAAGAGGAATTATAGTTGCAACAGATACGATCAGAAAGCATAAGGAACACACGTAGCGTATTTGATAAAAAAAAAATAGAAACAGCATCGTATAGTGGCGAGGAAATTAGCAGCCATGCAGTTTTTTTTTTTTTTTTTTTTACAACTCACTCCAATTATGTCCAGCTTTGTAGAAAGGATAATATGTCGACAAGAAAAATGGGGGTGGGGTTCGCTGGAGATCAACTAATAACATGTAATTCTTTTACAGCTCACATTCTTTACCTTATCAAAGTTTTCCATCCCACCATTCCATAAACTTTCGGTGCCCATTAGATTAGTAAGTGGGGCATCATTTTGTTTGATATATGTCTACCATAATTTGTTGTTTGTTCCACTAGGATGAGATAGTGCGCCATTTATATTCTGTTGTGGAATTATTTAACTATAAAACTGTGAACCTATCTTACCCTTTTCCATTTGTTAGTGTGTTAAAAGTTTGTGGTTTACGGGTTAAACAAAACAGAAATAATAATAGGAGTATTGCAACAACTATTTCGGCTGCGGTGATTGTGGTTAGTGGTGTTTAAAAATAGAAAACAGAAATGGTCATTTGATCGTGATGATGGCGTTTAGTTGTGCGAATATAAACAGAAAAGAAAGAAGTATAGCGGCTGTGATGATTTGGTTTAATTGAAGTTGACAGAAAAAAAACTAGAATAAAAGGGAGTGCTTGGTTTATGTAGGTGGTGGTGTTAAAACGTACAGGGAAAACAGGAACGTAAGGAACAAGCTGTAGTTTTGGTAATGATCTCGTTGGTGTTCTCATGTAAGCTTATAGTTGATCTAATAGAAGACGAGGAAACAAAAGGTGGTAGCTTTAAGGTTGGTTTGGTGAACTTGTTCGAAAGGAAACATAATTTTTAAACTGTTAAACATGGTGGCAAAGTGGTGTCCTCGGTTTGTGTTTAGTCGATCAATAACATAAGTAAGTAGAAGGTTATAAAGGTGATGGTTTTAGTGTGGTTTGTTGATGGGTTTTTGCAAGAAAGAAAGGAAACAACAACAAAATAAGGTGGTGGTTAAATGGTTCGAAGGTTGAAACAGAAAGTAAATAGAACATAGAAGTGGTGTTAATTGTTATCATCAATCTCTCTATATCCCTTCTCTCTGTGTATGTAAAGTATATATACATATACATATCTATTATTCAAAGAGTTTAAAAGTGTAAGTAAAACAAAACAAGTATCAATCACTTTATCAATCCTTCTCATCTTTTTAATTCACATATGGCAGTGTTTGATATATAAAAGGTGATATTGAATGATTGTTACAGTATTAAGATTCAATTACAATTGTTTTGTAGCTTGGATTGCTCGACATCAAAAATTATGTCAGAGAAAGAAATATTAAAAATAAAATCAACTTTAATCTGTTCTTGTTTGTTATAGGAACGTTTAGAATCAAATTGTACTAGCTAAAGCAATTTGCTCACAGTATGATTACGATGTGCAACTGAATTGGTTTCCAAAAATAGTACGTATGATCTTTATATAATTGTTATTAATGAATAAATAATTATAATTATATTAATAATAATTCAGTTACTAAAAATAATAATTTTAATAAAAATAATAATAATCCTTAATGATAATGGAAATAATAATATTTAATACTAATAATAATTTATTTAATATTTATATATTTTATGTATTTTACAATATACCTGTAATATTAATTGTATATAGGAATGATATATATATTTATTTCAATAGCAACTTAATTATTCTATATATTATTTCACATTTTCAATTCAAATGATTAAATTGTATTTTTTTGTATATACACACAACTGTTCGTGAATCGTCGGGATGGTCAAAGGTTTAAATGTATCCATGTAAACAGTTCAAAGATTTTGAGATTCAATCTAACAGACTTTGCTTATCATATCGAAACCATATAAAGATTAAGTTTAAATTTGGTTAGAATTTTCGGGTCATCACATCATAACCCCATGCAGTCTTGGGTAACTTCGTGATAAAATCCATGGTAATACCGTCCCACTTCCATTCTGGGATTTCTGGTTATTGAAGTAACCCTGACGGCTTCTAGTGTTCTGCTTTGACTTTGGAACAAGTTAAACATTCCCCGACATATGTTGCAACGTATGTCTTTAAATTAGGCCACCAATAATGCATCTTAAGATCTTGATACATCTTTCCAACACCAGGATGTATCGAGTATCTTGTCTTATGTGCCTCGTTCAATATCAACTTCCTTAATCCACCCAACTTTGGTACCCATATACGTTTTGCAAAATATCGAATTCCATCTCCCCGTATAATGAGTTGCTTCTCATACTTCTTCATTGTTTCATTTCCTATGTTTTCTTTAGTAAGAGCTTCTCATTGAGCCTCTTTGATTTGTGAGTTGAGATTCATGCGAATTTTTATGTTCATCGCTCGTACTCGAATTGGCTCTCGTTCCTTTCTGCTTAGAGCGTCGGCCACTACATTCGCTTTCCCGGGATGATAGCGAATCTCACAATCATAGTCGTTTATCAGCTCGACCCACCTACGTTGCCTCATGTTCAGCTGTTTTTGATCGAAAATATGTTGAAGGCTTTTATGAAAGGTAAACACAGTGCATTTAACCCCATATAAGTAGTGTCTCCATATCTTCAATGCAAACACTACTGCTCCCAGTTCTAGATCATGCGTCGTATAATTTCGCTCGTGAATCTTCAATTGTCGGGATGCGTACGCAATAACTTTCTTTCGTTGCATAAGGATGCAACCAAAACCTTGTCGCGAAGCATCACAATATATCTCAAAATCATCGTTCCCTTCAGGTAACGATAAAATAGGTGCCGTAGTCAACTTCTCCTTCAGTAATTGAAATGCACTCTCGTGCTCAGAAGTCCATTCGTACTTCTTCCCTTTTTGCGTTAACGCTGTTAATGGTTTAGCTATTCGGGAAAAATCTTGAATAAATCTTCTATAATAACCAGCTAAACCCAAAAATTGACATATTTGTGTTGGTGTCTTAGGAGTCTCCCACTTTTCAATGGCTTCAATTTTAGCTGGATCAACCTGAATTCCTTTGCTACTAACAACGTGACAAAGAAATTGCACTTCTTTCAACCAAAATGCACACTTAGAAATTTTGGCGTATAACTGTTCTTTTCTTAAAAATTCTAATACCAACCTTAAATGCTGCTCATGCTCTTGCTCATTTTTGGAATAGATGAGAATATCGTCAATGAAAATGATAACAAACTTATCTAAATACGGACTACAAACTCGATTCACGAGGTCCATGAATACAGCTGGCGCATTCGTTAATCCAAACGGCATGACCAAAAATTCGTAATGACCGTAGCGTGTCCGGAAAGCAGTTTTCGGAATATCTTCTTCTTTGACGCGTAGTTGATGATAGCCTGATCTTAGGTCGATTTTCAAATAAACACATGATCCTTGCAGTTGATCAAATAAGTCGCCAATTCTCGGTAGTGGATACCGATTCTTGATAGTTAGCTTATTTAATTCACGGTAATCTATACACATTCGGAAGGATCCATCTTTCTTCTTGACGAATAAAATCGGAGCTCCCCACGGTGAAGTGCTCGGTCGAATGAAACCACGGTCCAGTAATTCTTGTAACTGGCTTTGTAACTCTTTCATCTCAGATGGTGCAAGTCTATATGGAGCACGAGCCACTGGTGCCGCCCCTGGTACTAGATCTATTTGAAATTCTACAGATCTAAATGGAGGTAATCCCGGCTACTCTTCCGGAAATACATCAGGAAAATCTTTTGCTACAGGCACGTCGTTGATGCTCTTCTCTTTTTCCTTCATTTCGACTTTATTAACATATGCTAAGATAGCATAGCACCCTTTCTTCAAGCACTTTTGGGCTTTCAAACAGCTAATGCATTTTAGCTTTGAGTTACCCTTCTCTCCATAAATCATTACTGGCGTTTTATCCTTACGAGGAATGCGAATTGCCTTCTTGGCACACACAACTTCAGCTCCTATTTTGGACATCCAGTCCATGCCGACTATTACATCAAAACTTCTTAATTCTACGGGTATCAAATCAATTTTAAACGTTTCTCCAGCTAAATTTATTTTACAATCACGGCAAATTTTATCGGCTTTAATTAGTTTACCATTAGCTAACTCAATCATGTACTTAGCATCTAGAGGTAATGATGAGCAATTCAATTTAACGTAAAAGTCTCTACACACGTAACTTCTATCGGCACCAGTATCAAATATAATAGATGCTGATAAGTTATTAATGGTAAACGTACCCGTAACAAGCTCCGGGTCTTCACACGCCTCTCTAGTATTAATAATAAATGCTCTTCCACGTGCAGATCTGTTATTCTTCTCTGGATTCGGGCACTGGCTCTTATAATGACCCTGTTTCCCACACCCATAACAAGTAACAGTGGCCAAGGCAGTTCTATTTGCATTGGTGGCAGGATTCTTGGTGCCATTGGTATTTGTAACAGGAATCCTACAATCTTCAGCAAGATGACCCCTTCGATTAAAATTATCACACACCACATTACAATAACCAGAGTGATGTTTGTGGAATTTGTTACATAAAGGATTTCGTCCTTTGTAACCTGAGCTTGAACTACTACCCACACCTTGCGTGGTTTCTTGTTTCTTATTGGATTGTTGATTACCTTCCCACTTTCTTTTGTTTTCCGATGTCTTGACATCAGTGTTCTTATCCAGAATAATCTGGTCCATCAACTCGTTTGCCATAGTGATGGCTTCATGAATAGTCTTGGGTTTCGATGCTGTAACATTTGCCTTGACATTTTTAGGCAAACTATCTTTGTACAGTTCTATCTTCCGTTCTTCGGTTGGTACCAATTCGGGACATAGCAAAGCTAATTCCATGAATCACTGATTGTAGTTGGTGAGTTCAATACCAACAACTTTCAGGCTTCATAATTCAGCTTCCAACTTCCTAACCTCGTTCCTTGGGCAATACTCGTTGATTAGCATTGTTTTGAATTCTTCCCATGGAGTATCATAAGCTACATCTCCTCCTACGGCCTTCACATAGTTTTTCCACCACGTGAGTGCACTATCTTGTAAGGTGCACGATGCATACTTGGTCATGTCCTTCTCAATACAACCACTGATTTTAAACACAGACTCAATCTTTTCGATCCACCGGGTTAAACCGATCGGTCCTTCTGTTCCACTGAATGATGAGGGCTTGCAACCTTGAAAAGTTTTGTAGGTGCATCCCACACGAGGATTTGGGTTAACTGCAGCACCTCTTGCAGCCTCGATCCATAACATTCTGTCATTCACTCGCTGATTGATGAGTTCCTCGATTTCTTGTTCCGTCATTCGGTTCATTCGCGCCATATTCTTCAATAAGAATGAAAAAAATAATTATTCACATGGAATATTATAGATGTAGTGTGTATTTACAGTACATCGTAGCCTATTAATAATATGAACCAGTTATTATTATAAAAGCCTTTTCTTCTTATTAGCGTTTTATAATTATATCTAGGGTAGTACCTACCCGTTAAAGTTCATACTTAATAGCTTAGTACAGAAATCAATTACTACCATCCAAATAATACTCCACCATGAAAAATTATTGCATTTCACACTTCACTATTTTACATATGCTTATCTTACATCAAACATTAAGCAAACCACACTAGTAATATTATACAAAATGTTATACGATCCCATGGTTTAAAACAACAGCGCATCATTTAACCCAAAATGTTTGTGTTCAAAGAAATTGCTTAAAGCTTATCCTGGCTGTCTCCCTACGTTTTAGCTGAGGGGCCGAAGAACTGGATGCCGGGATAGAACTAATAGGAATAGCGGAAATAGGGGTGGAAGTGTCTGGTGGAGTTGGTGCCACAACATCCTCACTAAACTCGGGATTTGGATTTTCCAATTCAGTAGCCTTTCATTTCTTTTCTCGTTCGAACTTGTCTTTCGTAATTTCCTGTATTTCTTCCTCCTCAGGATCACTTTCCGGTTCCTCTTCAATTGATTCATCCTGAAATTGTGAGTCTTCCCCAAAGGTGTCATTTTCATCATCGGATAGGTTAATGACTGGAACACCATCTGAGGATTCTGGTTCGGAGTCGCTGAATGTGATAACAAGTTCTAAGCCAGACATCTATCACACAATAACTAGCACGTTAGTACCACATAATATTTACATATTAATTTTTAGCCAACAAGGATAAGCAATAGTTTTAGAAATCAAACACGGTCAAAGTCCAGACTCACTAATGCATCCTAACAAACTCGATAAGAGACACTAATGCAAATTTTATGGTTCTCTAAGACCAACGCTCTGATACCACCTGAGATGTCCAGTTCATATCGAATATAAACGTCACGTATTCATTGGTGTCATTGCGAGGTATTGACCTCTATATGTGACATTTTTAAAAAAAATCTGCATACGTTTTTATGATACAAACCATAAACTTTATTATAACCAAAGACTTAAACAACATAATAATGATTATCATTTAGCGATAATCTTAGTCTTACAAACTTTACATTTGATAATAACAGTACGATTTCCAACATATTTCACATTACAAATCTTCCGATATGCAGTTTTATTTTTGACACAAATATGCATACTCCAAATCATACTTAAATTCGGCATAATGCAGCGGAAGCTTTTAATTATCACCTGAGAATAAACATGCTTAAAACGTCAACATAAAGTTGGTGAGATATAGGTTTAATGCTAGCAGCGTTATAAATATAGACCACAAGATTTCATATACACAAACGTTTTAATAAAAATATTCTAAGTGGTTGAGCACTTGATAACCATACTTAACATTTAATCAACGTCGCATATTCCCTTTATTATGAAATCTCACTACACTGTACCAAGTATAGTTACCGAAACGAAGTACTGTGCAACCGTTGAATACTGGTCGTCCAGTCCGGTTGGGGTTGTCAGGCCCGATAGATCTATCAACAGGATTCGCGTTTACAATACCGCATGTAAATAGTAGTTACCAAGTTACAGGGAAGTATGCCAGTGGTACAACTCAACGTAGAATATATATTTTTTATCACTTGAGTCCATAACGTAAATCATAAAATGCATGTATTCTCATCCTGAAATATTTAGAGTTTAAAAGTGGGACTATATACTCACTTTTACCTTGAAGATATTTAACACGACTTGGTCTCCGATAGATATCACGAACCTAACCATATATATAATATATCCACATATTTTCTTTTCAAATAATCGTTTCATATATACTTATAATACTTTTAATATCTATTAGTCCGTAGTTAGCAGTCCGATGTTAGTGATCCACAATTAGTTGCTCAATAAAATAAATGAAGACCCCATCGTATTCGTATTGATCGGAATTAATCTCAACCCATGGTACCATGTTGTCAAATGACGTGTTGCGTACATAAAGTACCGTGTTGTCAAATGACGTGTTGCGTACAATCATGAGGTCTTATAATTAATCCTCTCGTGTTGTTTACGGGTGGTCCTGAAATATATAAAATCAAATCATAAGTAAATATATATAAAATATCATATTAATTAGCAAAGACATGATTAGTTTAGTTTTACTCCAATTAATTTCGTAGCTAAACTAGCTTCGGATACCCAATTTTGTTTTAGCCGCAGTTTCTTTAATACAACTCCGTTTTTGTTGGTTCAACTTGCCACTTCCTTGGATCGAGCCATTATTTATGAATATGAACTGTAAATACCTTAGTTTGCATTCGAAATCACAGGTTATAGGTCAAACTTTGATGAATCTTATGAAAGTGATCATTTCCGTAGTAAAAACAACACCTAGATGATCATTTTTACAAAAATACTTACACTTTGAGTTACACCATGAGATTTTTATATATTAACATATTCATAAAAAATATCATTTTTCCAGAATATAAACTTCCAATTCAAAGTTTAAGATGGTTTTTAATTATCCAACCCAAAACAGCCCCCGGTTGCACTCCAACGATGTAGATTCAGTTTTAAGGTGTTCTTTGTAAAATCAAGTTGTATCTTGTTAAGTTAGCATATCATTATGATATATTACAGGTCTTGAAGTGTTTTAAAAGTCAAGTTAGAAGGATCTATTTAGTTTGCGAACAAGTTTGAAATCATTCAAACTATGTTCTTGTTGTTATGATTTGTATATTTTTAATAAGATAGTTATAATTGAACAAGATGATGAACAAAGGTTATACCTCAAGTATGATGAAGAAAGTTACTGAATAAATAAGATATGAACTTGTTCTTGATGACTTGGAAGATTAAGAAGTGAAATCATGAAAAGAAACAAAGGTTGTAAGTAAGTTTATATCTTGATTTAAGATAAATAACTTACATGAATTGAATCAAAGTTTAAACATAGTTTTACCTTGATTATGAAGCTAAAAGATGGTGAAAATGCTTGGAGATGATCAAGTATGATGTTAGGAGTATTTTGAGAGAGAATTTGGAGTGTAAGTATGAGAAAATGGAATGGAAAATGGGGTGAAATCATAAAAACGAATTTACTTGTTATATAGAAAAAAATCCTTAAGTTTGTTTTTTAGCTCATAAGTCTTCCTAATTGATCCCACATGTTGTTGACTAACAATGGCTGCTAAAAGCAGATAATTGAGGTCTAATAATTGGTATTTATCAATAGTAAATACATCTAGAAGCTGCGCATAATACGGGTACATATACCCTAAGTATACTTGTAAAAATCTTGAGGAAATGGAATGAGAATTCAAATATAACTATCTTTTGTGAATATACTTATGTTGTTTTATGTATTTAAGCCCTTTAAAAGTTATTAAATACGTATTTATACGATACTTGTATAAGCATTATAGATTATAGGTATATATGTCAAAGAATGTTACGTATAGTTACCGTTTTGAAAACTTAAATTAGTAGTCTCAAAGTATACTTATAACTCATTGTTATTAGTACACAATGATATGTTAAACCATCCTTAGATCATGTTAAATATGTATAAATATGTATATGTATACAATCGTATAATTATCGTATGTTATATAGTTCGTGATATCATCGGTCAAATTGGATGGTCAAACGTGTGTAAAACTCTTTTCAAAAACACAAGACTCGACAATTTGGATTGCTTATCATGTTGGTAATGTTTAATTTATGTAAATATTAATCTTATATGTATAAAACGATTGGAAAAATCCGGGTCGTTACAAATGTGAGCAGAAAGTCAATCTAATGACATTTAAGAGTAGTTAAATGTTTGCCCAAGTTTAAGTTAAGTATGCAAATGTTGTAGTTCATTTTACTAAGTTCCCATTCTTAGTAAGTTTCCATTTTTAGTAAGTTTCCATGTTTAGTAAATTAGTGTTGAACACTAGTGAGTTGCCCTTAATAAGTCCACCACTTATTAAGTGTGCAAGTGACTAAGTGTTGTTCACTTAGTGAGTGAATGATTACTATAGTCGGGTTTGATATTGTGCACCATACCCAAACATATATGCCACCGTCGAGTCACTTGAATGATCAATTGTTACCGGTTGGCCCAGGATCTCTTGACCAAAATCTAAGTTTGGCATTCGAGATCCACAAGCGTCCCATAATGGTACCGAGGATCACCCTAGGCCTTAAGTAGCGTTGACGTTCGAGTAATTTCACGTTATCGTGAATGACTATTTGTAACATCCTCAATCGGGCCTAGATGTAAGATTACTAAAGTGCCCTTAAGTTAGTATTGTGTTACTATATGGTTTTATTTTTATTTAATATTTATTATTATTTAATGATGTGGTTAGGATCAGTTTGTGACAAGGGTCACAGAACATGTTTGTTTATTTAATTTGGACTTCGTTTGGGTTGCCAAATGATGTACGAAAGATATCAGATAACTGATAAATACCAGTGTGATACACAGTGTGGGATTTTAACCCACTTAACATGACTAGTGCAGCCCATTTCTGCATTCTTCCAGAAAATTCCCAAACACACACGTTCTTCATCTCCCTCACCTACCAAACCCTAATCCTTGATTCTTGTTTTAGAGCTCAAATCATTTATATTTTCATGTTCCTTGTGATTTACTGATTCTATCAAGGTAAGAATCACAAGTTTTCATGCTCTAATCTTTGAGAAAATGGAGTTTTTGTGTTAGTTTTTATAAAGTGTGTATTTTGGGTCAAAATGGTTAGATTTGATGTTGTTTGAGTCCAAATCTTATGGGTTTATGTTTCTACATGCTTAGTGTCTTTGATTTGGTCAGTTTTGAGGTCGTAATCGAGCTCTAGAGCAAGAATTGGTCGATTTTGGGTGAAACCCGTCACTTTGGCAACTGCTGTGATAGATGAACTACCCTCGGCCGATGGTCGTTGACGATCGACCGATGGTGTCTGACGATCGGTCGATGGACTAGACCTTCGACCGATGGTGTGAGCCCTTCGACCAACGGTTGAAATTTTAACGATCGGCCGATAGTGTGGTCGATCGGCCGATGGTGTAGTGACGATCGGCCGACCGTCCCTGACGATCGACAGATGGTCTACGCAGTAGAAATTTTTACTAAGTGTTGAGTTTTAGCCGTTATGCTGCCCGTCTGTATTTTGATGATATTGATGTAATTTTTGAAAGTGCACAAGTGTTAAGCAAAAAATTTTAGCGGATACTTTTTCTGACAAAAATTTATATATTGTGTTATTTGGTGTTAATAGACAATAACTAACTTGATTTGCCTTATGTTCACGTGAAAAAGATAAGGAAGCCGCTCAGTAGTAAAATTATCTGAGCTGGTTGCTGGTATTTGGTGAGTGGGACTAACTGGAGAATATAGTATATAAAAGCATGTTATATTATGATTGCCATGCTTGTTAGATATACTTGTTGTTGTGGTTAGTTAGTTCCTTGTGATGACTGCATGTTTGTTGATGCTTGTCTGCTGGAGCCCAGTGCGTCCCTATTGTGTGGTAGCCTCGGTAGGAGAGATCATCCTGAGGGTTGGTTCCTCTGTGGTAGCCTAGACAGCCGTGGTGTATATATATGTGAATGACGCGTCCATCGTGTGTGGATTATGTATATACATACGGTGGTGGAGGAACTTCTGGTAAGCCCCAGTCCGATCAGCTGGTGGTTAATGGTTTGGCCGAGCCGCCAGAGTCTCTGTAGACGTCACTTGGGTGATGTTTGTGTGTTAGACTATTGTGACATGATTAGTATAACACTTATGTATGCTATGGCCTGTAGTTAGTCGTACTCACTTAGCTTCGTGCTAATTCCCCTCCATCTCCTCCCTGCAGGTTGTTAGCTTGCGTAGATAGTGCTTTTGGGAGAAGACGGGCATGGTGATGTTATGTTTGACAGGGTTAACTCTGATGTGGTCTTTTAGAATATGAACCGTGTACTTTTGAAAACAGAATGTATTTACGTCTCTTCCTGTTAATATGTAAATTGTTTTAATGACACGTGACATCGGTTTGTACAAATGTCGATATCGTAATTAATTAATATTATGCTTCTGCCACATATTTATTATAAAAAAAAATAGCGGTGTCACAAGTTGGTATCAGAGCTGAGTTTGGCAGCATGTGCATTATGATCTACATGTCATGTTCCCAAACTTAGAAGAGTCATGTCAAACATAAAATGCTGGGAATGGGTTAAGTGAGTACTAGAACAGGTTATGTGTTAGTTGTTAGTACTAACATGGTTTATACTAAGCTTTGGTGTGAGTGTTGTGGTAGTGCAGTAATGGCAGATAATGAAGCTAATGCTACTGGCCCTGCTGCCCCTGGAACTGGTACATTCAGAGCCCCTGACGAAGATGGACATGTGTCTTCAGAAGAAGAAACTTCTCAAGAAATAATAGAACTTCAAAGTCGGTTACTAGAAGCTCAGGAGAAAATTAAGGAATTGGAACAAGAACGGGCGCAATGGAACCCTAATACCACTGCGTTAAACACAACCTTTCCTCCTAACCTTTATAATCAAGCCGGTGGCAGTTCCCAATCACAGTTTCCACAAAATACCTATCAAAACTATCAAATGCCATTTCCGTTTAACCAGACTTTTCCTAATCAAATGATGTACCCATTTCAAGTCCCTGAGACAAGAAGGAAGTGTACCTATAAACAGTTTATGGACTGTAAACCTCCTGAGTACAGCGGACACACAAACCCTACGATGACCCTCATTTGGCTAAGAGAAGTAGAGAGGGCGTTAGAAGCATGTTTTTGTGAGCCAGAATCCATTGTGTTATTTGCTAGTAGGCTTCTCAAAGGTGAAGCAATGGAATGGTGGGACTCTATCACTGCATATTTACCTAAAGAACAGATCAGTCAAATTACCTGGGAACAATTTGCTGCAAAAGTTCGTGAGCAGTATTGTTCTGAGTATGAGATGGAAAGATTGAAAACCGAGTTTCTGAGTATGAAGATGACAGAAAGTATGACGATTGATTAGGTTTTCAGAGATTTCACATCTAAGCTAAGGTTCGTTCAACAGTGGGTACCAACTGAGAAAGATAAGATTCAGCATTTTATGTGGGTTTGCCGGAGTACAGAACCGTTGCGAGATTTGCAACAACCTTGGCGCAGGCTCATGAGATGGCTAAAGTTATAGAAGGTGATATAATGGCAGCAAAAAAAGAGAAAGTTCAAGAAGTGGATCTTTTGGGGGTAAATCAGAAGGTCAATCGGGTGGTCAGTCTGTTCAACAATCAAGTAAGCAATCAGGATTTCGTGGTAAGAAGTCAGGTGGGTTTAAACAGAAAAGTAAGTCTGGTATGAGTGGATCGGGTTCTAGTCAGTCTGGGTGGTGTAATGTTTGTAAGTCGACCCATGTCGGTCCGTGTTCTCCAATGACCAGAAGGTGTTTGAAATGTGGAGTGTTAGGTCATGAATCAACAGCTTGTTCTTTTAAGTCTAATGTTTGTTGGAGTTGCCATCAAGAGGGGCATAGATCAGCAAATTGTCCATTTGCGTCAAGATCCGGTTCTGGGGCAGGGTCAGGGGCGAGGTCAGTTACTTCCGGGGGATCTTCTGCTTCTACTGCCGGGCAGAAGAGAAAGAATCCTCCAACAGTAGAGGCAAGGGTGTTTCAGATGACTGTAGACGCTGCAACCGCTTCCGATGATGTCATTACCGGTATGTTCTTAGTTAATTCCATGCCAGCTCGTGTGTTATTTGATTCTGGAGCGAATCGTTCTTTTATGTCCTTAGGCTTTTGTGATAAGTTGAAGTTGCCTGTTAGGATGTTAGATGCGCCTTTGGGGATAGAAGTAGCTGATGGTAAAATCGTTCCATGCACATCATCTGTGTCTGGAATTACCATCGAAATTGATGGCCATTCCTTTCCCCTAACTTGTTTTTTGATGCCTATACCTAGCTTTGATGTAGTCATAGGCATGAATTGGTTAAGAGCTAATAGGGCTAATATTAAGTGTGATAAGAAGATGATTTCTTTCCGTTTGGCCGACGGATCCCGAGTGATAGCTAGGGGAGAGCGCAGTGGACTTAACTTCCATATGGTTTCCTTAATGAAAGTTCAGAAGGCAATATCGAAAGGGTGTGATTCATTCTTAGCCTACGTGATTGATGTTAAGAAAGAGAAGAAGTAGGTGACCGATATTCCCGTTGTGTCAGAATTTCCAGAAGTATTCCCAGATGATTTACCAGGGTTACCTCCAGTACGTGAAGTAGAGTATAAAATTGATTTGGTTCCCGGTGCTACACAAGTTGCAAAAGCTCCTTACAGATTATCTCCGTCAGAAATCCGAGAAATGATGTCTCAGATTCAGGAACTGTTAGATAAGGGGTTTATCCGACCAAGTTCTTCACCGTGGGGTGCTCCTATTTTATTTGTGAAAAAGAAAGATGGGTCTCTTTGTATGGGTATAGATTACCGCGACTTAAATAAGAGAACAATCAAGAATAAGTATCCGTTACCAAGAATAGATGACTTATTTGATCAGTTACAGGGTGCTTCCTACTTCTCAAAGATTGATTTACGTTCAGGGTATCATCAGGTACGTGTTGCAGAGAGTGATATACCGAAAACAGTGTTCAGAACTAGATATGGTCATTACGAATTTTTAGTTATGCCATTTGGGTTAACAAATGCGCCAGCAGTGTTTATGGATCTCATGAACAGGGTGTGTCGTTAGTATCTTGACAAGTTTGTGATTGTCTTCATAGATGATATCTTGATATATTCAAAAACTGAGAAAGATCATGATACACATCTGAGGTTGGTGTTAGAGCTTCTGAAACAGGAACAGTTGTACGCTAAATTCTCCAAATGTGAATTTTGGTTGCGGGAAGTACAGTTTATGGGTCATGTGATTTGTGAACAGGGTATTAAAGTAGATCAGTCTAAGATAGAGGCCGTAATGAATTGGAACTCACAGAAAACGCCGACAGAAATTAAGAGTTTTCTGGGTTTAGCAGGTTATTACCGCCGATTTATCAAAGACTTCTCTAAAATAGCAGGTCCGTTGAATAAGTTAACTAGAAAAGATGTAGACTTTCGATGGACTGATGAACAAGAAAAGGCTTTTCAGACCCTTAAACAGTTGTTATATAAAGCATCGATTTTAGCTTTACCAGAGGGAACAGAAGATTTTGTGGTCTACTACGATGCGTCACGTGTAGGTATGGGTTGTGTTTTGATGCAAAGAAATAAAGTCATAGCGTATGCTTCAAGACAGTTGAAAAAATCATGAACAAAACTACCCTACTTATGATTTAGAGTTAACTGCAGTTGTGTTTGCTTTGAAGCTTTGGAGACACTATTTGTATGGTACACATTGTGAAATCTATACAGATCATAAGAGCCTTCAGTATATCTTTTCGTAGAAAGAATTAAATATGCATCAACGTCGATGTTTAGAATTGATTAAAGACTACGATTGTGAGATTAAGTACCATCCGGGTAAAGCAAATGTGGTCGCAGATGTCTGAGTCGCAAGAAAACAGTTGAAAATTTATGAGAATTGAGTTAGTTTCAGACTTGATCGATCAATTGAAAACAGTTCAGTTAGTAGCATTGAATGATGAAAATCTAAAGACTGAGCTCATGACTAAAAGAAAATTTGACCTATGCAATGATTCTAGAGGATTAAAGACCTATAATGACCATATTTGTGTGCCTTTGCTTGGAGATTTGAGGGATTTAATCCTTACTGAAGCGCATAAATCGAGATTGACAGTGCATCCGGGTAGTACAAAGATGTACAGAGATTTGAAAACATTGTATTGGTGGCCGACAATGAAGACAGATGTTGCAGGTTTCGTCGAAAAGTGTCATATATGTGCGCAAGTTAAGGCAGAACATCAGAAACCATATGGATCTCTACGACAGTTAGAAATTCCTCAGTGGAAATGGGATCATATAACGATGGATTTTGTAACTAACTTACCCCGAACCCAGAAAGGTCACGACATGATCTGGGTGATAGTGGATCGTCTGACAAAGAGTGCTCATTTTTTAGCTACACGTGAAACCGCTTCGCTAAGTGATTTGGCAGAGTTGTACTTAAAAGAGATAGTTAGTAGACATGGTGTACCGTTATCTATAGTTTCCGACAGAGATACTAGGTTTGTATCGAACTTCTGGAACAGTTTACAACAGAATCTGGGTACGCGTGTGAATCTGAGTACGGCTTATCATCCACAAACAGACGGTCAGAGTGAACGAACGATTCAAGCGTTAGAAGACATGTTGAGAGTGTGTGTCTTAGAATATGGTAGTTCTTGGGATTCGCATCTTCCACTGATAGAGTTTGATTACAACAATTCGTATCATTCGAGTATTGGAATGCTTCCATATGAAATGTTGTATGGTCGTAAGTGTAGAACTCCGACATGTTAGTTAGAAGCAGGTGAGAAACAATTTGCAGGTCCCGAAATTGTTCAGTTAACTGCAGAAAAGGTTGAAATTGCACGAGAGAAGTTAAAAGCAGCCAGAGACCGGCAAAAGATGTATGCTGATCAACGCAGACGTCCAATAACATTTAAAATAGGTGATCGTGTATACCTAAAAGTTTCGCCATGGAAAGGGGTGATCAGATTCGGTAAACGTGGTAAATTAGCGCCGAGATTTATTGGGCCATTTCCAATCATAGAAATTATGAATGATCAAACTGTTGTTTTAGATCTTCCATCAGAGTTAGCAGGAATTCACAACACGTTCAACGTGTGCTATCTGAGAAAGTACAAAGTAGACGATGAAAGTCAGATTCTTTCATTGAAAGATTTGAAAGTCGACTTGACTAAGAAACTAGTAGAAGAACCGGCTAGAATAGTGGACAAGAAAGTCACAAAGTTAAGAAAGAAATAGATTCCAATGGTGTTAGTGGAATGGCGGCACAGTTTAGGTTCTAACTTTACGTGGGAAACCGAGGAGTTAATGAGGGCGCGTTATCCCCAGTTGTTTGACCTTGACCAGATTCCGAGGACGGAATCTTCTTAAGGGGGGTAGATTTGTAACATCCTCAATTGGGCCTAGATGTAAGATTACTAAAGTGCCCTTAAGTGAGTATTGTGTTACTATATGCTTTTATTTTTATTTAATATTTATTATTATTTAATGATGTGGTTAGGATCAGTTTGTGAAAAGGGTCACAGAACAGGTTTGTTTATTTAATTTGGACTTCGTTTGGGTTGCCAAATGATGTACGAAAGATATCAGATAACTGATAAATACCAGTGTGATACACAGTGTGGGATTTTAACCCACTTAACATGACTAGTGCAGCCCATTTCTGCATTCTTCCAGAAAATTCCCAAACACAGCCGTTCTTCATCTCCCTCACCTACCAAACCCTAATCCTTGATTCTTGTTTTAGAGCTTAAATCATTTATATTTTCGTGTTCCTTGTGATTTACTGATTCTATCAAGGTAAGAATCACAAGTTTTCATGCTCTAATCTTTGAGAAAATGGAGTTTTTGTGTTAGTTTTTATAAAGTGTGTATTTTGGGTCAAAATGGTTAGATTTGATGTTGTTTGAGTCCAAATCTTATGGGTTTATGTTTCTACATGCTTAATGTCTTTGATTTGGTCAGTTTTGAGGTCGTAATCGAGCTCTAGAGCAAGAATTGGTCGATTTTGGGTGAAACCCGTCACTTTGGCAACTACTGTGATAGATGAACTACCCTCGGCCGATGGTCGTTGACGATCGACCGATGTTGTCTGACGATTGGTCGATGGACTAGACCTTCGACCGATGGTGTGAGCCCTTCGACCAACGGTTGAAATTTTAACGATCGGCCGATAGTGTGGTCGATCGGCCGATGGTGTAGTGACGATCGGCCGACCGTCCCGGACGATCGACCGATGGTCTATGCAGTAGAAATTTTTACTAAGTGTTGAGTTTTAGCCGTTATGCTGCCCGTTTGTATTTTGATGATATTGATGTAATTTTTGAAAGTGCACAAGTGTTAAGCAAAAATTTTTAGCGGATACTTTTTCTGACAAAAATTTATATATTGTGTTATTTGGTGTTAATAGACAATAACTAACTTGATTTGCCTTATGTTCACGTGAAAAAGATAAGGAAGCCGCTCAGTAGTAAAATTATCTGAGCTGGTTGCTGGTATTTGGTGAGTGGGACTAACTGGAGAATATAGTATATAGAAGCATGTTATATTATGATTGCCATGCTTGTTAGATATACTTATTGTTGTGGTTAGTTAGTTCCTTGTGATGACTGCATGTTAGTTGATGCTTGTCTGCTGGAGCCCAGTGCGTCCCTATTGAAATGTCCCGTTCTTATTGATTAAAAACGTTCCATATTAATTGATTTCGTTGCGAGGTTTTGACCTCTATATGAGACGTTTTTCAAAGACTGCATTCATTTTTAAACAAAACCATAACCTTTATTTCATCAATAAAGGTTTAAAAAGCTTTACGTAGATTATCAAATAATGATAATCTAAAATATCCTGTTTACACACGACCATTACATAATGGTTTACAATACAAATATGTTACAACAAAATAAGTTTCTTGAATGCAGTTTTTACACAATATCATACAAGCATGGACTCCAAATCTTGTCCTTATTTAAGTATGCGACAGCGGAAGCTCTTAATAATCACCTGAGAATAAACATGCTTAAAACGTCAACAAAAATGTTGGTGAGTTATAGGTTTAACCTATATATATCAAATCGTAACAATAGACCACAAGATTTCATATTTCAATACATATCCCATACATAGAGATAAAAATCATTCATATGGTGAACACCTGGTAACCGACAATAACAAGATGCATATATAAGAATATCCCCATCATTCCGGGACACCCTTCGGATATGATATAAATTTCGAAGTACTAAAGCATCCGGTACTTTGGATGGGGTTTGTTAGGCCCAATAGATCTATCTTTAGGATTCGCGTCAATTAGGGTGTCTGTTCCCTAATTCTTAGATTACCAGACTTAATAAAAAGGGGCATATTCGATTTCGATAATTCAACCATAGAATGTAGTTTCACGTACTTGTGTCTATTTTGCAAATCATTTATAAAACCTGCATGTATTCTCATCCCAAAAATATTAGATTTTAAAAGTGGGACTATAACTCACTTTCACAGATTTTTACTTCGTCGGGAAGTAAGACTTGGCCACTGGTTGATTCACGAACCTATAACAATATATACATATATATCAAAGTATGTTCAAAATATATTTACAACACTTTTAATATATTTTGATGTTTTAAGTTTATTAAGTCAGCTGTCCTCGTTAGTAACCTACAACTAGTTGTCCACAGTTAGATGTACAGAAATAAATCAATAAATATTATCTTGAATCAATCCACGACCCAGTGTATACGTATCTCAGTATTGATCACAACTCAAACTATATATATTTTGGAATCAACCTCAACCCTGTATAGCTAACTCCAACATTCACATATAGAGTGTCTATGGTTGTTCCGAAATATATATAGATGTGTCGACATGATAGGTCGAAACATTGTATACGTGTCTATGGTATCTCAAGATTACATAATATATAATACAAGTTGATTAAGTTATGGTTGGAATAGATTTGTTACCAATTTTCACGTAGCTAAAATGAGAAAAATTATCCAATCTTGTTTTACCCATAACTTCTTCATTTTAAATCCGTTTTGAGTGAATCAAATTGCTATGGTTTCATATTGAACTCTATTTTATGAATCTAAACAAAAAAAGTATAGATTTCTAGTCGGAAAAATAAGTTACAAGTCGTTTTTGTAAAGGTAGTCATTTCAGTCGAAAGAACGACGTCTAGATGACCATTTTAGAAAACATACTTCCACTTTGAGTTTAACCATAATTTTTGGATATAGTTTCATGTTCATAATAAAAATCATTTTCTCAGAATAACAACTTTTAAATCAAAGTTTATCATAGTTTTTAATTAACTAACCCAAAACAGCCCGCGGTGTTACTACGACGGCGTAAATCCGGTTTTACGGTGTTTTTCGTGTTTCCAGGTTTTAAATCATTAAGTTAGCATATCATATAGATATAGAACATGTGTTTAGTTGATTTTAAAAGTCAAGTTAGAAGGATTAACTTTTGTTTGCGAACAAGTTTAGAATTAACTAAACTATGTTCTAGTGATTACAAGTTTAAACCTTCGAATAAGATAGCTTTATATGTATGAATCGAATGATGTTATGAACATCATTACTACCTTAAGTTCCTTGGATGAACCTACTGGAAAAGAGAAAAATGGATCTAGCTTCAATGGATCCTTGGATGGCTCAAAGTTCTTGAAGCAAAATCATGACACGAAAACAAGTTCAAGTAAGATCATCACTTGAAATAAGATTGTTATAGTTATAGAAATTGAACCAAAGTTTGAATATGATTATTACCTTGTATTAGAATGATAACCTACTGTAAGAAATAAAGATTTCTTGAGGTTGGATGATCACCTTACAAGATTGGAAGTGAGCTAGCAAACTTAAAAGTATTCTTGATTTTATGAAACTAGAACTTTTGGAATTTATGAAGAACACTTAGAACTTGAAGATAGAACTTGAGAGAGTTCAATTAGATGAAGAAAATTGAAGAATGAAAGTGTTTGTAGGTGTTTTTGGTCGTTGGTGTATGGATTAGATATAAAGGATATGTAATTTTGTTTTCATGTAAATAAGTCATGAATGATTACTCATATTTTTGTAATCTTATGAGATATTTCATGCTAGTTGCCAAATGATGGTTCCCACATGTGTTAGGTGACTCACATGGGCTGCTAAGAGCTGATCATTGGAGTGTATATACCAATAGTACATACATCTAAAAGCTGTGTATTGTACGAGTACGAATACGGGTGCATACGAGTAGAATTGTTGATGAAACTGAACGAGAATGTAATTGTAAGCATTTTTGTTAAGTAGAAGTATTTTGATAAGTGTATTGAAGTCTTTCAAAAGTGTATAAATACATATTAAAACACTACATGTATATACATTTTAACTGAGTCGTTAAGTCATCGTTAGTCGTTACATGTAAGTGTTGTTTTGAAACCTTTAGGTTAACGATCTTGTTAAATGTTGTTAACCCAATGTTTATAATAACAAAAGAGATTTTAAATTATTATATTATCATGATATTATGATGTACGAATATCTCTTAATATGATATATATACATTAAATGTCGTTACAACGATAAACGTTACATATATGTCTCGTTTCAAAATCATTAAGTTAGTAGTCTTGTTTTTACATATGTAGTTCATTATTAATATAATTAATGATATGTTTACTTATCATAATATCATGTTAACTATATATATAACCATATATATGTCATCATATAGTTTTTTACAAGTTTTAACGTTCGTGAATCACCGGTCAACTTGGGTGGTCAATTGTCTATATGAAACCTATTTCAATTAATCAAGTCTTAACAAGTTTGATTGCTTAACATGTTGGAAACATTTAATCATGTAAACATCAATCTCAATTAATATATATAAACATGGAAAAGTTCGGGTCACTACAGTACCTACCCGTTAAATAAATTTCGTCCCGAAATTTTAAGCTGTTGAAGGTGTTGACGAATCTTCTGGAAATAGATGCGGGTATTTCTTCTTCATCTGATCTTCACGCTCCCAGGTGAACTCGGGTCCTCTACGAGCATTCCATCGAACCTTAACAATTGGTATCTTGTTTTGCTTAAGTCTTTTAACCTCACGATCCATTATTTCGACGGGTTCTTCGATGAATTGGAGTTTTTCGTTGATTTGGATTTCATCTAACGGAATAGTGAGATCTTCTTTAGCAAAACATTTCTTCAAATTTGAGACGTGGAAAGTGTTATGTACAGCCGCGAGTTGTTGAGGTAACTCAAGTCGGTAAGCTACTGGTCCGACACGATCAATAATCTTGAATGGTCCAATATACCTTGGATTTAATTTCCCTCGTTTACCAAATCGAACAACGCCTTTCCAAGGTGAAACTTTAAGCATGACCATCTCTCCAATTTCAAATTCTATATCTTTTCTTTTAATGTCAGCGTAGCTCTTTTGTCGACTTTGGGCGGTTTTCAACCGTTGTTGAATTTGGATGATCTTCTCGGTAGTTTCTTGTATAATCTCCGGACCCGTAATCTGTCTATCCCCCACTTCACTCCAACAAATCGGAGACCTGCACTTTCTACCATAAAGTGCTTCAAACGGCGCCATCTCAATGCTTGAATGGTAGCTGTTGTTGTAGGAAAATTCTGATAACGGTAGATGTCGATCCCAACTGTTTCCGAAATCAATAACACATGCTCGTAGCATGTCTTCAAGCGTTTGTATCGTCCTTTCGCTCTGCCCATCAGTTTGTGGATGATAGGCAGTACTCATGTCTAGATGAGTTCCTAATGCTTGCTGTAATGTCTGCCAGAATCTTGAAATAAATCTGCCATCCCTATCAGAGATAATAGAGATTGGTATTCCATGTCTGGAGACGACTTCCTTCAAATACAGTCGTGCTAACTTCTCCATCTTGTCATCTTCTCTTATTGGCAGGAAGTGTGCTGATTTGGTGAGACGATCAACTATTACCCAAATAGTATCAAAACCACTTGCAGTCCTTGGCAATTTAGTGATGAAATCCATGGTAATGTTTTCCCATTTCCATTCTGGGATTTCGGGTTGTTGAAGTAGACCTGATGGTTTCTGATGCTCAGCTTTGACCTTAGAACACGTCAAACATTCTCCTACGTATTTAGCAACATCGGCTTTCATACCCGGCCACCAAAAATGTTTCTTGAGATCCTTGTACATCTTCCCCGTTCCAGGATGTATTGAGTATCTGGTTTTATGAGCTTCTCTAAGTACCATTTCTCTCATATCTCCAAATTTTGGTACCCAAATCCTTTCAGCCCTATACCGGGTTCCGTCTTCCCGAATATTAAGATGCTTCTCCGATCCTTTGGGTATTTCATCCTTTAAATTTCCCTCTTTTAAAACTCCTTGTTGCGCCTCCTTTATTTGAGTAGTAATGTTATTATGAATCATTATATTCATAGATTTTACTCGAATGGGTTCTCTATCCTTCCTGCTCAAGGCATCGGCTACCACATTTGCCTTCCCCGGGTGGTAACGAATCTCAAAATCGTAATCATTCAATAATTCAATCCACCTACGCTGCCTCATATTCAGTTGTTTCTGATTAAATATGTGTTGAAGACTTTTGTGGTCGGTATATATAATACTTTTGACCCCATATAAGTAGTGCCTCCAAGTCTTTAATGCAAAAACAACCGCGCCTAATTCCAAATCATGTGTCGTATAATTTTGTTCGTGAATCTTCAATTGTCTAGACGCATAAGCAATCACCTTCGTTCGTTGCATTAATACACAACCGAGACCTTGCTTTGATGCGTCACAATAAATCACAAAATCATCATTCCCTTCAGGCAATGACAATATAGGTGCCGTAGTTAGCTTTTTCTTCAATAACTGAAACGCTTTCTCTTGTTCATCATTCCATTCAAATTTCTTCCCTTTATGCGTTAATGCAGTCAAGGGTTTTGCTATTCTGGAAAAGTCTTGGATGAACCTTCTGTAGTAACCAGCTAGTCCTAAAAACTGGCGTATGTGTTTCGGAGTTTTCGGGGTTTCCCACTTTTCAACAGTTTCTATCTTTGCCGGATCCACCTTAATACCTTCTTTGTTCACTATGTGACCGAGGAATTGAACTTCTTCCAACCAAAATGCACACTTTGAAAACTTAGCGTACAATTCTTCCTTCCTCAATACTTCTAACACCTTTCTCAAATGTTCACCGTGTTCTTGGTCATTCTTTGAGTAAATAAGTATGTCATCAATGAAAACAATGACAAACTTGTCAAGGTATGGTCCACACACTCGGTTCATAAGGTCCATGAACACAGCTGGTGCATTAGTTAAACCAAACGGCATGACCATAAACTCGTAATGACCGTAACGTGTTCTGAAAGCAGTCTTTGGAATATCATCTTCTTTCACCCGCATTTGATGATACCCGGAACGTAAGTCAATCTTTGAATAAACAGACGAGCCTTGTAGTTGATCAAATAAGTCGTCGATTCTCGGTAGTGGGTAGCGGTTCTTGATGGTAAGTTTGTTCAACTCTCGGTAGTCGATACACAACCTGAATGTACCATCTTTCTTCTTGACAAACAAAACAGGAGCTCCCCACGGTGATGTGCTTGGTCGAATGAAACCACGCTCTAAAAGTTCTTGTAATTGGCTTTGCAGTTCTTTCATCTCGCTGGGTGCGAGTCTGTAAGGAGCACGAGCTATTGGTGCAGCTCCTGGTACAAGATCTATTTGAAATTCAACGGATCGATGTGGGGGTAATCCCGGTAATTCTTTCGGAAATACATCGGGAAATTCTTTTGCAATGGGAACATCATTGATGCTCTTTTCTTCAGTTTGTACTTTCTCGACGTGTGCTAGAACAGCATAGCAACCTTTTCTTATTAGTTTTTGTGCCTTCAAATTACTAATAAGATGTAGCTTCGTGTTGCCCTTTTCTCCGTACACCATTAAGGGTTTTCCTTTTTCTCGTATAATGCGAATTGCATTTTTGTAACAAACGATCTCCGCTTTCACTTCTTTCAACCAGTCCATACCGATTATCACATCAAAACTCCCTAACTCTACTGGTATCAAATCAATCTTAAATGTTTCGCTAACCAGTTTAATTTCTCGATTCCGACATATATTATCTGCTGAAATTAATTTACCATTTGCTAATTCGAGTAAAAATTTACTATCCAAAGGCGTCATTGGACAACTTAATTTAGCACAAAAATCTCTACTCATATAGCTTCTATCCGCACCCGAATCAAATAAAACGTAAGCAGATTTATTGTCAATAAGAAACGTACCCGTAACAAGCTCCGGGTCTTCCTGTGCCTCTACCGCATTAATATTGAAAACTCTTCCACGGCCTTGTCCATTCGTGTTCTCCTGGTTCGGGCAATTTCTAATAATGTGGCCTGGTTTTCCACATTTATAACAAACTACATTGGCATAACTTGCTCCGACACTACTTGCTCCGCCATTACTCGTTCCGACACCATTTGTTCCTTTCGTTCTATTAACCCCTGGTCCGTAGACCTCACACTTCGCCGCGCTATGACCATTTCTTTTACACTTGTTGCAAAATTTGGTGCAGAACCCCGAGTGATTCTTTTCACACCTTTGGCATAGTTGCTTCTGATTGTTGTTGTTGTTGCGGTTATTATTGTTGTTGGGATGATTGTTGTAGTTGCTGTTGTTGTTGTTGTTGTTGTTGTTGTTGTTGTTGTTGGGCCGTTTGTTGTAGTTGCGATTGATGTTGCGATTGTTGGGATAATTGTTGCGATTATTGTTGTAATTGCTGTTGTTGTTGTATTGGTGATTCTTATCACCGTTTTCCTCCCACTTTCTTTTGACTTGCTTCACATTGGCCTCTTCAGCAGTCTGTTCTTTAATTCTTTCTTCAATCTGGTTCACTAGTTTGTGAGCCATTCTACATGCCTGTTGTATGGAGGCGGGCTCGTGTGAACTTATATCTTCTTGGATTCTTTCCGGTAATCCTTTCACAAACGCGTCGATCTTCTCTTCCTCATCTTCGAATGCTCCCGGACACAATAGGCACAATTCTGTGAATCGTCTTTCGTACGTGGTAATATCAAATCCTTGGGTTCGTAACCCTCTAAGTTCTGTCTTGAGCTTATTGACCTCGGTTCTGGGACGGTACTTCTCGTTCATCAAGTGCTTGAATGCTGACCACGGTAGTGCGTACGCATCATCTTGTCCCACTTGCTCTAGATAGGTATTCCACCATGTTAACGCAGAACCTGTGAAGGTATGCGTAGCGTACTTCACTTTGTCCTCTTCAGTACACTTACTTATGGCAAACACCGATTCAACCTTCTCGGTCCACCGTTTCAATCCGATCGGTCCTTCGGTTCCATCAAATTCCAAAGGTTTGCAGGCAGTGAATTCTTTGTAGGTGCATCCTACACGATTTCCTGTACTGCTAGATCCAAGGTTATTGTTGGTATGTAGCGCAGCCTGTACCGCGGCTATGTTTGAAGCTAGAAAAGTACGGAATTCCTCTTCATTCATATTCACGGTGTGTCGAGTAGTCGGTGCCATTTCCTTCAAAATAGTTAAATGGAACAAGTTAATCATACAGAATATTAAGAGTAGTTAATAGTATTTCGTAGCATAATATGAACTCATTTATAAAAGCTTTTTCTTCATATTAGCGTTTTATAAGTTTAAATTCGGGTAGTACCTACCCGTTAAGTTCATACTTAGTAGCTAATATACAATTCAACTACTACAATTCTATATGAAAAACTGATTATAATAATATTTCGCGTTCAAACTTTTATACAATATTTTACAAACTTACAATACCGCTTATTTTACATAAAGCATGAAATATAGCACACAATAACTTTGATACAAGATAGTTGTGAAGACAATTCTAGCTAGTACACAAGTCGTTCGGCAAAGGCAATAAAGACACGTAATTCATACGTCCAGAAACAAGTCATGCATTCTGGTTTTACTAGGACTACTTCCCATCCTTGGTCTTGTGCAACATAACCGTTATGGCCATTGATAAGACAGCGTGTTGTAACGTCATCAAAGGGATGAGGGTTACGTAATGTCCAACAGTCCCGTAATAATCTAAAAACCTCATTTCTTACCCCAATTACCGACTCCGTCACTTGTGGAAACGTTTTGTTTAATAGTTGTAGCCCGATGTTCTTGTTCTCACTTTGGTGAGAAGCGAACATTACTAATCCGTAAGCATAACATGCTTCTTTATGTTGCATGTTAGCCGCTTTTTCTAAATCACGAAGTCCAATATTCGGATATATTGAGTCAAAATAATTTCTTAACCCGTTGCGTAAAATAGCATTTGGGTTCCCCGCAATATATGCGTCAAAGTAAACACATCGTAACTTATGGGTTTCCCAATGTGATATCCCCCATCTTTCAAACGAAAGTCTCTTATAAACCAAGACATTCTTGGAACGTTCTTCGAATGTCTTACAAACTGATCTCGCCTTAAATAGTTGTGCCGAAGAATTCTGGCCGACTCTAGACAAGATTTCATCAATCATGTCTCCGGGTAGGTCTCTTAAAATATTGGGTTGTCTATCCATTTTGTGTTTTTAAACTGTAAAATAGACAAGAGTTAGATTCATAAAAAAAATACTTATTAATACAAGCAATTTTTACATATATCATAAAGCATAAGAACACTATATTCCATATATTACACCACACGAATACAACTATCTTATTCCGACTCGCTCGTTTCTTCTTCTTCGGTTTTGGTTCGTTTTGCCAAGTTTCTAGGGATATATGATGTTCCCCTAATACGAGCCATCGTTGTCCACATTGGTTTAGAAAAACCTGGTGGTTTAGAGGTTCCCGGGTCATTGTTACAACTTAAGGACTTCGGGGGTTGACGATACATATAAAGTTCATCGGGGTTGGAATTAGATTTCTCTATTTTTATGCCCTTTCCCTTATTATTTTCTTTTGCCTTTTTAAATTCAGTTGGGGTAATTTCTATAACATCATCGGAATTCTCTTCAAAATCCGATTCATCGGAGAATTGGTAATCCTCCCAATATTTTGCTTCCTTGGCGGAAACACCATTGACCATAATTAACTTTGGTCGGTTGGTTGAGGATTTTCTTTTACTTAACCGTTTTATTATTTCCCCCACCGGTTCTATTTCTTCATCCGGTTCCGATTCTTCTTCCGGTTCCGATTCTTCTTCCGGTTCCGACTCTTCTTCCGGTTCCTCTTCGGGAACTTGTGAATCAGTCCACAAATCATTCCAATTTACATTTGACTCTTCATTATTATTAGGTGAGTCAATGGGACTTGTTCTAGAGGTAGACATCTATCACATAATATCAAACACGTTAAGAGATTAATATATCACATAATATTCATATGTTAAAAATATATAGTTTCCAACAAAAATGTTAAGCAATCATTTTTAAAGAAAACACGGTCGAAGTCCAGACTCACTAATGCATCCTAACAAACTCGATAAGACACACTAATGCAAATTTTCTGGTTCTCTAAGACTAACGCTCTGATACCAACTGAAATGTCCCGTTCTTATTGATTAAAAACGTTCCATATTAATTGATTTCGTTGCGAGGTTTTGACCTCTATATGAGACGTTTTTCAAAGACTGCATTCATTTTTAAACAAAACCATAACCTTTATTTCATCAATAAAGGTTTAAAAAGCTTTACGTAGATTATCAAATAATGATAATCTAAAATATCCTGTTTACACACGACCATTACATAATGGTTTACAATACAAATATGTTACAACAAAATAAGTTTCTTGAATGCAGTTTTTACACAATATCATACAAGCATGGACTCCAAATCTTGTCCTTATTTAAGTATGCGACAGCGGAAGCTCTTAATAATCACCTGAGAATAAACATGCTTAAAACGTCAACAAAAATGTTGGTGAGTTATAGGTTTAACCTATATATATCAAATCGTAACAATAGACCACAAGATTTCATATTTCAATACATATCCCATACATAGAGATAAAAATCATTCATATGGTGAACACCTGGTAACCGACAATAACAAGATGCATATATAAGAATATCCCCATCATTCCGGGACACCCTTCGGATATGATATAAATTTCGAAGTACTAAAGCATCCGGTACTTTGGATGGGGTTTGTTAGGCCCAATAGATCTATCTTTAGGATTCGCGTCAATTAGGGTGTCTGTTCCCTAATTCTTAGATTACCAGACTTAATAAAAAGGGGCATATTCGATTTCGATAATTCAACCATAGAATGTAGTTTCACGTACTTGTGTCTATTTTGCAAATCATTTATAAAACCTGCATGTATTCTCATCCCAAAAATATTAGATTTTAAAAGTGGGACTATAACTCACTTTCACAGATTTTTACTTCGTCGGGAAGTAAGACTTGGCCACTGGTTGATTCACGAACCTATAACAATATATACATATATATCAAAGTATGTTCAAAATATATTTACAACACTTTTAATATATTTTGATGTTTTAAGTTTATTAAGTCAGCTGTCCTCGTTAGTAACCTACAACTAGTTGTCCACAGTTAGATGTACAGAAATAAATCAATAAATATTATCTTGAATCAATCCACGACCCAGTGTATACGTATCTCAGTATTGATCACAACTCAAACTATATATATTTTGGAATCAACCTCAACCCTGTATAGCTAACTCCAACATTCACATATAGAGTGTCTATGGTTGTTCCGAAATATATATAGATGTGTCGACATGATAGGTCGAAACATTGTATACGTGTCTATGGTATCTCAAGATTACATAATATATAATACAAGTTGATTAAGTTATGGTTGGAATAGATTTGTTACCAATTTTCACGTAGCTAAAATGAGAAAAATTATCCAATCTTGTTTTACCCATAACTTCTTCATTTTAAATCCGTTTTGAGTGAATCAAATTGCTATGGTTTCATATTGAACTCTATTTTATGAATCTAAACAAAAAAAGTATAGATTTCTAGTCGGAAAAATAAGTTACAAGTCGTTTTTGTAAAGGTAGTCATTTCAGTCGAAAGAACGACGTCTAGATGACCATTTTAGAAAACATACTTCCACTTTGAGTTTAACCATAATTTTTGGATATAGTTTCATGTTCATAATAAAAATCATTTTCTCAGAATAACAACTTTTAAATCAAAGTTTATCATAGTTTTTAATTAACTAACCCAAAACAGCCCGCGGTGTTACTACGACGGCGTAAATCCGGTTTTACGGTGTTTTTCGTGTTTCCAGGTTTTAAATCATTAAGTTAGCATATCATATAGATATAGAACATGTGTTTAGTTGATTTTAAAAGTCAAGTTAGAAGGATTAACTTTTGTTTGCGAACAAGTTTAGAATTAACTAAACTATGTTCTAGTGATTACAAGTTTAAACCTTCGAATAAGATAGCTTTATATGTATGAATCGAATGATGTTATGAACATCATTACTACCTTAAGTTCCTTGGATGAACCTACTGGAAAAGAGAAAAATGGATCTAGCTTCAATGGATCCTTGGATGGCTCAAAGTTCTTGAAGCAAAATCATGACACGAAAACAAGTTCAAGTAAGATCATCACTTGAAATAAGATTGTTATAGTTATAGAAATTGAACCAAAGTTTGAATATGATTATTACCTTGTATTAGAATGATAACCTACTGTAAGAAATAAAGATTTCTTGAGGTTGGATGATCACCTTACAAGATTGGAAGTGAGCTAGCAAACTTAAAAGTATTCTTGATTTTATGAAACTAGAACTTTTGGAATTTATGAAGAACACTTAGAACTTGAAGATAGAACTTGAGAGAGTTCAATTAGATGAAGAAAATTGAAGAATGAAAGTGTTTGTAGGTGTTTTTGGTCGTTGGTGTATGGATTAGATATAAAGGATATGTAATTTTGTTTTCATGTAAATAAGTCATGAATGATTACTCATATTTTTGTAATCTTATGAGATATTTCATGCTAGTTGCCAAATGATGGTTCCCACATGTGTTAGGTGACTCACATGGGCTGCTAAGAGCTGATCATTGGAGTGTATATACCAATAGTACATACATCTAAAAGCTGTGTATTGTACGAGTACGAATACGGGTGCATACGAGTAGAATTGTTGATGAAACTGAACGAGAATGTAATTGTAAGCATTTTTGTTAAGTAGAAGTATTTTGATAAGTGTATTGAAGTCTTTCAAAAGTGTATAAATACATATTAAAACACTACATGTATATACATTTTAACTGAGTCGTTAAGTCATCGTTAGTCGTTACATGTAAGTGTTGTTTTGAAACCTTTAGGTTAACGATCTTGTTAAATGTTGTTAACCCAATGTTTATAATAACAAAAGAGATTTTAAATTATTATATTATCATGATATTATGATGTACGAATATCTCTTAATATGATATATATACATTAAATGTCGTTACAACGATAAACGTTACATATATGTCTCGTTTCAAAATCATTAAGTTAGTAGTCTTGTTTTTACATATGTAGTTCATTATTAATATAATTAATGATATGTTTACTTATCATAATATCATGTTAACTATATATATAACCATATATATGTCATCATATAGTTTTTTACAAGTTTTAACGTTCGTGAATCACCGGTCAACTTGGGTGGTCAATTGTCTATATGAAACCTATTTCAATTAATCAAGTCTTAACAAGTTTGATTGCTTAACATGTTGGAAACATTTAATCATGTAAACATCAATCTCAATTAATATATATAAACATGGAAAAGTTCGGGTCACTACACCTATTGTGTGGTAGCCTCTGTAGGAGAGATTAACCTGCAGGTTGGGTTCCTCTGTGGTAGCCTAGACAGCCGTGGTGTATATATATGTGAATGACGCGTCCGTCGTGTGTGAATTATGTATATACATACGGTGGTGGAGGAACTTCTGGTAAGCCCCAGTCTGATCAGCTGGTGGTTAATGGTTTGGCCGAGCCGCCAGAGTCTCTGTAGATGGCACTTGGGTGATGTTTGTGTGTTAGACTATTGTGACATGATTAGTATAACACTTATGTATGCTATGGCCTGTAGTTAGTCGTAATCACTTAGCTTCGTGCTAATTCCCCTCCATCTCCTCCCTGCAGGTTGTTAGCTTGCGTAGATAGTGCTTTTGGGAGAAGACGGGCATGGTGATGTTATGTTTGACAGGGTTAACTCTGATGTGGTCTTTTAGAATATGAACCGTGTACTTTTGAAAACATAATATATTTACGTCTCTTCCTGTTAATATGTAAATTGTTTTTATGACACGTGACATCGGTTTGTACAAATGTCGATATCGTAATTAATTAATATTATGCTTCCACCACGTATTTATTATAAAAAAAAAATAGCGGTGTCACACTATTGTAAGCGTATGTTATAATCTTATAATCTAAGTATTATAATATAAGTAGTACATTATATGTGTTAGTAATAGTACTCGTATTATTATAATATAAGTATTAATATAAGTATATAGTTTAAGTATATGTGTTATATTATAAAAATGTTACTATGTAGTTATAATATATGTGTTATATTATAAGTATAGGTTTAAGTGTTATTATATATTATAAATGTATAAGTGGTAACTAATAATAATATTATTATTATTATTAGGGTGTTATTAGTAAATAAGTAGGTGTAAGTAATGATTAATAATAAATGATTAGGTTATAATTAAATAAGTAGATTTAGTTAGTTAGGGTTATGTAGTATGAAATGTTTTAAATAATATTTAAGTAGTATTAGGTTTAGGGTTTATATAATTAATGTTTAGGGTTTAAGTAGTATTAGGTTAAAGTAGTAAATTAGGGTTTAATAAATTAGGGTTAGGTTAAAGTTAAATTAGGGTTTAAGTAACAAAGATTTAGGGTTTAGTAAAGTAGGTTTAAATTAGGGTTTACTCTTTTTTTTTTAACCGTGAGTATAGGTATACATGTATATGTTTTAATTTTTTTTTTTTTACACTTATATGTATATGAGACGTAGGTTTGTATATGTATATATGTTTATGTATATTTTTTTTTTTACAACAAGATTATACATGAAGATTAAGAACAAGATTTAATTAAATGAATGAATGAATTAAAAGTTTAAGATTTAGGGTTTATACCTTGTAGATCTAGATGAAGATTAACAAGATAAGAAAATATGACTTTGAAGATGGAAGATCAAAACCCGAAAACTTCAAGAACACATTTGAAGATCTTGATGAACACGATGAACACGATGAAGATCAATTGAAGATTACTCGGAATCAAGAAGCAAATAACCAAAATTTCAAAGTGGTGTAGGGTGGTGATCGATTTTGGTGGAAACCGATTGGTGGTGGTGGTATTTGGTGGCCGAAGGTGGCGGCCAAAGTGGTGGTGATGGGTGGCGGCTATGGTGGTGTAATGGCCAAAAGTGGCGGCCAAAAAGAGAGGAGAGGGAGAGGTGTTTAAGAGATGATTTGTGATGAATGAGATGAGAAGACCTAAACCCTTGCACCTCCTTTTATACTTCACCTTGGAAGGATCTAGAATTAGGGTTTAGTTAGGTTTTTCTTGGAGGCTAAGTTAGAAATTAGGGTTAGGGTTTAAAGGGGGATGGTGGCCAAAAATTTCAAGGGTATATGTAGTGACCCGAACTTTTCCATGTTTATATATATTAATTGAGATTGATATTTACATGATTAAATGTTTCCAACATGTTAAGCAATCAAACTTGTTAAGACTTGATTAATTGAAATATGTTTCATATAGACAATTGACCACCCAAGTTGACCGGTGATTCACGAACGTTAAAACTTGTAAAAACTATATGATGACATATATATGGTTATATATATAGTTAACATGATATTATGATAAGTAAACATATCATTAAGTATATTAACAATGAACTACATATGTAAAAACAAGACTACTAACTTAATGATTTTGAAACGAGACATATATGTAACGATTATCGTTGTAACGACATTTAATGTACATATATCATATTAAGAGATATTAGTACATCATAATATCATGATAATATAATAATTTAAAATCTCTTTTGATATTATAAACATTGGGTTAACAACATTTAACAAGATCGTTAACCTAAAGGTTTCAAAACAACATTTACATGTAACGACTAACGATGACTTAACGACTCAGTTAAAATGTATATACATGTAATGTTTTAATATGTATTCATACACTTTTGAAAGACTTCAAGACACTTATCAAAATACTTCTACTTAACAAAAATGCTTACAATTACATCCTCGTTCAGTTTCATCAACAATTCTACTCGTATGCACCCGTATTCGCTCTCGTACAATACACAGCTTTTAGATGTATGTACTATTGGTATATACACTCCAATGATCAGCTCTTAGCAGCCCATGTGAGTCACCTAACACATGTGGGAACCATCATTTGGCAACTAGCATGAAATATCTCATAAAATTACAAAAATATGAGTAATCATTCATGACTTATTTACATGAAAACAAAATTACATATCCTTTATATCTAATCCATACACCAACGACCAAAAACACCTACAAACACTTTCATTCTTCAATTTTCTTCATCTAATTGATCTCTCTCAAGTTCTATCTTCAAGTTCTAAGTGTTCTTCATAAATTCCAAAAAGTTCTAGTTTCATAAAATCAAGAATACTTTCAAGTTTGCTAGCTCACTTCCAATCTTGTAAGGTGATCATCCAACCTCAAGAAATCTTTGTTTCTTACAGTAGGTTATCATTCTAATACAAGGTAATAATCATATTCAAACTTTGGTTCAATTTCTATAACTATAACAATCTTATTTCAAGTGATGATCTTACTTGAACTTGTTTTCGTGTCATGATTCTGCTTCAAGAACTTCGAGCCATCCAAGGATCCATTGAAGCTAGATCCATTTTTCTCTTTTCCAGTAGGTTTATCCAAGGAACTTAAGGTAGTAATGATGTTCATAACATCATTCGATTCATACATATAAAGCTATCTTATTCGAAGGTTTAAACTTGTAATCACTAGAACATAGTTTAGTTAATTCTAAACTTGTTCGCAAACAAAAGTTAATCCTTCTAACTTGACTTTTAAAATCAACTAAACACATATTATATATCTATATGATATGCTAACTTAATGATTTAAAACCTGGAAACACGAAAAACACCGTAAAACCGGATTTACGCCGTCGTAGTAACACCGCGGGCTGTTTTGGGTTAGTTAATTAAAAACTATGATAAACTTTGATTTAAAAGTTGTTATTCTGAGAAAATGATTTTTATTATGAACATGAAACTATATCCAAAAATTATGGTTAAACTCAAAGTGGAAGTATGTTTTCTAAAATGGTCATCTAGACGTCGTTCTTTCGACTGAAATGACTACCTTTACAAAAACGACTTGTAACTTATTTTCCGACTATAAACCTATACTTTTTCTTTTTAGATTCATAAAATATAGTTCAATATGAAATCATAGCAATTTGATTCACTCAAAACGGATTTAAAATGAAGAAGTTATGGGTAAAACAAGATTGGATAATTTTTCTCATTTTAGCTACGTGAAAATTGGTAACAAATCTATTCCAACCATAACTTAATCAACTTGTATTGTATATTATGTAATCTTGAGATACCATAGACACGTATACAATGTTTCGACCTATCATGTCGACACATCTATATATATTTCGGAACAACCATAGACACTCTATATGTGAATGTTGGAGTTAGCTATACAGGGTTGAGGTTGATTCCAAAATATATATAGTTTGAGTTGTGATCAATACTGAGATACGTATACACTGGGTCGTGGATTGATTCAAGATAATATTTATCGATTTATTTCTGTACATCTAACTGTGGACAACTAGTTATAGGTTACTAACGAGGACAGCTGACTTAATAAACTTAAAACATCAAAATATATTAAAAGTGTTGTAATTATATTTTGAACATACTTTAATATATATGTATATATTGTTATAGGTTCGTGAATCAACAGTGGCCAAGTCTTACTTCCCGACGAAGTAAAAATCTGTGAAAGTGAGTTATAGTCCCACTTTTAAAATCTAATATTTTTGGGATGAGAATACATGCAGGTTTTATAAATGATTTACAAAATAGACACAAGTACGTGAAACTACATTCTATGGTTGAATTATCGAAATCGAATATGCCCCTTTTTATTAAGTCTGGTAATCTAAGAATTAGGGAAAAGACACCCTAATTGACGCGAATCCTAAAGATAGATCTATTGGGCCTAACAAACCCCATCCAAAGTACCGGATGCTTTAGTACTTCGAAATTTATATCATATCCGAAGGGTGTCCCGGAATGATGGGGATATTCTTATATATGCATCTTGTTATTGTCGGTTACCAGGTGTTCACCATATGAATGATTTTTATCTCTATGTATGGGATGTGTATTGAAATATGAAATCTTGTGGTCTATTGTTACGATTTGATATATATAGGTTAAACCTATAACTCACCAACATTTTTGTTGACGTTTAAAGCATGTTTATTCTCAGGTGAATATTAAGAGCTTCCGCTGTTGCATACTAAAATAAGGACAAGATTTAGAGTCCATGTTTGTATGATATTGTGTAAAAACTGCATTCAAGAAACTGATTTCGATGTAACATATTTGTATTGTAAACCATTATGTAATGGTCGTGTGTAAACAGGATATTTTAGATTATCATTATTTGATAATCTACGTAAAGCTTTTTAAACCTTTATTTATGAAATAAAGGTTATGGTTTGTTTTAAAAATGAATGCAGTCTTTGAAAAACGTCTCATATAGAGGTCAAAACCTCGCAACGAAATCAATTAATATGGAACGTTTTTAATCAATAAGAACGGGACATTTCAGTATAAGGGTCTTTTCCCTTGCCTTAAATGACGGCTAGGGTTATGGTTTAGTGAGGGAACCTTTTTCGTTTTAGACCTTGTAGTTTGGTGTGTTTAAAAGGGTTCCTTATTTGTTCCAAATTAATTATTTAAACACCTTAAGTTTTGAGTTATTACTTTTTGTACACCATGTTTGTGAGATCATTTTAATTACATCTTTTATTAGTTGCCATTTGTTACACAAAGTTATTTGGTTCATTTTATAACTTTTAAAGTTGACAGTTAATGATCAAAGTTTATTCATTTCACTTAAATCTTTTATTCGGGCATTAAATTTAAAAGGAAGAAAATATAGATGGAAAAATGAGGGTCGTTATAGTACCTCCCTATTATTAGAAACTTCGTCCCGAAGTTTTAGGTAGATCTCTCGTTTACCTCAGTAGTTGAGAAGAGATGGGGGTATTTCTGTATCATTTAGTCTTCGTGTTCCCGTGTATGTTAGGGGCTTCTACGCGAATCCCAACGGACTTTAATGATATAGTTTGTTTTTCACGTTCTCTGGTATAACCGGGGCCCTTACATGAATTCCAGTGACTGTTAACTGTGACGACCCGGGAATTTCCAATCAAATTTAAACTTAATCTTTATATGATCTCGACATGATAAGCAAAGTCTATTAAATCGAATCTCAAAATGTTCGAACTATATTTTTTTATTATTTATGAATGCATTTGGCTTTTGACTATTCCCTACGATTCACGAATCTTTAATTGTAAATAGAGATGTATATATAAATAACTATATGTATAAATAATTATATAGTAAATATATTAATGAACTATTTTATGATTATGAAAGAAATCTTCTGCTATGCATTTGCTCATCTTAGAGATATTACTTGGAGTCATTCATGACATATTTCAAAAGACGTTGCATTCGAGTCGTTGAGTTCATCAAGATTTTTACTAAGTCTATTATAGTAATATATATTACGAAATGGTATGCATGTTGTCAACTCTCGATGTAATGAAAGATTGTCTGTTCAAAAACGAATGCAATGTTTGTAAAATGTATCATATAGAGGTCAAGTACCTCGCGATGTAATCAACTGTTGTGAATCGTTTATAATCGATATGGGCATTGTCCGTGTGATGACCCGAAGATTTCCGACCAAATTTAAACTTAATCTTTATATTTTTTCGGTACTATAAGCAAAGTCTGTAAGATTGAGTCTCAAAAGGTTTGAACTATGTACATATATTCAATGGACCTTCGACCATTCCCAACGATTCACGAACAATTGTGTGTGTATATATATATATATATATATATATATATATATATATATATACATATGAATACTATGCATAAGTAACAAGATTTGGAGTCCATGTTTGTATGATATTGTGTAAAAACTGCATTCAAGAAACTGATTTCGATGTAACATATTTGTATTGTAAACCATTATGTAATGGTCGTGTGTAAACAGGATATTTTAGATTATCATTATTTGATAATCTACGTAAAGCTTTTTAAACCTTTATTTATGAAATAAAGGTTATGGTTTGTTTTAAAATGAATGCAGTCTTTGAAAAACGTCTCATATAGAGGTCAAAACCTCGCAACGAAATCAATTAATATGGAACGTTTTTAATCAATAAGAACGGGACATTTCAGTTGGTATCCGAGCGTTGGTCTTAGAGAACCAGAATTTTGCATTAGTGTGTCTTATCGAGTTTGTTAGGATGCATTAGTGAGTCTGGACTTCGACCGTGTTTACTTGAAAAATGATTGCTTAACAAATTTTGTTGGAAACTATATATTTTTAACATGTGAATATTATGTGATATATTAATCTCTTAACGCGTTTGATATTATGTGATAGATGTCTACCTCTAGAACAAGTCCCATTGACTCACCTAATAATAATGAAGAGTCAAATGTAAATTGGAATGATTCGTGGACTGATTCACAAGTTCCCGAAGAGGAACCGGAAGAAGAGTCGGAACCGGAAGAAGAGTCGGAACCGGAAGAAGAATCGGAACCGGAAGAAGAATCGGAACCAGATGAAGAAATAGAACCGGTGGGGGAAATAATAAAACGGTTAAGTAAAAGAAAATCCTCAACCAACCGACCAAGGTTAATTATGGTAAATGGTGTTTCCGCCAAGGAAGCAAAATATTGGGAGGATTACCAATTCTCCGATGAATCGGATTCCGACGAGAATTCCGATGATGTTATAGAAATTACCCCAACTGAATTTAAAAAGGCAAAAGAAAATAATAAGGGAAAGGGCATAAAAATAGAGAAATCTAATTCCAACCCCGATGAACTTTATATGTATCGTCAACCCCCGAAGTCCTTAAGTTGTAACAATGACCCGGGAACCTCTAAACCACCAGGTTTTTCTAAACCAATGTGGATCACGACGGCTCGTATTAGGGGAACATCATATATCCCTAGAAACTTGGCAAAACGAACCAAAACCGAAGAAGAAGAAACAAGCGAGTCGGAATAAGATAGTTGTATTCGTGTGGTGTAATATATGTAATATAGTGTGCTTATGCTTTATGATATATGTAAAAATTGCTTGTATTAATAAGTATTTTTTTTATGAATCTAACTCTTGTCTATTTTACAGTATAAAAACACAAAATGGATAGACAACCCAATATTTTAAGAGACCTACCCGGAGACATGATTGATGAAATCTTGTCTAGAGTCGGTCAGAATTCTTCGGCACAACTATTTAAGGCGAGATCAGTTTGTAAGACATTCGAAGAACGTTCCAAGAATGTCTTGGTTTATAAGAGACTTTCGTTTGAAAGATGGGGGATATCACATTGGGAAACCAATAAGTTACGATGTGTTTACTTTGACGCATATATTGCGGGGAACCCAAATGCTATTTTACGCAATGGGTTAAGAAATTATTTTGACTCAATATATCCGAATATTGGACTTCGTGATTTAGAAAAAGCGGCTAACATGCAACATAAAGAAGCATGTTATGCTTACGGATTAGTAATGTTCGCTTCTCACCAAAGTGAGAACAAGAACATCGGACTACAACTATTAAACAAAATGTTCCCACAAGTGACGGAGTCGGTAATTGGGGTAAGAAATGAGGTTTTTAGATTGTTACGGGACTGTTGGACATTACGTAACCCTCGTCCCTTTGATGACGTTACAACACGCTGTCTTATCAACGGCCATAATGGTTATGTTGCACAAGACCAAGGATGGGAAGTAGTCCTAGTAAAACCAGAATGCATGACTTGTTTCTGGACGTATGAATTACGTGTCTTTATTGCCTTTGCCGAACGACTTGTGTACTAGCTAGAATTGTCTTCACAACTATCTTGTATCAAAGTTATTGTGTGCTATATTTCATGCTTTATGTAAAATAAGCGGTATTGTAAGTTTGTAAAATATTGTATAAAAGTGTGAACGCGAAATATTATTACAATCAGTTTCTCATATAGAATTGTAGTAGTTGAATTGTATATTAGCTACTAAGTATGAACTTAACGGGTAGGTACTACCCGAATTTAAACTTATAAAACGCTAATATGAAGAAAAAGCTTTTATAAATGAGTTCATATTATGCTACGAAATACTATTAACTACTCTTAATATTCTGTATGATTAACTTGTTCCATTTAACTATTTTGAAGGAAATGGCACCGACTACTCGACACACCGTGAATATGAATGAAGAGGAATTCCGTACTTTTCTAGCTTCAAACATAGCCGCAGTACAGGCTGCGCTACATACCAACAATAACCTTGGATCTAGCAGTACAGGAAATCGTGTAGGATGCACTTACAAAGAATTCACTGCCTGCAAACCTTTGGAATTTGATGGAACCGAAGGACCGATCGAATTGAAACGGTGGACCGAGAAGGTTGAATCGGTGTTTGCCATAAGTAAGTGTACTGAAGAGGACAAAGTGAAGTACGCTACGCATACCTTCACAGGTTCTGCGTTAACATGGTGGAATACCTATCTAGAGCAAGTGGGACAAGATGATGCGTACGCACTACCGTGGTCAGCATTCAAGCACTTGATGAACGAGAAGTACCGTCCCAGAACCGAGGTCAATAAGCTCAAGACAGAACTTAGAGGGTTACGAACCCAAGGATTTAATATTACCACGTACGAAAGACGATTCACAGAATTGTGCCTATTGTGTCCGGGAGCATTCGAAGATGAGGAAGAGAAGATCGACGCGTTTGTGAAAGGATTACCGGAAAGAATCCAAGAAGATATAAGTTCACACGAGCCCGCCTCCATACAACAGGCATGTAGAATGGCTCACAAACTAGTGAACCAGATTGAAGAAAGAATTAAAGAACAGACTGCTGAAGAGGCCAATGTGAAGCAAGTCAAAAGAAAGTGGGAGGAAAACGGTGATAAGAATCACCAATACAACAACAACAGCAATTACAACAATAATCGCAACAATTATCCCAACAATCGCAACATCAATCGCAACTACAACAAACGGCCCAACAACAACAACAACAACAACAACAACAGCAACTACAACAATCATCCCAACAACAATAATAACCGCAACAACAACAACAATCAGAAGCAGCTATGCCAAAGGTGTGAAAAGAATCACTCGGGGTTCTGCACCAAATTTTGCAACAAGTGTAAAAGAAATGGTCATAGCGCGGCGAAGTGTGAGGTCTACGGACCAGGGGTTAATAGAACGAAAGGAACAAATGTTGTCGGAACGAGTAATGGCAGAGCAAGTAGTGTCGGAGCAAGTTATGCCAATGTAGTTTGTTATAAATGTGGAAAACCAGGCCACATTATTAGAAATTGCCCGAACCAGGAGAACACGAATGGACAAGGCCGTGGAAGAGTTTTCAATATTAATGCGGTAGAGGCACAGGAAGACCCGGAGCTTGCTACGGGTACGTTTCTTATTGACAATAAATCTGCTTACGTTTTATTTGATTCGGGTGCGGATAGAAGCTATATGAGTAGAGATTTTTGTGCTAAATTAAGTTGTCCATTGACGCCTTTGGATAGTAAATTTTTACTCGAATTAGCAAATGGTAAATTAATTTCAGCAGATAATATATGTCGGAATCGAGAAATTAAACTGGTTAGCGAAACATTTAAGATTGATTTGATACCAGTAGAGTTAGGGAGTTTTGATGTGATAATCGGTATGGACTGGTTGAAAGAAGTGAAAGCAGAGATCGTTTGTTACAAAAATGCAATTCGCATTATACGAGAAAAAGGAAAACCCTTAATGGTGTACGGAGAAAAGGGCAACACGAAGCTACATCTTATTAGTAATTTGAAGGCACAAAAACTAATAAGAAAAGGTTGCTATGCTGTTCTAGCACACGTCGAGAAAGTACAAACTGAAGAAAAGAGCATCAATGATGTTCCCATTGCAAAAGAATTTCCCGATGTATTTCCGAAAGAATTACCGGGATTACCCCCACATCGATCCGTTGAATTTCAAATAGATCTTGTACCAGGAGCTGCACCAATAGCTCGTGCTCCTTACAGACTCGCACCCAGCGAGATGAAAGAACTGCAAAGCCAATTACAAGAACTTTTAGAGCGTGGTTTCATTCAACCAAGCACATCACCGTGGGGAGCTCCTGTTTTGTTTGTCAAGAAGAAAGATGGTACATTCAGGTTGTGTATCGACTACCGAGAGTTGAACAAACTTACCATCAAGAACCGCTACCCACTACCGAGAATCGACGACTTATTTGATCAACTACAAGGCTCGTCTGTTTATTCAAAGATTGACTTACGTTCCGGGTATCATCAAATGCGGGTGAAAGAAGATGATATTCCAAAGACTGCTTTCAGAACATGTTACGGTCATTACGAGTTTATGGTCATGCCGTTTGGTTTAACTAATGCACCAGCTGTGTTCATGGACCTTATGAACCGAGTGTGTGGACCATACCTTGACAAGTTTGTCATTGTTTTCATTGATGACATACTTATTTACTCAAAGAATGACCAAGAACACGGTGAACATTTGAGAAAGGTGTTAGAAGTATTGAGGAAGGAAGAATTGTACGCTAAGTTTTCAAAGTGTGCATTTTGGTTGAAAGAAGTTCAATTCCTCGGTCACATAGTGAACAAAGAAGGTATTAAGGTGGATCCGGCAAAGATAGAAACTGTTGAAAAGTGGGAAACCCCGAAAACTCCGAAACACATACGCCAGTTTTTAGGACTAGCTGGTTACTACAGAAGGTTCATCCAAGACTTTTCCAGAATAGCAAAACCCTTGACTGCATTAACGCATAAAGGGAAGAAATTTGAATGGAATGATGAACAAGAGAAAGCGTTTCAGTTATTGAAGAAAAAGCTAACTACGGCACCTATATTGTCATTGCCTGAAGGGAATGATGATTTTGTGATTTATTGTGATGCATCAAAGCAAGGTCTCGGTTGTGTATTAATGCAACGAACGAAGGTGATTGCTTATGCGTCTAGACAATTGAAGATTCACGAACAAAATTATACGACGCATGATTTGGAATTAGGCGCGGTTGTTTTTGCATTAAAGACTTGGAGGCACTACTTATATGGGGTCAAAAGTATTATATATACCGACCACAAAAGTCTTCAACACATATTTAATCAGAAACAACTGAATATGAGGCAGCGTAGGTGGATTGAATTATTGAATGATTACGACTTTGAGATTCGTTACCACCCGGGGAAGGCAAATGTGGTAGCCGATGCCTTGAGCAGGAAGGACAGAGAACCCATTCGAGTAAAATCTATGAATATAATGATTCATAATAACATTACTACTCAAATAAAGGAGGCGCAACAAGGAGTTTTAAAAGAGGGAAATTTAAAGGATGAAATACCCAAAGGATCGGAGAAGCATCTTAATATTCTGGAAGACGGAACCCGGTATAGGGCTGAAAGGATTTGGGTACCAAAATTTGGAGATATGAGAGAAATGGTACTTAGAGAAGCTCATAAAACCAGATACTCAATACATCCTGGAACGGGGAAGATGTACAAGGATCTCAAGAAACATTTTTGGTGGCCGGGTATGAAAGCCGATGTTGCTAAATACGTAGGGGAATGTTTGACGTGTTCTAAGGTCAAAGCTGAGCATCAGAAACCATCAGGTCTACTTCAACAACCCGAAATCCCGGAATGGAAATGGGAAAACATTACCATGGATTTCATCACTAAATTGCCAAGGACTGCAAGTGGTTTTGATACTATTTGGGTAATAGTTGATCGTCTCACCAAATCAGCACACTTCCTACCAATAAGAGAAGATGACAAGATGGAGAAGTTAGCACGACTGTATTTGAAGGAAGTTGTCTCCAGACATGGAATACCAATCTCTATTATCTCTGATAGGGATGGCAGATTTATTTCAAGATTCTGGCAGACATTACAGCAAGCATTAGGAACTCGTCTAGACATGAGTACTGCCTATCATCCACAAACTGATGGGCAGAGCGAAAGGACAATACAAACGCTTGAAGACATGCTACGAGCATGTGTTATTGATTTCGGAAACAGTTGGGATCGACATCTACCGTTAGCAGAATTTTCCTACAACAACAGCTACCATTCAAGCATTGAGATGGCGCCGTTTGAAGCACTTTATGGTAGAAAGTGCAGGTCTCCGATTTGTTGGAGTGAAGTGGGGGATAGACAGATTACGGGTCCGGAGATTATACAAGAAACTACCGAGAAGATCATCCAAATTCAACAACGATTGAAAACCGCCCAAAGTCGACAAAAGAGCTACACTGACATTAAAAGAAAAGATATAGAATTTGAAATTGGAGAGATGGTCATGCTTAAAGTTGCACCTTGGAAAGGCGTTGTTCGATTTGGTAAACGAGGGAAATTAAATCCAAGGTATATTGGACCATTCAAGATTATTGATCGTGTCGGACCAGTAGCTTACCGACTTGAGTTACCTCAATAACTCGCGGCTGTAGATAACACTTTCCACGTCTCGAATTTGAAGAAATGTTTTGCTAAAGAAGATCTCACTATTCCGCTAGATGAAATCCAACTCAACGAAAAACTCCAATTCATCGAAGAACCCGTCGAAATAATGGATCGTGAGGTTAAAAGACTTAAGCAAAACAAGATACCAATTGTTAAGGTTCGATGGAATGCTCGTAGAGGACCCAAGTTCACCTAGGAGCGTGAAGATCAGATGAAGAAGAAATACCCGCATCTATTTCCAGAATATTCGTCAACACCTTCAACAGCTTAAAATTTCGGGACGAAATTTATTTAACGGGTAGGTACTGTAGTGACCCGAACTTTTCCATGTTTATATATATTAATTGAGATTGATATTTACATGATTAAATGTTTCCAACATGTTAAGCCATCAAACTTGTTAAGACTTGATTAATTGAAATATGTTTCATATAGACAATTGACCACCCAAGTTGACCGGTGATTCACGAACGTTAAAACTTGTAAAAACTATATGATGACATATATATGGTTATATATATAGTTAACATGATATTATGATAAGTAAACATATCATTAAGTATATTAACAATGAACTACATATGTAAAAACAAGACTACTAACTTAATGATTTTGAAACGAGACATATATGTAACGATTATCGTTGTAACGACATTTAATGTACATATATCATATTAAGAGATATTAGTACATCATAATATCATGATAATATAATAATTTAAAATCTCTTTTGATATTATAAACATTGGGTTAACAACATTTAACAAGATCGTTAACCTAAAGGTTTCAAAACAACATTTACATGTAACGACTAACGATGACTTAACGACTCAGTTAAAATGTATATACATGTAATGTTTTAATATGTATTCATACACTTTTGAAAGACTTCAAGACACTTATCAAAATACTTCTACTTAACAAAAATGCTTACAATTACATCCTCGTTCAGTTTCATCAACAATTCTACTCGTATGCACCCGTATTCGTACTCGTACAATACACAGCTTTTAGATGTATGTACTATTGGTATATACACTCCAATGATCAGCTCTTAGCAGCCCATGTGAGTCACCTAACACATGTGGGAACCATCATTTGGCAACTAGCATGAAATATCTCATAAAATTACAAAAATATGAGTAATCATTCATGACTTATTTACATGAAAACAAAATTACATATCCTTTATATCTAATCCATACACCAACGACCAAAAACACCTACAAACACTTTCATTCTTCAATTTTCTTCATCTAATTGATCTCTCTCAAGTTCTATCTTCAAGTTCTAAGTGTTCTTCATAAATTCCAAAAAGTTCTAGTTTCATAAAATCAAGAATACTTTCAAGTTTGCTAGCTCACTTCCAATCTTGTAAGGTGATCATCCAACCTCAAGAAATCTTTGTTTCTTACAGTAGGTTATCATTCTAATACAAGGTAATAATCATATTCAAACTTTGGTTCAATTTCTATAACTATAACAATCTTATTTCAAGTGATGATCTTACTTGAACTTGTTTTCGTGTCATGATTCTGCTTCAAGAACTTCGAGCCATCCAAGGATCCATTGAAGCTAGATCCATTTTTCTATTTTCCAGTAGGTTTATCCAAGGAACTTAAGGTAGTAATGATGTTCATAACATCATTCGATTCATACATATAAAGCTATCTTATTCGAAGGTTTAAACTTGTAATCACTAGAACATAGTTTAGTTAATTCTAAACTTGTTCGCAAACAAAAGTTAATCCTTCTAACTTGACTTTTAAAATCAACTAAACACATATTATATATCTATATGATATGCTAACTTAATGATTTAAAACCTGGAAACACGAAAAACACCGTAAAACCGGATTTACGCCGTCGTAGTAACACCGCGGGCTGTTTTGGGTTAGTTAATTAAAAACTATGATAAACTTTGATTTAAAAGTTGTTATTCTGAGAAAATGATTTTTATTATGAACATGAAACTATATCCAAAAATTATGGTTAAACTCAAAGTGGAAGTATGTTTTCTAAAATGGTCATCTAGACGTCGTTCTTTCGACTGAAATGACTACCTTTACAAAAACGACTTGTAACTTATTTTTCCGACTATAAACCTATACTTTTTCTGTTTAGATTCATAAAATATAGTTCAATATGAAATCATAGCAATTTGATTCACTCAAAACGGATTTAAAATGAAGAAGTTATGGGTAAAACAAGATTGGATAATTTTTCTCATTTTAGCTACGTGAAAATTGGTAACAAATCTATTCCAACCATAACTTAATCAACTTGTATTGTATATTATGTAATCTTGAGATACCATAGACACGTATACAATGTTTCGACCTATCATGTCGACACATCTATATATATTTCGGAACAACCATAGACACTCTATATGTGAATGTTGGAGTTAGCTATACAGGGTTGAGGTTGATTCCAAAATATATATAGTTTGAGTTGTGATCAATACTGAGATACGTATACACTGGGTCGTGGATTGATTCAAGATAATATTTATCGATTTATTTCTGTACATGTAACTGTGGACAACTAGTTATAGGTTACTAACGAGGATAGCTGACTTAATAAACTTAAAACATCAAAATATATTAAAAGTGTTGTAAATATATTTTGAACATACTTTAATATATATGTATATATTGTTATAGGTTCGTGAATCAACAGTGGCCAAGTCTTACTTCCCGACGAAGTAAAAATCTGTGAAAGTGAGTTATAGTCCCACTTTTAAAATCTAATATTTTTGGGATGAGAATACATGCAGGTTTTATAAATGATTTACAAAATAGACACAAGTACGTGAAACTACATTCTATGGTTGAATTATCGAAATCGAATATGCCCCTTTTTATTAAGTCTGGTAATCTAAGAATTAGGGAACAGACACCCTAATTGACGCGAATCCTAAAGATAGATCTATTGGGCCTAACAAACCCCATCCAAAGTACCGGATGCTTTAGTACTTCGAAATTTATATCATATCCGAAGGGTGTCCCGGAATGATGGGGATATTCTTATATATGCATCTTGTTATTGTCGGTTACCAGGTGTTCACCATATGAATGATTTTTATCTCTATGTATGGGATGTGTATTGAAATATGAAATCTTGTGGTCTATTGTTACGATTTGATATATATAGGTTAAACCTATAACTCACCAACATTTTTGTTGACGTTTAAAGCATGTTTATTCTCAGGTGAATATTA